>NC_064641.1:211028377-211644877 GCF_023864345.2 Schistocerca serialis cubense
GGCGATGAAGAATACACGCTTCCAATGTGCGTTCACCACGATGTCGCCAAACACGGATTCGACCATCATGATGCTGTAAAGAGAACCTGGATTCATCCGAAAAAATGATGTTTTGCCATTCGTGCACCCAGGTTCGTCGTTGAGTACACCATCGCAGGCGCTCGTATCTGTGATGCAGCGGCAAGGGTAACTGCAGCCATGGTCTCCTAGTTGATAGTCCATGCTGCTGCAAACGTCGTCGAACTGTTCGTGCAGTTGGTTGTTGTCTTGAAAACGTCCCCATCTGTTGACTCAGGGATCGAGACGTAGCTGCACGATCCGTTGCAGCCATGCGGATGTCTATCATCTCGCTTGCTAGTGGTACGAGGCCGTTGGGATCCAGCACTGCGTTCTGTATTACCCTTCTGAACCCACCGATTCCATATTCTGCTAACAGTCATTGGATCTCGACCACCGCGAGCAGCAATGTCACGATACGATACACCGCAACGCGATAGGCTACAATCCGACCATTATCGAAGTCGGAAACGTGATGGTACGCATTTCTCCTCCTTACACGAGGCATCACAACAGCGTTTCACCAGGCAACGTGTATGAGAAATCGGCTGGAAACTTTCCTCAGGTCAGCACGTTATAGGTATCACCACAGGCGCCAACCTTGTGTGAATGCTCTGAAAAACTAATCATTTGCATATCACAGCATCTTCTTCCTGTTGGTTGAATTTCGCGTCTGTAGCACGTCATCTTCGTGGTGTAGCAATTTTAATGACCAGTAGTGTATCTTGTGTTACATCAGAACCAACTTTTACTGCGCAAAAATTCCAGTTTTGACGAACAAAAGTCCTTCCTTCTGAAGCAGTCAACTGGGTACACTTCGAATGCTTGCTAACAGATGTTTGATTTACGAAAAGAGCAGAGTATTCAGCAGAATTACAATTATCACGATGTTAGGCTACAAAACGATTTTCACTGTGTGTTTTAGTAAATATTGTTTGCGTCCATTCCTTAATGCCTGCCAATTACCAGAAATTACCAAAAAGCGTTTACTAAGTTGTGCTCTTACAGTATTTGGTAGATGACAAGATCATTCTTTTAGACAGATCTCTCGGTTGGTAGCTTCCTCGTCAGGTACTCACTCTTCACGTCACTATGGGAGCTTGCGCCCTGCGTATCCTCCATGCTTAGCGAGCTCTGCCTGTGTGTGTGGTTTCCCCTGAGGCCGGCTGGCTGTGGTGTTTCAGCGCTGCAGATCACGGTGCCTTTCGGCGTGGCGCTCCCCTCTGTGCGGAAGAAGCACGGCTCGGAGAAGGCGGACAAGGCAGGCAGCGGGCGTCGCTCGGAAAGCGCCTCGCCGCTGCATCAGCTGTTCTCCCTGCTGCAGGTCAGAGCGCCGGCTGTCTCTCTGAATACCTCAGTAGCACAGTTCACCTATTAGATTGTATTAGTTGCACTTCTCGTTCGAATAGATCCGTAATGAGCAGATCCTCCAGAATGTAGAAGACGACAGAGGAAGAAGAATACTCAATAAATGTTGTAACTGGGGTTCCTCTTTTGATGCTAGCCAATTGTCAGGATGAGCCTTACTGCAAAGGGCATTTAATTCTAAAGCATTATGTCAGGGTGAAAAACACTAAATAAATTACTTTTGTCTCTTAACAACATGTGTGCAGGGTGGGTTCTTCCTTGGCTCGGGTATGAGGTACAATGAAACAGCATTTTTACATAAGATAATTTTTATTGAAAATTTGGGCAATGGTTTCCTTACTGGATTGTTCTGGCCGGGAGAGCGGAAGCTGTGTCGTTTGCGAAGCCTTCTGCTGCGGCAGCGGCGGCGGCGGCGTCTGATTACGCGTGGCGGTGTGTATCTCGTGTCGCCGTCTTGCCCAGTTGACTGGAGACGCGCATCGTGCTGTGGCCCGTTCAATTATTGAGAACGAAGTCGTGAATCACATGGTGATGGTGGTGGTGGTGGTTAGTGTTTAACGACCCGTCGACAACGAGGTCATTAGAGACGGAGCGCAAGCTCGGGTTAGGGAAGGATTGGGAAGGGAATCGGCCGTGCCCTTTCAAAGGAACCATCCCGGCATTTGCCTGAAACGATTTAGGGAAATCACGGAAAACCTAAATCTGGATGGCCGGAGACGGGATTGAACCGTCGTCCTCCCGAATGCGAGTCCAGTGTGTCGCATGTTGCTACCTCGGATGTGGTGTCCCAGTGTTTCTCTTCTCTAAGCGGCCGCGTGTGACAGTGTTGTGCGTCGCCCAGCGGAGCGGCGCGGCGGGGGAAGGCCAGTGTCCCGGACTCGAACAACGGACTCCAACTTGCCAGTATTCGGCTGTCAGATCTTCATCCCAGCTCACAGGTGACTGCTGATGTGAGGCCGTCTCCTTCCCGTCCTCACGAGTCACCCGGGTACGTAAAAATCAGTCTTCAAATACCTTCTAACTTCTGTCTTTTGGCGGCGAGGCTGCTGCTTGCTATTCCATTATAGTGGCGCACTAGGTGCCTCTGTGTACAATGTAGTCTCTTCCTGCATGACGGTCTTCAAAACCGGCTGAACTGTACTGGAACTGGAAAACTACTGTCAGGCCCACTTCGTCTCGCGTATTTATTTACTTTAGTTCACTGGAGGTGAACGACTTCATGGTCATTACCTCTTCTGTAACGTTGAAAAGCTTCTCGAAGAATCTGCTTAACATCGGTCATTGGCTCTTGCAATGTAGGCGAGGGCCTGAAGATCACATGTGACAATTGAGAAACACATGAGCCGATCGGGCGATGCCCTGACGCCTGAATCGACAGCTTCCGGTTATGTGAGGAGGGCGATGGCTTCTGCTGAACGTGCTGACTTCACGTGCCGCTCGTGGCCACTGCTGCTCTGCCCGCTGTTTGCCAGTGTGTAAAACTAAACTAAGTTTTTCATTTATTTTCTAATTTCTACTTCACTTCACATTGATTTCAATAATTTATTTACGTATCTTAAGTACCACTCAACAACATTTACAAATATCCTAATATACGCTCCACAGAAAGAAAGTGAAATGGTCGTCATGGATGTGGCCCGAATAAAAAATGATCTCAAACATTTTCATTTAGAAAGTAATAAATACATTGTCACAAAAGATGTAAATCTTCAATACACTCAGGCGTGTATCATAATTCTGAGGGTGTAACCATACGTCTTCAAATAGAAGAACCGTTTTACAACACTTATTTAAAATGATCGCATTACTACTCTGAATAAGTACAGAAGTTAGATTGTGCTAATCTTTGCATTTTTTGGTTTTATTAGTCACATGAACACATCAGTTGGTTCTTCTAACAAGGGAAACTGCCCATCGCACCCCCCTCAGATTTAGTTATAAGTTGGCACAGTGGATAGGCCTTGAAAAACTGAACACAGATCAATTGAGAAAAGAGGAAGAAGTTGTGTGGAACTATGCAAAAATAAGCAAAATATACAAACCGAGTAGTCGATGTGCAAGATATGCAACATCAACGATAAATTGAACTCAGGAGCGCCGTGGTCCCATGGTTAGCGTGAGCAGCTGCGGAACGAGAGGTCCTAGGTTCACGTCTTCCTTCGAGCGAAAAGTTTAATTTTTTATTTTCAGACAATTATCAACGTTCAGGCACTCACACATAATCAACTTCGCTCTACAAAATTCCGAGACATGTTCAGATTTGCTTGGACATAGGCAGGATTTGACGGTCTACACACGGAAAAATTTGAAACATATGTTTTGACAGAGCACAGGGAAAAGAGAGCGTCAGCGAAACTGTTGGATTCATTTGTTGCAGTTTATGTGACAAACTCTTATGTTTTCATCACTTTTTTGGGAGTAATTATCACATCCACAAGAAAACCTAAATCGGGCAACTTAGAAGAATGTTTTTATCCATTCACCAAGTGTACAAGTTAGGTGGGTCGACAACATATTCCTGTCATGTGACGCACATGCCGTCACCAGTGTCGTATAGAATATATCAGACGTGTTTTCCTGTGGAGGAATCGGTTGACCTATGACCTTGCGATCAAATGTTTTCGGTTCCCATTGGAGAGGCACGTCCTTTCGTCTACTAATCGCACGGTTTTGCGGTGCGGTCGCAAAACACAGACACTAAACTTATTACAGTGAACAAAGACGTCAATGAACGAATGGACAGATCATAACTTTGCCAAAATAAATAAAAACTTTTCGCTGGAGGGGAGACTTGAACCAAGGACCTATCGTTCCGCAGTTGCTCACGCTAACCACGGGACCACGGTGCTCCTTAGCTAAGCTTATCCTTGATGTTGCCTATCTTTGCATGAACTACTCAGTTTGTATATTTTGCTTAGTTTTTCATAGTTCCACACAACTTCTTCCTGTTTTCTCGATTGATCTGTGTTCAGTTTTTCAAGGCCTATCCACTGTGCCAACTTATAGCCAAATCTGAGGGGGGTGTGATGGGGAGGTTACCTTGTAAGAAAGTCATCGGTGGAGTAGAAGGAGGTGGCCAACAATAAATTCATTAGGCTTCGCTTAAAGTGAGCTTCATTAATAATTAAACTTTTATGGCTGTTGGCAAGTTATTGAAAATGTGTGTTCATGAATAATGAGCACCTTCTTTGCACCAAAGTAAGTGACTTTAAATCCTGATGACTCACAGAACCTAATGTGTTGTTCAGTCCAATCAAATCAACATCTATAGATGATTTTGTTGAAGAGGCACTAAGTATTATTGACACAATATTTCAGCAACTTTCACTGTTTATGAGTTTGTCCTAAGACTTGTCAGAGTCCGATTGCAAGTGAAATTTTTACAGATTTGTTGGTACCTAAAGCGTTCTACTATATACATGAACTAAGCAAACACCTTCTCTAGTAAGATATATCGACCGTAAGCTAAACGGTTGCGCAACGTCGTGTTACAACCGCAAAGTTAGAGCACACTAATACGACGACTGTATCCTCAAGAGTGTACACACACACACACACACACACACACACACACACACACACACACACACTCATGCAAACTGCGTTATTGTTAAGCAAAAGCAAAAATAATGCTGCAGAATTTGAAAAAAAAAATACACTATCGAAAATACTGAGCAGCTAGTACAGTACTGTGAAATGACTATGATGAACTTCCATGCTGCAAAACCATTTCATGAACCAAAATATGGTCCTTTAAAATGAATTTTAGTGCCGGATAGTGCTCGAAACTATTATTTTGTATCAGTGCAATAGTTCATTTTTTCAATCACTCAATATTTTATCACAAGCATAATTTTGTCACGATGGGTAAGTTGTTAAAACTCCGAAGTAGCTCACAACACTATAGGTTGTAAATCGTTCAAGAAACATCAAGAGCTGCACTTTACAAAGTTTGTAAGGCTTACCTCTGTTGGTAAACGAACACATTGTCGAACTACACACCGTAAGTTTACTGGCGCATTAATTTCCCCTCTCCCTTTCTCGCAGAACCACCATTATATGTTATGGTTAATACTCCAACGCATTAAAATGCTTCAACTATCTTCTGGACTTACTACCCATTTACTTTCGGTGATTCACATGTCTATCCGCAGCACACTGCCACTACCCACCGCCGCTCTTCACACAAACAGCCGGCCACCGACTGTATGTCTCTCGCTCGACTATAAATAACGCTTTAGTATCTCCAGTTTTAATTATATGTTTACAAATACGTGTAGTCGTTCGTAATATTCTTTCAACTATTTGCATATTATTTAAATGTTTAACAAAGTAAATGAAAATGCATCTTGGAAAACAGTAAATAATAACATCGCAATATTGTACTGACAAATCTTATCACAAGTCACGGACAAGAAACACTGGTTGTTTCTTTTATAACACGTTGGCAGGTATATTGAGATGTTCCAAAATAAATTATATAATGAACTGAAACGAGAAAGGAAAATTAATTGCTTATCAGTCTAATTTATTGTCATTACAACCTATGTCGCATATGTCTTTTGCATTCCTGCCTCTTGTATTCATTATTACCTATGAAAATGTGATCTGCGCATGATTTAGAGCATTAATTATGTACTCAAGCGATATTTGCTTGATAGGATCGTCGTTAATAAAGACGACGAAATACAAGTGAACAATTTTGATAAATACGTCGTGTTTCAGGAGAAATAGTTAATAGTTTAGGAAGTGCTAGTAAAGATTAAGTCGAATAAAAACATTCCGTATCGCTGGATTGATTCAGTTGGAATGATTCAGTTCCCCTAGTTACGTGTTTTTTGCAACCCACGACACCCTCAAAAACAACGTACGAGATTTTCATATTCTCTCGCTCGCTACGTGCAAACTACTTGTTCTACCGGAGAATTTAACAGGACTTTTTTCTAGGAAATTTTTTACTGGGATATGTTTTCGCTAGAAGCTGTAGTTTTCGAATCATTTAAGAAAAGCATATGAAAGTGACCTTCAAACGCGTTTTTTTTAATAACTCGAGAACTGTGGCCTCCAGGGAAGATTTACCCTAACACAGAATTTACACTACTGGCCATTAAAATTGCTACACCAAGAAGAAATGCAGATGATAAACGGGTATTCATTGGACAAATGTGATTACATTTTCACGCAGTTTGGGTGCATAGATCCTGAGAAATCAGTATCCAGAACAAACACCTCTGGCCGTAATAACGGTCTTGATACGCCTGGCCATTGATTCAAACAGAGCTTGAATGGCATGTATAGGTACAGTTGCCCATGCAGCTTCAACACGATACCACAGTTCATCAAGAGCAGTGACTGGCATATTGTGACGAGCCAGTTGCTCGGCCACAATTGACCAGACGTGTTCAATTGGTGAGAGATCTGGGGAATGTGCTGGCCAGGGCAGCAGTCGAACATTTTCTGTATCCAGAAAGGCCCGTATAGGACCTGCAACATGCGGTCGTGCATTATCCTGCTGAAATCTAGGGTTTCGCAGGGATCGAATGAGGGGTAGAGCCACCGGTCGTGCCACATCTCAAATATAACGCCAACTGTTCAAAGTGCCGTCAATGCGAACAAGAGGTGACCGAAACGTGTAACCAAGGGCACCCCATACCATCACGCCGGGTGATATGCCAGTATGGCGATGAAGAATACACGCTTCCAATGTGCGTTCACCACGATGTCGCCAAACACGGATGCGACCATCATGGTGCTGTAAACAGAACCTGGATTCATCCGAAAAAATGACGTTTTACCATTCGTGCACCCAGGTTCGTCGTTGAGTACACCATCGCAGGCGCTCGTATCTGTGATGCATTGGCAAGGGTAACCACAGCTATGGTCTCCTAGCTGATAGTCCATGCTGCTGCAAACGTCGTCGAACTGTTCGTGCAGATGGTTGTTGTCTTGCAAACGTCCCCATCTTTTGGCTCAGGGATCGAGACGTAGCTGCACGATCCGTTGCAGCCATGCGGATGTCTATCATCTCGACTGCTAGTGGTACGAGGCCGTTGGGATCCAGCACGGCGTTCCGTATTACCCTCCTGAACCCACTGATTCCATATTCTCCTAACAGTCATTGGATCTCGACCAACGGGAGCAGCAATGTCGCAATACGATAAACCGCAATCGCGATAGGCTACAATCCGACCTTTATCAAAGTCGGAAACGTGATGGTACCCATTTCTCCTCCTTACACGAGGCATCACAACAACGTTTCACCAGGCAACGCCGGCCAGCTGCTGTTGGTGTATGAGAAATCGGTTGGAAACTTTCCTCGTGTCAGCACGTTGTAGGTGTAGCCACCGGCGCCAACCTTGTGTGAACGCTCTGAAAAGCTAATGATTTGCATATCACAGCATCTTCTTCCTTTCGGTTAAATTTCGCGTCTGTAACACGTCTACTTCGTGGTGTAGCAATTTTAATGGCCAGTAGTGTAACTACAGTAAATTTTTTATGAAAAGGTACTGGCAATTTTCATGTAGGACTAATAGTGAACGAGAGAATATGAAAATCTCACCACGGTTTTTGAAGGCACTGCAGTTTGCATAAAACCCATAGGCAGGGACACCCACCCTGCGTATCCAATCTTTATTGGTTACAAAGGTACAGCTGATTGCGGAGATAAGTCTTCAGTACACGTGTTCATGATGTGGATTTATTCATCGACATTTTTTTTTTTTTTTTTTTTTTGAGCGATGTTGCAAATTGTGCTTGAGTTTACACAACTGTATTTTTCAACCGTGATGGTGATTTGTTGGCCAGTTCTCTTATGTCGTTTAAGTATGCCTCAAGTAATCACAATCGCTGAGTTTACCGATATAGTATTTTTGAGCTGGTTTTGTTCTGCAAGCGCTGCTGCTGTGTGTAGGAAATAAGGCACACAATTTCAAAACGGCAGAATACCAGATTCAAGAGTGTTTACTCGCGTTTTCACTAAACTGAGTGATATTGATGTAATGACCAGTTATCATACTTGGTATGAACGTGCAAATGGATATAGTGTGGATGAAGCAGAACATATTATTCAGTCGGTAGAACACAGTCCTTCAACATGCAGACACAGAATTACTACTCGCGTCGATGTTCCACATACAAGAATATGTGCGGACATTAAATATGCATGGACTCTATCCTTACCATTTACAGCGGATTCAACACCTTTGTGGATAAGATGAAGATAAACGAATGAAATTTTATCGTTGGCTAAATAAAACTCATATGTATTTGTGGAGACACACTTTCAAGAAATCTTCTTTGTAAATGTGTAGTGTGGTATGACCGACGATCAGACTGGACCTGTTGTATTACTGCATCGTCTCATAGGGCCTCGATATCTAAACTTCCTTCAAAACGAGAATCCAACATTAATGGCAGAGGTTCCTTTGGCTACAAGGATGGGTATGTTCTTCCAGCCCGACAGGACCTGTACAGGCTCTAGTCGCCAGCTGGCACATTTTGTATAGCTAACATTTCCCGGAAGCAGGATCGACGGAAATGGTTATGTTCCTTGATCACCAAGTTCCCCGGATCTTATCCCTTTGGAATTTAGCCTGTGGAAATGGTTGAAAGTAATTCTACAAAGAAGAATTAAACAATGTATTCACATAACATTATATTTTAATGTAAGGCCGTTTTTCCACTATTGTTTTTATGGTCTTCAGTAAGAAGATTGCTTCCTTACGGCCCTCCGCACTTCTCATTCCCGAGCAATTTTCTTCATCTCTGCCTAATTAAGAATTGCCTCCATCATTTTCATCTCTCACCCATTCAAAAATTAACCATTCTTTGATACGTCAGGATGCGTCTCACACTATAAATTTTATCCGCTACTTTACAATTACACTATTGATGGCGAATTGCAGGAAACAGTAACAACCTTAAAACATCTAAAAGCGACCTTAAGTGGACTGGCCACATAAAACAGATAACAGTAAAAGCACATGCCCGACTGAGATTCATAGGAAGAATCTTTAGGAAATGCAATTCATCGACTAAAGAAGTGACTTACCCGACGCTTGTACGAAGGATTCTTGTTTTCATCAATCTGAAACCATTACCAAGTACGATTGAGAGAGGAGATAGATAAGATCCAACGAAGAACGGCGCGTTTATCACTGGCTCGGGTAATCGGTGTGAGAACATTACAGAGATGCTCAACAAACTACAGTGGCAGACGCTACAAGAGAGGCGTTGTCCATCACCCAGAGGTTTACTATTGAAAGTTCGGTACAGTACTTTGCGGGAAGAGTCGGACAATGTCCTCTCCAACCCCCCCCCCCCCCCCCCCACACACACACACATATATAGACCTATACTACCACGAGAAAATTACAGAAATTCTAGATTACTTCCTCGTTTACCGACAATCGTTCTTTCCATACTCCATTCGCGAAAGGAACTGAGAAGGAAACGATCATCAGATAGTAGTACCAGGAATGCCCTCCACCATACTCCGGCAGGTTGCTTGTGGTGTACTGATGTAGATGATGTAGATATTAGTCAAGTAATAATATTACCAATGTCGAAAGGAAACGTAAAACTGATAGGTAAGAATTGGATACGAGAGAGACCGCGAAAAATAGAGAAATACGTATAGAGAGAAATTGATTTTAAGTGTGAGGTTGAAAATTTGTGACGGAGCAGGAGTCAAACCTGGATATCAGTCTTTGACAGACACTGCGGCACAAATCACGTCAATTGAACGCCCCTACCTAACCGAATCAAAGTCTTAGTTATCGACGATGTCCTCCTTACTCCTTCAAAACAATGCACAAGCACTCTTCTGGTCTTGTGGCGCTATCAGACTAGCTCCTCCAAAAGCAGGAATAATCAAGAGAATTTTGTCTTATTCACAGCCTTCGGGGCTGTTATTGAAATTTAATTCTTTTACTCTGTGCAGACTTCTGGCTGCGCTGATTATATGTTACAATTTAATACTATGATCTTCGAATCACACTCGTAGATGGGAGATGTTTCATTAATTGACTTTCTACAATACTGACTCGTTCCACGTACTAATGAACTGTCGAAGCGGATAACCCTTGCAACGCAGTAAGATAACTGGCCAAACTGCGGTGTATCTCTGCACTGAGACGATACCCAGAGTTCTCTCGTTACCTTCCTCTTATTTCTACTCAGCATTTGTATGCTGAGAAACAGAGTGGACCTGCTGTGGGAATTTTATTCTTAATATTCAGAAGCAGTATGGATAATGCCCTAAGAACCACTCAGGCTGCAAGTCGGCTTCTTCTGCGCACTTTGTCATCCTTTAGAAGCAAAAGACAATTTGATATCATCCAACGATCGCGGCGCCACACCAGAGGCGGCAACGCTTATCGATACCACAAACATCAGCGATGTCTCGCTGCAATCCGCAACGACGAATGCGAGAAACTGAAAAAGACACGCCTTCTCTCTGAGCACTGCAGTGCCCTCGCACAGACGTCAATATAGGGCCATTACGTGACCTCAGCTGAAGCAGTTAATATTATCCAGTGTGAATAAAGAGTTATTTAAGTCCCATGTGCAAGTATACTTGAAGTATAGTGCAAGTATATGTTGAAAAGCCTTGTACTTAAACAGAACAGTTTGTTAATTAGTGCATCAACTGATGCCTCAATAGTCAATGAAAGTTGTAAATATTCACCTCAATCCTGTATCAAGTTAAGTAAACATTTGTGCCATTCATGTAATATAGTGAACTAACATTTCATTTGAAGTAGTTCCCATGAGCTATCTCCCAGAGAAATCAAAGAATCCACAGTTACGGCCGGACGATTGCAGTTTCTTCTAGTCATAACAGAGAATTCTTTTTCTGCGAGTGGAGCGGAAGTAACGTATCTGACATGAACGCTATTAGTGATAATGAAACACGGTAACTACCATAACGGTTTTGAAAGGACTGCGAAGTAGGCTGGCTGACGGAAAAGAGGGGGGGGGGGGGGGGGGGGAGCGAAGAAAAGAAAGTAGGTGAGAGCTACTTCTCAATCAAGAAAAGAAAGTAGGTGAGAGCTACTTCTCAATCAAGTTGCTCCACAGTTTGCCTCACCAGGGCTGACTACACCCCGCTTGCCAACGGCTCTCGGCAGACCGGATGGTCACCCATCCAAGTGCTAGCCCAGCCCAACAGCGCTTAACTTCGGTGATCGGACGGGAACCGGTGGCAGATTTCCTAAATACGAAAAAAAATCAAAACTCGCAACACTAAGGAGCAATTGTGCGACAAAAACGAAAACTGGTAGGCGTGTTTCCACATCTGAAACATGATATTTATTCAGGTCCGCGCCAGTCGCATAAGAGTGACACTATTAGGGCCACTTTGAGGCCGTCAATTACGTTTGCTATAAATACACGCTGTAATGGCCATTACCGTTAGTTACATTTGACACTGGACTTGGTGAGATGATGTTAAGTCAGGAATGCCTTTAAGGCGACACAGACGCCATTACCAACACCTCACAGAGTTTGAATCAGGTCGTGTAATAGGGCCACGAGAAGCTGGATGTAAGTCCTCTGCGATATTGCAGAAAGACTTGGCTGGATTGTAGCTTCAGTACATGATTACTGGTAACGGTGGTCACGAGAATGGAGTGCCGCAAGAATATCGGGCTCCGGACAGCCACGTAGCACTACTGAGACGGACGATCATTGAGTTCGGCGTATGGCTCTGCCTCATCGTAAATTGCGGCTGCAGCAAAAATTTTAACAGCAGTTGGCACCGCAGTGACACAACGAACTGCAACAAATCGATTATCTCAAGAACAGCTCCGAGCCAGACGCCCTGTAGCGCTCATTCCACTGTTCCCAAACAAACCACCATTTGCGACTTCAATGTTATCAAGCGACGGCTCGTTGGAGGCAGGGTGGAGATGTGTTGTGTTTTCTGGTGAGATCTGGTACTGCTTCCGTGCCAGTGATGGCCATGCGTTAGTTAGGAGGATGCGGGATGAGAGCTTGCACCCAACTTGTCTGCATGCTGGACGCACCGAACTGTACACCTGGAGTTATAGTTTGGGGTGCGATTTCGTATGACAGCAGGAGCACTCTTTTGGTTATCCCAAGCACCCTGACTGCAAATTTCTACGTCAGTCTACCATTCATGAACAGCATTCCAGAGCGTATTTTCCAACACGACAACGCTCCCCCACATACCACTGTTGTAACCCAACGTGCTCGATCACAAACTCTGTCCCCAATTGAGCGCATAACGGACATCATCGGATGACAACTCCACCGTGACCCACAAGCAGCGTTAACACTCGTTGTCTTGTCCGACCAAGTGCAACAGGCATGGAGCTCCATCCTACAGACTGACACGCGGCCCCTGTACAACAAAATGCGTGGACGATTGCATGCTTGCATTCAACCTTCTGGTGGTTACAGTGGTTATTAATATACCAGCATTTCACATTTGCTGTGTCTTATCTTGTGATTCTACGATCCTTATCACTTAAATATGTTACCTGCACAAATGTATTCACAAAATTTCCATTACCCTGCATTAATTATTTTTTTGGTGTTATGATTTTTTTTTCCGTCAATGTATTTTGAAACAATGTATATTTGTACTAATGGCACGGTTCGAACTAGAAAGTTTATGGATTTGTTTTCAGTCTCCACTGTGAACTGGATGTTATTATGTTAACTATTAGAGTTAAGAAAAAATGTTCTAAGCTGTCTTGCAGTGTCAGTCCAAACAATATACGACTACATAGTCCACATATCTGAAACAATATTTAATGTTTGCACTCAAAAGTTCTTTGTTCAAGAACAGTTATTCAAATTCGTTCATGAATATTTGAGTGGGGCGACAGGTGAGTGGAATAACTGATTGTTTACGTGAGCTATCCTTCAAAATATTTATTAGAAGAAAACCCAGTTTTCCAAAATAATTATTCGGCGCCATGGCCGAATTAAAAACACAAAAATCAACTGTCACCACCAATTAAAGAATTAAAAAACACGCAAATCAAGCTTAACAAGCAGATTTCCTTCAAATTACAAATGACACATACTGGTTTGCTCTAAAAGCTCCTCGCAATTAGCTGGTAGGTATTTCGGGACTACTGGTGATTTAGCTGTGCTGCTGGTACCCAACCACATTCAGAATCTCTTCCAACTGTGGGCAGGCAAGGTGGGAGCTCTCGCCCAGGTGCGAGCACCGGCCTGGCCGCCTGCTCGATGTAATTTCTTCTCGCTCAGGACGGACAGACCGCCGCCGCGCGTGTCCTGTTGCTTCGCTCAGAGCTCTACACTTTCTGCTTTTAACCAGCCGATGCTTGCCTACTAGCCAGGCGAAAAAGCTGCTGTAGCTTATCAGCAGAACGGGGAGGCTGCTTCACTCCCATCAAGCCAAGCTATGCCCAAACCAAGTAGGCCAAAGGAATCTTGTTTGCCTGCCCGTCTTCCTAGTGTTTATTCTGTACGCTTTCAGTGTAGTGTTACGAGTAGAGCTCGGAAGTTGATGAAAAGTATTTTTCTACCTGAGTATCAGAAGACGAGGCTCAATATAATACATGTTTATTTTGGCTCATCCTATGTCAGAAAATAGTGGGTTTTACTTGTCCTATTTTCCTTTTCGGCGTTTTTCCAGCGTATTTACTTATTTCCATATGAACTATTTTCATTCAAATAGTACTGGGTATTCTCCATTCGAACCGTCATCAGGTCACCTATAATACACGTTTTCTGTAGTAAGCAGAACAGTCTCTGAACATGGAGATCCTTAACACCAAAGAACCTGAAGATATTTATTATACTGAAACGTCAACTGAAGTATGGTTTCCGTTGCGTTTGTGTGTTCCAGTCAAATATGACCCCCATTATACCAATTTTAATCAATTTTTCCAAGATGCGTACTGCGGCTTCGCCACATCCGTTCTAAATGGCCAAAATAGTTTATTCTAAATGCCCCAAATATATTTTAGCAAACACAAAGCTCGTTTCCCATATTATGTTAATCTAAGAAGTACATATCCGAATGAAGAAGCTTCTATTTCATACAAAGTTCTTTTGCACTAGGTTACATATCCACTGAGTCATATTTTTTTCTTATTTCCATCAATGTTTGCCCCAAATATATAAAGCGTGTATAAAAAAATGGTTCAAATGGCTCTGAGCACTATGGGACTTAACTTCTATGGTCATCAGTCCCCTAGAACTTAGAACTACTTAAACCTAACTAACCTAAGGACATCACACAAATCCATGCCCGAGGCAGGATTCGAACCTGCGTCCGTAGCGGTCGCGCGGTTCCAGACTGTAGCGCCTGGAACCGCTCGGCCACCCCGGCCGGCAAAGCGTGTATACTCCTAAGTGATTTCCGGTCCTTACATTTCCGCACGCTTGTAAGCCACTAAGTATTTGTCCACTTATTTATGGAGTGAGGAAACTAAGGGTCAAATTTATAAAAATGTTGTAACATACTCGATGGTTACCGTACGAATGTTTGGTAACGTTTTACACAATTTGCATTGCGAGACACCTACCGATTTATTTGAAGCTGGCTCATAAACACAGACAACTTTTCCCTTGCTGTACTTGGGCTCTGTTTCTTACCTGGTATATATTCCCCATTTTTTCACCTCTGCTCAGTATCCTCTAACTTTCGTTCCTTCATTTTTCAGATCCCATCATTATGATAAATGAGCTGCACAGAAACTACTATGCAAACGTGTACCTAGCCATTCTGCAGTCTCGCTGTAGTAATATCGCAACCTATTGTCTGGCGAAGGCGGCTGAACGGATCCCTCGAAGTTTGCCAGGCGTAGATAGGGGCAGGCAGGATGGAAGGAGAATTTTACACCTCCGACTTCGGGCCGAATGTTGCTCGGCGGTGTCACTCGATGCAGCCACTGGAAAATCCAAGTGCGATGTCAACACAACGTTACACCACCGCGTCCATCACGGCACAAATATTTCAGCCTGAACAAGACTAAGTGGCCAGTGACAAGTCATCCATAGATGATTTATTGCTGATCTCCGGAAGCGGTGCTTTCCCAGCAAGTTCATGATGATGCTGGTAATGGTTCGCATTTTCCTTCCTCATGCAGTAAAAAGATGTCAAGTACGTCTCTATATCTTTTGGTTAACCCTGATATGTGCCTCTTCAGTTAGTGTTGTCCTGTTGCAGTGGATTAGTGTAGAATGGAAGGCAGGGTGAGGGATAAGACAGGTGTCGTCACGTGCCCTTGTCATTAGTTTCAGAGCAAGAGAATATTTTAGTCACCATCCATGAAACGGAGATTTTGAATTGTAAAATTGCGCACAATGTGGCGATCAAGAAGTATAAGCCGCCTCCTGTCTCCTCCTACCCGGCCAAATTGTAACGATGACAATTCTTTCATCAGACACATGTTAACCGCCTGTCCCCACATCGAGCGCCACTCCACGAACACATTTGGTATCTAGGCGACTGGGACGAAATCAAATACGGAAGGGCAACTACTGGGAGTATAGATTCGACCTCGCTGTAGCACATTGTCTGAATCTGCCGCGGTACGTTTATACACTATTGGCCATTAAAATTGCTACACCACGAAGATGACGTGCTACAGGCGCGAAATTTAACCGAAAGGAAGAAGATGGTGTGATATGCAAATGATTAACTTTTCAGAGCATTCACACAAGGTTGGCGCCAGTGGCGACACCTACAACGTGCTGACATTAGGAACGCTTCCAACCGATTTCTCATACACAAACAGCAGTTGACCGGCGTTGCCTGGTGAAACGTTGTTGTGATGCCTCGTGTGAGGAGGAGAAATGCGTACCATCTCGTTCCGACTTTGATAAAGGTCGGATTGTAGCCTATCGCGATTGCGATTTATCGTATCGCGATATTGCTGCTCGCGTTCGTCGAGATCCAATGACTGTTAGCAGAATATGGAATCGGTGGGTTCAGGAGGGTAATACGGAACGCCGTGCTGGACCCCAACGGCCTCGTATCACTAGCACTCGCGATGACAGGCATTTTATCCGCATGGCTGTAACGGATCGTGCAGCCACGTCTCGATCCCTGAGTCAACAGATGGGGACGTTTGCAACACAACAACCATCTGCACGAACAGTTCGAAAACGTCTGCAGCAGCATGGACTGTCAGCTCGAAGACCGTGGCTGCGGTTACCCTTGCCGCTGCATCACAGACAGGAGCGTCTGCGATGGTGTACTCACCGACGAACCTGGATGCACGAATGGCAAAACGTCATTTTTTCGGATGAATCCAGGCTCTGTTTACGGTATCATGATGGTCGCATCCGTGTTTGGCGTCATCGCGGTGAACGCACATTGGAAGCGTGTATTCGTCATTGCCATACTGGCGTATCACCGGGCGTGATGGTATGGGGTGCCATTGGTTACACGTCCCGGTCCCCTCTTGTTCGCAAATACGGCACTTTGAACCGTGCACGTTACATTTCAGATGTGTTACGACCCGTGGCTCTACCCTTCATTCGATCCCTGCGAAACCCTAGATTTCAGCAGGTTAATGCACGACCGCATGTTGCAGGTCCTGTACGGGCCTTTCCGGATCAGAAAATGTTCGACTGCTGCCCTGGCCAGCACATTCTCCAGATCTCTCACCAATACAAAACGTCTGGTCAATGGTGGCCGTGCAACTGACTCATCACAATACGCCAGTCACTACTGTTGATGAACTGTGGTATCGTGTTGAAGCTGCATGGGCAGCTGTACCTGTAAACGCCATCCAAGCTCTGTTTGACTCAATGCCCAGGCGTATCAAGGCCGTTATTACGGCCAGAGGTGGTTGTTCTGGGTACTGATTTCTCAGGATCTATGCACCCAACTTGTGTGAAAATGTAATCACATGACAGTTCTAGTATAATATATTTGTCCAATCAATACCCGTCTATCATCTGCATTTTTTCTTGGTGTAGCAATTTTAATGGCCAGCAGTGTAGAAGTTTCCCGTCGTCGGACAGCGCGTTGTTGTTAGTGAATGTGAGAGCTACCTTCATGTTATGCTATGTTTTTATTATTCGTTGTCATGAAATTATGATGGGGATCGTTAAAGAAATATTGGTGAAACTCACTTAAAAAGAAGAAGCTTTAAAAAGAATAAGCATTTCCCCTTACCCAGTTTATTTTGTTTTATAGACTCAGTAAATGTTTGGTTGGGTTGCAATCATAAAAAATGGGGATGACCTTGTCAGCCTAAGGCTCAGGCATCCGCATATTATTAAATAAAGCTTTTACACCGAGAAAAACTGCTATTGTCAGAAGAAGTAGAGGCTATAGCTGTTCGTATTTGCAGGCGGGAAATCGCGTTATCAGACGAACATAAAACGAACTCCTGTGACAAGAAGTGGCGTAACTCTTAAAATAAACGGAAACCAAATCACGGTCAAATAATCTCACTACTACCAGGTAAATAATGAGAAGTTTCAGAAATGACAACAGTGAGAAACTTAACGTCAGGATTGGGGATCATGAAGTAGACAAAGTTAAGGTATTCTGCTGCCTAGGCAGAAAATAACTTATGATGGACGAAGCAAGGAGAACATAAAAAGCAGACTAGCACTGGGGAAGAGGACATACCTGCCCAGGAGAAGTCTACTAGTATCAAACAAAGACCTCAATTTGAAGAAGAAATTTCTGAGGATGCACAGGATGTTACAAAAAGGTACGGCCAAACTTTCAGGAAACATTCCTCACACACGATGAAAGAAAATATGTTATGTGGACATGTGTCCGGAAACGCTTACTTTCCATGTTAGAGCTCATTTTATTACTTCTCTTCAAATCACATTAATCATGGAATGGAAACACACAGCAACAGAACGTACCAGCGTGACTTCAAACACTTTGTTACAGGAAATGTTCAAAATGTCCTGCGTTAGCGAGGATACATGCATCCACCCTCCGTCGCATGGAATCCCTGATGCGCTGATGCAGCCCTGGAGAATGGCGTATTGTATCACAGCCGTCCACAATACGAGCACGAAGAGTCTCTACATTTGGTACCGGGGTTGCGTAGACAAGAGCTTTCAAATGCCGCCATAAATGAAAGTCAAGAGGGTTGAGGTCAGGATGTAAGTAGGCTGTTTATGTTTTCGTTTTGGCAACGTTACGTAGCGCTCAAAATGAAATCACTGGCTGTGCTGTGTGCAGTCTGTCGCTAGTTTGCATTGTTGTCTGCCATTGTAGTGTTGGGCAGCGGCAGCTGGCTGTGAACAGCGCGTAGCGTTGCGCAGTTGGAGGTGAGCCGCCAGCAGTGGTGGATGTGGGGAGAGAGATGGCGGAGTTTTGTAATTTTTCATGAACTGATATATTTATATATGATGATATCAAGGTAAATACATTGTTTGTTCTCTATTAATATCTTTCATTTGCTAACTATCCCTACCAGTAGTTATTGCCTTCAGTAGTTTGAATCTTTTATTTAGCTGGCAGTAGTGGCGCTCGCTGTATTGCAGTAGCTTGAGCAGCGAAGATTTTTGTGAGGTAAGTGATTTGTGAAAGGTATAGTTTAATGTTTGTCAGGGCCATTCTTTAGTAGGAAATTTTGAAAGTCAGATTGCGTTGCGCTAAAAACATTGTGTGTCAGTTTAAGCACAGTCTTGTAGAATTGTTCAAAGGGGACGTTTCATATGTCGACCCTTAGCCTAGGATACCTCACTGGAATCTTCTGATTTTTCTGTTGTAGTTTGTGTAATTAGTGTAGATTTTGTTTATTGCTAGCGCGTAATTGTAGAGAAAATCTCCTTTGTAGTTGCAGTCTTTCATTGTTGTACAGTAAAACAGTTGTGGAATGCATGTAGATTTGCACCAAGGATTTCGCAGCTGCGCTGGTAATTAACTAGATATTATTTTCAGTGCTATTTTAATGTGTTCTCTTATTTTTTATCTTCAAATTATGTTTTTCTGTGTTGTCGTGTGAAATACTGTGACAATAATGGCGTGTGAAAAACGTAATACTAGGCTCCAAAGTAAACTGAGAAATGACAGTGAAAATGAAAGCAGTGTGTTAGCGCCACCGAGTAATGAATTAACTGATGTTCAAAGTAGTAATTTGGTAACTGTTCATAGGGAAATGGAGCAGGCGGCAAACAATGGCGTGGACAGTGAAACAATTAGTGAAGAGGGACGCATTATCGATCGATCGGTCGGCAACAGCTTGCCTCAGGAATCGGGAATGACAGGACACAATTTTGCGAATACTGTAGACTCAGGTTTTGGGTTCTCACCGTTTTCTCAAATGAGTCAAGACACATTTTCTGCTTGTCAAAATGTGAATGTTGCCGGTGCAACTTCACTGCCGAAAAGCACTGAGGAACATGTTTCAGACACCAGTGCATTGTTATTACAGTTAATGCAACAAATGGGACAAAAGCTACAAAAGTTAGACACAACACTTGAACAAAATCAGAAACAAATGGGACAAAATCTTAAAAAGTTAGACACAGTGGAACAAAATCTTAAAAAGTTAGACACAATGGAACAACATCAGAGACAAACACAGCAACAGTTAGACTCATTGGAACAAACTCTTGAACAAACGCGTGAAGATTTAACTACTGAGTTACATAACATTGAATCGAAATGTCAAAAAGTCTGTAATGACGTAAAAACACAAATTTGTGAGCATTTTCAACCTATTTTTTCGCGGCATGAAAATGCATTACAGAATCACGAAGCAGCCATAAAAGAACTGCAAATTATTGTTCATGAAAATCATGAGACCTTGCAAGCTAAATTTGACTCAGTTGCATCTACCGATTCGGTTACGCAACTTGCAAAAACTCAGGATAACTTAAAGGACACAGTAGATTCGATTTCAACACAAATGGACACTCTGAAACTTGGTTCAGAAAAACACACTGAGGAAATGTGTTCATTATCAGAGAAAGTAGTTGAACTTTCGGATCAGCTAAATAATTTATCTACGAAGGTAGATGATAATCTGAATGACGCAAAACCGGTAGCCTTTAATGACACAGAACAGAGCGAACAAATTAGGAAATTCAAACAAAATCAGAATCAGATTAATACGCAACACCAAAGAGAAATCCGGGAAGTACAAGATCAGCTGACACAGTTAATACAAGAATTACGTATTTCAGAGGATACTCGGGCCCCAATACGGGAAGAGGGACTTAGAAATACGGAACAACCACAAAATAATAACACAGGACACTTCGGAAGTTATGAAAGAAATTGGCAAGGTGCACCGAATTTTGAAATGGAACCGCCGAAACGACATAACAATGACCGATATGCGACTCGCCGACATGATGACTTTGACTATAAGCTGTTCATTACTACACGTAAATTCAAAACATTTAAGAATTCTGGGAACGACATTCATCCACAAGCATGGCTCCATCAATTCTCTCATTGTTTTCCTCCCAACTGGTCATTAGAGCACAGATTAGAATTTATGTGTGGCTACTTAGAGAATGAACCAGCTGTAAGAATGCGGTCGGTCATTCACGATTGCCACAGTGAAGGAGAATTTTACCATGCCTTCCTCTCAGCATATTGGTCTCAAGCCACACAAGACCGGGTAAAACATGGTATCATAATGATGAAACATTTCGAACAATCTGAATTCTTCAGTCTTGTGAAATATTTTGAAGACATGTTGCATAAGAATCAGTATCTTTCAAACCCATACAGCCCCTCAGAACTCATCCGCATTTGCTTACTCAAATTGCCTGAACATTTACGACATATTATTTTAGCAGGACGTTGCAAAGACGACATTGAAGCATTTCAGGGACTCTTACAAGAATTAGAAATTGACACTGACAGCCGCCGGATGCGAAAACAGGAAAACAATCACTACAGGTCACATACGTCACAATTCCGTGACGACAGAAACAATAACTGGACACGACAAGGCTATTCTTACAACGCAAATCGTGACCAAAACAGACACCACCCGTATGACAACCGTTGGCAGAGTAGTAATAACTACAGGGAAAGATCACCTCTCCGTGGTAATGACCACCACAGAGACAATCAGAGAAACAGACAATATGGGAACCAAAATAAATACTATCAAGGGAGACAGAATAACTTTAGACGCAACGGACCAGCGCGCAGTTACGATTCAGGGAGAAATTCTCCACCATGTGACCGACAAGAAAGAAACTATGGAATCTACCGACATGACGACAGACGATATGATCGTAACGACAGACCTGAATTGCATCAGAACTGGCGGGATTCAAACAGAGCAGGGCCCTCTCGTCACGGTGAATTTGTAGAAGTTAGGTCTCCAAACCCCAATAACGACGCGCGCCAACAAAGAGACAATAGGCAATGACTCACACCGCTGGCAGCCACAAAACGTTCTTATGACACTAACGACGCAGCTGCCGTAGCTAGTAATTACGTAAAAATGGAAGATATTAGGGACATCTTACTCCAAGAACACGACGTAAAACATAACAACGTGGCATATCCTGTGATTTGCATTACAGTAAATGACGTAAAATTTACGGCAGTACTTGACTCTGGCAGTCCCATTTCAGTAATCAGTGAAACAGCCTTTAGCAAATGCAACAAATCGAACGATTGCCCCACACTTCCGTTACGTAAGATTAAATTACAAGGTGCAATCTTTGGAAAAAGTGTAGATGTACGCCAACAAACCAACTTAGAATTCTTTTGTCAAAGCCACAGCTTCTCTATGAACTTTCTTATTGTTCCATTATTGTCGACGGAAATTATACTGGGAGTAGACTTTTTGAATGAATACAAAGCAATCTTAAACTTTCACGATGCTGAAATAACTTTAGAAAAAGAAGGTAAGTCAATAGCTTTGAAATTTGAAGATTGGCTCTCAAACCATGATGAGGAAATTAATCGGCTTTACGTTCTGTTAGACAACAGTTCGGAATTTTCTACGGAACTAGACACTAACAATCACTCTGCAAGTACTGACAGGGATGATATCGACGGCGCATTTGACACTAATAAGTTAATTCAGAATAAAATTCAAACAATTGAGAATTGTAATGACACTGATAGGCAGGACCTTTTTGAGATTTTACAAGCACATTCCACAGTTTTTACTCACAAAACAGGAACAATCAATGGATTTCAATACCAATTTCGTGTTCGTGAGCATACTAAATTTTGTGTTAGACCATACGTAATTCCGGCGCATTATAGGGACCATGTTAGAACAGAAATACAATCTATGCTTGACGAGGGCATTATTGAGCCTGCAGTAAGCTCATACAACAATCCGTTACATGTTGTTGAGAAGAAAAATGGATCGATCAGGCTTGTCTTAGATTCGAGACAAATCAATACTATCATTATTCCTGAAACAGACAGGCCGCAGACGATGGAAGAACTTCTTCAAAATTTTAATGGTGTAAAAGTGTTGTCTTCCATTGATCTCAGATCCAGCTTTTATCAGATCGAACTTCATCCAGAATGTAGAAAATACACAGCTTTCCTTTGTTTCGGCGTTTGTTATCAGTTTCGGAAACTTCCCTTTGGTTTGAACATTTCTTCGGCAGCATTCATTCGTGGGTTAAATTCCATATTACCTGAGTTCTTAAAACGTCACATCACCTTATATGTGGACGATATTCTAATAGCAGAAGCTTCATGGGAACTACATAATCGCATCCTCAACAGTTTGTTACGTATTTTTGTAGAATCTGGAATTACAGTTAACTTGGAAAAGTCTGAATTCGGTAGGACAAAGGTGAAGTTTTTGGGACATATTATTTCTTCTGAAGGCATTCAGCCGTATCCTGAAAAGTTAGAAGCAATCAGAGCCATTCCAGTTCCATCCACAAAAAGACAAGTCCGCAGTTTTCTAGGTCTCGTAAATTTTTACCGTCGTTTTCTGAATATGCAAATTCTTGTTACACCAAAACTTTGTTCTCTCACTGGAAAAAATACTATTTGGAACTGGGACGAACAAGCACAATTGGAATTCAATTCTTTGAAAGAAGCGTTACTTCACGCGCCAATCTTAGCTCATCCAGATCTGTCACAAGATTTCTGCCTTAGCACGGATTCTTCTAAAGTCGGTCTTGGTGCCCATTTATTTCAAGAAGCCATAGAAAATGACACTACCATTCAGAAAACCATTGCTTTTGCTAGCCGAGTGCTAACCAAATCTGAAAAAAATTATTCCGTTACTGAATTAGAAGCTTTAGCTATCGTTTGGGCATTTAACAAATTCCGTTTCTTTCTTTCTGGTAAGCACGTAAAAGTATACAGTGATCATCGTGCATTACAATTTCTTATGTCTTCAAAATTAAATCATGACAGGTTAAAACGTTGGGCATTGTTTCTGCAAGAATTCCGCTTCACAATAGTCTACATTCCCGGCAAGGAGAACATTGTTGCGGACGCACTGTCACGCGTACCGGCTGGGCTTGAGAAAAGTACCACAGAAGGCAACCTCGAGAAAAATTTCAGTATTCTTTACATTCAGAAAGTCGCCTTTGAAAACTTCATCACCACATCTTTAAAGGACATTGCTCATGAACAAGATAAAGATCCGATTTGGAAAGACATCAAGAGCAAATGGCATGAAAAGACACACACACAGATTCGGCATTATTACCTGGTTAGAAACAACATACTCTTCAAACGCTGCACTGTTGATGACAAGCTATGGGTACTTTGCATTCCTGACGATTTTGTTAATAAGCTCATTTGGTACATTCATTTCAGCTACGCACATTTTGGCCCACGAAAATGTTATCATATTCTTCGAACGACTTGTTATTTTAACAATATGGAAAAGCGAATTCGAAGAGTCTTGTCTATTTGTAAACTTTGTCAAAAGGCGAAACCATCTACTGTCTCACATCGTGCTCCGTTGTTTCCTATTATTCCTTCTAAATTAAAAGAATTTGCGGCTGTTGATCTCTTGGGACCGCTTGTCAGAACATCTAATGGATTTTCGTACGTTCTAGTCGCTGTTGAACTTACTTCAAAATTTGTTTCTTTCACACCGTTACGTAAAGCCACTGGACGGTCTGTATCCAACGCCTTTGTTAAAAATTTCTTACGTGAAGTTGGACACGTTAGCAAAGTCATTTCAGATAACGGACCGCAATTCAGATCTGCTGTTTGGTCACGCATGCTTCGCAACCATAAAATCAAACCTGTTTTTATTTCATTGTACTCACCACATTGTAACCCCTCTGAACGGATTATGAAAGAAATCAATAAGCTTTGTAGACTTTATTGTCACAGAAAGCATCAGCATTGGGACAGATATTTACACTTATTTCAAAATGTGCTGAATGAAATGCCTCATGATTCCACTGCTTTACCACCTACTCTTGTACTAAAGAATGAAGAACCACCGAACAGAATCAGAGAGCTTGTACCTTTCCCAAATACACGTAAACTTCGACACAAAGACATAATTGATTTGGCTCTTAAAAATATAAAATCTGCAGCAGACAAAAGGAGAAAACTACACGGTAAAGCAAATGCAAAGAAGTTGTATATTGGTCAGAAAGTTCTCATTAAAGCTCATTCATTGTCACATAAGAAGAAACACTTGAGTCACAAATTCTTTCTAGTTTACAATGGACCTTACAGAATCCGACGTATACCACATGATAATTGCGTTGAAGTTGAAACTCTGCGTACTAGGAAGAGTAAAGGTTTACACCACATTTCACATGTAAAACCGTTTATTGAAAGATAATCTGCTTTTTAACTTAGTCTTTGTCATAAAATTTTTCGCTTCACATTACTAATATGCGTTGTCAGACTTAGAATCTGTTAACATTCAACAATGTTTGAAGTTAAATATCCAATCCAGAACCAAGAGAACTTATTTAAACAGAAATGACGAATGCATTGTTATAGTGAACAGACGTCACAGTGTTATTGTGTGTGTACATTCTTGCTTGTTTGTTGCACGATTACGTAACGACTATAAGGCTTACATACTTAGGACACATACTGGTACTGCTAATGAGATTTTAATGCAACATTTCGGTTTACTTGAAAATACATTCTGGGTTTAAAGTACTTTCTGTGAGATACCAGAGGACACAGTGGTTAGTTTATGTGACAGCTACACGATTTTATCACGACGCTACTAATGAGTGACAATTTCCAATGTTGCTTTTGCGGTGTATCTGTTTTATATCTGCACAGTTTTTCTGAATTCTTCTGGAAAGTAAAACAGGTTTTAGTAGTAACTTTTGTGGTATAGCAACAATGAGACAGCCTTTTTTTGGGGCACAACAATACGTTACTGTACAGTACTTTCTTCATCACGCCAATAACCATAATAACTATGATATCTATACGCAAAGCATTTCACTTTTGTTTATCATGAGGTAAGTACATTGACTTCTGCAGAACTTAGCTTTCGGAGGACGATAACTACGACACTTCCACAGAGATTATGTTACAAGACGCACAGTTTAGCGCTACAGTACACGTATTTGAGTGATCAATTTTATACTGAAAACATTTGTTTTTAAAGATTTTTGAATTACAAAGAAAGTTTTCCGTGATACATTTCATTCCATTGCTGTAATCTGTAACACCTGAGGGTATAATTACATTAATCCTCAGGGGGGTACACGCTTACTTTATGTACCATGTGTTTGGCAAGCACAAGGAGCCCTAGCTAATATGGTATTTGCTTATACAACTTTACACATCGGTACCATATTTCTCTAACACAGAATTACACAGCTATCTGATTATTTGACAGAGAGACAAACATTTATTTTACTATATCAGTGACAGATGTTTACGTAATTACACAGTTGGATAACTTCACACTTATGAAACTGTATTTTGTCTGTACTTTGTAAACTGTTCATATTTTTTTGGAATCATTGTGATACTATGAGAGCTTTGAATGATGTATTTTGTATGGATTCATGATTTTTAAAGTACATTTGTGGCAGATGACACTTTTGACATGAGCAGAGAATTTTTTTTAATTATTGGAGAAAGCTACGACGATTTTGAGATTTGACTGAGGTGTTATGATGTTATTATTACGACGACGATGTGTATTATGTTGTTGAGGAATGTTTATTATGCTACGTATTTCTTATGATGAAATACTGAAGAAGTGTCGACGAATAAGGTAAGGAATAATGAGTAGTGTTTAGGGACTCTGATTTGTGGAAAAGGTTGTTGGAAACCAAGAATCGTACTTTAAGAGTTATGAAATGTGTGTGTATATGCGTGAATGTATTACAATGCAGACGAAAATTTTTTGGACACTGTTATATCAATAGCATTTTGTTTCTACAGATTTGTAACGCAAATTCTTGACCTGTGAAATGTTTTTATGTGAGACTGTCACTGTAGCGGAAACTGCTGTCGTAAATATTTCCGTAAGAAAGTTAAGTGACCACCTGCACGTAATGCGTCGCGGGCACCCAGCTGTCAGACGCCTGGAGAAAAAGCCATTATTGCGAGCCCTTTTCAGCGGCACAGGTAGAACAAAAAAAAGGGGAGGCCATTATCCTCGGAAATATTTTTACATCTGCACACCTGATTACGACAAGCGTCTTTCTACGAGAGTTGAGAGAATTTCTACTAACTTATGAAATGTCACATGACTACTGAATGATATTTTTATACTTTGCTTTTCGTAGTTGCTTATTTCATTTGACATCTGTTTTCCAGCTGTGTTGCAGCATTGCTTTTATAAAATGAAATGCATTTGCTAATGTGAACACTTTCTGTCAACAGATCTATTAAATAATTATTTTATGATCCACATTCTTTAAAAAAGGAGCACTTGGAAAGGAAAGAACAATAAGAAGGAACTAGTAACTGCATTCATAATTTTCTTTTCAAGTAATTGGTAACTTTTTGGTAGAATAACTTCTTGTGGTGCACCACTTTAATTACATAGACATTAAGATGTGAATATACATTTCCCTTATCTGCATTGTTGTTTTTACTGCAATATCTTTTCTGCTTGAGCTTTGTCATGTATAGATATAAGTTTTATATTTTTTATATTTTTTATATTTGCTGCTGCTGTTTGCCAGGCATAGTGCTACTGAACTTTAATTTGTGTTACTCTGCTAAGCCAATTTTACTACTCATTGATTTTTCATGTTGCTGCACATTGGCTCATATTAGTTGTAATTTTGCATTTTATCTGTTAATTTAGATTTGCTGCTGCTTGCTTTGCAAATTGGCATTTTTTTTGTCATTGCTGTTTGTGATAACTTGTTTTGTGCTGCTGCATTGCCTCGTCCCTTAGTTTAATATCTGAGCTCAGTAGATTTAAGTTAGCTTAAGATGGGGTAGGCTATATGAGAGAACGAGTTGTGATGAATTGGAAGAAATGCATTGAGAAGCTGTAAGAAAATGGTTTGGCCAAAAAAAAAAAAAAAAAAAAAAGAAAGAAAAGAAAAAAAAGGTGTTTTGAAAGAGAATATGAACCAAAAAAAGTAGGGTTTAGGGACAACAGGTTTAGGTAGGGTTTTCTTGGAAATAAATAATGAGGTAAGAAATACATGAACATATAAATACAGAAAGCATGCTGGGATAGGATTTTTTTGGTGGAAACAAATGTTGAAATAAGAGGAAAGTTATATGAAGTTTTGGGTTGGAATGCAGTATCACATGTTACACTGAAAACGAACCCTATCCTTTCCTATTGGTGTTATCCCATTACGTCTTTGTGTACCCTTGTGTATTTGTTTTCTTCCTCTCTCTGTGTAGTTTCATAGAATCTTTTTTCTTTTAATATTAAGCTACATTCACTATGAGGAGGAATACTGTTATCCTCAAATATAAGTTGCATTAATAATATGTTATTTTCTTTGTAAAGTTGTTTACAATTCTGTTCTGTTTCAATGTTCATGTGTGAAATTAATGTTTCGAAAACTATTCTCATTATTTTATGTATGTACTTAAGTCACTATTTTTGTAACACTGATGTATATGTTTATTTCTATTCTTTTGTAAAGCCTGTACTACAAATGTTATCTGTATTATTATGTTTTTAATGATGTATTTTGTACCTTTGTAATTGTATTTTCATGTTGTAAATTTATAAAATTGTAATTGTCACCAGTTCATCTTATTATTAACTTGTAAGTTACATTTCACTGCACACGTTTCTGTTGGTCATAGTACATGGACAATATGTGAGAAGTAGGGACTGATAGTGTTTGCACGTGTGTTAATGATTCAGCAAGGGACTGGATAACAGCATTGCTGGTTCTAAGGACAATTCCAGAAACTTTGTGAGTGCACAAGTGGTGGTTTATGGACTTGCTATATTATCCGCAAGACTCTTCAATGGTGATTGTGCACCTGCACAGTCGCAACAGATGGCTGCTGGCCATTTCTACAAGGACTGCAGTGGGTCTGCACCTCTGGTGGCCCACCAATACCGTTATCTCTACAAGGACTACAGTGGGTCTGTTCTGTGATGACCTACCTATCAATACTCTTCAAAATTTCGACTGACTCTGCTGTGGGTTTGCTCTGTTGTGGCCCATTACCTGTCTGCATGTCGAGAGTCAGCACTGTCTTTCCATTGGAAGGACAACACTACTTCTTCAAGACTGCATGGAAATCCACTACTTCTATGTGCATTTTCTTTTACTGCTTGGACTTTGAGAAAAATTCTGCATTTTTACTGTGATGAACAATGTGGACTGTCTTTATGGACTGTGAGAAATTTTGATCTTTTGACCAACAAAATATTAATAAGTGTGTGCATTTTATATCTTTGTTACTGTAATTGTGAAAAATTTTTGTCAAATCTGTATTGGCCAGTGCCCAACACCATTTGTAAAAAATTTTTGTGGGGAGCATGGGGGCTATGTAAGTAGGCTGTTTATGTTTTCGTTTTGGCAACGTTACGTAGCGCTCAAAATGAAATCACTGGCTGTGCTGTGTGCAGTCTGTCGCTAGTTTGCATTGTTGTCTGCCATTGTAGTGTTGGGCAGCGGCAGCTGGCTGTGAACAGCGCGTAGCGTTGCGCAGTTGGAGGTGAGCCGCCAGCAGTGGTGGATGTGGGGAGAGAGATGGCGGAGTTTTGTAATTTTTCATGAACTGATATATTTATATATGATGATATCAAGGTAAATACATTGTTTGTTCTCTATTAATATCTTTCATTTGCTAACTATCCCTACCAGTAGTTAGTGCCTTCAGTAGTTTGAATCTTTTATTTAGCTGGCAGTAGTGGCGCTCGCTGTATTGCAGTAGCTTGAGCAGCGAAGATTTTTGTGAGGTAAGTGATTTGTGAAAGGTATAGTTTAATGTTTGTCAGGGCCATTCTTTAGTAGGAAATTTTGAAAGTCAGATTGCGTTGCGCTAAAAACATTGTGTGTCAGTTTAAGCACAGTCTTGTAGAATTGTTCAAAGGGGACGTTTCAAGGAGAGCGTGGAGGCCATGGAATTGGTCCACCTCTACCAATCCATCGGTCACCGAATCTGTTGTTGAGAAGCGTACGAACACTTCGACTGAAATGTGCAGGAGCTCCATTGTGCATGATCCACATGTTGTGTCATACTTGTAAATTCACATGTTCTAGCAGCACAGGTAGAGCATCCCGTATTAAATCATGATAACGTGCTCCATTGAGCGTAGGTGGAAGAACAAACTAAAATGAGCTCTGACATGGAAATTAAGCGTTTCCGGACACATGTCCATATAACATCTTTTCTTTATTTGTGCGTGAGGAATGTTTCCTGAAAGTTTGGCCGTACCTTTTTGTAACACCCTGTATGTCTCCCGCAGAGCATTTTATAGTAGCGAAACGTGGCCTGTGCGAAAAGCACAACAGAAGAGAACCGAAATATTTGCGACGTGATGCTACAGATGAAAGTTGAAAATTAAGTGTACTGATAATGTAATGAATGAGGAGGCTCTCCGGAAAACTGGCGAGGAAAGCAATATGCGGAAATCACTGGCAAGAAAAAAGGATAGGATAATAGGACATTTGTTAAGACTTCAGGCAAAGTCTTCCATGGAGCTGTTGAAGGAAAAAATTGTAGAGGAAGAGAGAGATTAGAATACATCCACCAAATAATTGAGCACGTCGATTGCAAGCGCTACTCTGACATGAAAAGCTTGGCAGGGGAGAGGAATTCGTAGCGGGCCGCATCAACCAGTAGGAAGACTGGTGATTTTTAAAAAAAGAAAAGTTGCCAGTACTGCGGCGTTCGAGCTGGATGTGCGTGGATTACTTATGTAAATTACCACGTGCGCTAGCTGTCACTGCGTTCCACGTCCGACGTCTCCCATATCTCATCAGCAGGTCCTGCAAGTGTACCTTATATCATACCTCCGCCCTGTGGACGGAAGTTCCTTGGTTGATTTGGGGGAGGGGACGAAACAGCGAGGTCATCGGTCCCATGGGAATCGGGAAGAACGTGCCTTTTCAAGGAACCATCCCGGCAGTTGCCTGAAGCGATTTAGGGAAACCAAGAAAAACCTAAATCAGGATGGACCAACGCGGGTTTGAACTGTCGTCCTCCCGAATGCGAGTCCAGTGTTCTAACCACTGCGCCCCCTCTCTCGGTGGCCGGAAGTCTAGCGATGCCAACTCCCCGGGGTAAATTATTTGTCAAACCTGGCGTGTCCTACAAGCACGCAAAAATATTGATCCATGCGGAGAAAGTCGATCTTTGTAGACAGAGGTATGGTATAGATGTCGGGCCTGCAAACAATCGTCTGCTGCACGACAAACGAGGTTGCTGAGTAGAAGGTCAGCTTAAAGGCGTCAGTTTCAAATGGGTTTGAGCACTATGGGACTCAACTGCTGAGGTCATGAGTTCCCTAGAACTTAGAACTACTTAAACCTAACCAACCTAAGGACATCACAAACATCCATGCCCGAGGCAGGATTCGAACCTGCGACCGTAGCGGTCTTGCGGTTCCAGACTGCAGCGCCTTTAACCGCACGGCCACTTCGTCCGGCGCGTCAGTTTCGTAATTAAAAGGTCACAATTATAAAAGGGTATAAATCGAGGACGCTGCAATTGCGCATCTCATGTTTGCGTCCAGAGAGAGATTTGAACGGCACGCTTCTCCTGTCTTCGTGACAACAATGACAGCAGATGCAGAGGAAAGATATGCATCAGCCGTGGAGCTCCAGCGTACGCAGCACGTTCTTTTGTTTAGGAGCTTACAGCAGACACTGGCGTCTCCTTTGATCGTAAGAATAGCTTGTCACCGCTGTCGAGGCCAAATGTGCCTCACAATGGAGCCGTCGCGCGGTGTCCATGTGTCCGTGAGCAGCTGATGGCGTCAGGAGGTGCAATGGACCATCGCGGCGGCGCCCACGGAATTCTGACGAGGCTCTCTCCCCGAGACGCAGCCTCACTGGCGCACGTTCCCAATTCGTTCTGTTGTCGCGGCGAAAGTCGTGCGCCCCGCGACGCGACGTCCCGTCCGGCCGACACCCGCTACCACGTGGCCGGCTCTGGCGGACCGGCGGCGGCTACAAAGGACCGGATGCGAAGGACGGCGGAGGGCTGCCAACAGCCGGACGAGGCTGCTATTGCTCTCCCGCCTCCTCGCAATATAAGCGGCAGCTGACAACAGGATCACAGCCCGACAGTATAAACATCCCGTGGTAAAAGAGAATCTCTGGCTCTCTAGTCCATCCCATTACGCCCCCCCCCCCCCCCTTCTCACTGCCTTTCTGTTCCTCACTATTCGCCTTTGCAATCAGAAGCACAGATGGGTCATTCACTGAAACGACCTGGTATTTCAGAGCGTATGAGTAGTGCTCACAATTATATTTCCTGAATGTTTCTATGAGAAACATTGCCAATGGACTTATTTTCTACATCTACACGCTGCAAGCCACCTTACGGTGCGTAGCGAAAGGTTATTTACGTACTATTATCATTTCTATCGCCCTCATTCCTATTACTGTTTCTTTACCGACTGGTGAGCTCCAAAAACAACGGTTTTCAAGCTACTACGATTTGAACTCGAATTGGAGGAAGTAAAGGCGTACGGCCCCTTTTGGCTCGAGGAGCCCGAAGCGCAGATTCAGCCGGACAGGTTTCTAGCCCTTCTAGAAACTTCCGGGCTGATAAGCCGTGGTCGGTGTATAAAACTCTCCCCTGACGTTTCGTCTCGAAATGCGAGAGACATTCTCCGAGGTAAAGCGGCGAAGTGCAAAGCTAACTCGAGGAAACTCTGATTATATAGCCAGTGCAGAGGGCGTCACTGTCCTTCACATGGCGTCGGCTATGAGATTGTCTCTGGTAATGCCAACATTCTCGATTGAAAGTAATCGATCGTCACGGTTTTAACCAACAATATTGGCATTACTAGAGACGCCACGTGATGGGACAGCGACGCCCTCTGCACTGGCTGCATAATCAGCGCTTCCTCGAGTTCTTCTTGGAGTTCGCCGCTTTACCTCGGAGGATGTCTACCGCAACTGGAGACGAAACGTCAGGGGAGAGTTTCACAGATCGACCACGGCCTATCTGACCTGAAGTTTTAAGTGAACACAATACCGTCCGTGAAAGCCTATATTGTATGATCTTCTAGAAAAGTTTTCTCACGAAATTTTAACAGTTATGCTATCCTTCTACCTTTGTATTTTATTATGTAGTTCTTTTAATTCCTTGTCTGGAGAAACGGCTCAAACGGCTCTGAGCGCTATGGGACTTAACTTCTAAGGTCATCAGTCCCCTAGAACTTAGAACTACTTAAACCTAGCTAACCTAAGGACATCACACACATCCATGCCCGAGGCAGGATTCGAACCTGCGACCGTAGCGGCTGTCTGGAGACATTTTACCTACAGTGTTCCATACCTCCATCGGTAGAAACAGAACTCTTGCAGGATCATTTTGTTGTCTGTCTGTCCGACTGCCTGTCCGACTATGGAGACGCCTTTTCTTCTCAGGCACCGGTACACGTAGCAAGTTGAAATTTATGTCACATACTAACTCCTATTGTACCTCAGCGATGTACACAACGTAAGCTCGTAAACCAATGTAGTCAAAGAAACGGTTGTTTACGTCACCACATATTTAGATATCTCGACAGTGTCGATATGGATAACTGGCAAAAATTGTCTAAATTTTCGGTTCCCGGGATGGATGAATTATGTACACACATAGTCGAAACACTAAGTGTGCGAGTCCTACTCGGAATTTTATTTGAGACCGTGTAGACTTTCTCTGGTTTGGGACGAGGAAAAAGGGACGCAAATTCACATCGTCGAGGATAGCAATCTGGAAAAAACAATCTCAATAAGGATTAATTTATATCTACTTCTGAACGCCGCACACCACATTGGGGTTCGCGGTGGAAGGTACTTAGTGAAACTGTCCCTTCCCCTTACTCCTCCTCCAGTCGCGAATGGCTAGCGGGAAGAATGATTGGTGAGAAACCTCCGCTGGCCTCGAGTCTACACTACTACCCATTAAAATTGCTACACCACGAAGATGACGTGCTACAGACGCGAAATTTAACCGACAGGAAGAAGATGCCGTGATATGCAAATGATTAGCTTTTCAGAGCATTCACACAAGGTCGGCGCCGTGGCGACACCTACAACGTGCTTACATGAGGAAAGTTTCCAACCGATTTCTCATACACAAACAGCAGTTGACCGGCGTTGCCTGGTGAAACGTTGTTGTGATGCCTCGTGTAAGGAGGAGAAATGCGTACCATCTCGTTCCGACTTTGATAAAGGTCGGATTGTAGCCTATCGCGATTGCGGTTTATCGTATCGCGACATTCCTGCTCGCGTTGGTCGAGATCTGGTGACTGTTAGCAGAATATGGAATCGGTGGATTCAGGAGGGTAATACGGAACGCCGTGCTGGATCCCAACGGCGTCGTATCACTAGCATCGAGATGACAGGCATCTTATCCGCATGGCTGTAACGGATTGTGCACGTCTGAGTCAACAGATGGGAACGTTTGCAAGACAACAACCATCTACACGAACAGTTCGACGACGTTTGCAGCAGCATATGCTATAAGATCGGAGACCATGGCTGCGGTTACCCTTGACGATGCGTCACAGACAGGAGCGCCTGCGATTGTGTACTCAACGACGAACCTGGGTGCACGAATGGCAAAACGTCATTTTTTCGGATGAATCCAGGTTCTGTTTACAACATCATGATGACTGCATCCGTGTTTGGCGACATCGCGGTGAACGCACATAGGAAGCGTGTATTCGTCATCGCCATACTGGCGTATCATCCGGCGTGATTGTATGGGCTGCCATTGGTTACACGTCTCGGTCACCTCTTGTTCGCATTGACGGCACTTTGAACAGTGCACGTTACATTTCAGATGTGTTACGACCCGTGGCTCTACCCTTCATTCGATCCCTGCGAAACCCTACATTTCAGCAGGATAATGCACGACCGCATGTTGCAGGTCCTGTACGGGCCTTTCTGGATACAGAAAATGTTCGACTGCTGCCCTGGCCAGCACATTCTCCAGATCTCTCACCAATTAAAAACGTCTGGTCAATGGTAGCCGAGCAACTGACTCATCACAAAACGCCAGTCACTACTGTTGATGAACTGTGGTATCGTGTTGAAGCTGCATGGGCAGCTGTACCTGTACACGCCATCCAAGCTCTGTTTGACTCAATGCCCAGGCGTATCAAGGCCGTTATTACGGCCAGAGGTGGTTGTTCTGGGTACTGATTTCTCAGAGTCTATGCACCCAAATTGCGTGAAAATGTAATCACATGTCAGTTCTGGTATAATATATTTGTCCAATGAGTACCCGTTTATTACATTCATTTCTTCTTGGTGTAGCAATTTTAATCGCCAGTATTGTAATTTTATCATCTTGGTCTTTTCGCGGTGTGTATATAGGAGGAAGCAGTATATATGTCGATACTTGCGGAAACCCACACGCTCGGAAACTTGAGCCGGCCCCTGTGGCCGAGCGGTTCTAGGCGCTTCAGTCCGGAACCGCGTTGGTGCTACAGTCCCATGTTCGAATCCTGCCTCGGGCATGGATGTATGTGATGTCTTTAGGTTAGTCATGTTTAAGCACTTATAAGTCTAGGGGACTGATGATCTCAGATGTTAAGTCCCATAGTGCTTGGAAACCATTTGATGCATTTTTTCTTTTTTTAAATCAGAAATCTGACAGTAATCCCCACCTTGATGCAGAACGCCTGTGTTGCAGCTTCTTACACTAGAGTTGGTTGATTATCTCCATGACGCTCTCGCGCTTACTAAATATACCCGTGACGAAGCGTGCTCTTCTTGTTTGAATCTTCTCTATTTTTCCTATTAGTACTGACTGGTGCGGATTCCATACTAACAAGCAAGTTCAGGTAGTGATAGAACGAAGTTTCTTTTTATTGGCTATGTTTCCTGAGGATTCTTCTAATGAATCTCTCTAGTATCATTTTTTCCGACGAGCATTTTTTTTTTGTGGTCGTTCCACTTCAAATCACTTCATGTGCAATACCTAGATATTTCATGGAAGTAACTGCTTCCAGATATTCCTCTTCAGTCGTTAACCATACAATAAGCTGTCTTTCTGGCTGTGTATCTGCGTGAAACAAGCGCCGGTCGTCTGCAGGTTTTCTGGAATAAAACATGTTCCGAACATCTACAACAGACCGACGTCAGAGACGTTGGCCTATCGTTTTGTGCACCTGTTCGACGATCCTTCTGTGCTTTTCTCTAATCATCTTGACCAATCCGCTCCTCCAGAAGCGTTCATTATACAGCTGCTAGACGAGGAGCAAGTTCATCCGCAAACTCTATGTAGAATCGTACCGGTATCCTGTCAGGTCCAACGGTCTTCCCTCTGTTGGGCGATTTTAGTTACTTTTCTATCTCATGGTCACTTCGACGATTTCAAGGAAGTTCGTGGCGTACTGAAAGTATGCCTCCGAATTTTTTATGTGAAAGCTCTTAAAGCTAAGTAAAGCAAACATTATTAACATTCTACATCTTTATTTTTCAGGTCTACATATTTATCTCTCAATCCAGTTACCCTAGCGACGAACACATTTCTGCGAACGAGAGACCAATTTGTTGATTCTGTCATGTGGAATGTCTGACTTTGTTAACGGGGCTACAACCTCACCTCCGCTTGCATCGATTAATCACTATCAAAGTAAAGTTTTCGAAGGTGTTATTTAAGTTTTGGAAGCAGATGAGAATCAGGTGGGGGCCAAGTCGGGACTGTAAGGAGGATGATCGATGACAGTGAACCCAATCCGTCGGATTGTTGCGATGTCACAGCTCTCGTGTCTGATCGGGAATTGTCATGCTGAAGAAGATTGTGTGGGCGAAGTCTTTGGATTCGTCCTGTCAGTTGCCTGAGCATTGCGTAATACCTGGCAGAGTTTATGGTGATGCTTTTAGTCATGAATTCCAAATATACCATACCGTGAACGTACCAGAATATGTGAACATAACTTTGCCTGCTGATGCCATGGTCGTGTACTTCTTCTGCTTGGATGGGCCCTGTCACACATGTTGAAGTTAACACCGTTTCCTTTATTATGATCACGAACACCTCAACGTTGCACACTACTGATGTCGAAACGGTTTTCACTGTACACATCTTTCATTCTTCTGTGGATTTCAATCTGAGGCACGTTTTCTGTGGTTAGGGACTCGATTACAGCACACTGATTACCAGGCACCGATGTAGTTATATTACACGCCGCCGTGTTACACGCTAAAATTTTAAGCCCTCTAGCAGCAGAGGGTTGCAATTTGCATCAGGTTAAAAAATGGTTCAAATGGCTCTGAGCACTATGGGGCTTAACATCTGAGGTCATCAGTCCCCTGGACAGAACTACTGAAACCTAACTAACCTAAGGACATAACACACATCCATGTCCGAGGCAGGATTTGAACCTGCGACCGTAGCGGTCGCGCAGTTGCAGACTGAAGCGCCTAGAACCTCTCGGCCACACCGGCTGGCCTTGCATCAGAGAAGCGGAAAAGTAGACCAAGTAATATGCATGATGTAATATCTCAATCGATTTTGCGAACATTACAAAAAATTCGGAGATATTACCTTTCAGCACACCCTCGTACTACATTGTGATCTTCTGTGAAACAGTTTTGGAAAATGGCGTTTCCCGTGATGTCCTCCGTTTCGATCCGATTATGATTAAAAAATGTCTCGACATATAGCTTCGACTCGTTTACTGTTTTAAAATAAGACAATTAGTCTATTAAATTTGCGGACAGAATTTTACTTTAGAATAAACTGAACACACATTGCTCTCCCTACACTAAATTTGGCATTATCTGATTTGTGTTTGTCCGAGAGGATTCGACTACGTTTAGGTTTGCCGTGAAACTCTCATTGCTATCGCGGTAGCTTTCTAAAACGATTGTCGAACCTCGCCGGGTCTTTTCCATCCCTCCCAGCGCGTAGCTGTCTAAAGAGTATTGTGCAGTGTTCTTGAACTTTTTCCATTGATACTCAACGTTGTTAGTGCTGCAGATAAAATTTTCGTGCTGGCCGCTCTATCTCTGTATTTCTGTTTACAGCCGTACTTAGTAGAGCCGTGCTAATGGAGTCGAAAAGTTTGGACGTGTTTGTCACCAGCATATCTAAAGTGTTATCTGCAAAAATGGGTTATACGGTTAACTAACGAAGGTAATTTTCGGATAAAGCGTTTAGAACACTTTATCACGATTCCCGGTCTCTACCGTCCGCCCTAATCGCTTGTACCTGCCACTCTATAGCTGGTATATTGAAATCTCCACCTAATACTACAACGCGAAATATTCTCCAAATTTCCCCTCAAATGTCCCGCTATTACTGTTCCTCTTGCAGATGGTTTACAAAAGCATTCGAAGGCCATGTTTGATTCACCTTTAACACTAGTTTTTACCCAAATTATTTCGCATTCGGAATTTGTATTATTGTCACCAGATATTATCGTTTTTTTATGACTATAAACACTCATACACAACAAGCGTTCAAACTGTGTTTGTGATATATACTGCAGTCATTGCTGTTGAAATCTGTTTTGAACCAGTTTTCCTTCCCTAATACTATGTGGTAACTGACACTGTTTACAAGCAAGACTAGTTCCGGGACTTCTGCAAAGATGCTCCTGCAGTTAACTAACACTATGTTAACATTTTCATTTCCTGAACTGCTATGACGAATGCAAACCTGTTTGAAATCAGAATGCATCTCATCGGGACTGTGGTGGGATTTCTCTGTCTTAATAAAATATCATCTACACGCCAGACATACTCCGCTATGCTAGTAGCCACTTCCTGCGTTCACTGCACGCCTGACTTATTAAGAGGGGTATGGGGGACGGGCAGGTCCTGCAATTCCAAACGATAGCGGAGTTCGAAAAATGCACATCCAAGATCGTCACAGAATTGTCTCAGACCAAGGTTTAAACATTCCACTCCTAAGCAGAGGACCACAATCGGTTCTTGGGACGCTGCTGCAATTCGATAGTTCTAGTTCCAGCCCAAAGGCTGGGTTAGCTGTCCTCATCGAATCACCCAGACTCCAGTAGGAAGGCGTTTGAATCCAGGCTCCAGGCGTCATTCGTACTGACACGCGCCGCGATTTGCCGCCAGTTGCATCCAGAGCCTATTAATAACGTCCAGCAGACACTGATAAGACGTTAATGATAGCGTTTAATTTATCACATATCCTTCCTCGCAGCCATGCGATTAGATATTGGTAATTTCGTCTAAAAACTAATATTACAGATGTCAGCCTGTCCACAAGCATGCGCGTAATTTCATTAAATACTAATATTACATATGTCAGCGCGTCTGCAAACTTACACGCAATGGCAAATTATACACTCCTGGAAATGGAAAAAAGAACACATTGACACCGGTGTGTCAGACCCACCATACTTGCTCCGGACACTGCGAGAGGGCTGTACAAGCAATGATCACACGCACGGCACAGCGGACACACCAGGAACCGCGGTGTTGGCCGTCGAATGGCGCTAGCTGCGCAGCATTTGTGCACCGCCGCCGTCAGTGTCAGCCAGTTTGCCGTGGCATACGGAGCTCCATCGCAGTCTTTAACACTGGTAGCATGCCGCGACAGCGTGGACGTGAACCGTATGTGCAGTTGACGGACTTTGAGCGAGGGCGTATAGTGGGCATGCGGGAGGCCGGGTGGACGTACCGCCGAATTGCTCAACACGTGGGGCGTGAGGTCTCCACAGTACATCGATGTTGTCGCCAGTGGTCGGCGGAAGGTGCACGTGCCCGTCGACCTGGGACCGGACCGCAGCGACGCACGGATGCACGCCAAGACCGTAGGATCCTACACAGTGCCATAGGGGACCGCACCGCCACTTCCCAGCAAAGTAGGGACACTGTTGCTCCTGGGGTATCGGCGAGGACCATTCGCAACCGTCTCCATGAAGCTGGGCTACGGTCCCGCACACCGTTAGGCCGTCTTCCGCTCACGCCCCAACATCGTGCAGCCTGCCTCCAGTGGTGTCGCGACAGGCGTGAATGGAGGGACGAATGGAGACGTGTCGTCTTCAGCGATGAGAGTCGCTTCTGCCTTGGTGCCAATGATGGTCGTATGCGTGTTTGGCGCCGTGCAGGTGAGCGCCACAATCAGGACTGCATACGACCGAGGCACACAGGGCCAACACCCGGCATCATGGTGTGGGGACCGATCTCCTACACTGGCCGTACACCACTGGTGATCGTCGAGGGGACACTGAATAGTGCACGGTACATCCAAACCGTCATCGAACCCATCGTTCTACCATTCCTAGACCGGCAAGGGAACTTGCTGTTCCAACAGGACAATGCACGTCCGCATGTATCCCGTGCCACCCAACGTACTCTAGAAGGTGTAAGTCAACTACCCTGGCCAGCAAGATCTCCGGATCTGTCCCCCATTGAGCATGTTTGGGACTGGATGAAGCGTCGTCTCACGCGGTCTGCACGTCCAGCACGAACGCTGGTCCAACTGAGGCGCCAGGTGGAAATGGCATGGCAAGCCGTTCCACAGGACTACATCCAGCATCTCTACGATCGTCTCCATGGGAGAATAGCAGCCTGCATTGCTGCGAAAGGTGGATATACACTGTACTAGTGCCGACATTGTGCATGCTCTGTTGCCTGTGTCTATGTGCCTGTGGTTCTGTCAGTGTGATCATGTGATGTATCTGACCCCAGGAATGTGTCAATAAAGTTTCCCCTTCCTGGGACAATGAATTCATGGTGTTCTTATTTCAATTTCCAGGAGTGTAGATTCCATTTATTAAATTACTGCCAATGGCGGAAGGGTAGAAGGAAGCGTCGTATCTGTTTTAACGGAATACGATAACTAACGATCTATTATCATCGTCTTCGAAAATAGGAAGACAAAAGATAATATTCTCAGATTATTATTATTATTATTATTATTATTATTAAGTTCTGTGGCCTATATAATCATATATTGTATTTACTCATTGCGAATAGCTTTATTTGTAAATCACTAATTTGATTATTAATCACCTTGGAGGCAGAAGATAAAGAGATATTAACAGCAAATTTTCCCATGATGGCCAAGGCTGCCACTGAAGCTGGAATATGATATCTCTGACTGTCTTGCTCTTACTAGACGAATCCAGTTCGACAGGCCGATATTATTTGGATTTTTTAGTTTCCTTTCGTCGCCCTATCTGCCAAAGATTCAAGATTTGTGAGCCAATCAGGCCGACGAGGGTTGTGTGAACTACATCTTTCATGCCTGAATGACACTTCCTAAGAATTAACCGAAACAAATCTCTGTTTATCATCTGCAAGTCATCTGCAAGCAGTTCTATGTGGTCTTGTTACTTCAGATATTTTCGGATTCATACTTCTACGTATTTTACGCTTTTTACTGTTTCCACTGATCGATCATCCATCGTGTCTTCGAAACATAAGTAGCATTGAGGTCTATATAAGCGGGATAATTAAACTCGAGGTCAACGGTCAATCCTTGTACCGATTTCAACAGGTATTCCTGCATTTCGCTAGAATTTTCTGGCGTTCCGATTATACTAAATATAACAGCATCATGCGAGAATAGTTACATGGAGTTTCAGGCGCTATCATTTATATGTATCACGAAAGGTAACGGCCCCATAACACTCCACTGTGGCGCTTCAGAAATTACTTTTACATCTGACGATTTCGCTTCGTTGAGAGCAACGTATTAAAATTTAGCCTGGTAGTCTCAATATTGGCTCAGTGTTCAGTATGTATATGCTCTATATCCTAGGTAACAGCTTGGAAATGCATGAAATACATTCTGAAAAGTGAAAGATGCCAGTCAGCCTGACGACCAACCTGGCTTCCGGATCTCATGGACTACTGAGTTTCAGAAGACCTCTGTCTGCGACAGCCAAGTTTGTAACATTCTCCAAATAATTTCTCTTAATAAAAATAATGCTTTTTCTGATTATTATGAATGAATGTCTACATAACAAATATATAATTTTCTTAAAATAAATTTTTGAATGAATGTCTGAACTGTGGAATCGGTACCGAACTCGAATTATCGTGTAGCGTGTTGTGCAAGTGGTGTGCTTATTCTGTGTTATTGTCAGCAAAAACTTTGTACGAACTGCTGGGCAATGCAACTCCCAATACCGGTAAATAAATACAGTCACTGCAAAATACATTCAGCCCCTTAGGCACTGAATCATCTGGCCCTGTTCAAAGCTGGTAACTCTGGTCCCTGCACACATAACAAATAAATTGAATTGTCCTACCTCTAAAGTAGTAACGGAGTAACGCGATATATTCTGGTCTCTCACAAAAAATATAAATATGCTAGCTACTGGCTCAGAGATGTGCAAAGCTGGCTATAATACTTTGAAATACAAATGAACTTTTTTCGGCTGATAAATGAAAAATCCAACTTCTTTGAAAAAGTATAGGACTTGGACTGAGAGGCGGTACTGATTACGGTGAATTACTAACACTGAGTTTTTTAGAAAATTTTTATTGCAAGTTAAGTCTGCCTTTTCAGAAACATTCGACAACTGAAATTACATTACTACTAATTGATTCACAAACAATGAGAATTAAACAGCAAGTATTATATAACTTCACTAATCCAACATAAATGCAAATCCTCAAATTACGTATAGATCTGTTAACAAATCTTAGAAGCATTAAAAAGTGAAACATCTAACTAGCCTTTTTATAAAATCGGTTTCCATACGTTCTGGGGTTACTCAACAATTACAAATTATCAGCCAACTCATCTATATTAAAGTGTTGGCAAAAAAAATCATAATTATTTAAGATTTTTACCTTGGTTGCATGAAGACTTCTACTTCCATGTTCAACAGCATTGACATACCTACATTAATCTCAGATTTGGTGGCTTCACACAGCACACCACAAAAACTGCCTACTCCGTCGTCTTTCGCTCAAAGACAGCTACCTACAACTGTGTGCCAAGCGCTCTCCTACTCTAGCACTACTATCTCAGATCAGAAACAGTATCTTTGGCTCTGCAGCCGTACACAGTCAGCGATCCGCATTATAAAGCTTGTCAGAGACATACATCGTTTAGAATATTCTAGTTTCATTTTAATTTACGTTAGTATTATTGTCATATTCGGGTACCACATACAAGTGTGCCCCGTCGACTCCTTTCAAGACCCTCCAGCGGGGTTTAACGAATTTGACACCTATTTGGAAGTAAATTGTACAACAAATGTGTGTAAATTTATCACATTACTGATGAGTAGAAATCTTGAGTAGTACAAAACATGTCATGATGGTGTAAAAAAATCTATCTGTATAGCATCATTTAATTTGAAAGAATTTGTAGTGCCCAAATGCACAAGTATCAATCATAATCTGGTTATAATATGAGTAAATTACCTCATAAACAAGGTTGCTGGCAAATAAATCATGTAAACCAAAATCAGTTCAAAAATGGTTCAAATGGCTCTGAGTACTATGGGACTTAACATCTTTGGTCATCAGTCCCCTAGAACTTAGAACTACTTAAACCTAAGTAAGCTAAGGACATCACACAACACCCAGTCGTCACGAGGCAGAGAAAATCCCTGACCCCGCCGGGAACTGAACCCGGGAACCCGGGCGCGGGAAGCGAGAACGCGACCGCACGACCACGAGCTGCGGACCCAAAATCAGTATACACTCCTAATCGGCAAGATAATGGTTTAGGGTTGGACAAGGAAAAGGAAGAATCATGGCTGAAGCCTATGAGCATGTTGAAGTGACTTCATCACAAAGTCTATTTCTTCTTTTTGTGCAGGTTCAAGAACTTAACAGTGACTGCTGTGGATTGCATTCAGTGTGCCACGACATTTGAATCCCGTATTATGTTTCCTAGTCATGTGCAGAGACACAATAGGTACTCAGCAACAAGTTACCAACAACCATAGTGGCCAATTATCATAATATCAGTAATGTGATGACCAACATCATCACTACTCTTCATAGTGGAGAACCTCCTGAGATCCAAACGACACTGAAGTATGAATACCAGTAATAAACTGCACCAATACCATGAACACAGGAAGGAGACTGGATAATGGAAGGTATGAAAAAGTAGCATTTCTGCCTATGTCAACGTCAGGTAATCTATCTGATCAGAAAAAGTTCAGTATCCTAATGAAATTACAGCCTGGATGAAGCAACAAAGCTTTACATCAGAGTGAATAGGCTAAACTGAAAGTGAACTCTGAATAAGAAAAATTAATAACTGTGGTATTTGGCTACCAATTAGACATAGAATAACCGAACATGACAGAGAACATCACTGATTCATAATATTATACTGTGGCTCTCAGTAGCCTTGTATACGCAATATTGAGACATAATTACTTAAGAAAACCTAACAGTAAAGTCAAGAATTGAATGGCTCCAGATAGCCTTGTACTTGGAAAACATGCAAATCTTAATAACTAAAATAATTGTAGAGAAAATATCAATCAGAGGCTCAAAGTGGCCTTTCCACATATGTAAATGCTGCTTTTAGTAGCTATAAAATGTTTGGGGCTCCATGTGGCCTAACACTTCAAGTATGTGCAAATCTTATTATCTAAAGAATTGAATAGAATATTTCAATCAGAGGCTTCATGTGACCTTTCTACTTATATAAATGCTTATCTTAGTAGCTAAGAAAGTGCAAAATGTCTGAACACTGCGCAAACTGATTAAATCCCGAACTTTACTATTAATCTGTTTAGTTAAACAAAGTAGCCCCTTTGGATGATCCGCCTAATAATGCTGTTCATGAAATGATCCTTGTACGCTGATAATTTTCGTAGCAGACTGATCCTGAAATGAAAATATCTTACCTCGTAATGTAATTGCTTGCTGCTCTTTGTGCGCCAGCGCCAGCTGCAGATCTCTAACTTTGGTTGGAGGCAACAAGTAAACTATTTTATACAAATCATTGAGTGAGACATTCTTTAAATAAAAGTGATTTGGATAATGCTCTTAGGTGAAATACTTCCTTGACAAATTATTATTAAATTATCTCATATATTATTGCTTGAACGCAATTCATGTTACAACACTCATTAGCATTGGCACAGGGCAACACTCATATCAAACTCTTACTCTCAGAAATGTTAGACAAATCATCAATAAATATGAGACATACCTTACAGTGAAAATTATTCAATCTCTATTGAAAAATCTAAAGTTCTCTCATAAGGCGGTCTCATTCAACAACTACGCATGACTGTAGTACCACTAAACAAAAATACACTCCTGGAAATGGAAAAAAGAACACATTGACACCGGTGTGTCACACCCACCATACTTGCTCCGGACACTGCGAGAGGGCTGTACAAGCAATGATCACACGCACGGCACAGCGGACACACCAGGAACCGCGGTGTTGGCCGTCGAATGGCGCTACCTGCGCAGCATTTGTGCACCGCCGCCGTCAGTGTCAGCCAGTTTGCCGTGGCATACGGGAGCTCCATCGCAGTCTTTAACACTGGTAGCATGCCGCGACAGCGTGGACGTGAACCGTATGTGCAGTTGACGGACTTTGAGCGAGGGCGTATAGTGGGCATGCGGGAGGCCGGGTGGACGTACCGCCGAATTGCTCAACACGTGGGGCGTGAGGTCTCCACAGTACATCGATGTTGTCGCCAGTGGTCGGCGGAAGGTGCACGTGCCCGTCGACCTGGGACCGGACCGCAGCGACGCACGGATGCACGCCAAGACCGTAGGATCCTACGCAGTGCCGTAGGGGACCGCACCGCCACTTCCCAGCAAATTAGGGACACTGTTGCTCCTGGGGTATCGGCGAGGATCATTCGTAACCGTCTCCATGAAGCTGGGCTACGGTCCCGCACACCGTTAGGCCGTCTTCCGCTCACGCCCCAACATCATGCAGTCCGCCTCCAGTGGTGTCGCGACAGGCGTGAATGGAGGGACGAATGGAGACGTGTCGTCTTCAGCGATGAGAGTCGCTTCTGCCTTGGTGCCAATGATGGTCGTATGCGTGTTTGGCGCCGTGCAGGTGAGCGCCACAATCAGGACTGCATACGACCGAGGCACACAGGGCCAACACCCGGCATCATGGTGTGGGGAGCGATCTCTTACACTGGCCGTACGCCACTGGTGATCGTCGAGGGGACATTGAATAGTGCACGGTACATCCAAACCGTCATCGAACCCATCGTTCTACCATTCCTAGACCGGCAAGGGAACTTGCTGTTCCAACAGGACAATGCACGTCCGCATGTATCCCGTGCCACGCAACGTGCTCTAGAAGGTGTACGTCAACTACCCTGGTCAGCAAGATCTCCGGATCTGTCCCCCATTGAGCATGTTTGGGACTGGATGAAGCGTCGTCTCACGCGGTCTGCACGTCCAGCACGAACGTTGGTCCAACTGAGGCGCCAGGTGGAAATGGCATGGCAAGCCGTTCCACAGGACTACATCCAGCATCTCTACGATCGTCTCCATGGGAGAATAGCAGCCTGCATTGCTGCGAAAGGTGGATATACACTGTACTAGTGCCGACATTGTGCATGCCCTGTTGCCTGTGTCTATGTGCCTGTGGTTCTGTCAGTGTGATCATGTGATGTATCTGACCCCAGGAAGGTGTCAATAAAGTTTCCCCTTCCTGGGACAATGAATTCACGGTGTTCTTATTTCAAATTCCAGGAGTGTATTATGTTAATTCCTCTTCATACTCTTCTCTAATCTCACTACATCTCGTTTCATTCTAAATCACTAATCAGATCTTTCTCCTCTGTTTCGCAATATTCAAACACAAATAATTTTATTTGAACAGAGATGCATGCAACTTTACGTTGTAAGACGTCATGGTCTCCTGACCATCATTGCTTACATATTCCGCCCTCACAATCATATTCCGCACATCAAGACGCTTCATTCGAACCCAAACTCGATAAGATAAAGTCAATGTTGTATGAATTCATGTAAATGATACGCAAATAACAATTGCACACCGGGGCTGAGATACTCGAGGCTGGCGTACACACACACATGCAAGACATGACGGCCACAAGAGCTTTTAGTTCTGGAGAGGCCGACCGCTTGCTGAGAGGCCGGTCCCTTCTGAGGACGATTCAGCCTATCTACGTCGGACAGTGGCTGCCCATGGAGCGGACAGCGTTTGCCCAAGTAAAAGGGGAGAACGACCCCATGTTTGGCTTAAAAGCAAATTCCGCTACATTGTGTGGGAGCACCCAGCCTACGCATTCTTTACAAACATAGCACACAGTTTCAGAGGTTTTCACAGGGAGACAGCAAACGCTAAATACCGATGCTACAGATTTCCGGATTGATCGCCTTAAACGAAACGTCATTCTCCTGTTTTAGGAGAGCAATGCTGATTGGCTGATCAGTGTACCACGCCAATAGTTAGACTAGGGGCGAATAGGAGTCCTTGACTTCATCAAGGCGTAGGGAGAGTTTGATTGGCCAAGGTCAATCCAGATAGAACGAGAGTTATCTTATTTGTCAGCAGTGAGCGGCACAGACAGCAGTCATCGCAGCTTACGGTATTGTGCGCTACAGCTCTTGCGAGCCCCATATTTCCTCCACAACTGTACACTTCACTGCATTTTACACACGACAGCCTCGACCGTACCTACCAACATTCTAACGGATAATTATTCAAGTTGAGTGGGCGTGGCTCTCAGCCTTTCTGCCAAGTCAATAACAATCTTAAACTTTGAATAGAAATTTCATTAGCGAATCCTATCCTTAAGAGGTAACTTCACATTCCGAAAAGAACCCGGAAATAACTTGTTCAGTTCCTAACTAAAAGTGCCATTGTGATTTCCCAGAATTTTTGCAAAATAAATAATAATTTTCGTTAGTTTCATGTTTTTCTTACACTAACTAGCACTACTCCAGAACCCAAGTATCCCACTAGTTATGTAAGAAATTTTGTGAATTTTTGTGTCATCTCCTTACAGCAGACGACTCCAGAAGATATTTATTGCTGAAGGTTTTTCAGGCATTTCTCTTTAGAACGTTAGGAGCGTCTGTCTGACTTCTGTAGTAGTGTGGGGGTGGAAATTGCATCTTGCAGGAGCCACAGGATAAAGTGTACATCTCAGATTAATCCGTTGCGCAGAATTGCAGAATAGCACCCACACGCTCACAACGTCTACATTGCCACGAGTCGTCTGCTCGGCGTCTCTCGTACTACCTCACCAACGATAGCTCTCCCGCGCTCCTCGCTATCAAGCAGCGATGATAAAACAAACACATCTTCCAGCGATACAGCTACTCTGTCCAAAGACTGCCCACGAATAATCAGCAACTTCAAAATTGTCGCCTAACGTTTGAGATATCCGAACTATTTATAAGTTCCAGAAATGCAAACAACATAACTCCCAATAGACCTCTTTCAATGCAGTGATTCCGTATTAAGATTTTTCGCAGTGGAATAATTTCGGAAGACTGAATCCAGTAGATGGAACTTCTCCGTTTGAACCTCTGTTTATGTTCAATACAATGTGCCCGAGGAGGAATAGTCAATGTACGGCAGGAACGATCATTCGTGGCAAGTAAGCCTAACAAATATGGGCTCTAAATGCATGCCTTACGAACTATGAGCACTTCATCTGCGATATCGTGAAATAAATCTCTTCTGCTGCAAGGCCCTTGCTTTCCCTATTTTGGGAGTAGGTTGTACGGACTAAAACAATTTAAAAAATGGTCTAATAAGCGTGGGCTCCAAAATGCTTACTTTAAGAGCTATGAGCACCAGCAGAAGAGATATGTTTCACATTAACAAAGATGAAGAAGTCCTCATAGCTTATAAGGTATGTGTTTTAGCGTCTAGGATTGCTAGACATTTTTTCTTGTTCTGACCCATGCAACCAATATATGGCAAGCCAAGAGCATGCAGTAGAACAGATTTGTTTCACAGTCTCACGGATGAAGAAGTGCTCATAGCTCTTTAAGGTACGCAGTTTAGAGCCAGTGTTTACTAAAAATTTTTCCTTCAAATGGTTGTTCTTGTCATATCCACGAATACTAAGAAATCCTCCTGGGCACCCTTTATGACATTTCAGAGACTGTACAGATGATTTTGATCACTGTGTACAATGGCCCCATGGTAGCTGTAGGGTTAGCGTGGCCGAAGGGGCTCAGGTTCGATTCCCGGCCGGGTTGGAGATTTTCTCCTCTCGCGTGTGAATGTTATGTTGTTCTCATCATCATTTCATCACCAGTGAAGCGGAAGTCTCCTAAATGGCATCACATTAAAGGGCTTGCCCAATGGCGAGCCGCCACATGACAGAGAGACTATGACCAAGACGAGAAAATCACAAAAATTATAGCTCCTATTGCGTCTTATTGGAGGTCGTTCACACCAAGCACAGTTCAAGAAAAGAAGAGAAAGAAAGGAGGTAATAATTGTACCAGAAGTGCCATTACACATTCTAAGGCGGCCTTCAAAGTACTGATGTAGAAATCAATACGATGTAGGTCAGTATATTATCTTTATATACGATTCTAATTCTTAAAGGTTTTGTCGGAACAGTACGCAAGATTATACTTTACAATTTACTAAACACTTTTCATGTGGCTCTCTTCATTTTGGGTTATTTAAGCTATTATTTGTAATTAAGGCATTAAATTCTATTACACTGTGTAACATAAATGTTAAATATCGCTCTAAATTATTAATTCACTTTATTCTGCTACTTCGTGGTTATTTTAGTGAGAATACTGAAGCTATGTACTTGATAATGTAGCCTTGTACCCTCCACACTGGGGTGGCGTGTTGCCAGAAACGTCTCTATCGCCTTTTTTGTCGGCAGAAAGCAACCTGTGAACTCCTTAGGTGAAGAGCGCCTTCTTGGACAATTTTCACGATGGCCAATCGTGAAGACACTGCTTAAGCCTAGCATCAACTTCGTGTTTAAAAACGGGTCTTATGTACGCAAAAAGGGGGAACTTATGCGTGCTTCCACTGATTTTTCACGTATTCAGCAACAATTCTCGCCTGTCACCTTGGCAAGAACATAGAGTCGTCCCTTTCATGTCGATTTTTTTGAGATAGGGAGTTGGGAAAGAGCAAGTAAGTAAGAGGGGATTCGGTGGCCGACTCCCATCCAGAGAACCAATTTGGAGGGATTGGTTCCTAGAAACTGTCTGTGCTGTTTGGCACAGTTTCCTGCTCTTGAGGGAATGTACTGTAAGTTCTCAATCTGTGGTAGTGCAATCTATATTCTGAGCTGCTAGCTTACATGTATGTTTTTAATGCGTAACTTTCCGTTTTGATTTATTGTGAACTGCACTTTTGGATTCTTTAACTTAGACTTCGCGAAATGATTATGATCTTGGTGCTGTATTTTCTACGTAGTCTTCCACGTAAATTTTGGTTTAGTGTTAGCGTCATTCTTGGTCAGTTTAACTTAATATTCAGGTAACTTTTATCTCTCTCAATTGATTATTAATTTCTTGAAACATACAGAGAAAATAAAATAATATTATAAGCAGACTTGACTAAAATTTCAAGATCCTTTAACTTGTCCTACAGCTTTTCCCTGTTAGCTGACTCATTAAAATAAATATAACTTCTTACATAGCCAGTCGACTAATTTCACTCTGTCGACGTTGTCATAGTACCATGAGCAACTGTTCTTGCTCCAACGGCGGGTTAAGGAGGTGTCCTTCTGCTGGAGGCTGGTCATGTAGGAATATGGGGCAATGAACAGGCCGATCGGGCTGCCAAGGAGGCCTGCAGAGAGCAGGATGTGGTCCAGTGTCCTATTCCCCTTCAGTCTGTCATCTCTGCACTCCACAAGAAGTGCATGGAGTCGTGGGAGCAAGAATAGCTGGCTGTGACGGCCAGTACACTGCGGTTGGTGAAGTCAACAACTCGGCCGTGGCGTTCCTCCTGCCGGTTGCTCAGGCGGGAAGAGGTGGCCCTCTCGCGTCTTCGGATTGGGCACTGTCCTCTCACACACAGATTTCTATTACGGCAGGACGATCCCCCGTTTTGTGATGCTTGTGGTGTGCACATCTCTATCCGGCACATTTTAACAGACCGCATTTTATACCGTGATGCAAGGGCAGAAGCACAAGTTGATGGGGATTTGCCCTGTGTTTTAGCTAATGGTGAGAAGTGTGTGTCTAGGGTTTAAAAGTTTTGTGATGTGTCTGGACCGTGGCCTAAACTTTTAGGCTGGGGGTTTTAGTGTATTGCAAAGTGGCTGGCTCCTCCCTTTTTTCCTTGCGGTCAGCCAGCCACTTCCATCTGCTACATTGTTTCAGCTCCCTCTACCACTTTCTTCCTGTGTTGTCCATGTCTTACTGCTGGCGGCATGCTTCGTCCCACGCTTCCGTGTGGGTAGGCACATATTTTTCCAAGATTGTTACCTGTGTTTTACGTTCTCTTTTATCTTACTGTTCTGAGTCTTTTCTAGACACCCGTCTCTGTCACTGAGCAGGCGCTGAAGACCTTGCCGTCGTGCGCCCATACAACCCTCTCCATCCATCCACATCCATCCATCCATGGCCAATTAAAAGAATAATATACATATCACATTGTGAAACCAACGAGCATCACATTCTCTTGTCTCTTATCAGAATGATTTAGTTTTACTTATTATTGTGTGACATCAATGAGAATTTGTATTACTACAATTTGGTTTTATTAACTGTGCTTCATTTCCCCTAGAAATGGAAGTTGGTTGTGCGCCAGTATTTATTTAACTACCAGACTATAAACTTTCACTGTGTTGAAAGATCCCTCTGATTTCACTGCAATTTGCTAACATATCTATTAAAACCCTGGAGGGTATTTACCTTCCACCAAGCGCTTGCTAACCGTATACCGGGTGGTTATAATTAAAATGCAGTTACTCACAGAAGTCCATTGGGGGCTGTCATTATCGTGTGGCTGCGAAACATGGTGTACATTCTAGTGTGTTATCGTGGAACCGATTTACGCTGGGAAAAATTAGTTCCAATTTTGGCCAACAGTTTCAAATCTGCGGCTTACATCTAGTCGATATCTTTGGTGCTCATACTGAATAAACTGTGTAAGTGGCTGTTGATTACATCAATATTACACTTTTCTAACTTATTTAACCTTTACTGCCCATGTCTCCATTACACATGGAAATATTTCTATATGTCGTTCTTCCATTCACAGTGTCAGTTTGAGCCTGGTGGACAAAATTGGAGCTAATTTATTCCAGCGTAAATCGGTTCCGCATTAACGCATTATAATATCTACATGTTCTGCTGTCATACGACAGTTACCCCTAACATCAGTCTGCTGCAGATTCCTTGAACATATTCTCAATTCTAGTGCAATAAATTTGCTTGGGACTGAGGAGCTTATGGTTTTAGAAAGCATCGTTCGTGCGAACCGCAGCTTGACCTTATGTCAAATGATATACTATGAACTATTAATGAAGGGCAACAGGCAGATTCCATATTTCTAGATTTCCGGAAAGCATTACAGACGGTGTCCAACTGCAAGCAGTTAAAGAAGGCACGAGCATATGGAATAGGTTCAAGACTTCTTAAGCTGTAGAACCCAGTATGTTGTCCTCGACGGTAGTGTTCAATCAGAGGCAAGTGTATCGTCAGGAGTGCCCCAGAAAAGTGTGATAGGACCGCTGTTACTCTCTACATACACAAATGATTTGGCGGAACAGGGTGGGCACAATTTGCGGTTGTCTGTTGATTACGCTGTGGTGTACGGTAGGGTGTCGAAGTTCAGTGACTGTAGGAGGATACAAGGTGACTTAGACAAAATTTCTAGTTGATGTGATGAATGACAGTTAACTCTAAATGTAGAGAAATGTAAATTAATGAGAATGAGTATAGCATTAGTAGTTCCTGATTGACATGTCGTTTAATTAACTGGGCGTAACGTTGCAAAGCGATATGAAATGTAACGAGCAGATGAGGATTGTCGCAGGAAAGGCGAATGGGCAACTTCTTTTTACTCGGAGAATTCTAGGAAAGTGTGCTTCATCTGCAAAGGAGAACGCATATAGAACGCTTATGCGACCTATTCTTGAATACTGTTCGAGTATTTGGGATCTTTTGCAGGTCGTATTAAAGGAGGACATCGAAGCAACTCAGAGGCAGGCTGCTGGATTTATTACTGTTAAGTTAGAACACGTGCTTAGTGAATACAAATGGGAATCCCTGTGGGGCGGGAGGGAGGGGGGGGGGGGAGGCGACATTCTTTTCGAGGAACACTATTGAGAAAATTTGAAGAAGCAACATTTCAAACTGACAGCAGAACGATTCTGTTTCCTCCAGCATACATTGCGGGTAAGAACCTCTAAGATAAGATATGACGAATTAGGGCTTATACTAAGCCATATAGATAGTCGTTTTTCCCCCGTTATATTTGCGAGTGGATTCAAATGGCTCAAATGGTTCTAAGCATTATGTCACTGGCAAGTGATGTATCTTTAATAAGTTCGTTGTCGTTGGGATGTTCAGCTCTCACCTTCCCTTCTTGTGTCGCTGCTGGTTATAGTTTCCCGTGGTTGTAAAGTTATCTGGAGTGGTGTACGTCATATGAGGCGAGAAGCGTGCTGCTCATCTGTCGGTGAGTGTTTTCAGCATAAACTTCCTTTTCACCTCTTTTCGGTTCATGTGAAGATGAATACTGTACGCAAGACGGAAACTAGCCTGCGCATATTTGTCCCCAGAGAAATGAGGATGGTTTTTTTTTAATGCGGAAGTGAGCAATTCTATGAGGGAGAGTTTACAGCGAACTTCAAATAGTTCTGAGCACTATGAGACTTGACATCTGAGGTCATCAGTCCCCTAGACTTAGAACCATATAAACCTAACTAACCTAAGGACATCACACACATCCATGCCTGAGGCAGGATTCGAACCTGCGACCGTAGCAGCCACTTGGTCCCAGACTGAAGCGGCTAGAACCGCTCGACCACAGCGGACGGCTCGCGAGTGGGACAGGAAAGGAAATGACTGGTAGTGGTACGGGGTACCCAACACTACGCGCCGTAAGATGGATTTCGGAGTACTGATGCAGATGTAGATGTAGATCAGAGTGTCTTCTGTATCGTATCTCTCTGCCGCGTTAAGATGCGTGGGACAGGAAAGGAAATGACTGGTAGTGGTACGGGGTACCCAACACTACGCGCCGTAAGATGGATTTCGGAGTACTGATGCAGATGTAGATGTAGATCAGAGTGTCTTCTGTATCGTATCTCTCTGCCGCGTCAAGATGCGCGTGGACCAGTCCTCCAGTCCGGGTCTTACCCATCGCAAGCAAAGCTGTTGCGTTTCACAGCCTAGCCTTTGTTCCGAAATCGAAACTCACTCTTTACAAAGGGAACGTACCCTGTACTGAAGCCTTGTGATATTTAAACAGTGCTACCTCTCAGAATTGCTAGCTCAGCAGAACGTAGGAGGACAGTTACACAAAGAACGAAGTGCCGCAGAAGTCAAGATACTGGACTCGCATTGGAGGGAGTTAGGCTGAAATTCCTGTCAGACCATCAACATTTAGGATATCCAAGGAGACATAAGCAGTCTAAACATAGATTAGTGCGCAAAATTGAAGGACGAGGAAATTTTTGCATGGTTTGTCACAGCCAAGTAATATAGCTCGATGAAACTTGGACCATATATAGAAAAAACTGCTACCGTATAATACAGAAGGCAACTCAAAGAAATTTGCAACGATAAGAACTGAAATGAAATTTTATACAGAGATCAAGATTTGTGATGGTCCACCAGACATGATTGTTAACGGACAGCTATGCATGCTCTGCAACTTGCTCCCATGCTGAGCTCAAGGTTGGCAAGTAGCTCTTGTGGGAGGGCGTTCCATTCATCTACCAGCGCGGTTGACATCTGCAGGACGGTCGGGTCGTTGGTGCACGTGGTCCCGTTGGAACACGTCCCCCCAACGCATCCCACACGTTCTCTGCGGGACTGAAGTCGACGAACGTTCAGGCCAGTCAATTGGGCGAATATCCTCTTTTTCGAAGAGCACCTCTACTTGCACTGTTTGATGCAGTCGTCCATTGTGACCCAAAAACATAAAATCAGCGCCCAATGCATCCCTGAAAAGACGTACATAGAGAAGAAGTACAGTTTCAAAATAATGCTGACCCGTAGCTTTACCGTTTCAGAGATTTGGAGGTCAGTACGCCCACGCTACGTTATGCATCCCCACACTAAAATTCCATCGATACGATGATATCCGACACTGCTGGAAGCACCCTCACGTGCAAGAGGTAGGAACACGTAATACAGTCAGAAAAATTGTCGAACATTATCGGCCGGCCGTTGTGGCCGAGCGGTTCTTGGCGCTTCAGTCTGGAACCACGCTACTGTTACGGTCACAGGTTTGAATCCTGCCTCGGGCATGGATGTGTGTGATGTCCTTAGGTTAATTTAGGTTTAAGTAGTTCTAAGTCTGGGGGGACTGATGACCTCAGATATTAAGTCCCATAGTGCTCAGAACCATTTGAACCATTTTTTGAACATAATCGTTTGATGGTCCAGCTGTTATTGTGTGGCAAGGCATGATGTTGTATAGACGTACTGAACACCGTAATTTGAACACACTGTACTCACTGGTAGACGTTGTTGTGACAGTGTAGCCGGCCTCTGTGCCAGAGCGGTTCTAGGCGCTTCAGTCTGGAACCGCACGTGGTCCCGTTGGAACACGTGCCCCCAACGCATCCCACATGTTCTCTGCGGAACTGAAGTCGACGGAACGGTCGCAGGTTCGAATCCTGTCTCGGGCATGGATGTGTGTGATGTCCATAGGTTGGTTACGTTTAAGTAGTTCTAAGTCTAGGGGACTGATGACCTCAGATGTTCAGTCCCATAGCGCTCAGAGCCATTTGAACCATTTGTGACAGTGTACTCCTTCCCAATGTTTGTCTTTCAAGGTGACCATTCGGCAATGACTTCATTTTTAGGCTTCCGTACCTGTGTCCATAGAACCGCAAACTTTGTAGGATCACGTTCTTGTCAATCTGTCTGTGTGTTCTTTTCCTCAGGAACGGTCAGAAGTATCTTGTTGAAATTGGTGTCAAATACTAATGTGTACGGGTATTTGTCCCTGTTAACAAGATAAGCTTATAACTGAATATAATAAAAAGATACGGCCATTTGTGTCAAACATTTTGATAGTCCGAAACTCACTCATCAAAACTTATAGATCAACTATCGATACATTATTACGTTTGTATGGAACCCTCAGAGCGCGGGTCCCATTTGCAATTGTTATGGTTTTTATTTTCTTATGGTATCAGTGCGCAACTTTATCGAAGACCGCAGGCGAAAGAGCTCTTGGAAATAAGGATTTTTAGCGAATCGACTAGCCTGCCAGTTCCCAGGACTTACCTCCCATCTAGTACGTGTGCGCTGGGAAGACATTTCAGCATGATCCTCATGCCCCAACGACCATCCAGTACTTTTCAACCGCGCTGGTGGAGGTCAATGACTCCGTATAACAAGAAATCCTTCCCAACCATGGCAGCACATTCTGGGGCACACACTGTCGTCCGTGTTGACTACGCACCTGATTAAAAACAATGTCCCGCCTTTTGTAATGTCCAGAGGATCATCGATAAATCGCGGTGACTTCAGTGTAATTGTTGTCTTTGAATAAAAGCATCAGTAGCCGGACGGAGTGGCCGAGCGGTTCTAGGCGCTACAGTCTGGAACCGCGCGACCGCTACGGTCGCAGGTTCGAATCCTACCTCGGGCATGGATGTGTGTGATGTCCTTAGGTTAGTTAGGTTTAAGTAGCTCTAAGTTCTAGGGGACTGATGACCATTTTAAAAGCATCAGTTAGTTGCTCTGCTATACAGTAGCAGTATTTTCTTCGTGTGGTAGAACGTATTACGCAATTACAATTACTCATGTTTTGTTGCCTTGGACCAAATATGACTCAAAAGAACCTTTAGTGAAATGATTCACGCTAGCCAAACTCTCTTTCTAACGAACAACAAACTACTAATCTTAACCAAGAGCAAAGCAATAAAAACGAATCCTTTTGAAACAATTTAAAATACTTACTGGAACATCAACAAAAGCAAAACGAGAATAATGGAATGTAGTCGAATTAAGTCGGGTGATGCTGAGGGAATTAGATTAGGAAATGAGACACTTAAAGTAGTAAAGGAGCTTTGCTATTTGGGGAGCAAAATAACTGATGATGGTCGAAGTAGAGAGGATATAAGATGTAGACTGCTAATGGCAGGGAAAACGTTTCTGAAGAAGAGAGATTTGTTAACATCGAGTATAGTTTTAAGTGTCAGGAAGTTGTTTCTGAAAGTTGGCTCAAATGGTTCAAATGGCTCTGAGCACTATGGGACTCAACTGCTGTGGTCATCAGTCCCCTAGAACTTAGAACTACTTAAACCTAACTAACCTAAGGGTATCACACACATCCATGCCCGAGGCAGGATCCGAACCTGCGACCGGAGCAGCAGCGCGGCTCCGGACTGGAGCGCCTAGAACCGCACGGCCACCGGTTGCTGAAAGTATTTATATGGAGTGTAGCCATGTATGGAAGTGAAAAATGAACGATAAATAGTTTGGACAAGAAGAGAATAGAAGCTTTCGAAATGTGGTGCTACAGAAGAATGCTGAAAATTAGATGGGTAGATCACATAACTAATGAGGAGGTACTGAACAGAACTGGGGAGGAGTTTGTGGCACAACTTGCCTAGAACAAGGGATCGGTTGGTAGGACATGTTCTGAGGCATTAAGGGGTCAGAAATTTAGTACTGGAGGGCAGCGTGGAGGGTAAAAATCATAGAGGGAGACCAAGAGATGAATACACTAAGCAGATTCAGAAGGATGCAGGTTGCAGTAAGTACTGGTAGATGAAAAAGCTTGCACAGGATTAGCATGGAGAGCTGCAACAAACCAGTCTCAGGACTGAAGACCACAACAACAACAACAAGAAAAAAGAATAATGATCATATATAATTTTTAAAAAGCACTCCACCAGTAACCACCAAAATGTCTAATCAGAATCCTAAACGGCTCTCAGCGAAAATTAAATACTGAAGTGATCTGTGAACAGTCTGGCTGCACAGTGTGCCACTCACAGAATATGGCGCGAAAACCTCACCGAAACACCAAAAAGTTAATACCAACAGCTAACAAATGTTTGCATACTAAACTGTAAAACTCACCGTTTATTGGTTTGCGTTGTTCCTTCTTTCCGTACTACAAACATCCACAAGCAGCACAGCGTAATCCAGGCAAATTAGCAAATGACACACGCTGTACTTGTTGCACCTGTTGACCTTTAGAGAATCCAGACAACACGGTGCATAAATAGCTCGTAATCTCGACGGAAAACTAGCTGACCTACCGAGCATAATACTTTCACCCCAATGTTCGATTTAGACTCGAGAAATAAATTCAAACTCCACGTAAGTTTAAGGTGACACTGCGAATAAATAATGTCACCGAGCTTCCCTACGCCGCCCTCGTGCCATGAACTCCACGTGCGCACAGCTCCCACGCTGTCCTACAAGACTCACTAACACTATCATCCACTGGAGGTAGGAAGACCATCAGCCAGTCCGCGTAAGGCACTTTATAGCCTCATAGCTCTACTCGCTTCCGCCTAGCGTTACGCCGACGTCGTCGTTGCCTGGAGACGCGGCCTCGGTATCTTTGGATGTCAGTAGTTGACTGGCTCAGCGTCGCAAGATTCGAGGCATCACTACAGTCCTGTTCACCCCAGTCATTTGCACATGGTTATAATCCACCTCTGGGACGAAGCCCTTCACCCTGCGTTAGACGCGGCCGTTTCCCATCACGCCGTAGCCCTCGCCCGTCGCCGTATACTACCTGCCGAATACAGGAAACCTAAGCGAGGCGACGCCACCGCAGATGAAAATCCTCCGTGGACGACAGTTTCTAAGGAAGTTCATAGAAGTTATCATAATCGTTCAACCTGTCTGGTCTGCAGTCAACTCAAGAGCTTTTATTCTGTGATGTCGAATGTTTATCGTCGCTCGATAAAGAAGACTATGTTCCGTTATAAGAAAGTAGCAAATAGAAAATACGTTCAGCCGACAAGAACTTTCTTTAAGAATGATTGTCGACGAAGGAGCATAGCTCCTGGAATTCGACGTTTTAACGTAATCTATTCATTCTACAGAGGGGTCCAAAAAATGTATCCACTATTTAAAAGTCCATAACTTGCGAACTAATTGACGGAGTTGTCTCATTTTTGGTGAAAGTGTACCTTAAAGTCCAACTCAAAGATATCACTGTAGGTGTTCGAAATGGTCACCATTAACATCCACAAACAAACGATGCCGCCGAACTGCAGCACGAGCTACTGACTGCAACGTGTTCAGTTGGATATCTGCACACTAATGTGCAATGAATTATCGAAGATCATCCAATGTGCGTGGCTTTTGTTGATAAACGACGTCCTTTAGTGTTCCCCACAGGTAAAAGTCCAGAGTAGTTAGGTCTGGGGAACGTGGTGGGTGCTCCACAGCACCTCTACGGCCTATCCGTCTTCCTGGTAGATTTTCGTCGAGATACGGCCTAACACGATTTTGGTAGTGAGCTGGGGCACCATCTTGTTGAAAGTAAACTCTTCCGTCTCCGTGGTTAGCACGCTGGACTCGCATACGAGAGGACGACGGTTCAATCCCGTCTCCAGCCATCCTGATTTAGGTTTTCCGTGATTTCCCTAAATCGCTTCAGGCAACTGCCAGGGTGGTTCCTTTGAAAGGGCACGGCCGATTTCATTCCCAATCTTTCCCTAACCCGAGCATCAGTTCCGTCTCTAATGACCTCGTTGTCGACGGGACGTTAAACACTAACCACCACCAAAATCCGTCTCCATAAAAGTCTCGGATGGCAGGTGAAATGGATGTCTGAAGCTTCTCAAGGTACACCTCACCTGTAACTGTGCCGTCAAAGAAGAATGGCCCAATCAAGCCCCGGTAAGACAACACACACCACACATTTATTCCTGGCAAATTCACGGATTTGTCTACATAGATGTTTGGATTTTCGGCGGCCCAGTAGGTGCAATTGTGGCGATTTACTATACCATTGAGTTTGAACTCTGCCTCATCAGACCACACATTCATCTCTGCAAACTCTTCATCGCTGTCTTCAAAATTCGCCGAACACGTGAGTGACTCACTCCAGTTTCACGGGCACACTGTCTCACAGACATCCGTGGTGAGCGAGTGAATTGTAACACACAACGGGAGTTAGCTGGACTTGTTACTGTTGCAGGTCGTCCAGATCGTTGTTCTTATACATCTTTAAGACAGCCTTCGGCTTCAAATTTGTCTCGAATGCGACGAATCGTTAAACGTGTCGGTGGCTCTGTTTGATACTCATTTCACCATTGCCGTTGAACCTCATTTATGTTTTCGTACTTAAAATACCACTTCAAAACTGCCTCCCTTTCATCGAATGTAAGCCTTGCGCCAGCCATGTTTACTCGAGTAACTAGGTGCAACTAAGAACAAAACACTGACTACCTGGCGACTGCCATCTGACAAAACAAAACAAAGCAATACAACGCTTATGTGTCGATTGCCGGAACCACAAACTATTACACTACCAAAGATGAGACAACTCCAGCAATTAGTTTGCCAGTTATGGGCTTTTAAACAGTGGATCCATTTTTTGGACCCCTCTGCATTACTCTCAGATAGCACTTCTTGCAAGGACTGCAGGTATCAACAGCTGTGGAAGAAGAGTTCCAGGTTAAGGAAGCTATTACAACAAGCACACATTACAAATCAAAAAGTAAATGGTACATCAGTCAGATGCAACTAATGTTTATTGCACATCCATATTTCCCTCACTGTGTGTCCAGCGTCAGAGCAGTAAATGTAAGATAAATCATTAAAACCACTTGCATGAGATACACGCAGAGATAGGACTAGGTGCATATACAGGATGAGTCACCTAACGTTACCGCTGGATATATTTCGTAAACCACATCAAATACTGACGAATCGATTCCACAGACCGAACGTGAGGAGAGGGGCTAGTGTAACTGGTTAATACAAACCGTAAAAAAATGCACGGAAGTATGTTTTTAACACAAACCTACGTTTTTTTAAATGGAACCCCGTTAGTTTTGTTAGCACATCTGAACATATAAACAACTACGTAATCAGTGCCGTTTGTTGCATTGTAAAATGTTAATTACATCCGGAGATATTGTAACCTAAAGTTGACGCTTGAGTACCACTCCTCCGCTGTTCGATCGTGTGTATCGGAGAGCACCGAATTACGTAGTGATCCAAAGAGAACGGTGATGGACCTTAGGTACAGAAGAGACTGGAACAGCATATTACATCCACATGCTAACACCTTTTGATTGGTCTTTTTCACTGACGCACATGTACATTACCATGAGGGGTGAGGTACACGTTCGACGGGCGTTTCATAGGACGTGGAGGACGCATAAATTGGCCAGCCCGTTCTCCTGATCTTACACATCTGGACTTCTTTCTGTGGGGTACGTTAAAGGAGAATGTGTACCGTGATGTGCCTACAACCCCAGAGGATATGAAACAACGTATTGTGGCAGCCTGCGGCGACATTACACCAGATGTACTGCGGCGTGTACGACATTCATTACGCCAGAGATTGCAATTGTGTGCAGCAAATGATGGCCACCACATTGAACATCTATTGGCCTGACATGTCGGGACACACTCTATTCCACTTCGTAATTGAAAACGGAAACCACGTGTGTACGTGTACCTCACCCGTCATGGTAATGTACATGTGCGTCAGTGAAAAAGACCAATAAAAAGGTGTTAGCATGTGGACGTAATGTGCTGTTCCAGTCTCTTCTGTACCTAAGGTCCATCACAGTTCCCTTTGGATCCCTACGTAATTCGGTGCTCTCCGATACACATGATCGAACAGCGGAGGAGTGGTACTCAAGCGTCAACTTTAGGTTACAATATTTCCGGATGTAGTTAACATTTTACAATGCAACAAACGGCACTGATTACGTATTTGTTTATATGTTAAGATGTGCTAACAAAACTAACGGAGTTCCACTTAAAAAAAAACGTAGGTTTGTGTTAAAAAAACATACTTCCGTGCATTTTTTATGGTTTGTATGGTTTGTATTAACCAATTACATTAGCCCCTTTCCTCACGTTCGGTCTGTGGAATCGATTAGTCAGTATTTGATGTGGTTTACGAAATATATCCAGCGGTAACGTTAGGTGACTCACCCTGTATATAGGATGGCTTTAACATTTTACCTTAAATGTCGATATAGACGTAGGTGTCGATGTACTGCAGTGAAGATGGCGGCACAGTTGCCGCCTAACTGATGTATCCTTTACTACTTGAAATAAATACAGTCGCCGGGCACATCTGCTCCCCCATGGAATTGAAGCTGTTACACGTAATAAAGATTGCTCTGGGCACTTATTTTCTATAAAAGATGTCATCCCGCCGTCATAAGGGACGTGAATTCCAGATGTTAATCTAGATACTCAGTTAAACTGTGAAGCTTTCCTCGATTACAGAAAGTTTTTTAAGGCTCACAAAATAAATATGCTATTAGTGACTATAATAAGCATTTGCAGTTAGCCTAAGAGAACCATGGATCAGTAATTGCCGCGAGCAGGCGCTATTTATCACTAAATGTATGTGTGCAAGAATAGGCGAACCAGTCCTGGACCGGCTGATCAATGTCATTAACGAAGAGTCATGCTCCGCTTCCGCTAAAGACGACATAGTGGAGGCAGCTGATACGGAACTGGCAATAGAAGCGACCCATACCGAGGATTAATCTCAGCAAGTGTTAGCTGTTTTGCTGCAGTTTTCTAGTGCTTTCAAACCCGGGTTGGTGAAAGGAGAGATAAAGTGGCCCATGGTAAGACACCATATCAACACTGGGGTTCATGCATCAGACAGCCCTCGTATAGATTGTTGCCAGCTAAAGATGCATTATTCAGGAGGAAATGGAGCCATGCGGGATTAGCAGAGCGGTCTGAGGCGCTGCAGTCATGGACTGTGTAGCTGGTCCCGGCGGAGGTTCGAGTCCTCCCTCGGGCATGGGTGTGTGTGTTTGTCCTAAGAATAATTTAGGTTAAGTAGTGTGAAAGCTTAGGGACTGATAACCTTAGCAGTTAAGTCCATAAGATTTCACACACATTTGAGGAAATGGAGAAGATGCTCTAAGATGATACCACTGAACTTTCATAGAGTTCTTGATTCACTCCTGTGGTCCTCGTGAAGAGGAAGATCAGCACTCGTCGTCGACTAGTGACGACTGAACAGAATCAAGATAAAAAAGATGTATGCCCATTGTCAGACACTGATGACACTCTTGACTGCTTGAAAGAAGCAAAGTATTTCTCAATTATGGACATGTAGACAAACTACTGTAGAATAGAGTTTGATGATGCTGACCGAATAAAGACTGCCTTCATGACGCCTGACGGCCTTTATGTGTACAAAAGTGTGTCGTTTGGACCATGTAAAGCTCCAATGAGCATATGATAGACAACCTGCTTCGGTACCTTATATGGGTGATAAGACTTTGCTCTCTTGATGCCGTTCTCATTTTTTCGAAGACATTTAAACATCTAAGTCACCTGACAGCGGTATTGAAATGTGTTCAGAATGCTTCTGCTTGAATGCAAAAAAAAATCTGAAGTGAAATATTCTACAACTGAGAAATAATTCCATGAAGCTGTTAGTGGCGTTAAGAAGTTCTGGCTGTTTTTATTTAGCAAACTGTTCACTACTGTGACTACCGCTTTTCTCCATTCTGGCTACTTGCCCACATGATTTGTCAGCTCGATTCTTGAGATGGACACTGAAGTTTCAGGAGTACGACAAAGCGTACATATATCGAAGGACGTCAATTGCCTTGAAAGGAATGCTTGCAATGCTTTGGCGGAACGTACTAAAGGGGTGAATACTCAGTCAGTGCGGCAATACATGAGATTACTGCTTAACAGAGAGAAGATCCAGTAATGCTGAAAACCACAAAACCTTGAAGAAGGAGGAACCGACCAGTGGAGGATTTCAGTCATTGAACTGAAAATGTATAAGAGGAACTGCTTTCCATTGGTAAGGAAATGGTTGCTCAGCATTTCAACTCATCTGTTGTAAGCTATCCTGAAATACTTAAACGACTCCCAACATCTGGTCACGTGGCATTCGTGAAAACTCTAGACAGAATAAGATGCAGGTACCACTGACCAGGTCTCTAGTGATCCGTTGCATATTATATGAGCCACTCTGAGGAATGACAACGATAGAAGCACGCACAGCAGTTACCTCTGGGGGCATATCTGATACGATTTCCGCCTACAGCAGCGCAATTCCACCGGATTGGAACAGACTTCTTGGGGAAGTTTCCGAATCCAACAAAAGGGAAGAGATGTACAATAGTCAGTACTGACTACCTCAACCTTTACGACGTCACCAAAGATTTCCAACTGACGTAACTTCTTTTCTTGCATAGGACATCATTGCTAAGCACTTAGCATCTGGTGTGATTATTCCTCAACGAACTTGAAATATGCTTATGAAAAATAATACTCAACAAGTCAGAGTACATGAGTAAGGTCAAACGCAAGCTAGATAGCCAGTGTTCAATTCAGAAGTAGGTAAAAGTTAATATCTAATACGAGGTGCATTCAAGTTCTAAGGCCACCGATTTTTTTTTTTCCGGACTGGAAAGAGATAGAAACATGAGCATTGTTTTAAAATGAGGCCGCATTCATTGTCAATACGCCCAGGGATGGCGGCACCGTACGGCAGATGGAATTTTACCGCCAGCGGCGACAATGAGAACTGTTTTAAATCCTTAAAATGGCTACGTTTTCCTTACTTGAACAGCGTGCAATCATTCGTCTTCTGAATTTGTGTGGTGTGAAACCAATTGAAATTCATCGACAGTTGACGGCGACGTGTGGTGATGGAGTTATGGATGTGTCGAAAGTGCGTTCATGGGTGCGACAGTTTAATGAAGGCAGAACATCTTGTGACAACAAACCGAAACAACCTCGGGCTCGCACAAGCCGATCTGACGACATGATCGAGAAAGTGGAGAGAATTGTTTTGGGGGATCGCCGAATGACTGTTGAACAGATCGCCTCCAGAGTTGGCATTTCTGTGGATTCTGTGCACACAATCCTGCATGACGACCTGAAAATGCGAAAAGTGTCATCCAGGTGGGTGCCACGAATGCTGACGGACGACGACATGGCTGTCCGTGTGGCATGTTGCCAAGCAATGTTGACGCGCAACGACTGCATGAATGGGACTTTCTTTTCGTCGGTTGTGACAATGGATGAGACGTGGATGCCATTTTTCAATCCAGAAACAAAGCGCCAGTCAGCTCAATGGAAGCACACAGATTCACCGCCACCAAAAAAATTTCGGGTAACCGCCAGTGCTGAAAAAATGATGGTGTCCATGTTCTGGGACAGCGAGGGCGTAATCCTTACCCATTGCATTCCAAAGGGCACTACGATAACAGGAGCATCCTACGAAAATGTTTTGAAGAACAAATTCCTTCCTGCACTGCAACAAAAACGCCTGGGAAGGGCTGCGCGTGTGCTGTTTCACCAAGATAACGCACCCGCACATCGAGCTAACGTTACGCAACAGTTTCTTCGTGATAACAACTTTGAAGTGATTCCTCGTGCTCCCTACTCACCTGACCTGGCTCCTAGTGACTTTTGGCTTTTTCCAACAATGAAAGACACTCTCCGTGGCCGCACATTCACCAGCCGTGCTGCTATTGCCTCAACGATTTCCCAGTGGTCAAAACAGACTCCTAAAGAAGCCTTCGCCGCTGCCATGTAATCATGGCGTCAGCGTTGTGAAAAATGTGTACGTCTGCAGGGCGATTACGTCGAGAAGTAACGCCAGTTTCATCGATTTCTGGTGAGTAGTTAATTAGAAAAAAAATCGGAGGCCTTAGAACTTGAATGCACCTCGTACAACATGAAAAAAACAAAATTCTCTGCTACTCAGGATACCGTTAGCTGTAAAAAAAAAAAAAAAAAGCAGAGGGCACAAAGCAGTATACCAACACACCACAAATAATTATTCAAGCTGTCAAGAAGGAAATACAGTAATCAAATATACACAATACACCAGGTGATCAAAAAGTCAGTATAAATTTGAAGACTTAATAAACCACGGAATGATGTAGATAGGGAGGTAAAAATTGACACACATGCTTGGAATGACATGGTGTTTTATTAGAACAAAAAAAAACTAAGTATTGCTAGACGTATGAAAGATCTCTTGCGCGCGTCGTTTGGTGATGATCGTGTGCTCAGCCGCCACTTTCGTCATGCTTGGCCTCCCAGGTCCCGAGACCTCAGTCCGTGCGATTATTGGCTTTGGGGTTACCTGAAGTCGCAAGTGTATCGTGATCGACCGACATCTCTAGGGATGCTGAAAGACAACATATGACGCCAATGCCTCACCATAACTCCAGACATGCTTTACAGTGCTGTTCACAACATTATTCCTCGACTACAGCTATTGTTGAGGAATAATGCTGGACATATTGAGCATTTCCTGTAAAGAACATCATATTTGCTTTGTCTTACTTTGTTATGCTAATTATTGCTATTCTGATCAGATACAGCGCCATCTGTCGGACATTTTTTGAACGTTTGTATTTTTTTGGTTCTAATAAAACCCCATGTCATTCCAAGCATGTGTGTCAATTTGTACCTCTGTATCTATATTATTCCGTGATTTATTCAGTTTTCAAATTTATACTGACTTTTTGATCACCCGGTACAAAAAATACCATAGCAGACGCCAACAAACCAAAACCCCAAACTAAAACTAACACAGTCAGTTAACAACACACTGAGCTATACTACCCACTGCCGACCGCAGGCCACAATAACTGCAATCCATAATTCAGCCAATGCCAGTGGTAAAAGAATAGAACAACAAGACACCGATCCTTTAGGGTTTAACACACCAGGCCATGTAATAACGTCGCCGTTATGGCAATTAGATAACTAGCAAAATAGTAAACTAGTTACTGGATTAGAACCGGCGATCCGGAGCGAGCCAGCTAGTGATGATCACCGCTAGTCCACACTACATGCAGCACGGCACGCTGCATTGCCCCTCTCCTAGAGAAATAGTGACTGCTGTTCCAGGCCTCACTGAAAATGCAACAGGACACAGGCGTCTGCACTACCGACATTCTGCACCAAAAACAACTTACACTAACTCTTCTAACTCTGCCATGACCGGGCACACATCACAGCTCATGTCAGCCTGTATCTGGCCAAAAACGTCTTCCCTGTATCCAAGACCCCAAGCACCGTCTGTTTGCCCACAGGAGATCCGATGCCCCAAAACGACAGCAAGCAACAGACCACAGATTCTGCCAGACTGTCTTCCTGCACCGCTTCCTCCAATTGACTGCCTTCTAAAGTACGCGTTTCCTGCAGTGCCTTCTCGCTGGCCGCCTTCATCCTACTACATCACCTGTGAAACTTCAAACAGCTCTCGTGTGGCGGTGCTAGAGCACGACTCATTTACATACAGAAAGCAAAACACTGACGCACAATCCGGTTTCCTGTTAGCTGTTTCGAACTGCTCTTCAGCTGAGTCGTTTGACGATATTTTGGAGTTTTCCTGATAAAGGTTAATTCGAATCCCAAATTCGATGTATTGGCTGATCAAAAAGTCAGTATAAATTTGTAAACTGAATAAATCACGGAATAATCTAGATACAGAGGTACAAATTGACACACATGCTTGAATGACATGGGGTTTTATTAGAACCAAAAAATACAAACCTTCAAAACATGTCCGACAGATGGCGCTTCATCTGATCAGAATAGCTATAATTAGCATAACAAAGTAAGACAAAGCAAAGATGATGTACTTTACAGGAAATGCTCAATATGTCCTCCATCATTCCTGGACAATAGCTGTAGTCGAGGAATAATGTTATGACAGCACTGTAAAGCTTGTCCGTAGTTGTGGTGAGGCACTGGCGTCGGATGTTGTCTTTCAGCATCCCTAGAGATGTCTGTCGATCAAGATACACTTGCGACTTCAGGTAACCCCAAAGCCAATAATCGCACGGACTGAGGTCTGGGGAGTTGGCAGGCCAAGCATGACGAAAGTGGCGGCTGAGTACACGATCATCACCAAACGACGCGCGCAAGAGATCTTTCACGCGTCTAGCAATATGGTATGTTTTTTTTTTTCGTTCTAATAAAATCCCATGTCATTTCAATCATGTGTGTCAATTTTTACCTCTCTATCTACATTATTCCGTGGTTTATTAAGTCTTCAGATTTATATTGACTTTTTGATCACCCGGTACATTAAGAGAGGCTAGAGTGTTTCACAAAAAGCTAGGTTCCACTCCTAGGCCCGCCACCAATTTTCATGTTCAAAATTTCCTCGATATGCGAGTCACTTTGAGCTTTTGGTGTTTCACACGGTTGTTTATTTACCACCTAATCTTCTTCCCAGTGCCACGTTCAGACTTTTCTGTAACTGACCATATTTAGAGTCTCCAGTATGTCCGTAAATAACTTCATGTGAGTGCCGGTATAATTACTTGTACAAGGGAGTGCTGAAAAGTAAAATCTCCGCTCTTTTATGTGAAAACTCTTAAACCTTTTTAAATAAAACAAACATTCTAAACATTCTACATATTTTTTCTTCATGTCTGCGTATTAGCGTCCCTCTGTCGCTAGAGAGCTCCGGATTGTAACATAGCAGTGTGTAAGGCAACTATGCAGGTGCGTGAGAAATAGCGTGCTGTAATCGAATTTCAAATTCGAAGAACTGATCCACACATGGAGCACCCTCTCCTTCAGCGTAACAGTGCCAGACCACATACGAGAGCTGCAGAATCTGCAACAATTCGATGTCTTGGGTTCATTGTCATCAGTCAACCTACGTAGAGTCCTGACTTGGCTCCATCCAGTTTCTATGTATTTACAAAACCTGAACACCCTCGATGACTTGACTTTTATAGCGATGAATCGGTGCAATCAGAGGTGAAGTTGTGGCTCCTTCAATAAAATCAAACATTCAACAGTGACGGTATCAACAAACAGGTCTCTCTGTGGAAGAAATGTGATCATCGAAACGATGACTTCTTCTTCTTTATTCACATGAAGTGTTGAGTGCTATTGACAAGGGATTTCAGGTCGATTCAGTATTTCTGGATTTACGGAAGGCTTTTGACACTGTACCACACAAGCGGCTCGTAGTGAAACTGCCGGCTTATGGAATATCGTCTCAGTAATGTGACTGGATATGTGATTTCCTGTCAGAGAGGTCACAGTTCGTAGTAATTGACGGAAAGTCATGGAGTAAAACAGAAGTGATTTCTGGCGTTCCCCAAGGTAGTGTTATAGGCCCTTTGCTGTTCCTTATCTATATTAACGATTTTGGAGACAATCTGAGCAGCCGCCTTCGGTTGTTCGCAGATGACGCTGTCGTTTATCCACTAATAAAGTCATCAGAAGATCAAAACAAATTGCAAAACGATTTAGAAGAAACATCGGAATGGTGCGAAAAGTGGTAATTGACCCTAAATAACGAAAAGTGCGAGGTCATCCATACGAATGCTAAAAGGAACTCGTTAATCTTCGGTTAAACGATAAATTAGTCTAATCTAAAAGCCGTAAATTCAACTGAATCCTAGGTATTACAATTACGAACAACTTAAATTGGAAGGAACACAAAGAAAATGTTGTGGAGAAGGCTAACCACAGACTGCGTTTTATTGGCAGGACACTTAGAAAATGTAACAGACATACTAAGAAGACTGCCTATACTACGCTCCGTCCTCTTTTAGAATACTGCTGCGCGGTGTGGGATCCTTATCAGACAGGACTGACGGAGTACATCGAAAAAGTTCAAAGAAAGGCAGCACGTTTTGTATTATCGCGAAATATGGGAGAGAGTGTCACAGAAATGATACAGGATTTGGGCTGGACATCATTAAAAGAAAGGCGTTTTTCGTTGCGACGGAAACTTCTCACGTAATTCCAGTCTCCAACTTTCTCCTCCGAATGCGAAAATATTTTGCTGACACCGACCTACATAGGGAGGAACGATCACCAAGAAAAAATAAGGGAAATCAGAGCTCGTACGGAAAGATATAGGTGTTCATTCTTTCCGCGCGCTATACGAGATTGGAATAATGGAGAATTGTGAAGGTGGTTCGATGAAACCCCTGCCAGGCACTTAAATGGATTTGCAGAGTATCCATGTAGATGTAGATGTAGATGACTTTGTTGAGAAATAAATATGTAGACGTAAAGAATGGAGATGTAGAATGTGAATAAAGTTTGCTTTATTTAAAAAGCTTTAAGCGATTTCACATAAGAAATTCGGAGGCACTATGTTTCAGTACGCCCTTATTGAAGGTCACGGCCAATTTGTATCTAGGCTTAACCTTACCCATTAGGAGCCTGTGCACCGATTCTATCTTGGCGTTAAATACACTTTACAACCGGCAAATCTTCCTTCCATATTCCTTGACTCGAGCCTTGTCTAAGAAAGTTTATAGCCCCTTCGATGACGAGGTCAGAGTTTGAAGATGGATGTCAACAATAGAGCGAAAGCTTGCTTACATATTTTCAAGAATCAATAGTAAGCGAGGAATCTAGAGACTGAGAAGACAGTTTAAGCACAGAGCACACGTAGACATTTGAAATAATGCTTTCTGTGTTCCATAGTGAATGGAACGAAAAGAAATGATAATGCTAACTAGCTACGATGGGAAGTATAAATTGTTGTGCACTTCACAAAGGTCTACGAAGTATGGCTCTAGATGCAGATATAGAGACGGAGCACAGAATCGGATAGGACAAGGATGGAAAAGTCGACGATCGTGCCCTCTGTGAAGGGATCATCCAGGACTTCACCTTAATAGATTTGGAGAGACGACGTGAACTATAAATCAGTATAGCCGGATGAATATTTGTACACCATGCTTCTCAAATGCAAATTCAGTGAGGTATTCACACTACCATCTCGCTCGGATCAAAAGAGAAAGCAGCCGCTAACAGATAATAGTGATATCAATTGTCTTCTTGGTTTGATATAACTATCCACCCCTGTGGAGCATCTGTGCTACGCTACACTTCACTATGTCGATCTCAGTTGGAGGCATCAGTTTCAAAACCGCGACTAAAGGTATCCAAGTGCAAATGTGTAAAAAAGGAGAGAAAAAATAATTGTATAGTCGGGTTATAACAAGAACTAATCAGTTAAATCGACAAATGAAATGGTTCTTCCTTCAGTTCGTTTTCTTCATCTGTATCGGAGTGGTGACTGGAAGGAGGAATGTCGTCGGGGAAGCAAGGGAGAGGGGGGGAGGGGAAGAGAGATCGACAGTGCGAGGGGAAGGGGAGTAAAAGAGAGTGATAAATAGATAAATGCAAATGAAATATTCAACAACAGTAAGAGTCCTTCCCACGAGACAGAGAGAGTGATTCGATGAGTAAGACAATTTGGAAAGTATTTCCTTGACTAAAACACTACAACTCTGTTTTCTCTTTTACATAACCATTCCCGTTAGCCATAGTACGAAAGGTCAAGCATCACACGTCCCACAGCGAAATCATTCATCACACGCACTGAAGGTAACAGCAGCACAGTGAATAATAAGTTGTCCCGCGCTTGATCTAGAGTTAAGCGCCCCTTGTCACATGGACATAAAACACGCTGACATTAACTGACGCTGTGAACAATGAGCTCTTTGTAAAGCCTCTCGACCTCTCAACTATTGCTCGGCTCCTTTTGCTACTCGCTGTTCACCGGAAGGCTAAGGTCTGAATACCCCTCTCACCCCCTCCTCCCCGTTTACGACCAGATACTAATATTCAGATCTGGGGAAATGTCCATTACTTTGCAGTATTTCACCATAGCACAGGTCGGAAGGCTGAGACCTAGAGGAAAAATTTTGTCACAATTGTAGGACTTCATCGCACGAACAAAAGTGTTGTCGTAAACAGATCTCTTATTGGTAGTATGTACAGAAATCGGTGGGGGATACGAAGGAACTGACTAAGCAACGTGTGATTTACAGTGTACAATTGATAGCAACGCTTCTCTCACTTTTTCTTGTTTTCCCTTTCCCTCTCTCTCTTTCTCTCTCTCTCTCTCACCACACACATACACACACGCAAACATACATTCCCTCAGTAATTTGCTAATTAGCTAGCAAAGAGATAAGATATTATACAAATTTATTTTGTAGAAGAAATAAAAGAATTTCACAAAGAAATTGTAACATATTTAGTTACGATTCCTTGCTGAAAGTAAAGCCTCCGGATTTTTTATGTGAAAAACCTTCAGTTTCTTAAATAAAAAAATCGTATTTAACATGTTGTTGTTGTGGTCTTCAGTCCTGAGACTGGTTTGATGCAGCTCTCCATGCTAATCTATCCTGTGCAAGCTTCTTCATCTCCCAGTACTTACTGCAACCAACATCCTTCTGAATCTGCTTGGTGTATTCATCGCTTGGTCTCCCTCTATGATTTTTACCCTCCACGCTGCCCTCCAGTGCTAAATTTGTGATCCCTTGATGCCTCAGAATATGTCCTACCAACCGATCCCTTCTTCTTGTCAAGTTGTGCCACAAACTCCTCTTCTCCCCAATCCTGTTCAATACTTCCTCATTAGTTATGTGATCTACCCATCTAATTTTCAGCACTCTTCTGTATCACCACATTTCGAAAGCTTCTATTCTCTTCTTGTCCAAACTATTTATCGTTCATTTTTCACTTCCATACATGGCAACACTCCATACAAATACTTTCAGAAACGAACTCCTGACGCTTAAATCTATACTCGATGTTAACAAATGTCTCTTCTTCAGAAACGTTTTTCCTGCCATTAGCAGTCTACATTTTATATCCTCTCTACTTCGACCATGATCAGTTATTTTGCTCCCCAAATAGCAAAATTCCTTTACTACTTTAAATGTCTCATTTCCTAATCTAATTCCCTCACCATCACCCGACTTAATTCGACTACAGTCCATTATCCTCGTTTTGCTTTTGTTGATGTTCATCTTATATCCTCCTTTCAAGACAATGTCCATTTCATTCAACTGCTCTTCCAAGTCCTTTTCTGTCTCTGATAGAATTACAATGTCATCGGCGAACCTCAAAGTTTTTATTTCTTCTCCATGGATTTTAATAATTACTCCGAATTTTTCTTTTTTTCCTTTAATTCTTGCTCGATATACTGATTGAATAACATCGGGGAGAGGCTACAACCCTGTCTCACTCTCTTTCCAACCACTGCTTCCCTTTCATGCCCCTCGACTTACTATATCATATATATGAAGATGGTATCTGTTCTTTCGGACACTGACATGTGTGTGGTGAGAGAGAGCGAGAGAGAGAGAGAGAGAGAGAGAGAGGGGGGGGGGGGGGGAAAGGGAAAACAAGAAAAATTGAGAGAAGCGCTGCTATCAAGAACAGATACCATCTTCATATATGTATATAGTTGAGGCTCACCGGCCATTTGACCATCTTCTTCTGTGCAGAGGCACAAACAGTGCCCGAACTCTTAAGGGAATCGGCAGTAAAGCCGCGAGTAATGAGTATAATGGGCAGAGGCACTATCGATATAGTGCGGGACAATACGTTGCGAATGTGGGTCTCACGGGAGGCGTGCCAGAGATAAGTACCTGCAGTCGCACTATCCTCTGCGTACTCAGTGGGTCAGATGGCTAGAGTGTCTGCCATGTAAGCAGGAAGTCCCGGGTTCGAGTCCCGGTCGGGGCACACATTTTCAACTGTCCACGTTTACTTATATCAACACCTGTATGCAGGTAGGGGTATTCATTTCATTGTAACACTACATCATTATTCTTCATCTCTACTTATTTTCAGCCTTCTGCCGCTAGAGGGCTCCGAATTGTAGTGCGTAATATGGTGTAGTCTAACATAACCATGCCGATGCGTGAAGAAATAGCGTGCTGTAATCGAGTTTCAAATTCGAAGAGTTGTCCACACATGGAGTACCCTCTGCTTCAGCATCACAGTGACAGACCACACACGAACGCTGCCACATTTGCAACAACCCGACACCTTGGGTTGACTCTCATAGATTATTCTCCGTGCAATCTCGTCTTGGTCCCATCCGAGTTTCATTTATTTCCAGAACTTAAAGAACGCATTCGAAGACTTCACTTTGATAGCGATGAAGCTGTGGAAGCAGAGGTGACGCCTTGGTTCCATTAAAAAAGTCAGACATGGCCCAATGACGGTATTACTCGTTGGGGGGGGGGGGGGATGTTTTGGTCGCCAGGTTGTCTATGTTGAGAAATAAATATGTAGATATGAAGCATAAAGATACGGAATGTTGATAATATTTGTTTTGTTTAGAAAGCTTAAGGGTTTCCACATAAAACACTGGGAGGCGTTACTTTTTAGCACACCCTCGGAAATTCGCCTGACTTCAAGCCCCAGTCCAGCATTATGTTAATGCACTATTCGACTTGCTTAAGATTTGGGACTTTACAGGGTCAAAATATACATCGATGAGCCAAAACATTTGACGATCAACTTAATAGTGTTTTGATCCAGATTTGCACTGCAGTACAGCAGCATTTGCGTTGTTTGAGGAGCATGATAATGAACTGATGATCATGTGTTGGTCACCAGATTCTCCTGACCTGAACACGATGGAACGCATCTCAGCCGCTATCGGGCTGCAGCTCCGCACTCTTAAATCTCCGGCCCTCAATTTACGGGAATTGCACGACCTGTGCGTGGACGTCTGGTGGCACATACCTCTGGAAACCTACCAAGTGAACGCAGAATCTCTCTAGTTCTGCCTACCAAACATGGATCAACATGCTATTAATTGGTTGGCCATATTTTTTGGTTTATTACTATCTGTATGTCACACCTCAAAAGACCACGATGCACAAAAACGACAATATGGGAATTGTTGGACCGCCTTGTTGCAAAACGCTTTGGTTGTTTCTTTATTTTTTTGCCAAAAATAGTTTCAGTGACAAACATTGCCATCATCAGTGGGTTCATAAATTCTAAAACATGCCGAAAGAGCATCGTCATAATGCATTATTACATGTGTACTGTTTGTTTTTTAAATATTATTTTCTGTAAATACTTTCATAATACTTACGTTTTGTATTTGTTTGCTAACAGCAGCTCACGCAGTTGCAGACGACATGAAGTAGGCCGAGAAAAACGACAACAGAGTAACACAGAAAATTTCCCGCAAACAGGGACAACAATCTTAAAACTGTGCTGTAACTTATAGAAAATAAGGTATTATGAAAATATTCTCAGAAAACAGTATTTAAAAAACAAACAGTACACATGTAATAATGTTCTGTAACTTGCAATTTCTGCATGTTGTAGGATTGAAGAACTCACTAATGATGGCAATTTTTGTTCTGAAACTAGTTTAGAAAAAATAAATAAACAACAAAAGTGTTTTGAATCATTTCCCACAGTGTTGTTTCTGTATGCAAACACGAACCAATAGCAGAGTCCCAAAATAAAATTAGATGGTATACAACCACTACCAGACTGTTACGTTAAAACGGTGATAATATATTTAATATTAATGTGCGTACTAACTACCTGAACAACACTGCATATAGTATAAGTATAGTTCTACTGAAACATTTCAGTACCAATGGACAGAGTTTGCAGTGAATGGGCAAACACTAGTGTTCCATAGAATTCTGCAGTACATAAATACGAGGGCCGTTCAGAAAGTAACCTCCGGTTGATTTAAAAAAATACACCAAGTTAAATAAAAATATTTTAATATATACATCTTACAACTACATCTTTGCACTATTTTTCTACATAGTCTCCATAGCGATTGAGGCACTTATCGTATCTCTTCACAAGCTTTGAAATTCCTTCTGCATAAAAATCACCCGCTTGTGCCTGGAGCCAGCCTGTGACCGCATCTTTGAGCTCTTCGTCGTCATCAAACCGCTGTGACCCGAGCCATTTCTTCAAATGCATGAAGAGGTGATAATCACTTGGCGCCAGGTCTGGGCTGTAAGGTGGATGGTTGATAACGTCCCACTTGAAGGACTCAAGAAGGGCAGTTGTTCTGCGAGCAGAGTGAGGACGGGCGTTATCGTGCAAAAAACGATACCGGAAGTCAGCATACCACGGCGTTTGTTCTGTATAGCCCGTCGTAACTTTTTTATTGTTTCACAGTACACGACTTGATTAATGGTCGTACCACGTTCCATGAATTCAACCAACAACACCCCTTTGGCATCCCAAAACACCGTTGCCATCAGTTTTCTGGCAGAAAAATCTTGCGAGGCTTTTCTTGGTTTGGTAGGCGAATTTGAATGTGCCCACATCTTTGATTGTTCTTTTGTCTCAGGGTTCACGTACTTAATCCAGGTTTCGTCACCGGTCACGATTCTGTTTAACAATGGTTCTCCTTCGTCCTCATAACGTGACAGAAAGTCTAATGCAGAGGCCATTCTTTGAGTTTTGTGGTGGTCGGTAAGAATTTTGGGCACCCATCGTGCACAGAACTTACGGTAACCCAATCTTGCTGTCACTATCTCGTACAAGAGAGTCTTAGAAATCTGTGGAAAACCAGTAGACAACTCCGACATTGAGAAACGTCGATTTTCACGAACTTTTTCATCAACTGTCTGAACGAGTTCGTCAGTCACCAATGATGGTCTACCACTCCTCTCTTCATCATGAACGTTTTCTCGTCCACTTTTAAATAAACGTACCCATTCACGGACAACTCCTTCACTCATAACTCTTGGTCCGTACACGGCACAAAGCTCACGATGAATAGCTGCTGCAGAATATCCTTTGGCTGTAAAAAACCTTATGACAGCACGCACTTCACATTTGGCGGGGTTTTCTATTGCAGCACACATTTCAAACTGCCACAAAAACTAAACTAGCGCAGGTACGACGTTCACTCGACCACGGCTTGATGCCGACTGACCTGTTGAGTGCATGAACGCACAGATGGCGTCGCTACTCCCCCCACAACCCGTACTGTGACCAATCGGAGGTTACTTTCTGAACCGCCCTCGTACTTTTGCCTAACTTACACACGGCTAGCCTCACTTCTGCTCTTGCCTATTATAGGTTGTAACACTAAAACCCAGTGCCTCACATATTGTTTGGGTACTTTACTTTATGACTGTAAATCCATTTTTTGTAACTAAACGTATTTGTGAATTTTGTCAGCGATTAGCATTTAGGAAAATGTAGCGTATGCTGAAAGGGTGAGTAAGAAATAATTGTGTCAAATCGTCGTAGTCAACATGCTGGCAATGTCAGGGAAATTAATGTTGTACGAAACATAAATAATATCTTTCAGATAACAATAACATCGTTGGCGCGAGAACGCGCCGTCGTATGAGCAAAGCATCCGTGGTGTGCTGCAACGTGTGTGTTGGCGTGAAAATGCCAAATGTAGATTGTGCTGCAAATGGTGTTATAAAATGTGGTAAAGCAAAATAAAAGTGACCGAGTACGTGTACGAGCACAGTACATGGTAGCAAGAAGATTTTGGACTTAATGAGGAACAGTGTTTGTTCCAAGTCTATTCAACCTGCTCTCTAATCAAGAAGAGCCTATCGTTAGCAATGAATTTTATAATAAACATTTATCGCACCACAAGCAACTCATCACAAAGTAAGAAACAGCCAGTGTTTTTTATAGTTCTGTAATAGGCATGCCAGCGTAATAGTACTCGTGACTTTCTTGGAATATTAGAGTGTGTCAGAGCATAAATTTTGCTACTGAAACTTTGTTGGCCCAAGTCGTTAACCATCAGCACGGTTCTATCCTCCTCACCATAAGTTCTGAGAAAGTCATGAATGAAACACATAGTTAAAAGAAAACCGGTTCAGTTACATTTGCTGCTGATTTTCAAAATGGCTCTGAGCACTATGGGACTCAACATCTGTGGCCATAAGTCCCCTAGAACTTAGAACTACTTACACCTAACTAACCTAAGGACATCACACACATCCATGCCCGAGACAGGATTCGAACCTGCGACCGTAGCAGTCGCGCGGTTCCTGACTGAGCGCCTAGAACCGCTAGACCACCGCGGCCGGCGCTGATTTTCAATCGTGGCTATGCTAATAAATAGAAATAGTATCTATAGTGGTTTATGTAGTCTTGGACTACTAAAAGTGGTTTAAATACAAATAATATTTTAAAGACACAAATATGCTGGCTTTCTTGTCAAAATAATTTTATGTTGTGTTCTGTAAACGATAGTACGTGCATATGACTACGTTACATTGACACACAACTGTTGCCATGGATGAAAGTTTTCACAGTATCCTTTGAAAAACTAGCCAGCAAAGAACAGTAATTAAATTTTGTCATGATTGTACAAACATCCAAACAGTCAGCATTATTGAGTTACTATATACTTCCTATGAAATGTTGCTGAACGTGGAGTTCTTATAATGAACATCATCGCATACCAAATTAATGTCTACAGTGTTCATGTTATTTGTGTTTGACTTAGGTGTCGACTTAGTATTATTTGTGAATCGGGTGATTGATGATAATACAGTGTCGGCACCTAAGTCTACTGCCTTTTTGCCTTACGTAGGAAGCACTTCCAATAATATCGGTCGTATTCCACGGAAATACTATGTGAAATGTGTTTTCCGACCTCCACCTAAAATAAGAGTGCTTTTGGGTTGTGTTAAAGATGATCCTGGTTTGCGTAAGGCGGGTGTATATCACATTCCTTACAGCTGTGGCATGGCATATACTAGTCAGACTATCAGGACCGTGGAGGACCGATGTACTGAGCATAAACGGCACACACGACTACAGAAGCCAAGTAGATCTGCTATTGCCGAACATTGTTTGGATGCTGATCACCCTATCTTATATAACAATACCGAGATATTGGCATGCACATTCAGCTATTGGGACATTGTTATTAAGGACGCTGTTGAGATTAACCTTGTAAACGGGGATGGAGGTTTTTGTCTAAGCTCTGGTTGGAATCCTGCTCTCTCCCTTGTCAAAAAACAGGACAGAGTCAATGTTACCTCACCTGCTAGTTCGTAGTCTTTCACTATCGATACCTCCGACTTTGATCATCTTTGGTGGCACTAGTGTTCAGTGTGCATGTGTGTGATTAGATTAGATTAGTTTTCATTCCATAGATCCGTGCTGAGGAGATCCTCGTGGATGTGGAACATGTCAATTTTTTTTTTAAACTGAAATAACAATACTAATAGTATGAATATATACAATACATCATTTGTTTCTATTAAAAAATTCGTCGATGGAGTAGAAGGAGTTGGCACTAGTAAGTCTTTCAGGCTCCTTTTAAACTGATCTTTATTTGTAACTAAATTTTTTATGTTTACTGGCAAATTATTTAAGATGAGTGTTCCTGAGTAGTGGACCCCTTTTTGAACTAAAGTAAGTGCTTTTAAAGTCCTTCTGCAGATCATTTTTGTTCCTGGTATTGTATGTATGAACTGAGCTGTTTGTTGGAAAAAGAGATATATTATTTAGGACAAATTTCATTAATGAGTAAATATACTGAGAGGCAGTAGTTAGTATACCCAGTTCTTTGAAGAGGTTTCTACAGGACGTCCGTGAATTTACTCCACAAATAATACGTATCACACGCTTTTGGACTTTGAAAACTTTTTTTTGACTTGAAGAGTTACCCCAAAATATTATACCATATGACATTATGGAATGAAAGTAGGCAAAGTATGCAAGCTTTTTAATTTTTATTTCGCCTATGTCTGCTAACACTCGAATTGCAAATACAGATTTGTTAAGGCGTTTCTGCAGTTCTGTGGTGTGCTCTTCCCAACTGAATTTATTATCAAGTTGTAATCCGAGGAATTTAAGACTGTCAACCTCTTCTATCTGATCTTCTTCGTATTTTATGCATATACTGGGTGGAAACCTCTTACAGGTTCTGAATTACATATAGTGAGTCTTTTCGAAGTTTAATGTCAGTGAGTTGTCATTAAACCATTTATTAATATCCATGAAAATATCATTAGCAGATCTTTCTAGAACTACACTTGACATATTATTTATTGCAATACTTGTGTCATCTGCAAACAAAACGAACTCTGCTTCTGGCAGTGTAACTGATGAGGGATCATTAATGTACACAAAATTTGGAAGTATCAAGATGGGAACCACCGCCCACCTACTAACGCAATACTGGACAGTGGTGTTACTCATTACGCTAAACCAAAATCATGTGTGTGTATGTGTGTGTGTGTGTGTGTGTGTGTGTGTGTGTGTATGTGTGTGTGTGTGTGTGTGAGTGTTATCTTTTTCTGATTTACTCAAAGAACCGAGGTTTTAAATTTGCCTGTACGTCGCCTGTCAGTTGCAGTTTATGCCTTGAAAATGGCGGGGTATACTCCCGCCGAAATATTGGCGGTCGCTGTAAATATTACTTGGCTGAATTCCTGTAAGTTGTTTGAAAACTGTATACGCCAAGAGAAACTCAGGTCTCACAAATGATGCAAGTGTTCAGATAGTTCGCTGTTTAGTTCGCTGTTGAGAGACCATGGCACCGAGCGAAGTGGCGCAATGGTTAGACACTGGACTCGCATTCGGGAGGACGACGCTTCAATCCCGCGCCCGGCCATCCTGATTTAGGTTTTCCGTGATTTCCCTAAATCGCTCCAGGCAAATGGCGGGATGGTTCCTTTGAAAGGGCACGGCCGACGTCCTTCCCCATCCTTCCCTAATCCGATGAGACCGATGACCTAGCTGTCTGGTCTCCTTCCCCAAACAACCCAACCCAAGAGACGATGGCGTACGTATCAGTACATATCCGCTGCAGCAGGATACCTGCACCTCCTGTAGCGTTCTAAGCCGAGGGTGATGCGGCTTACCATGTGGTTTTGATTTGCACGTACAACTCCATCGTCGTGTATCACGTACCGAGACTTTGATACCTGGAGCGGTATCTCTGCGTCTAATGTAATCTCTATGGTGAGCAGAAGTACACGTTATACGCAGTGTCTACTCCGTTTCGTTGCAAAGTAGTGGCAGTGGGCGTAAGGCTATGCTAGCCCATCATTAATTTGAGTGATTTGCTTCATGGGTTCGTCTATCCTCTGTTATTCATAATAGTCAAAAGCAATCTTTTGCATCGTCGTTTCGTTGACCGCCGCGGCCCACTCAGACAGTGGTGGTTTTCTCGCAATCGAGGTATGGTACGTTACTGACACATTGATATGTGAAAATCCCCGAGCACTGTCTGAGGTGTGGGGCACTCATCTTCTGGACACGGTCGAATGCACTCGCCTCACCTGTTTGCCCATCCTGTACTCGACTGTCAGAGGGCAGCCAGTATAAGACCTGATAACAGCTTAGTCGTGTGACACGGCGGACTATCCCAATCACCGCCCGTACCGACTGGAGCGCCCTCTGTCGCCTCAACAGCTTGAACACGACTGACCCTGATGTCTGAAAACATATGTCTCGTGCATCACATGGATGGCACGGACGACAGCGGCGGACGGTTCTTTAACGACTCCTCGACAAGAAGGTGGGTAGGAGCACCATGAGGTTTTCTTGGAGGGGTCATCAGACTTGTCAGTGATTTCTTCCTTTCTGAGTAGCTCTGTTATTAAGACGCTTGGAAATACGTTACTACTTCGTGTTCTTCAGCCACCTGCTTCTAATCAGTGTTCTGTAGCGCCCCAATCGCTTTTGAATGTCATTAGACTTCTGACTGTTTTAATGCGGCCCACAGTAAATTCCTCTCCTTTCCAGCCATTAGATCTCAGAGAAATACTTGCACACAAAATCCTCAATTTTTTGGATGAATTACAACTGTTATCCTCTACGGTTCCGTCAAGTACCGTGGCAGTTATTCCTTGATGTCTTAATAGAGGTTGTGTCATCCTATCTCGTCTTCTTGTCAATGTATTTGCACGCTCATCTAAAAATGGTTCAAATGGCTCTGAGCACTATGGGACTTAACATCTCAGGTCATCAGTCCCCTAGAACTTAGAACTACTTAAACCTAACTAACCTAAGGACATCACAGACATCCATGCCCGAGGCAGGATTCGAACCTGCGATCGTAGCGGTCGCGCGGTTCCAGACTGAAGCGCCTAGAACCGCTCGGCCACCAGCGGCCGGCTGCACGCTCATCTACTCGCCAATTTTGCGGATAATCTTACCAGCCTACCTGATGTTCTGCATGCTTCTATAGTACCAGGTCTCAAAAAATTCGATTCTCTTCTTGTCCTGTTTTTCCACGGTCCATGATTCTCTCCTATACCCTTCTGTGCTCCAAACATATATTCTCAGAAATTTATTCCTCAAATGCAGACTTTTTTTAATCCAGGAGTGACGTCTTTGCCTGTGCTAATCTGATTTTTTTGTCCTGCGTCCTTCGTTTGTCACATTTTATTTTGTTTCCTATCTAACAGAATTCCTTACCTTCGTCTAATAACTGCTACCTAATTTTGATGTTAAGTTGATCGTTTCTGATACTTCTCGTTAGTTTCGTCTTTCTTCAGTGAATTATCAACCCATAGTGCGTGATCGTTAAACTGTTCATTCCAACTAGTAGGTGCTACAATTCTTTTCCACACTCACTGCCGATTGCAATCTTTACTTTTGGTTTCGTCGCAAGTTAACAAACTTGCCTTGGTTTCTCGCTCTTTGGACGACACAACGGTCACTGTACGGAGGAGGATCGATGATAATCCAAGGCGTACGATTGTGCAGATGTTGCAGCATACGTGTTCGGTCTGGCACTGACATGCTGAGGGAGAGAGTGGTCCATGGACGAACTCTTCGAATTTGAACCTTGATAACAGCTGTTTCTGACGCGCTGTCAAGTTACGTTACACACCTCCATCCACGCTACAAATGCGAGCCCTCTAATGGCAGAGAGATGCAAATAAGTAAACATAAAGAATAAAGAAATAGAATGTTAATGACGTTCGTTTCATTTAAAAATCTTCGAGAGATTTCACACAGAAAAATTCGGAGGCATTACTTTTAGCACTTCTTATATTTCCGTCGTTACTTGCTCGATCTGCAAAAAAAAAAAAAAAAAAAATGGCTCTGAGCACTATGGGACTTAACATCTGTGGTCATCAGTCCCCTAGAACTTAGAACTACTTAAACCTAACTAACCTAAGGACATCACACACATCCATGCCCGAGGCAGGATTCGAACCTGCGACCGTATCGGTCGCGCGGTTCCGGACTGCGCGCCTAGAACCGCTAGACCACCGCGGACGGCGCTCGATCTGCAGGTTCAGCACCAGGAGCGGAAGACATCCGCAACTTACACTACTGGCCATTAAAATTGCTACACCAAGAGGAAATACAGATGATAAACGGGTATTCATTGGACAAATATATTATACTAGAACTGACATGTGATTACATTTTGACGCAATTTGGGTGCATAGACCCTGAGAAATCAGTACCCAGAACAACCACCTCTGGCCATAATAACGGCCTTGATACGCCTGGGCATTGAGTCAAACAGAGCTTGTATGGCGTGTATAGTACAGCTGCCCATACAGCTTCAACACGATACCACGGTTCATCAAGAATAGTGACTGGCGTATTGTGACGAGCCAGATGCTCGGCCACCATTGACCAGACGTTTTCAATTGGTGAGAGATCTGGAGAATGTGCTGGCCAGGGCAGCAGTCGAACATTTTCTGTATCCGGAAAGGCCCGTACAGGACCTGCAACATGCGGTCGTGCATTAACCTGCTGAAATCTAGGGTTTCGCAGGGATCGAATGAAGGGTAGAGCCACGGGTCGTAACACATCTGAAATGTAACGTCCACTGTTCAAAGTGCCATCAATGCGAACAAGAGGTGACCGAGACGTGTAACCAATGGCACCCCATACCATCACGCCGGGTTATACCCCAGTATGGCGATGACGAATACCCGCTTCCAATGTGCGTTCACCGCGATGTCGCAAAATACGGATGCGACCATCATGATGCTGTAAAGAGAACCTGGATTCATCCGAAAAAATGACGTTTAGCAGTTCGTGCACTCAGGTTAGTCGTTGAGTACACCATCGCAGGCGCTCCCGTCTGTGATGCAGCGTCAAGGGTAACCGCAGCCATGGTCTCCGAGTTGATAGTCCATGCTGCTGTAAATGTCGTCGAACTGTTCGAGCAGATGCTTGTTGTGTTGCAAACGTCCCCATCTGTTGACTCAGGGTTCGAGACGTGGCTGCACGATCCATTACAGCCGTGCGGATAAGATGCCTGTCATCTCGACTGCTAGTGATACGAGGCCATTGGGATCCAGCACGGCGTTCCGTATTACCCTCCTGAGCCCATCGATTCCATATTCTGCCAGCAGTCATTCGATCTCGACCAACGCGAGCAGCATGGTCACGATACGATAAACCGCAATCGCTATAGGCTACAATCCGACCTTTATCTAAGTCGGAAACGTGATGGTACGCATTTCTCCTCCTTACCCGAGGCATCACATCAACATTTCACCAGGCAGCGCCGGTCAACTGCTGTTTCTGTATGAGAAAGCGGTTGGAAACTTTCCTCATGTCAGCACGTTGTAGATGTCGCCACCGGCGCCAGCCTTGTGTGAATGCTCTGAAAAGCTAATTATTTGCATATCACAGCATCGTCTTCCTGCCGGTTAAATTTCGCATCTGTAGCACGTCATCTTCGTGCCGTAGCAATTCTAATGGCTAGTAGTGTATACCTTTCCTAATCCGAGTACTTCCATCCATATTTTTCCATCTTGTATTTGCTGTGTATTATCCGTCTCTCCCGACAGAGTACACCTGGTTTCCTGACATTTTCAACCGTCTGTCATCATTTTGTCGAATACCTGTCGTAGCGTAGAAAATAAAGGCAATGACAACTGTAATCAAACATGCGAACGTACAGAGGACGCCGGTGGCAGCACCGCTCGCTGGGTGGGCGAGAGGACCCCGCAGGCGCCGAGGAGGCGGTCACACGTGCGTCCGGACGCGGCGACCCCCTGACCGCCACGCGGCCCGCCACGTGTGGCCACTCCGCCGCTGCTGCGCGGCTGCCTGGCCACGCACTGTCCCCCCACACCAGTGCCGTTGTTGCTCACTCGTCTGCTAGGCTTGTGGACGGCGAAAAGGCGAACGGTCTAATTACAACTTCTCATGTCTGTCGCGAGCCTCCATCACCTTGGTGAACTGTGCTGTAACCATAGTTCTTTATTTTCCTCTGCGGTTCTTCGTAACCACACTTCTTGTGAAGGATAGACGAGGTAAAACTGAACGTCTTAATTCGTTGTGCATTGTCCGTGAACGTTTCTGACGTAGGTTTCACGCAATTTTTTAACTTATAAATTTCACCTGACAATTTTCCATTTAATCTCTAATAGCTTTCTACAGCTGCGATAGTCCTTCTGTGGGAGAAAGTTACAGCATCTTCACCTTCTACGTCTACAGCTATATCTACGTCTACATCTACACCCATACTCTGAAGAGGGTACTTCCAGTTGTATCAGTTATTAGGGAGGAGGAGATTAGTGTTTAACGTCCCGTCGACAACGAGGTCATTAGAGACGGAGCGCAAGCTCGGGTGAGGGAAGGATGGGGAAGGAAATCGGCGATGCCCTTTCAAAGAAACCATCCCGGCATTTGCCTGTAGCGATTTAGGGAAATCACGGGAAACCTAAATCACGATGGCCGGAGACGGAATTGAACCGTCGTCCGCCCGAATGCAAATCCAGTGTGCTAACCACTGCGCCACCTCGCTCGGTCAGTTATTAGGGCTCCTCTCACCTGTTGAGCACAGGAACAGGTACTAACCGACAAGCCTCGCTGCAGTTAGTCTAATATTGTTTTTGCGATCCTTATGGGAGCGATTCTTAGAGGGTTGAAGTATTGTATAATCCTAGTTCATCACTTAAATGCTTATCCTTAAAACTTCAAAGGTACGCTTTGGTTCAAATGGCTCTAATCACTATAGGACTTAACTTCTGAGGTCATCAGTCCCCTAGAACTCAGAACTACTTAAACCTAACTAACCTAAGAACATCACACACACCCATGCCCGAGGCGGATTCGAACCTGCGACCGTAGCAGTCGCGCGATTCCAGACTGTAGCGCCTATAACCGCTCGGCCACCCCGGCCGGTTCTCTGCCTCGTGATGACTGGGTGTTGTGTGCTGTCCTTAGGTTAGTTAGGTTTAAGTCGTTCTAAGTTCTAGGGGACTGATGACCATAGATGTTAAGTCCCATAGTGCTCAGACCTATTTGAACCACCCCGGCCGGCAGGTACGCTTTCTCAGAATAGTTTCAATCTATCTTCAATCGTCTGTTTATACATTTCTTCATCGTCTCCCTGACACCTTCTTATGAGTCAAACAAAGTTTTGACCTTTTCTGCTGCCCTTCTCTGTATTCTTTCAATATCTCCTGTCACTCATTTTTGGTAAGTGTCATACGCACTTGCGCAGTATACTATGATGTCTCGCTCGAGTGTTTTGTGAGCAGTCTTCCTTGTAGACTGATCTCATTTCTCAAGCATTCTACCAATGAGCCAAAAGTCTTCCACCTACTTTACCTATTACTGAGGAATGTTACAGTTGCACTACAAATCCCTACAAATTGTTACACCCAGGTATTCGTACGTGTTGACCAATTTTATGACTCCGTTCACCAGTCGGAAGATCCGTACCTAAAGACTGAAAAGCTTCATAGGTCAAACTAACACTTAAGAAAGAAAATGCGAGTAATCCGATGAGTTACAGACCCGTATCACTAACGTCGATTTGAATTGCATTTAGCAGCATCTATTGCGTTCGAACGGTACGAATCACCTCGACGAAAACGATTTGTTGAATACTCAATACGAATTTAGAAAATATCTTTCTCGCGAAATATAACTGGCTCTCTATTCTCAAGAACTTCTGAGTACTATCGACAGGGGATGCCACATTGTTTCCGTATTTTTAGATTTCCAGAAGGCTTTTGACACCGTACCTCAGAAAGGGGTTATAATCAGTTTGCATACGTACGGGGTATCAGTGAGCGTCTGGATACGTGATTTCCTGTGAGAAAGGTCACAATTCGTAGTGACTGACGGAAACGCAGCAAGTAAAACGGAAGTAATATCTAGCGTTCCCCAAGGGAAGTGTTAAAGGCTCTCTGCCGTTCCTGACCTATAAACGATTTTAGAAGTAGTCTAACCAGTCCTCTTAGGTTGTTTACAGATGATGCTGTCAATTACCGTCTTGTAAAGTATCACATGACAAAAAAAAATTTTGCAAAATGACTTAGACGAGATGTATTATGGTGCGATATGTGGTAGTTGATTCAAATTAATGAAAAGTGTAAAATCGTCCACATGAGTACGAAAAGGAATCCTCTAAATTTCATTTACACCATAAATCAAACAAATCTAAGGGCTGTGGATTCCTCCATATACTTTGACGTTTCAGTTATGAATAACTTAATTTACAACGATCATTCTGGGCTTTCTGGGGAAAGCTAACAAAAGTCTGCGCTTTATTGGCAGAACACTTACAAAATTCATCAGGTCTACTAAAGGGGCTGCCTACACTAAGCTTGTCCGTCCTCTGCTGGAGTACCGACGCGTGGTGTGGCATCCACATCGCATAGGATTGACGGAGGACATTGCAAAAATTCTAAGAAGGGCGGCTCGTTTTGTATTATCGCGAAATAGCGCAGACAGTGGCACGGATATGATACACAAACTAAGGTAGCAATCATTACAACAAAAGTGTTTTTTTTTTTTTTTTGCGACGAGATACCCTCATGGAATTTCAATCAACAACTTTCTCCTCCGAATGCGAAAAAACAAGAAAATCAGAGCCTGTACGGAAAGATTTAAGTTTTCGTTATTCGCGGCCGCTGTTTGAGAATGGAGCGGTAGAGAAATAGCTTGAAGGTGGTTCAATGAACCCTCTGCCAGCCATTTAATTTTGAATTGCAGATTAATCATGAAAATGTAAATCTCGATTTCTCGATACTGTAGGCATACGGCACATTTTTGTCTTTATATAACTTGCCCGGTCGCAGGGTATCTTTTCATTCCACCTATACCGAGTATTTTTTTAAAAACTTTTTTGTTCATTTCTTATGTCATACGCATTCATTTCTACGAAACTATCGCAGTATGTCCTCTTTATGTACTGAGAATTCGGGTGCGATTCCAAATGCTTCCGAGAGATTATTCATTGCTGGGAAGACTCATCTTGACTGTAATTTGGTTTCTGTCTTGAACTTGTAGACCCACATTATACGTACAATAAGAAATCAACCCAAAAATTCAGTCAAATTCTTTTTCAAGCTATCTAAACCATGCTGTCGGTACGAAATCTTCCCATTCTCTATATTTACACCTATGGTTTGAGTTTTGCTAGCCGGCTCGAGTGGCCGTGCGGTTCTAGGCGCTACAGTCTGGAACCGAGCGACCGCTACGGTCGCAGGTTCGAATCGTGCCTCGGGCATGGATGTGTGTGATGTCCTTAGGTTAGTTAGGTTTAATTATTTCTAAGTTCTAGGCGACTGATGACCTCAGAAGTTATGTCGCATAGTGCTCAGAGCCATTTGAACCATTTGAGTTTTGCTACGTCCTTCACTTTGTTTGTGTTCATGAGAACTATGGCCAGATTTAGAATTAGCCAACCTATTTCTTAATCGTTGAAGATGAGCGAGCACTCTTCTACTTCTTCACTAAGCATAAATGAATCTGATTATGCGAGAAACCAATCGAAGTAAATTCTACATCTTAGTTAAATTAAAGAAGTAGGTGCGAGAAGGGAAAGGAAAAGGAAATAACTATTGATGTCAGTTGCATCGGCACTTGACGCGGAATCAGTGGCGACGAGCGAAAATATGCACTGGACTAGGATTTGAACCCGGGACCTCCTCCTTCTTTCCAGTCAACCACTGCGTCACCCGGACACAGTGTTTATCGCTGTTGTACAACCTGTCTTGGTACAACCCCCCCTCCCCTCTCTCTCTCTCCCGACTCATATTCCCACTTAGCACCGCCTGCCGGCCGTCTTCCGTCCATGTCCTCCATGTTCGCTATTTGAGATTCCCACAGTAGGTCGAACGTAATTGTACATCTGCACTGAAGGTGGTGGATTCATTGCTGTCGAGGTGAATCAATTATATGAATGAGTAGTGTCTGCTCTTTCGCAAACACCACGCGTTCATATAAATTCCACGTCGGCACGTCGTTGTAGGTGGTCTATGTGAAAGATATGTACACAACTTCGAAAAGCTGTTCAAACTGAAGTACTGAATAGGTCGATCTGACACTTGACTTACGATACCACTTTGTGGTCGTACTGGTAGCCTGAACTATCTGTGGCTGCATTTGGCAAAATGTTCTAAATGGTCACAAAAATCCGAAAAACTTATTATTTAAAACTGATTACGAAGTGTTTTAACTGCCATTTGACTGCTGGGCTGCCCACTCAATTCATTAGCTTTTCTTACGTTCGTGTTTAGCAATTACGAATAAGTAGCAACTTCAGTTCCTCTCCTTTCTTTGTTTGCTATTTTTTCCAGTACCCTTCGCCTTCTCCCCACAACGTTCTTTCGCTGCTTCTGTTCAAGTTGTCCCCAGTTTCTTATTTCTTCTAACGTGAAAACATTCTAATTTTAGTACTTTATTCTTAAAATGGTTTCTTTACATCGTTTCCGATAATTTGATATTGTTCCTTTTATAGTCGTTTCCTTATTTCTGTAGTAAATGGTATAGTCCATTTCTTTCTCCAGAAATACAGTATGTATGTTTCGCTAGTCTGTTCTAATTCATTCGGTACAGATGTCCAAAGAAGAATCTTCTTTTTGCCATTACTTTTGCTAATCTAGAGAAATGTACGTAGTCCTGTTGTTTACCTCTCATTTTCCAGCCATGTGTAGTTCGTATGGCACACATTATGTTTCCAATAATCCGTCTTTGAAGTCCGCTACTCTATCGAGCTTTCAGTTTATCGTTAAGCTTTCATATTTACCGTGTGGTTATAATTAAACTTTCCCTGTTTAACACGTTATTACACGGAAACTATTTACCGTACGAGTACGAAAGTTGATAGCATTAATGTCCAGAGTATGGGGTGCATGGTTTCCATGCGTCATAGCGCCACCGTCCAGTTCCAACTATGGCCACCAGGTGCCGTGATCAGTCATCGTGAATCATAGTCTCACACACCTGACCAGTCGCGGTGCACTTGTTGACGTGTTAACATAAGCTTGGACAAAAGGAGCAGGGCATTTTTGGTGAGGCTCTATTATCAAAACAACAGCTGCAGTACGAGATTATCGCTGGCTGAAAGGGTTACGAAATGGTCCTCTTTCTCCACCTGCTGTGCGGAGCACGATGAGGAAGTTCGAATCAACTGAAGAAGAGGGCCTCGCTCCGGGAAAAGACCGATTACCGATTGCATCATAGGTGGTTGATGAAATCGCTGTTGCTACGGCAGACAACGCTACAAACAATTCCCGATCGTCAGGCAGTGCGCGTGCTGTATCACGACAGTTGAACATCCCGTGATCCACTGTACAGAAGGTGCTTCGAACCATTCTCAAATGGTGTCCGTAGAAAATCCGTATCGTACAGCAGCTTTCACCGCATGACGCACAACGACGTGTTGCTTCGCTGTCCACTTTCTCATAACGATTGAAGTAGACGAGGGCTGTCCCTGGACTATCCTAGGGACAGATGAAGCTCATTTTTCTCCACCGGGTAAGGTAAACACACAGAATTTCCGAGTGTGAGGATCTTCACCTCCAGTCACTGTGCATGAAGTTCCTCTGTATGGTGAATGTGTCACCGTATGATATGGCTTCACGGCATCATTGGCCCATTTTTTTTTTTTTTGACCAGGTTGGCACTCAAGGATCAAAGACTCGCAGTGTGGCTGGCCGGCGTTACTGCGTTATGCTTCGCCAGCGTGTCATACCCACCCTACAGGAGAGAGACGGATTTAACTCAGCCGTTTTCATTCAAGACGGCGCCCCTAGACAACGATCGTGAAGTTCACCTACTTCTCCGAAACACATTCGGAAACTATCGAACTATCAGGGGAACATTCACACATGTGCTGATCTGAAGCGCAGCAAATTAAGAGATGTAGCCAGCATACCTACGGACATGCTTTGTTCTGCTGTGCACAGTGATATCCTGCGCTTTCAGACTCTTCTGGACAGTATTGTCATATTGCGCCCCTTTTGTAGAAGTAGTAGTACTGGTATGTAGCGGTATGATGTACCGTAGCAGTAATATTATAAGTGTTTCCATTGAATTGATTGTGCATTATTTGTCTTCCCTACGTCCTTCACATTAATCGTACCAAGTTTGGACCTTGGCGGTAATTAGTTTCCGTGTTAAATAGGGTTCAAATGGCTCTAAGCACTATGGGACTTAACATCTGAGGTCATCAGTCCCCTACACTTACAAGGGAACCTCCCCATCGCATCCCCCTCAGATTTAGTTATAAGTTGGCACAGTGGATAGGCCTTGAAAAACTGAACACAGATCAATCGAGAAAACAGGAAGAAGTTATGTAGAACTATGAAAAAAATAAGCAAAATATACAAACTGAGTAGTGCATGCGCAAGATAGGCAACATAAAGGATACTATGACCTCAGAAGCGCCGTGGTCTCGTGGTTAACGTGAGCAGCTGCAGAAAGAGAGGACCTTGGTTCAGGTCGTCCCTCGAGTGACGAGTCACTGACCCTTCCCCCAGAAAGGGGAGGTCTTGGCCTAGTCCATGTCCACGACAGACCTGTGGCCCTGTATGTCAGCTCACACATCAAGCTGTGGCGCCACCACCCGGAAAGTTTGACAGGTTTGCTGTTGGAGTCCTTAGCTCTGCCGTCCATTATGCCCCCACTGACGACGCAAGACATACCCCCACCCTTCTACTGCTTCGGGAACTTTTACATTGAACACAGCTATTTCCGTATCGCAGTACCACCGACGAAACAGGCGTCGGCGTGGGATGTATATCATGTCCTACAGCAGAGGCGCCCACCAAACATCGTGGAGACCAAAAGCCCTCAGGTTAATTGGAAGGTGGTGTGGAAGACGATTCACGCGATTCCACTGGACACAGCCGTCCGATCCACATGGTACATCACAGTCAATGGTAAACAGATCACCCGATCACGCCTCCACAAGATAAACATGGCGGAATCGCCTCTCTGCGTAGACTGCGGGATACCAGACACGGACGAACACCGTCTCATATGTGGCGCGGCAGAAGACGTATGGCGCTTGGTGCGACAAATTTTGTCGTATTTTCTACGAGTGACTCCGGAACACATTACACCTCGATTTCTACTATTTCCGGATCAACAGTATTTCCCGCGCGCCAAGACCAACGCTGTCACGTGGATCCGTGCGCATGCGGTACACTACTTATTTCACGATGGACCTAAAGATGTATTAGACTTTTGGAACTACCTACAAGAACGTCATTGCAAGATCGTACGGAACCCAAAATACAGACAGTATTTTTCTAATTACTTAGGGAGTGCCCTACGCGACCCTCCACGCAGCTGGATCATCAACAGGTAGGAGAAGATACCCATTGAGTGAGCTGACATGACTAAGTTCGATTCTCGGTGGAACAACATGATATACGTGAAGACGTACCTGGATGATGAAGCGTAAGGAGAGTAGCGACACACCCTTCTGCATCCTGTATGAAGCACTTTTTTTTCGTTTTCCCCGTATACATTACCTCGGTGTAGGAACGTGCCGAGATATTGTTTTCTTTTTCTCAGAGCACGATGCGGTGCTAGATACATTTATTTTTGTTGTGGTATAAAGTAAAACCACATTAAGAATGTATTAAAAACAGTAAATAAAAATAAATAAATAAATAATAATTCCCACAAAAGATTTCCCCTTCCCATCCCTGATTCCTTGACGGACGAGGGGGACACTGCGACCAGGCCTCGGGTTACGACCCCTGATCGCTCTGCCTTCCGCGCCCTCCCCCACCTTCATTTAAAAAAAAAATGTGAAAGGTTTACTTTCTTTATTTTTGCAAAGTTGTGATCTGTCCGTTCGTTCATTGACGTCTCTGTTCACTGTAATAAGTTTAGTGTCTGTGTTTTGCGACCGCACCGTAAAACCGTGCGATTAGTAAACGAAAGGACGTGCCTTTCCAATGGGAACCGAAAACATTTGATCGCAAGGTCATAGGTCAACCGATTCCTCCAAAGGAAAACACGTCTGATATATTCTATACGACACTGGTGACGGCATGTGCGTCACATGACAGGAATATGTTGTCGACCCACCTAACTTGTACCCTTGGCGAATGGGTAAAAAGATTCTTCTACTTTGCCCGATTTAGGTTTTCTCGTGGATGTGATAATCACTCCCAAAAAAGAGATGAAAACAGAAGAGTTTGTCACATAAACTGCAACAAATGAATGCAACAGTTTCACGGTCGCACAGTTTTCTCTGTTCTCTGTCAAAAAATGTTTTTAACGTTTTCAAATTTTTCCGTGTGTGGATCGTCAATTCCTACATATGTCCAAGCAAATCTGAACATGTCCTGGAATTTTGGAGAGTGAAGTTGATTATGTGTGAGTGCTTGAACTTTGATAATTGTCTGAAAATTAAAAAAAATAAACTTCTCACTCCAGGGAAGACTTGAACCAAGGACCTCTCGTTCCGCAGTTGCTCACGCTAACCAGGGGACCACGGTGCTCCTCAGCTGATACTACCCTTGATGTTGCATATCTTGCGCATGGACTACTCAGTTTGTATATTTTCCTTATTTTTTCGTAGTTCCACACAACTTCTTCTTGTTTCCTCGACTGATCTGTGTTCAGTTTTTCAAGGCCTATCCACTGTGCCAACTTATAACTAAATCTGAGGGGAGTGCGATGGGGAGGTTCCCTTGTTAGAACTACTTAAACCTATCTAACCTTAGGACGTCACACACATCCACGCCCGAGGCAGGATTCGAACCTGCGACCGGAGCACCGCCTAGAACTGCTCGGTCACAGCGGCCGGTGCTAAATAGGGAAAGTTTAATTATAACCGCCCGTAACATAAACATTACGGCAATAAAACAGAAATAAAAGTGAGATAGTGTTAATACTTTCATCCTTCTTTACCTCCTCTGCATTACTGCAGATGACGTGTCACTGAGCACATTTGTACTGTGCATGCAGTACATGTGAGGTGCCTAGTTGTTTCCACTGCCCTGTGTGGAATACATAAGTTCTTGTACACTTCACTAACCTGCTGTCTTCATGATGATGACGTCCCCAGCGCAGAAAACAGCACGCAGGTCGTGGATTATTTTTCTTGAGGCTGAAATTAACTTCGCAAGGAACTGCTGCTACGAATAAACTAGAACTCATTTGGGATGCCACTCACGTTTTTATTGATATAGACAGGAGAAACTATTCTTGATCACAACGTATTGAACATATGTTTCCACGGTTATTATATCTGGCTAAACTAACATGAAATACTTTCTCTGCCTCGTGATGTCCTTAGGTTAGTTAGGTTTAAGTAGTTCTAAGTTCTAGGGGACCGATGACCATAGATGTTGAGTCCCATAGTGCTCAGAGCCATTTGAACCACTTAACATGAAATACATCCTGCCACAGGCAACATGTCTGTCTACTGGAACCGTCAGAACTGGAGAATAAAATTACATGAATCAAATACTACTATTACAGAGAACATGTCTGTACCTAGCGACGGTCGGAACTGTAGTAAATAAAATTGCATGAAGAAAATACTGCTATAACAGCCAACATGTCTGTCTACTGGAACGGTCAGAACTGGAGAGCAGGAGTGCCCGAGACACTTCGCGCGCCAAGCCAGCAAGCCGTGACCCGAACGCCACCGAAGTGCATCGGCAGCAATATCGTCAGTCTTTTGTTTTAGTAATACTTTGATTTTAATAATTTTGAAATGACTGATTGATAGCTGGCTGTTGAGAGATGTTTATTTAAAAAGAAATGAAGTTATTTGGATGACAGGTTTAATTAATAATAGCAACTAAAGTGTAAGGTTTTGGCGCCCTATTGCCGAACACAGCAGCCAATCACGGAGCAGCAGCATCATGCAGGCGGTCTTTCTCACGGGAATGGTACCGAATCTAACATCTGTCACCGGTACCTCATCCCACATTGCATCATTCCTATGCTTCTTGCATCTCCACTGCCCTGGGAATATCTTCCTGGAGCCCAACATGATGGCTGAATAAGCCAGAAATATTACAACATTCTGACCTTACCACTGTGGTATAGTATTCTAGTTTTGTTTTCTAGATGTGCTTTCTTGTCGTAGATATATTTTGTCAAACCGTATCCTATTTCCATTTTAACTCTAACGTCCATTATAAATTTTTCAGGTCCATTGTGCCGTACAGTTTCTCGAAGATATTTAAATTTACCTTCTCATATGTTACTAAAAGTTGACCATACAGACACACACACACACACACACACACACACACACACTAACTTAGCGGCCACTGAAATAAGTTGTGCTATGATCTGTCACCTTCTACTGCACACGGTCCGCCTCGCAACGCTCTTATTCAAAACGTGCAGAAGTTCGACTGCCTCCCAATCACTTTTCAACTGCGACGCCTTCTGTACTGAACCGAACGCCGGCCGCCGCCAGAGAAAGCGTTGGACGAGGAGAGAGGCAGCGCAGACCGGTGTCAGGTGATAGAGCCGGCGCCACTCTCCAGCGGCCGTGAAACAATCGTTAAGCGGCGTTAACAACCAGGCCGCCCTGCGCAGCTCCGTCCTGTCCCTCCCCCCCACCCCCTCCCCTCACACCAGTGGACAGTAGGAAGTGCAGGGCGCTGCGCTTACACAACGGGGACCTATCTCGGCGCGTGTCGCGGCCGTCAGCATCTCCTAGCTGGGATCGCGCACACAGCCTCTGTAGTACCTTTTCTGGGTCTGTTCCTGAGTAGAAGCACCCGGCTAGTAAACTCCTCAGTTAGTCTACACTGGGTATTTGTTTGTTTAGTTATTTCACTTTCCACGATAGGTCAGGCCCTTTCTTACATCTAACGAGTGATGGTTAGTCAGAGTAAACATTGTAAAATGCGTAATACATGAATAGTACATAATAACAATGATAATAATGAAACTAGGTTAAAATGGCTCTAATCACTATGAGACTTAACAGCTGAGGTCATCAGTCTCCTAAACTTAGAACTACTTAAACCTAACTAACCTAAAGATATCACACACATCCATGCCCGAGGTAGGATTCGAACCTGCGACCGTAGCATCCGCGTGGTTCCGGACTGACGTGCCTAGAACCGCTCGGCTACCGCGGCCGGCTATGAAACTAGTTTCGAGCGATTAAATAATACTGGCACATAATGAGTACATTCACACTGTCGGTCCATTTCATACACACTCGCAGTTTGCCAACCTAAGTGGGTCACATCTGAGCCCTGGTTCACTGTGACACGGCTAAAACATTCGTAGCTCGTGTCAGGGTACTGGGTGAGAGTTTGAGACGCCAGTTTTAGATGTGTGACGGAAACGTAACTGCGTCTGTGAATGAAAACTGCACCTAAAAGTACCTGTTTGGACCTCCTTGAAGAGAAAAGTATGGCATTAGTACATGCATTAGTATAATTTCCTCAGTTTTCAACTGTGCACTAACAGATCTGAAAGAAAGAGGAAAACAGGAGGAATCCATTATCGTAAATCTGTTGTTGATAGGCTGACTGCCCCACATGACAAAAGAGCCATATGTTGAAATAGTCGCTTTACAGCTGTCCATGGCAGGGGAAACGTAGTCATTCATATTGATTAATGGCTGATGGCTCTGTGCACTATGGGACTTAACATCTGAGGTCATCAGTACCCTAGAACTTAGAACTACTTAAACTTAACTAACCTAAGGACAGCACACACATCCATGCCCGAGGCAGGATTCGAACCTGCGACCGTAGCGATCGCGCGACTCCAGACTGAAGCGCCTAGAACCGCTCGGCCACCACGACCGGCATTGATTAATGCAGTTGTTGAAGTGCTCATATGCTAAAAGTCATCGTGAATGGCACAACAGAATGCTATCATCAGCTTATTTTTGTCCATTGCCGCTTAAAGCTGAACTACATCTGAATATACTGAAGTGCCACTAAGTAAGAGGCTTGTAAATGGAGCAGAGTTTGAGAAGTTTTGGAAACCCAATAAGCACACTGCTGATGTTACACATAACATTGCCACAACCATAAGAGCAGGTTGTCTAAAAAACCAATACAGGAGAATGACACCACAGAGACCAGAGGATAGCCGGCCGGAGTGGCCGTGCGGTTATAGGCGCTAAAGTCTGGAGCTCGAATCCTGCCTCGGGCATGGATGTGTGTGATGTCCTTAGGTTAGTTAGGTTTAATTAGTTCTAAGTTCTAGGTGACTGATGACCTCAGAAGTTAAGTCGCATAGTGCTCAGAGCCATTTGTACCATTTTTTAGACCAGAGGATGCCATCCTTGTGTTGATTAGGCAGAATGAATTAACAGGCCATATGTCGGACGTTACACGGGTTATTCAGAGTACCGACACTTCAAAGTATGTCCACAACCTCTTCTGAAAGGTAGAGTTAAGACATCATCAGCGACAGCCAAAGTATTCAATGGAAAGCTGGCCTCATGAAGTCATCATTGCCTCGCAATAGTAATACACACAAGACAATATTACTAGTATCCAGTGGTTTGATTTACTTGTCCTCAGTCTGCAGCTGACAGATCTGTGTCACTCTGCTAATAAAGACCATTTTCTATCTCTGATGGAACAGCGAGTCCTGCCAAGGGGACTTCACCACTTCAAACTGCAGTGCTGCATTTCAAATTGAGACTGACGGGAAGCTGTGGGCAACATGCACCATCAGACCTTCCAGAGGCTTAACTAGTCGGTTAGAGGGTAGTCACTAATCGTCATCGTGAAGAGGAGTGTCACAGCCACTACAGCCCTTCCATACCTGCAGACTACTCTGATGCCGCTGGTGTTGCTACTGTCGGATGCTGCAGTCTTACTCAGTCCAATCTCACACACTCTGTGCAGGGCCAATGGGCGCTTTCTGGAGCAAAGAGAGCACTGCGGTAACCCAATGCCCCATACTGCTGACACCAAAGGCAGCACAGACAACACCAGCCAAGCTGCGGCCAAGGTGCTGTGACGTCACCGTGAGCTGTGTATGCAACTCCACTGCTGCAGTGGCCGAGACTGCACAGCACAGGTGGGTATCAGCACATTCGACGAAGCAAGGGCCCTGCTGCCTGCTGCTGCTGGCTACACTGAAAAAAGACGCAGTGTACCTTGTGAAAATAAAAGTTTGCTTGTTAATGATGTTTTATGAGCACATCAGGCACAGGCAGGCCATCGCCCCCCTAGCCAAGGCTCACCCATGCCAAAGGGTGACGTTCCAACCTCATCCTGTCATTCATGACACAATAACATCACCTATGTACCGACCAACACCGATAGAAAACTAAATTAAAAGCCACAGCTAGTGATGTAACGGTAGAACATTGTATGAGTATGATCAGAGGAGAATCCACTCTGAGAACTTTAAGTAACGTGTAAACAAGTAACAGCAAAAACAAAAAACAAAAAAAAAAATGAAAATATGAAAAATCCCGCTGTTGTACACTGCACATACATGAGGACCCAGGTGTGAATAATATGCTGTTGTCAATGGGAAGGATGTAACGCCAGAAAAGTGAAAAGAAATGCAAGAAGACAGTGTTACTCAAAGTACACTCCGTCAAACTCTATGAGCGGCAAACTTTGGTAGAATAGATGTAGATGTATTGAGTGTTGTGTTAGTGGTTTTACCACTCATCCCTCCCCCACTCTCGATTCTTTAAAGAATCGGATTGCCATGTACAAAACAGCTTCAAAAGTCTAATTACATATCAATTAAAATGTTCAATATTTTATGATTATCATGTAATTGTTTTATAGCTGAAGATGCGAAACTTAAATTATATTCATTTTTTAAAAAAAATCGGCTTAATCACCCACACACTAATGAAAAAGTCAAAACCAAAACTGGTAAACTGGAAGAGCGATAATCCCTATGTATGTTGATGTAAGACATTTTTGGCAAATAACGCATAGAGTCAAACCATTTATTTGATATTTGATCATAGCAAAAATAAGTTATAAAATCTAAGTCATTAAATTGCAATTTAACAATTCAGTTTCTTGGAAGAGTATGGTCTCGGTAATTCGCTCATTGTGTTAAGAAAATGCAGGTTTTCACACGTGCTTATGTCGTAATGTTTGCTGAACTATATGTTGTAAAATGATATACTGTTGCAGATACGGTCAGAAGTGTATGAAGAAAGTGAATACAAAATATGTTGCAAACAAAGATAGTAGATAATAAATTAAAACGTCATGACTGCTGCTTAAATTTTGTTACAAGAACAGCAAAAATGAGGTAGGCATAAAATTTTTCCCTTTCGTTATTTCGAAGATGTTTAAAATTATGTGTAAATTATGTTGAAACTCGTTGTGCTCTCACTCTAACATACTGGGCGAATATAATATGGCTAATTGGCACGGCGGAAATGTGCTATCCGAAGACATACGCACAGTTCTAACATTCACTGTGCTATACCTTTAATGTAGTATTACACCAGTTAATGAGAAGATTGTGACAAAGTTTTAAATTTCGCCAGTTTTATGAAATACTGAAAGTGAAAGTTTTGTTGTGTCTGGCAGCTTTTAGACATGTGATAATAGTGTAGCTGTATTGATTATGACATCATCGATGATGTCACCACCCAGTGTTGCTCAATTCCCCCTCCTCATACCCCTTCTCCTTCCACCTCATTCCATTAACATCTCCCACCACTCCTACGATGTAATAGACACATTGCCCTTTTTATAAAATAGCGGAAAATTAAAAAATCGAGGATGCTGGACCCAGCCGAAATTTCCCAAGCATAAAATCCAAGATGGTAGGTATAGGCCACTTGTTCTACTGGAGTTTTTGTAGCCCCATGACATCAGAATTCACAATAGCAGACCTGGGCATACTGGGCCAACCTGCATGGTTACCAAATCACTTAAATCCAGAAAGGTGGTACAAGGTAGCCACTGGTTTTTCACCCAGTTCTATGATGTCAAAATACAGGATGGCAGACTTGGGGATACCGTTTCAGCCTGCATGTTTGTCAAATCACTTGTGCTAACTATAGAATCAAGGTGGCAGACCTATGAATACTGGTGGAGTCTACATGGTTGACAGATCACTTGTGCTAAATATTGACTCCAAGATTGGAGTCTTGTCATCACTGGTGCCTCTGCACACATTGGAGAGCAGGTATACAGAGGTGCAAATGCTATTCCAGTCATGCTGTTCCACTGGCCAAGCACGTACACCTGGCCATGTGTACTGGCCTGGTAACAGACGCCTCCACAGACCGGCGACCATGTTCACACCGTCGGCACTGTGTCTTGGCTACCCAGAGGCGTGACTTGGAGTGGCTTTGTGGCTGCAGCAGCAACCGAAGCCCTACTGCACATCATCAGTGCCGCCGCACATGACTAGTCACATTCCCCAGTGCGATTCTTTTATGGACCCACAGGACGCTATACCATACCATACATCTTGGAATGCTTACACATGCCCATCACCTGTTGTCCACCGTGGTGAGAGTGCTCCTACAACAGCCACCAAGCTGTAAGACTACACGATATCGCACATAACCCTGCTCTAATTTTAGAAATGCACAACAGCATTCTATTGTGCTGCATAAACTGATTCCAGGTTGGGTTCATTACATTTTACGTGACGATCGGTGCTCATAATCGCAGCACCGTGTTCATTGTGCTGCTCCGCACCACTGCTAAACACTCCCTAGAGTAATCTCTGAAACTACTTTTACACCTGAACTCTCCTCTGCATGAACGGTAGCGTGCTATTTGCTAGAAGATCTTTAACTTAATTATCAATATGATCTGACATTCAGTGCTTTGTTCATGTGGTGACAACGCCAAACTGTATCGAACGCTAACGAGAAGGAACAGGCTCTCAACCTAGGCTCTGATATCTACTTTTACTGGGCTCTCTTAGACGAACAGAGAATTCTGAGTTTCACATGATCATCCTTTAATAGGTGCCTGTTAATATTCTGTTTCTATAAAAGGTATAATATATGAGCATAAGGTGTTTTCCAAAATCCCGCAGTCAGCTTTTGTTACCGATACATTCATGTAGTGAGAGGCGCCCACATGCCTTGCTCATACTGTGGCATCAAGCAGCCAGGCCTGCAAGATGAGTGGTCTGTCAAGCGAGTGGATTCATTCTTATTTATCGAGTAACATGAACTCTAGTACTCACACTTAAGTTACAAGTTATCCTCCCATATGATTAATACGCAACGGAAACACGCATCTGACTATCAGTAATTTACAGAACTCTGACTGTACACTACGCACTGGCAATACCACATTTTCTTTTTGTCTTTTATTTAACGGCTTTTGTCAACATGTGGCCACCGCACTGAATATGAATGGCGCACACATTATAAATTCGGGACATTATGACAACATACAATTCGAAGGAAAAGTCCACCAATCTTTTTCTTTTCACTATCTTATTTATTCCGATAAATTCTCTAACCTAAACACACAAATTCTACAACCGAAAACAATAACACATGAGAAATTCCGCCCAGTGGGCATGGCTTTACAATGGTGAATCTCTATATTATGGTCTCGTAATTACTTTTAACGCTACAGTGCACTTTCTGGATAGGATGGTGGATCTTTTATTACACCTCACACTTCGACTCTCACAATCATCATCACGAAACTTTCCTCCAGACCGAGCGGCACCGAAGGAACAAGCATAACCCACTAATCTTATGAAACTACCTCGCTACTCCCCCATGCAAACCACACATACCCAAATTACATGACATACACCACACTACAACATGAAATACTACACAGAGAATAGTCACAACACTATCACTTTCAGCTTTCCCACTTCAATCAATATTTATCCCAGTTTCACACGACACTGCCCCACTTCATAATTATACTTTCCTACTATGAACTCTGGAGATATTTGCACGTCTTCCTGTGCAATGCAAGCCAAGTGGCGTTGCTGGATAGACGGCCGACTCACCTTGCTTCTCTCTCAGAGTTTGAATCTAGCGTCACACGGAATCATATCACGCTAAGTAATATTAAGAACGTATTCATCACACACGCGAGTCCTCAACTGATACCATGGACGAGTACTTCTCTTTATCCTTTGTCTCATACACAGATTGAGACTCACACAGTACTCACCACGTGGAAGTACTCGTCTCTAATTTCGAGTCCTGCACACGCCATTTCTTAAATATTTCAACTTATGGTACACACGCTATTTCTGAAATATTTCAACTTATTGTACACACGCTAGTAATTCAGCTTAACTTAAGCACACGGAAGTATTTCAACTTATTGCTACACGTGGTTTCATTGTGACCGTTGGTCACTTCTGAAGATTACTACAGTCCCTTTAATATTACCTGCCTGACATTTAATTCTCCCCACAAAAGTTCCTGAAATAGAGAAATTATTATTTCAAACTACTCTTAAATATTCCACATGCATACCATGTCTCCACTCTTTCATCATTACGAAGCACAACTAAAACAGGTCTTAACAGCACAAGATCCAGCGGCAGAGTGCCGAAACATGGCCGTTCTCTAGGTCCTCTCCCATCTCTGTCGAGGTGGGGGAAGCACCTTGCTATCATATTGGTCAGCCACATTTCAGGCGCTCAAAGCTCTGATAAGTTTCATCTCTTTGGTCCCACCAAAGGTGGCCAAAGGATCGACTCAAAGATGATCATATATTCACATTCACTATCTGCGGTTAGCAGACGACCATACATTCATTCATTTCACAGATCTCACCAAACTGGATGTAGGGATTTACTTTGTGGGAGTGCACATGTGATCAATTAAATAAATAAATTGTCATTCTTTCCCACACTGGTATCCGGCTTCGCTGTATTAATTGAAATTGAGTTATTTTACAAAAAAAATGTGTTGTTCTGACAAAAATAATGAAGTATGTTGTACCTATTTTCAATGTCGGGCGGTACTGTACCCTTTCAGTAGTTGAATGTGCCAGCTTGGTCTAACTTTGGCTCACAATTCAATGATGACTCTACATGACGCAAGTTCGTGGTAAGTTTCTGGAGGTATATGGAACCAAGTGTTTACAAAATTTCCGTCACTTTCGCCTTCAACATTTGCGATTTTTTCAGATATTCCATAAGAATTACCTCGGAGAATGGGTCATTAGTGAAATGTGTTTCTTGGAGAGCAACATACAGAGCAGAACCTGAGGAACGTTGGAGGGATGAAACCCCAGAGCAGTGGCTGCATAAGGAAAACGTGCTCATAAAGTTTCATAAAGACATGTGATTATTGTCTACATCTACAGCTACATTATTACTCTGCGATTCACATTTAAGTGCTTGGCAGAGGGTTCATCGAACCACAATCATACTATCTCTCTACCGTTCCACTCTCGAACAGCACGCGGGAAAAACGAACACCTAAACCTTTCTGTTTGAGCTCTGATTTCTCTTATTTTATTTTGATCATTCCTACCTATGTAGGTTGGGATCAACAAAATATTTTTGCATTCGGAAGAGAAAGTTGGTGAATGAAATTTCGTAAATAGATCTCGCCGTGACGAAAAACGTCTTTGCTTTAATGACTTCCATTCCAACTCGCGTATCATATCTGCGACACTCTCTCCCCTATTACGTGATAATACAAAACGAGCTGCCCTTTTTTGCATCCTTTCGATGTACTCCGCCAATCCCACCTGGTAAGGATCCCACACCGCGCACCAATATTCTAACAGAGGACGAACGAGTGTAGTGTAAGCTGTCTCTTTAGTGGACTTGTTGCATCTTCTAAGTGCCCTGCCAATGAAACGCAACCTTTGGCTCGCCTTCCCCACAATATTATCTATGTGGTCTTTCCAACAGAAGTTGTTCGTAATTTTAACAACCAGGTACTTAGTTGAATTGACAGCCTTGAGAATTGTACTATTTATCGAGTAATCGAATTCCAACGGATTTCTTTTGGAACTCATGTGGATCACCTCACACTTTTCGTTATTTAGCGTCAACTGCCACCTGCCACACCATACAGCAATCTTTTCTAAATCGCTTTGGAACTGATACTGGTCTTCGGATGACCTTACTAGACGGTAAATTACAGCATTATCTGCGAACAACCTAAGAGAACTGTTCAGATTGTCACCCAGATCATTTATATAGATCAGGAACAGCAGAGGTCCCAGGACGCTTCCCTGGGGATCACCTGATATCACTTCAGTTTTACTCGGTGATTTGCCGTCTGTTACTACGAAGAAGAATATAATAATTCCAATCCCAAAGAAAGCAGGTGTTGACAGATGTGAAAATTACCGAACTATCAGCTTAATAAGTCACAGCTGCAAAATACTAACACGAATTCTTTACAGACGAATGGAAAAACTGGTAGAGGCCAACCTCGGGGAAGATCAGTTTGGATTCCGTAGAAACACTGGAACACGTGAGGCAATACTGACCTTACGACTTATCTTAGAAGAAAGATTAAGGAAAGGCAAACGTAAGTTTCTAGCATTTGTAGACTTAGAGAAAGCTTTTGACAATGTTGACTGGAATACTCTCTTTCAAATTCTAAAGGTGGCAGGGGTAAAATACAGGGAGCGAAAGGCTATTTACAATTTGTACAGAAACCAGATGGCAGTTGTAAGAGTCGAGGGACATGAAAGGGAAGCAGTGGTTGGGAAGGGAGTAAGACAGGGTTGTAGCCTCTCCCCGATTTTGTTCAATGTGTATACTGAGCAAGCAGTAAAGGAAACAAAAGAAAAATTCGGAGTAGGTATTAAAATTCATGGAGAAGAAATAAAAACTTTGAGGTTCGCCGATGACATTGTAATTCTGTCAGAGACAGCAAAGGACTTGGAAGAGCAGTTGAATGGAATGGAAAGTGTCTTGAAAGGAGGATATAAGATGAGCATCAACAAAAGCAAAACAAGGATAATGGAATGTAGTCTAATTAAGTCGGGTGATGCTGAGGGAATTAGATTAGGAAATGAGGCACTTAAAGTAGTAAAGGAGTTTTGCTATTTGGGGAGCAAAATAACTGATGATGGTCGAAGCAGAGAGGATATAAAATGTAGGCTGGCAATGGCAAGGAAAGCGTTTCTGAAGAAGAGAAATTTGTTAACATCCAGTATTGATTTAAGTGTCAGGAAGTCTTTTCTGAAAGTATTCGTATGGAGTGTAGCCTTGTATGGAAGTGAAACATGGACGATAAATAGTTTGGACAAGAAGAGAATAGAAGCTTTCGAAATGTGGTGCTACAGAAGAATGCTGAAGATTAGATGGGTAGATCGCGTAACTAATGAGGAAGTATTGAATAGGATTGGGGAGAAGAGAAGTTTGTGGCACAACTTGACCAGAAGAAGGGATCGGTTGGTAGGACATGTTCTGAGGCATCAAGGGATCACCAATTTAGTATTTGAGGGCAGCGTGGAGGGTAAAAATCGTAGAGGCAGACCAAGAGATGAATACACTAAGCAGATTCAGAAGGATGTAGGTTGCAGTAGGTACTGGGAGATGAAAAAGCTTGCACAGGATAGAGTAGCATGGAGAGCTGCATCAAACCAGTCTCAGGACTGAAGACCACAACAACAACAACTACGAACTGCGACCTTCCTGACAGGAAATCACGAATCCAATAGCACAACTGAGACGATACCCCATAGGCCCGCAGCTTGATTAGAAGTCGCTTTTGAGGAACGGTGTCAAAAGCTTTCCGGAAATCTAGAAATACGGAGTTAACTAGAGATCCCCTGCCGATAACGGCCATTACTTCGTGCGAATAAAGAGCTAGCTGCGTTGCACAAGAACGATGTTTTCTGAAACCATGCTGATTGCGTATCAATAGATCGTTCCCTTCGAGCTGATTCACAATGTCTGAATACAGTATATGCGCCAAAACCCTACTGCAAACCGACGTCAATGATATAGGTCTGTAGTTCGATGGATTACTCCTGCTACCCTTCTTAAACAGTGGTGCAACCTGCACAATTTTCCAATCTGTAGTTACAGATCTATTGGTGAGCGAGCCGTTGTATATGATTGCTATGTAGGGAGCTATTGTATCAGCGTAATCTGAAAGGAACCTAATCGGTATACAATCTGGACCTGAAGACTTGCCCGTATCAAGCGATTTGAGTTGCTTCGCAACCCCTAAGGTACCTACTTCTAAGAAACTCATGCTAGCAGCTGTTCCTGTTTCAAATTCTGGAATATTCCATTCGCCTTCCCTGGTGAAGGAATTTCGGAAAACTGCGTTCAATAACTCCGCTTTAGCGTCACAGTCGTCGGTAACAGTACCATCGGCACTGCGCAGCGAAGGTATTGACTGCGTCTAGCCGCTTGTGTACTTTACATACGACCAGAATTTCTTCGGATTTTCTACCAAATTTCGAGACAGTGTTTCGTTGTGGAACCTATTAAATGCATCTCGCATTGAAGTCCGTGCCAAATTTCGCGCGTCTGTAAATTTTAGCCAATCTTCGGGATTTCCCGTTCTTCTGAACTTCGCATGCTTTTTCCGTTGCCTCTGGAACAGCGTTCGGACCTGTTTTGTGTACCATGGGGGATCAGTTCCATCTCTTACCAATTTATGATGTATGAATCTCTCAATTGCTGTTGCTACTATATCTTTGAATTTGAGCCACATCTCGTCTACATTTGCATAATCAGTTCGGAAGGAATGGAGATTGTCTCTTAGGAAGGCTTCTAGTGACACTTTATCCGCTTTTTTAAATAAAATTATTTTGCGCTTGTTCCTGGTGGATTAGGAAGAAACGATATTAAGCCTAGCTACAACGACCTTGTGATCATTAATCCCTGTATCAGGCATGATGCTCTCTATTAGCTCTGGATTGTTTGTGGCTAAGAGGTCAAGTGTGTTTTCGCAACCATTTACAATTCGCGTGGGTTCGTGGACTAACTGCTCTAAATAATTTTCGGAGAAAGCATTTAGGACAATCTCGTAAGATGTTTTCTGCCTACCACCGGTTTCGAACAAGTATTTTTGCCAACATATCGAGGGAAGGTTGAAGTCACCACGAACTATAACCGTATGAGTGGGGTATTTATTTGTTACGAGACTCAAATTTTCTCTCAACTGTTCAGCAACTATATCATCGGAGTCTGGGGGTCGGTAGAAGGAGCCAATTATTAACTTAGTTCGGCTGTTAACTATAACCTCCACCCATACCAGTTCGCACGGAGTATCTACTTCGACTTCACTACAAGATAAACCACTACTGACAGACACAAACACTCCACCACCAATTCTGCTTAATCTATCTTTCCTGAACGCCGTCTGAGACTTCGTAAAAATTTCTGCAGAACCTATTTCAGGCTTTAGCTAGCTTTCTGTACCCATAACGATTTCAGCTTCTGTGCTTTCTACTAGCGCTTGAAGCTCAGGGACTTTCCCAGCACAACTACAACAATTTACAACTACAATTCCGACTGTTCCTTGATCCAAGCACGTCCTGTATTTGCCACGCACCCTTTGAGATTGCAGCCCACCCCGTACTTTCCCGAGGCCTTCTAAACTAAAAAACGCCCAGTCCACGCCACACAGCCTCCGCTACCCGTGTAGCCGCCAGCTGAGTGTAGTGAACTCCTGACCTATTCAGCGGAACCCGAAACCCCACCACCCTATGGCGCAAGTCAAGGAATCTGCAGCCAACACGGTCGCAAAACCGTCTGAGCCTCTGATTCAGACCCTCCACCCGGCTCTGCGCCAAAGGTCCGCAGTCGGTTTTGTCAACGATGCTGCAGATGGTGAGCTCTGCCTTCATCTCGTAAGCAAGACCGGCAGCCTTCACCAAATCAGATAGCCGCTGGAATCCAAAGAGAATTTCCTCAGATCCAAAGCGACACACGTCATTAGTTCCGACATGTGCCACCACCTGCAGCTGGCTTCACCCTGTGCTCTTCATGGCATCCGGAAGGACCCTTTCCACTTCAGGAATGAGTCCACCCGGAATTGTGGTGCACTCACTTAGATAGTAGTAGCTTCATAACACGAATTTACAACAGGTTACGAACTAGCTGTAGTAGTATTAGGTAACAGGTTCAAACAGATTCTCAGGTAGCTGTACCACAACGATCACACACCTTTATTTATAGGCGGGAGTATTATTCTTTAACAGATACGGATTTACGCTGTAGACAGATCTTTGCTTGGTAGAAATTTGTAATTACTAATACTTCGAGAGAGTTGTAGATGACGAGTGTAGCTAGCAGTGCAAACCAAAGGATCAGTATAGCATTTGTTGCCATTGGTCAAAGCGTTCATTTCAGGAGTATCAGTACTTGGTATTTCGAATGTTGCTCGCTGTTAGTACATGAAATGTCTGTGCTAAGAGGACTGAGACCTACGACCTCTGGCCAAAGCATTTTAAGAAGCCAGTTATCGAAATATTGGTAACAAATCGGAATCATTTGTGCTGAATTACGGTATATTGAAATTTTTTTACTTTTGGACCGTCTATCTACAACTCAATGAAGCAAAATTTTCGTGCCATAAGGTTTCGCCTTTATTCTATGCATGACATCTTCAGTGTCCTGGAATATGTACATATTTTTACTATTTGGTTTACATTTGGGGGCAATGTAGCTTAGGCTATAAACGGTTCTGGTGGTTGGCTTTCTGTGACGTAGTAGTATTCTAAATTCTACATACAGGTTGCGTCGACGATTTTCTACATATTATGTTTTTATTCCACTTTTGGTGCTGTTCCTCTTCTTATAAATTTTAACAGGTGGAAAACAAAACAATTATCAGAATAGGAACAGCACCAAAATTGGAACAAAAAGTAACATGTAAAAATCGTCCATGCAACCTCTTAAGTAAAATTCAAAATATTACTGCGCTATAGAAAAACCAATCGTACGAACTGTTTATAACCTATAGGTACGTTGCCCCAAAACGTGAACTAAATAGTAAAAATATGTACATATTCCAGGTCACTGAAGATGCCTTACAGAGAATAAAGGCGAAACGCGTATGGCAAGAAAATTTTCATTCAGTTGTAGCTAGACCGTCCAAAAGTAAAAATATCAATATATCGTAACATTACATTCAAAGTTGAAGACTTTTGTGCTGAAATCTGATAACATATTCCATTTACTGCCCTGAACGTTAATCCAGTGTACTGACCACAAAGGCAGGAGGAATCCAGCCTCATACATAAGGTGGAAATTTAAGGAGATGGGATCTGGATAAACTGAAAGAACCAGAGGTTGTACAGAGTTTCAAGGAGAGCGTAAGGGAACACTTGACAGGAATGGGGGAAAGAAATACAGTAGAAGACGAATGGGTAGCTCTGAGGGATGAAGTAGTGAAGGCAGCAGAGGATCAAGTAGGTAAAAAGACGAGGGCTAGTAGAAATCCTTGGGTAACAGAAGAAATATTGAATTTAATTGATGAAAGGAGAAAATATAAAAAAGCAGTAAATGAAGCAGGCAAAAAGGAATACAAACGTTTCAAAAATGAGATCGACAGGAAGTGCAAAATGGCTAAGCAGGCATGGTTAGAGGACAAATGTAAGGATATCTCACTAGGGGTAAGATTGATACAGCCTACAGGAAATTAAATAGACCTTTGGAGAAAAGAGAGCCACTTGTATGAATATCAAGAGCTCAGATGGAAAGTTCTAAGCAAAGAGAGAAAGCAGAAAGGTGGAAGGAGTATATAGAGGGTCTAAACAAGGGCGATGTACTTGAGGACAATATTATTGAAATGTAAGAGGATGTAGATGAAGATGAAATGGGAGATACGATACTGCGTGAAGAGTTTGACAGAGCACTGAAAGACCTGAGTCGAAACAAGGCCCCGGGAGTAGACAACATTCCATTAGAACTACTGACGGCCTTGGGAGATCCAGTCCTGACACATCTCTACCATCTGGTGAGCAAGATGTACGAGACAGGCGAAATAACCTCAGACTTCAAGAAGAATATAATAATTACACTCCCAAAGAAAGCAGGTGTTGACAGATGTGAAAATTACCGAACTATCAGTTTAATAAGTCACAGCTGCAAAATACTAACGCGAATTCTTTACAGGCGAATGGAAAAACTGGTAGAAGTTGACCTCGGGGAAGATCAGTTTGGATTCCGTAGAAATGTTGGAACACGTGAGGCAATACTGACCTTACGACTTATCTTAGAAGAAAGGTTAAGGAAAGGCAAACGTACGTTTCTAGCATTTGTAGACTTAGACAAAGCTTTTGACAATGTTGACTGGAATACTCTCTTTCAAATTCTGAAGGTGGCAGGGGTAAAATACAGAGAGCGAAAGGCTATTCACAATTTGTACAGAACCAGATGGCAGTTATAAGAATCGAGGGACATGAAAGGGAAGCAGTGGTTGGGAAGGGAGTAAGACAGGGTTGTAGCCTCTCCCCGATGTTATTCAATCTGTATACTGAGCAAGCAGTAAAGGAAACAAAAGAAAAATTCGGAGTAGGTATTAAAATCAATGGAGAAGAAATAAAAACTTTGAGGTTCGCCGATGACATTGTAATTTTGTCAGAGACAGCAAAGGACTTGGAAGAGCAGTTGAACGGAATGGATGGTGTCTTGAAGGGAGGATATAAGATGAACATCAACAAAAGCAAAACGAGGATAATGGAATGTAGTCGAATTAAGTCGGGTGATGCTGAGGGAATTAGATTAGGAAATGAGACACTTAAAGTAGTAAAGGAGTTTTGCTATTTGGGGAGCAAAATAAAAATGAAATTATTTGGGTGTTTAGCGATTTCTATTGCCTCCCAGTAGACTCTTTCGTAATATCCGCTTGTGGCCGCTTGTAATTGCGTCTCCTCGAAACGAATATTGTGGTTTCCTGGCTGGAAAACATGCTCCGCAACAGCTGATCGTTCCGTTTCTCCTCTTCTTTCAACCGTAAGGAGGAGGGTGTGAAATTAAACGACATATGGATGCCGGTGTTAAAGAAGATGTGTACTACCCGCCCACTACTGGGTGATGGCAACGGCGATCGACGGCGACGGACAGCGGCCAATTGCACTGACGTTTTCAAAACACGTGACGTCACGCAGCGGCGTGGGAGCGCGCGGACACGGAATTTAGCGCCAGTCAGTAGCGAGCCAGTGGGTGTGTTGGACCTTCCATTGTGCTACGGACCCCCTTGAAGATGTCTCCCGCAGTCGGAGACGAAACGTTGGGAATCGACACAGAATTCATCAACCGACCACGGCATAACAGCCCGGATAATTATAATGGACATGATATTTCCGGCCGTGAAAGTTTACATTTTAGTAAACACATCGCTGACTTATCACTCATACACACAGTCGCCCACACAATACATACTATCTTCAAATTACTTAAAAAGTCAAAGGAGGAAAATGGCTAATCATTCCCCGAGTAATATAGTATTACTAGATTGTCCTCCACATTGCGCTTTCAGCGATATGTGTGGCGGGCACGCGCGCGCGTGCATATGTGTGTGTGTGTGTGTGTGTGTGTGTGTGTGTGTGTGTATGTATGTATGTGAACGAAAACCAGTTATCGATTTGTTTACCTTTTCCACAGTTGGTAGGTGACTGCAGTCAATTACTGACCTACCCCTTACGTTTTTTTATTGGCATGGAACGTGTTACGAACTCTTCCCTCTTTTGTCTATCTGGAACTCTAGCTGTACTGATTTGTATCATCTAAACATTTGAGAACCTTATCTGGTTTTGTTACAGTAAGACACAATGTATTCTTCGCTGACTGTCTGCATATCAAGTAGTCAGGTGGCGCATTTGCGTGTAGCTCCTGCTGGTAAGATGTCTAATGGAAATGTTTCTGTCGATTACACATGCGTATTACGAAACTGATTACACACGTTTATTACGAAACAACCAAGTACGACGCTATACTGAGGAAGAACGTTACTTATCAATTAGTACCTGGAAGAACATGTACCTTCTACCTTGCTGTCGTGTGTAAAGTTACTGCCTGATCTTGAATGTTGAGTGTTCTACGTCTCTTCCTCTCTCCTTTTCTTCGCTTTGACCTTGTTTCCAGGTTTCCTGCAAGAGCTGAGATGTCGTTGCACGGCTGAGAAGTGCAATTCATGAACACAAAGTAAAGTGGTCATCGAACGGAAAATTGATTGCATGCCATAGCAGTTCACTAGGCGTAATTTGGTGGTATACTGTTGCATTCCTCTGACTTCTCGAACAGCTAACTGCTCTAGTTACAGGGACACCTGAGGTTGAACATGGAATCTGTATCACAATGCATATTGGAATGTTTAATACAAACAAAGCACCAAAACGGCTGAGCGTGACTTCAAATCCCAGATAAAAATTGGAATCAGTTCTAGAGCAATAAATTCTATATTAGTTGCTCGATATTTATCGAAGCAGCCAAGAAATCAAGTTGCTTTGTGTTTAATCACTGAATCAATACACAGAAAATTAAGCCAACTTAAGTCCTCTCTTAGTGTTTCATCTATCTTTAAATCTCTTTTTTACACTTTGTCAGAAGCTTATGCTACATCATACATGAGTTTACTTTGGATCATTTGTACAGTTGAGATAAATCAAATAACACGTTACTGAAGAATATGTAAATAACCAACTCCATTCCCTACCTGAAAAATATGTTCAAATGTGTGTGAAATCTTATGGGACTTAACTACTAAGGTCATCAGTCCCTAAGCTTACACTGTCCTTATCCTAAGGACAAATACACACACCTAGGCCCGAGGGAGGACTCGAACCTCCGCCGGGACCAGCTGCACAGTCCGTGACTGTAGCGCCCGATACCGCTCGGCTAATCCGGCGCGGCCTTCCCTGAAAACCTGAGAGAGCGCAGCATATGGAGCAGTCCTCCTAGACCATAAACAGAAGATAGAGGGGAGTTCAAGAACAGCCCACACTGTTGCTGGATTTCTGGAACCCACTTTCTCTAATGACATCATCCAATTTTCCCACATTTCCCCCCTACCTGCCTCTCTAACGTCGCAATCCAAAATGGCGGAAACAGCCCACCTGTCCTGAGTTCAAAATGGCGGGAAATGGTCTCGTACGAAGTTTAAGATGGCATCGCCATATTAAATTTCGATATATTTCATGTTTAAGCAATCAACCTATTGTTTTTAATGTTTAAACAATTATCCCCAGCCCAGACTACCGTATCCACAGTGGTCCATCATTTTTATTTAAACACATCATTTTTATTTAAACAGTTACGGTGGTTACTGCAGTGAGTATGTAGTAAGATGGATTGGAAGGAAGAATATTTTTATTTATATACACAATCGAGGTCGTCTGTAGGTTGACCACAGTGTGCTGGATTGTATCCACTGGAGATGACTGCTGGAACAAGACTCTGTGCCTTGTGTCGAGTCAACGCACGACACCACGTGCGTGATCCAAATGCTATTGTCTCCTGTCCAACCACAGGAGTGTGTGATGTAAGGCGGTACACGCTAGTCGAGGGTGCGTACCTGTATCTGAGTTACTCTGAGTGACACTGACTGCTACCTGCAGTAATAATGGTTATTCGTAGTGGGAAGCACTCTACATATCCTCAGTGATCACAAGAACATTCCATAAAAAACTTTCGAGCTATTTCTGATGAAGGGCTAAGTTTCTGGAGACTGTTATTCAACTTTCTGGGAATGCCCTCAGTCAATAGTATTTCAGGCATACACAAAAAAAAATTTCTATCGAGACACGGGACCAACCTGGCACAAACATAGTCCGATTATGGTTTGGCAATTGTGATTTTTCGTAGTATCAGTCCTATCATTCTGAGGTTTTAGACTACAGAGAGCTGTCAACAGTGAAGTAAGTTACACAAACCTCAACAGTTTCCATATTGGAGGGTCACATGTGGAGTGAATAGAAACTGTGACCACGACCTTCAGCCAACCGCCCCATTTTAAAAGAATATATCAGTTTGCACCAGAAAATATGTCTTCTCTGTCTTCTCCATGAGTGGTGAAAGTATTATTCTTCAACAGATGCTGAATTTTGTTGTAGGCAGGCTTCTGATGTGAACGAAGAACGAAGTATAGTTACTTGATGGTTTGATACTGCATCTATATAATGTTCCAAAACACATCCTGCATCGCTTGGAAAGCGGTACAGTGATATAGTGATATATTAGCTTGGAACAAAGGATGGCAAGAAGTAATGACCCAGACAGCAGCTTTTCTTTTTTCTTTTGCATGGAATACCATGCATACCTATTGCTAAGGAAAGTTTACTGCCTCAGCAGCCTTGATCAACAAATGTTGTAGAGTTTGGGCTTTTTGTAGGGGCATATTTCCTGTAGATAGGGAGTATAAAACCTATGATACTTTTGAATGGGATCTGTCTGACCTAATGAGTTATTGACATTCAAAATCTGCGGGACACTTACATGTAAACTATGCTTCGGAAACAATTTGTGCTAATGACTAAGTGCATCGACGCAAAGCGGTTTGTTTTTACAAACAGCAATTGAAGGTCACGGTGCTAAAGCATTATTTCTGAGGAGGTTATTGCATGCTGTGAACAGAGAATGCAAAGTGGCACTCATTTCTGTGCGCTAATAGTTTTTCACAACGCCTACTGCTCCATTCTACATCACGGAATTCGAAAATGTGGCTGAGTAACATTGCATTTAGCAGTAGGCAGTATCAATGCGCACTCCTCAAGAGTATCAATACTGATGTGCACTGATGAGCTAAAACATTTTAACCACCTGATTAGAAGTTTGATGTATCAATTTTTGTACACAATAAAGCAACGTCGGTACGTGGCATAGACTGAGCAAGCCCTTGTTAAGTTTCCAGAGGTATGCGGTATCAGATATTTGCACAGTTCTTGCAAATTACAGATACAAAGCCGACGTCCAATACCATTCGTGACATCAACATAAGTGCAGCTAAAACCACTGTAGTGTGATTCTGAGCTTTTACCATGGACTGTTATCCTGCTGGCAGATATCAGGAATAAAGGGATTCAGATAGGGCAACTTTCAGAAGTGTACACTCTTTGACATAAAACTTGACCGGCGGCCGGCCGCTTCAGAGGCTAAGTCCGCGCCGATCGCGACATGGGACAAAAAAACTGGCCAACTCGCTAATTCTCTAAGTCCGGTTATCTGCACAAACTGGCAACATTGTAGACTGCGGCACTTCCTGGAGGAAAACTTGTCCCATGATAGAGAAACACTAGGCTGATTACGCCTGTGGTCTAGCGGTAGTGTGCGTTGTTTCTGTTCATAATGTCAGTGGATCGAGAGCAGCTGGCATAAAACATTTTTATAGCCTCTTCTGTCTGAATGCTGAAGACGTGAATGTAATGGTAGCGCAGATTCAATCTATTTCGCTTTGTGACACACCGATATCAAAATGTTATCCAGTAACGATTTTGCGGCAGATTTCCTGCAGACTGTCCTCCTCTGGACGCCGTATGCGGCAAAGCTCCGGGATCCATTTGCTGGCTACTGGCAGCGGCCGTGGCGACAGCAGCGGCGCTGCACTCCCCCGTTCTTTATCGAAAGCGCCTGCTACCGCTCATCGCTTTTGATGATTTAAAACGCTTTATTATTAGATGTTGCTCCACAGAAAATTTCTACAATTTCCATTCACGCTCAAAAGCAACGGAGACAGACGCCCTGATTAGTAGGCGGGTATTATATTACATTAATCGGCAAGAGCTGAGTATGGCCCGAAATTAATTTTATAGACTGGGACGAAATGAAACCACCTCACTACATTCGATGAATTTATAAATGCTTCATACCTCGTTTCTTTTCCTTTCAAACTCAATTATTTGTGCAACTTTTGGTCAATGTTTGGATGTTTTCGTCAAGCCAGAGTGAGCGTCTGTGGTGTAAAGTGTATTACAGTTCTTGTTTCATTCCTTATGGTAAGTCTATGCGATAAACTGTGTGAATACCTTGCAATGCATGCTCTGTAGCAGTGCAGGAACACTGCACATTTGGAGTTCATGAAGTATTTATTGTTGATCGGAAGTGATAGTTAAGGTCATCAGATTTAAACCAGAAAAATTTGTCGTTTTGAAGGTTTCAGAGAACGGAAAGGAATTGCTAACGCCGGTGTTAGAAAACGTCTACAGTTAAATGCTATTGCAAAAATTTAGAAGAAGGGAACTATATTAATGAACATGTGCACTTCATAAACAACCTTCTGACATGTTAGACCTATATGACGAACAAAGCTCAAATTTATATCGTTGACAGTCGGTTTGAATCTTTTCAGGGTCTATTTTACAGTGAAGCACCTTGGAATTTGCAATGCAGAAATCCATGATATTAACTTAATTTACTAAGTCGAAATCGGAGGAAGATTGATGTTTAAAGGCATTCTTCAGATTTCGCATAAGAAATTTTTACTAGCAGTTTGCAACTCCATTAATTAAAATGGAAAATAAAAGGTTGTAGTCAGCGGCTTCTACCGTGATTCGAACTGCTATGTCTTATAGTACAAGCACTGCAACGCACAAGGGAACCTCTGAGCTAACGACACACTGGCTGCCAGAGGCGGGCTATAGTCACTGCGATGTTGCCTGAGCCTCAAAACGCAACCTTAAACACACGAACAGAGGAGGTGGAGATTACTGTTTTAACGTCCCGTCGACAACGATGTCATTAGAGACGGAGCACAAGCTCGGATTAGGGAAGGATGGGGAAGGAAATCGGCCGTGCCCTTCCTAAGGAACCATCCCGGCATTTGCCTGAAGCGATTTAGGGAAATCACTGAAAACCTAAATCAGGATGGCCGGGCGCGGGATTGCACCGTCGTCCTCCCGAATGCACACACAAACAGGTGTTACTTATGTGAAGAACGCCGTTCTTGGAGTCCAGAAATTAAATATACTTTCTAATTGTGTCATCTTGCAGTGGATTATATCGTACGAGTCTTCGATGTGGAAAACGAATGTCAAGTGAATTTAGCCAGGTAACGCCGACCTACACCCGGAAGTAAATGCACTATCAGAGTGTTGACAAATACTTGCTACGACGCTGCCATTTCTAGGCTCTCTGACGAGGCAGCTCTTCAGCGAAATGCTTGCCGTGATTCTCCGATACGGTTCTTCAGAGTGGAGACGCGCGCGCACGTTTGGTTTTTATGCGGCGTTCTCCCCTGATGGTTTCTGACGTCGCCTTGTGGGCTATGTATACATATGAGACATTCAATTATCATTAATCCAGAATCATACAAGTTTCAGCTTCCGGCGTGGAAGAAGGTTGTTGACGCCGACATTGTATCATTTCAACGTAGGGAAAGCAAAAAGATCATTCAATGTTTCTCATTCAACATAAAGAATGTGAGATAATTTTCCGTAACGTTCATAATCATCTAAAAATACAAACGAAGTAAAAATACACCGGAAGCTTATTCGAATTGAATATAACGCTTTGCACCTCGATGTCGAATTTGTCCACTTGCAATCTTTTGCAGCATACACATAGAATGTCATGATTACCACGAGAATGAAGAAATATGTTGGTAAGGATAGAAGCAAGAAGAGACGCAGTCAACAAATATTCTATTCCTCATGGCATTCATTTCATTTGACACGTAAGAAGAGGTAAAGCGGGAATTTACTTTCGTTAACACGAAAGATATGCTGCACATATTGATAACGAGGAAGTCTGCGTCTTCATACGTTTCCTCCTTGAAATCCGTATGCTCTATTATATACTAAGTAGCCCGATCATTGTTTCAGTAATGTTACCCTCTTGTTTGACCCCGTAACGATGAACAGATTCCAAATGCGTGTCTCCCTTCCTGGGTTGTTTTTTTGTGTTTTATTGCTTGGAATTCCTGAAGCAGACCACTGTGCCTTCCCCCCTCGTGGGTTAGGTCTCAAAACTAAACCGCTTTGTATCCAATGGCATAATTTATTCAGACAGCATCAGCATAAGACTAATCAAACAAAGCCTTCCATTTACAGTTGCAGCACTCTAACCAGCACGGACCAAAGTGTAATCCACGGTCATGGTCCTAAATTACCAGCTGTCTGCTACTGTGGCAAAGTCCGTACTACACTTTCGATTCCGCAGCACCATTTTATCTGGTAACACTGTGTAGTTGCACAGTTGTGCTACCAGGTCTGTCCTCACACTGTCAACTTTATGTATCTCACTTCTCCTGTAGCGTAGATCACGAGGAGCCGAAGTAAATGAGTGTATTCTGCATGACGTAACATTCAGTATTCCCTTCTTTCATAGCCACTCTTCATGTGCATCGATACCAAATAGGAATGCGAAAACTCTTGCGAGTGAGAGAATGACAATAACAATCGTAACAAGAACAAGCAAATAATGAATGATGTTTATTCCAACGCAGAACGAGAATGGCTTTAAATATAAAAATCTATATCTATATCCATATCTATTGATCTTTGAGTTGGCACAATGCAAATACACTCCTGGAAATGGAAAAAAGAACACATTGATACAGGTGTGTCAGACCCACCATACTTGCTCCGGACACTGCAAGAGGGCTGTACAAGCAATGATCACACGCACGGCACAGCGGACACACCAGGAACCGCGGTGTTGGCCGTCGAATGGCGCTAGCTGCGCAGCATTTGTGCACCGCCGCCGTCAGTGTCAGCCGGTTTGCCGTGGCATACGGAGCTCCATCGCAGTCTTTAACACTGGTAGCATGCCGCGACAGCGTGGACGTGAACCGTATGTTCAGTTGACGGACTTTGAGCGAGGGCGTATAGTGGGCATGCGGGAGGCCGGGTGGACGTACCGCCGAATTGCTCAACACGTGGGGCGTGAGGTCTCCACAGTACACCGATGTTGTCGCCAGTGGTCGGCGGAAGGTGCACGTGCCCGTCGACCTGGGACCGGACCGCAGCGACGCACGGATGCACGCCAAGACCGTAGGATCCTACGCAGTGCCGTAGGGGACCGCACCGCCACTTCCCAGCAAATTAGGGACACTGTTGCTCCTGGGGTATCGGCGAGGACCATTCGCAACCGTCTCCATGAAGCTGGGCTACGGTCCCGCACACCGTTAGGCCGTCTTCCGCTCACGCCCCGACATCGTGCAGCCCGCCTCCAGTGGTGTCGCGACAGGCGTGAATGGAGGGACGAATGGAGACGTGTCGTCTTCAGCGATGAGAGTCGCTTCTGCCTTGGTGCCAATGATGGTCGTATGCGTGTTTGGCGCCGTGCAGGTGAGCGCCACAATCAGGACTGCATACGACCGAGGCACACAGGGCCAACACCCGGCATCATGGTGTGGGGAGCGATCTCCTACACTGGCCGTACACCACTGGTGATCGTCGAGGGGACACTGAATAGTGCACGGTACATCCAAACCGTCATCGAACCCATCGTTCTACCATTCCTAGACCGGCAAGGGAACTTGCTGTTCCAACAGGACAATGCACGTCCGCATGTATCCCGTGCCACCCAACGTGCTCTAGAAGTTGTAAGTCAACTACCCTGGCCAGCAAGATCTCCGGATCTGTCCCCCATTGAGCATGTTTGGGACTGGATGAAGCGTCGTCTCACGCGGTCTGCACGTCCAGCACGAACGCTGGTCCAACTGAGGCGCCAGGTGGAAATGGCATGGCAAGCCGTTCCACAGGACTACATCCAGCATCTCTACGATCGTCTCCATGGGAGAATAGCAGCCTGCATTGCTGCGAAAGGTGGATATACACTGTACTAGTGCCGACATTGTGCATGCTCTGTTGCCTGTGTCTACGTGCCTGTGGTTCTGTCAGTGTGATCATGTGATGTATCTGACCCCAGGAATGTGTCAATAAAGTTTCCCCTTCCTGGGACAATGAATTCACGGTGTTCTTATTTCAATTTCCAGGAGTGTATATTCTTAGCATTTAGTTACTGAATTTAGTTCTGGATGTTTGCAGAGAAAAGGAAAAGTCGGTACTTCTCGCTAGTGTAATATAATGTGAACCAGCAACTACCCTTTCCTTAGAACACGACTCAAGCAGGTCCTCAAGTAGGTAGCAAGGCACTGCTGCATTCTGTTCCCTGACATTGCTCTGATGACGGTTAATGCAGATAGTTCCGATTATGAAATACAAAACGTATTGCAGGTTAGTTCCTAGGATAGTAACATTAAATTTGCGTTGTAGACGGCACATGAACGTGACGACTATCCATATTACTCATCAATATAAAAAGACAATATTTTGGGAATTTAGCAGGATTACTCAAAATGAATTCTGAAATTGGGTGACTGACTGCACAGGTGCTAAACGTCGTCAAGAGTATACGATGTCCTAATCGCATTAGGAATATGAAGATCGTCTTCGACAGCTCGCAACTTTCACATTGCTATCTCCACCCTACTCCAGACAGCCCTCGGTGGAGTTGCACTACGTGGCTGATGTTATGGAAGGCCTTCAAACCGACAACAGACCACATATTGAAAAATACAAGCGAATTCTCTTGCAGCGTAAGCTTATTGTAACTAATCTAAAAATTATTGGAGAGGAACATTGTCCTATTCAAAAAAAGTAAAATGTTACACACTGTTGACGTCAAACGGACATTATCTATGTCCTGTCTTGTGTCCTACTCATCTATAATATCAAGTGTACTATGAAAATGATTATATATAATGGATGATAGGGTAATGCATTGATACCAGATGGTGGGGGCCGGCCGGTGTGGCCGTGCGGTTCTAGGCGCTTCAGTCTGGAACCGCGTGACCGCTACGGTCGCAGGTTCGAATCCTGCCTCGGGCATGGATGTGAGTGATGTCCTTAGGTTAGTTAGGTTTAAGTAGTTCTAAGTTCTAGGGGACTGATGACCTTAGAAGTTAAGTCCCATAGTGCTCAGAGCCATTTGAACCATTTGAACTATTTAACACAAAATGACATTAAAAATTAAAGTTTTTCACGAGCAGCTAGTTGAGAATATGTATGAACATTAAATGACACGACGAACTGAAATAATATGACGAAGAGTTCAGCGCTCACTGGGAATAGAGCCCAACACATATCGTTGTTGACTACACACAAAGAGACGTCAGCTACCGAATTTTTCTCCACCAGCTACTCAGAATAGCATCTTGAACTTACAGTCATCTCGCAAATAGTTCTGTGTCTCACTGGGAGTTAAAAACGTCAGATATCGTTAGTGTTGACAACGAATGAAAATACATTAAAAATCAAAATTATTATCCACCAGCAGATAGGTGTTCTCCTGATAGAGCTTGATAATACATAATTAAATCTTTAGTGCCGGGCCAGGATTCGATCCCATTCACGCGTAATATGTGAAGGTGTTGAGGAATCTGCAGTTTTGAACATACAACAAATTGTAGCCGAGCTGTATTGCCACGAAGGGATCAAATACCGCGTTAAGGGCGGTCTGAGTTGCATTCCCAGTTTAGAACCAATTTTATCGACATACAGAAGCTCAAATAAAAGATGGAATAAGTGTCCTGTGACCATACATAGCGTTTGTGTCATCACTTGAAATAAATAACTAGTATAAGAAAGTTTACTGGTGGTAGAGTTTCTACATGTCGCCACTCCAGACTTTATTGTGGTTCAACCTACCGTCTACGTGGTAAAGAAGGAATATCATCTTTAATGTGAATTTTCAGACCACGCAGCCATTATATCTCCTTCACTTGGTGTAGCCAGGAGAGGATGGAATCTGTCTCTCCCTATCTAAAATCATTGACGGAAGTCGGAATCGAACCCAGACCATAGGTATAACAACCTACCATCCGTCCAACGGACCACGAAATCCTCTTATCTGCGAGTCATTTTTCTATCGTAACGCAGTTGCGCCACACTGGATGAGAATTCTGACACACAGGCGTCCTGTAGTAATTTGCAGCATGTTCAGTAAATTCATTTACTTGGTTGACCGAATCACCATGAACTAGCTGCCTCGGCTACCCAGTGTATACATTCGACTGTCTTGTAATCACAGAAATAAAATCACGTAACTGCCACCTACACACAACTGCCAGCAGTGTAGGATGCAGAAGTTTAAATAGGAAGTGTTCCTTTCCACTTGAGCTATTCTATTGCGCTATCTGTTACTAGAAAACGTCGTTCAGTCCAAAAGAAAAGCTGTAACTGTTTGTCTCTCAGAAGTCAAGACCTGGCCATATGCATAATCTCACAGTGCTGTGGAATCCAAAAGTTCTGGAGGAATAGTTGCCGAACTCTGGAGCTTATGTAGCTACGTGTCAGCTTGTAGCATAGATAAGATGTCGCGAGTTCGAATACATTCAGTGCTACATTTTTTAAAACGCAATTCTGCTCTCTGCTGAAGGTATCAATCTAATGGAACTTTGAACATAATTCCCTTCACTTCTCAACCCAAAGTAGCCGCATGTGGAAAAAGGGCTAACTACTGTGACATTTTGTTCTATTCAGCTTTAATAGACAGCAGGCAGCAGATGCATCTCGAAGATGTGCAGGGAGAGCGCATCGTGCCATAATATGTCAGAAAAGTATTTTCTACATTAGCCGTCGTGTGGTAGTGATATTTTATTCTTCTTCAAACTTTGTTTGACAGCTTTAACTCAGAACAAGTTTTCTACATGCATGTAATCAATAAACTGCATGTGCATTGTCAGATTGTCATAGGTAACATCAGAGAATTCGCATATATCGTTGATGATTAATTTCTCTCTCATGTTTACTATTGTTTTAACAACACTAAAGGAAACCTTACGAAAATTGTGCACTGTATTATAAGAAATGAAATAAAACTAACCATGATAACCTTACGACGAAAGTATCTGTACACAAGCATGCCTCTATCGACACGAATTAGTAAACTACTACTCACTTAGATTTTGATTGGGTCTGTGTTTAATTGGTATGCTGTGTCATACTCAAGAGGTATGCAAATGTGGCAATTCATAAATATAGTTACGTATTCCTGGAAACCCAAAATTCGCTTGGCAGCAGCGGAAAGAGGCCTTACCTGTTGTGCAGCATTGTAAGTTTTTCAACATTGCACTATGAGCTGAAAGCATTTTCTTGCGATTTCCTTATTGATGTTTGATCTGACTGCTTGTAGCTCTTTCACAGAAGGGATAAAAACGTTACAGTCAGTGAGACTGGAACTGCGAACCGTAACAGACGCTTTTTCACAGGTCAGCACGTTACCACAGAGCTGGCGAGGAGGTATGGGTCTGAGCTTCCTATTACGAGGGCAATAGGAACTCGAACTCGTAAACCGCTATTTGAAGGTCGAGATTAGTTACGGTTTCCACCTGCAACGACTTTCCTGGGCTGAAAACCGTAAATTTTCAATCTTTTGTTACCCTTCAAGCGATAATAACTCAGATTATTCAATGGAAATGACAGGTAAAATCAAGTGAACTTTGAGGCTTAATTCCGTGCACACCAGGAAGTAACTCGTCGATCACAGAGTTGCCAAACATACGTTGCCTTGTTGCCAAATCTCAGTTACAGTACCAGCAGGAAGAAGACGAACCGATGTGATCCTACAGCGGTCTGGGAAGTGACCATAGCTGGTGTCTCCAAGTCGCGGCTGCTACGGCCTGGAATACGTAATGCGTCTGATTCGCTTTCTGTAACTAGGTTTAGGGACTGGAGCGTAGTTACTAATAATACTCAGAACTGACTGCAAACTGAGCATCATAAATCAGTAAATCTCATTGTTGTTTTTATATTTCTTTCGTAAGTGTACTCAAAACTAAGTAAGTCATTCACAGGCGTTTTCGTGCCTCGCCGATAGTCGAGCACAACATACAAATAAAAATAAAAAAGAATGTGTGTGTGTGTGTGTGTGTGTGTGTGTGTGTGTGTGTGTGTGTGTGTTTGTGTGTGTGTGTGTGTGTGTGTGTGTGAGAGAGAGAGAGAGAGGGAGAGAGATAAATAAAAAGCAATGAGAGAGAGTGTAAAAAATTGTTGTAAAGAAATTGAATCATGGTATTTAAAGAAATCTTTCATTAAAATGACACGTTCCACATCATTACGAAATGGCGTATTCATGATCTATGGAACAAGAGTTAATCTAATGTAATCTAATCTAATCTAATCACTTCATATTGATGATTAGCCATGAAGAGTCATGAATTACCGAAATTTTGGCCTATACCAGTAACCAAATCTAAACTTGAAAATAAAAGACGACAATTTTTGTAATAAACTGTGACTCCTATCAAGACCGTTTCGTCCCTGTTATCTAACCACGAAAGATGTCTGATATACCTCCATTCTGAAGTAACAAAGTGTGCATGGATTTAAAGATGAAGTGCATGATGTGAAGTTCTGTGACGGAGATACGAACCCAACACGTATTCCGATTGTTAACTAAGAAAAATCAAATGTTACGTATCGGTTTTTCTTACGAGCCGCTAGGTGTCTGAATCTAAAATAAGGATACAAACTTTTGTGCCTAAGCGACAATCGAACTGCACACCTATCGTGCATCCACGAATATAGCTTAAGTATCAGTTGCTTACTCATTAACAGTAAGATGTGTGCGTGTTTGACCAGAAATAACGACACCTGTTGCGATTGTTGGAAACACATGAACAGACATTGAAATTGCGCGTTAATTTTCACTAGCAGGTGGGTGTGCACTTGATAAAGCTAGAAATGAAATTATGAATATTTTTGTACTGGATCAGGTTTCAGACCCACATACTTACCTTTGGAGGAGACCTAGAGAAGATTGCAGTCTTGGGAAAAGGAACGAAATGACTGAACTATACTGTTCCGAGAGATTCAGATCCTCGAAAGAGGAGATACGAATTCGAATCACAGTCCAGCACCAAATTTTTAAACGTCTCTAGTTCAATCAAGTACAAGTAAAATAAGAGCCCTGTCCCTTTAAATGGCTATCGGTTCATCAAATAAAATAAAATTTTCTAATGTAAGTAAGCTTACTGGCGACTGTATTTCTGTTTACCATGACTTCCGCTGTGTCACTTCCCAACGTAAACCGGCTCTGCCCAGTTGGTAATGAAGGAACATGATGTTTAATGCGGATTCTGGATTATAACGTCTTTCTCTTGAGGTTACCACAGGTAAAATAAATCTGTTTGTGCCTCTTAAAAGTAAATGCCTGAACCCACGCACTGCACCTGTGATAGCTCGTTCCACCATACCATTGTGGCCACATTACCCAGCCCCAAGAGTGTGCTGTAACGGATGATGTGCTTAGCTTACAAAATTAGTCACGGTGGAAAAAATGCGAGTCTATTAAATGGTCAAGTAGAAGCAAGCTTCTGACGCAGAGATTATGCTATTCTCATGTCAACAGGATGTAAAGACTCTTCTAGGCATCATAGGCTGGATGTGAAGCCATTTTGATTTTTCACAAATTCAGCAAATTTCTTAGTTCGAGAAAATCCACTGTGAAGTGTGAAGTTGCCGGATAATTCGATTATTACTGTTATTATTACTATCATTTTATTCATACCGCTGCTGGAACACGACCGTAGTGTTCAGGTAAAACGCGAGACCAGCTAATATGACGTCTGGCGACCGAAAGCACATGTCGACAAAATTTTTATCGCCCCTTTCCTCTCGGTGCTGAAGCTATGAGTGTAATTCAAGCGAATCTACAATATCATATTAGCTGGTCTCGCGTTTTACCTCAAGACTACGGTCGTAGTGAAGAGTAATGTACTAAGACTGGAGTCAAGACTTCCTCTGGGAAGTGCCGCAGTCTACATGTTGCTAGATCGAGCATATTGCCAGACACAGAATTCTGAGAGGAGCATGACTGTATTGTCCACCTTACGTGAACGACTCGGCGGTCAATTTTTTGGTCTGAGACTGTATCTACAACACATATTGCACGCTGAAGACCCAGAAGAATTTAAAAAAAAAGTTGTTTATGAGAGCAACGTTAACCATAGCGTTCGAAGTATTCATAGTATTGTATACGTGTGTGTAAACGCCTTCCAATGACCAGTCAAGGAAGACAAGGATACACAGTCTAGCTTCAGTATTATAAATACGCCTCAGTTTGTGAATGAACTCAGACATAGGTTGATAATATTTGTGAAAATTTAGCAGCACTGTACCCATTGGTGTTAAACTCGTTTTCAACCAATGATTCCCACAACTACAGGGATACTACTTGTGATACCTCTTAGACAAAATACTTAAGCAGTGTTATCAGACGAAAAAATCAACCTGACACAAACTGTGGGAAGTTTGTTTTACAACCTTCGTACCTGGATATTCAGCTTTTTCCTATTTGAGATATCTGTGAACGTTGCTGCTTAAGACGTTTTAAGCAGAAACTAAATTCCCTCAGCTTCGACAATGTTTAAAGAAATCGTCTTATTGGCACTAAATCGTGATTTGTGAATTGTTTACCGCCCGTACGCTGCCGTATTTTGCCGGTTGGAAGGCAAAAGCTTACTGACAAATTTCACACAGAAATTACTATTACAGTGTACTTATGGAGCCAAATGAGTGAATTGCGTATTTTCCGGTGAGAAAGAGCACTGGCAAACAGTCTTCGCTACATTAGGTTATTTAAACTGGTGTCACTCTGAGCTAGAATTTATGGTCAGCGACTAAGTGTAAGGTCAACGTTTCGGATGCAAGTTTTGCGACTGTGAAATACTTTCCTACATTATAGAAGCGAATATTAAATTTGAACTAATATTGCGAAAATTTTGTACTTGGACAGCTTAGAATGAAAATACTTCTGTTTATTTCAAAGGGAAACAATAGATTTTCTATAACACTGTCTGTCATACACAACTTGAAACAGGTCGTGTCGACCAAATCATGTGGAAGAACTAACAGCAACATATATCGGAAGGCAGTAAGAACTCTTGCCTTTTGGTTTGTCAGTACTCGATAGCCATTTCTAGGCGAAAGTAAATGAAGAAAGGCAGTGCGTTTTTGTTACCAAGTAACGTCTTCGTCAATTACTTTAGTTTTAAAGTAATCTACGAGTAATTGCTAGTGTTTGATATTAACATGAAAAGGATTCCGTAGACAGGGAAAGAAACTGTTCTTGGGAAACTACATCAATAGTGACCAAAAGGCATTAAACGATGTTCAAGCACTTGTGTTACAGCAGCGGTATGAATAAAATGATAGTAATAATAACAGTAATAATCGAATTATCCTGGCAACTTCACACTTCACAGTGGATTTTCTCGAACTAAGAAATTTGCTGAATTTGTGAAAAATCAAAATGGCTTCACATCCAGCCTATGATGCCTAGAAGAGTCTTTACATCCTGCTGACATGAGAATAGCATAATCTCTGCGTCAGAAGCTTGCTTCTACTTGACCATTTAATAGACTCGCATTTTTTCCACCGTGACTAATTTTGTAAGCTAAGCACATCATCCGTTACAGCACACTCTTGGGGCTGGGTAATGTGGCCACAATGGTATGGTGGAACGAGCTATCACAGGTGCAGTGCGTGGGTTCAGGCATTTACTTTTAAGAGGCACAAACAGATTTATTTTACCTGTGGTAACCTCAAGAGAAAGACGTTATAATCCAGAATCCGCATTAAACATCATGTTCCTTCATTACCAACTGGGCAGAGCCGGTTTACGTTGGGAAATGACACAGCGGAAGTCATGGTAAACAGAAATACAGTCGCCAGTAAGCTTACTTACATTAGAAAATGTTATTTTATTTGATGAACCGATAGCCATTTAAAGGGACAGGGCTCTTATTTTACTTGTACTTGATTGAACTAGAGACGTTTAAAAATTTGGTGCTGGACTGTGATTCGAATTCGTATCTCCTCTTTCGAGGATCTGAATCTCTCGGAACAGTATAGTTCAGTCATTTCGTTCCTTTTCCCAAGACTGCAATCTTCTCTAGGTCTCCTCCAAAGGTAAGTATGCGGGCCTGAAACCTGATCCAGTACAAAAATATTCATAATTTCATTTCTAGCTTTATCAAGTGCACACCCACCTGCTAGTGGAAATTAACGCGCAATTTCAATGTCTGTTCATGTGTTTCCAACAATCGCAACAGGTGTCGTTATTTCTGGTCAAACACGCACACATCTTACTGTTAATGAGTAAGCAACTGATACTTAAGCTATATTCGTGGATGCACGGTAGGTGTGCAGTTCGATTGTTGCTTAGGCACAAAAGTTTGTATCCTTATTTTAGATTCAGACACCTAGCGGCTCGTAAGAAAAACCGATACGTAACATTTGATTTTTCTTAGTTAACAATCGGATTACGTGTTGGGTTCGTATCTCCATCACAGAACTTCACATCATGCACTTCATCTTTAAATGCATGCACACTTTGTTACTTCAGAATGGAGGTATATCAGACATCTTTCGTGGGTAGATAACAGGGACGAAAGGGTCTTGATAGGAGTCACGGTTTATTACAAAAATTGTCGTCTTTTATTTTCAAGTTTAGATTTGGTTACTGGTATGGGCCAAAATTTCGGTAATTCATGACTCTTCATGGCTAATCATCAATATGATGTGATTAGATTAGATTAGATTACATTAGATTAACTCTTGTTCCATAGATCATGAATACGCCATTTCGTAATGATGTGGAACGTGTCATTTTAATGAAAGATTTCTTTAAATACCATGATTCAATTTCTTTACAACAATTTTTTACACTCTCTCTCATTGCTTTTTATTTATCTCTCTCTCTCTCTCTCTCTCTCTCACACACACACACACACACACACAAACACACACACACACACACACACACACACACACACACACATTCTTTTTTATTTTTATTTGTATGTTGTGCTCGACTATCGGCGAGGCACGAAAACGCCTGTGAATGACTTACTTAGTTTTGAGTACACTTATGAAAGAAATATAAAAACAACAATGAGAGTTACTGATTTATGATGCTCAGTTTGCAGTCAGTTCTGAGTATTATTAGTAACTACGCTCCAGTCCCTAAACCTAGTTACAGAAAGCGAATCAGACGCATTACGTATTCCAGGCCGTAGCAGCCGCGACTTGGAGACACCAGCTATGGTCACTTCCCAGACCGCTGTAGGATCACATCGGTTCGTCTTCTTCCTGCTGGTACTGTAACTGAGATTTGGCAACAAGGCAACGTATGTTTGGCAACTCTGTGATCGACGAGTTACTTCCTGGTGTGCACGGAATTAAGCCTCAAAGTTCACTTGATTTTACCTGTCATTTCCATTGAATAATCTGAGTTATTATCGCTTGAAGGGTAACAAAAGATTGAAAATTTACGGTTTTCAGCCCAGGAAAGTCGTTGCAGGTGGAAACCGTAACTAATCTCGACCTTCAAATAGCGGTTTACGAGTTCGAGTTCCTATTGCCCTCGTAATAGGAAGCTCAGACCCATACCTCCTCGCCAGCTCTGTGGTAACGTGCCGACCTGTAAAAAAGCGTCTGTTACGGTTCGCAGTTCCAGTCTCACTGACTGTAACGTTTTTATCCCTTCTGTGAAAGAGCTACAAGCAGTCAGATCAAACATCAATAAGGAAATCGCAAGAAAATGCTTTCAGCTCATAGTGCAATGTTGAAAAACTTACAATGCTGCACAACAGGTAAGGCCTCTTTCCGCTGCTGCCAAGCGAATTTTGGGTTTCCAGGAATACGTAACTATATTTATGAATTGCCACATTTGCATACCTCTTGAGTATGACACAGCATACCAATTAAACACAGACCCAATCAAAATCTAAGTGAGTAGTAGTTTACTAATTCGTGTCGATAGAGGCATGCTTGTGTACAGATACTTTCGTCGTAAGGTTATCATGGTTAGTTTTATTTCATTTCTTATAATACAGTGCACAATTTTCGTAAGGTTTCCTTTAGTGTTGTTAAAACAATAGTAAACATGAGAGAGAAATTAATCATCAACGATATATGCGAATTCTCTGATGTTACCTATGACAATCTGACAATGCACATGCAGTTTATTGATTACATGCATGTAGAAAACTTGTTCTGAGTTAAAGCTGTCAAACAAAGTTTGAAGAAGAATAAAATATCACTACCACACGACGGCTAATGTAGAAAATACTTTTCTGACATATTATGGCACGATGCGCTCTCCCTGCACATCTTCGAGATGCATCTGCTGCCTGCTGTCTATTAAAGCTGAATAGAACAAAATGTCACAGTAGTTAGCCCTTTTTCCACATGCGGCTACTTTGGGTTGAGAAGTGAAGGGAATTATGTTCAAAGTTCCATTAGATTGATACCTTCAGCAGAGAGCAGAATTGCGTTTTAAAAAATGTAGCACTGAATGTATTCGAACTCGCGACATCTTATCTATGCTACAAGCTGACACGTAGCTACATAAGCTCCAGAGCTCGGCAACTATTCCTCCAGAACTTTTGGATTCCACAGCACTGTGAGATTATGCATATGGCCAGGTCTTGACTTCTGAGAGACAAACAGTTACAGCTTTTCTTTTGGACTGAACGACGTTTTCTAGTAACAGATAGCGCAATAGAATAGCTCAAGTGGAAAGGAACACTTCCTATTTAAACTTCTGCATCCTACACTGCTGGCAGTTGTGTGTAGGTGGCAGTTACGTGATTTTATTTCTGTGATTACAAAATAGTCGAATGTATACACTGGGTAGCCGAGGCAGCTAGTTCATGGTGATTCGGTCAACCAAGTAAATGAATTTACTGAACATGCTGCAAATTACTACAGGACGCCTGTGTGTCAGAATTCTCATCCAGTGTGGCGCAACTGCGTTACGATAGAAAAATGACTCGCAGATAAGAGGATTTCGTGGTCTGTTGGACGGATGGTAGGTTGTTATACCTATGGTCTGGGTTCGATTCCGACTTCCGTCAATGATTTTAGATAGGGAGAGACAGATTCCATCCTCTCCTGGCTACACCAAGTGAAGGAGATATAATGGCTGCGTGGTCTGAAAATTCACATTAAAGATGATATTCCTTCTTTACCACGTAGACGGTAGGTTGAACCACAATAAAGTCTGGAGTGGCGACATGTAGAAACTCTACCACCAGTAAACTTTCTTATACTAGTTATTTATTTCAAGTGATGACACAAACGCTATGTATGGTCACAGGACACTTATTCCATCTTTTATTTGAGCTTCTGTATGTCGATAAAATTGGTTCTAAACTGGGAATGCAACTCAGACCGCCCTTAACGCGGTATTTGATCCCTTCGTGGCAATACAGCTCGGCTACAATTTGTTGTATGTTCAAAACTGCAGATTCCTCAACACCTTCACATATTACGCGTGAATGGGATCGAATCCTGGCCCGGCACTAAAGATTTAATTATGTATTATCAAGCTCTATCAGGAGAACACCTATCTGCTGGTGGATAATAATTTTGATTTTTAATGTATTTTCATTCGTTGTCAACACTAACGATATCTGACGTTTTTAACTCCCAGTGAGACACAGAACTATTTGCGAGATGACTGTAAGTTCAAGATGCTATTCTGAGCAGCTGGTGGAGAAAAATTCGGTAGCTGACGTCTCTTTGTGTGTAGTCAACAACGATATGTGTGGGGCTCTATTCCCAGTGAGCGCTGAACTCTTCGTCATATTATTTCAGTTCGTCGTGTCATTTAATGTTCATACATATTCTCAACTAGCTGCTCGTGAATAACTTTAATTTTTAATGTCATTTTGTGTTAAATAGTTCAAATGGTTCAAATGGCTCTGAGCACTATGGGACTTAACTTCTAAGGTCATCAGTCCCCTAGAACTTAGAACTACTTAAACCTAACTAACCTAAGGACATCACTCACATCCATGCCCGAGGCAGGATTCGAACCTGCGACCGTAGCGGTCACGCGGTTCCAGACTGAAGCGCCTAGAACCGCACGGCCACACCGGCCGGCCCCCACCATCTGGTATCAATGCATTACCCTATCATCCATTATATATAATCATTTTCATAGTACACTTGATATTATAGATGAGTAGGACACAAGACAGGACATAGATAATGTCCGTTTGACGTCAACAGTGTGTAACATTTTACTTTTTTTGAATAGGACAATGTTCCTCTCCAATAATTTTTAGATTAGTTACAATAAGCTTACGCTGCAAGAGAATTCGCTTGTATTTTTCAATATGTGGTCTGTTGTCGGTTTGAAGGCCTTCCATAACATCGGCAACGTAGTGCAACTCCACCGAGGGCTGTCTGGATTAGGGTGGAGATAGCAATGTGAAAGTTGCGAGCTGTCGAAGACGATCTTCATATTCCTAATGCGATTAGGACATCATATACTCTTGACGACGTTTAGCACCTGTGCAGTCAGTCACCCAATTTCAGAATTCATTTTGAGTAATCCTGCTAAATTCCCAAAAAATGGTTCAAATGGCTCTGAGCACTATGGGACTCAACTGCTGTGGTCATAAGTCCCCTAGAACTTAGAACTACTTAAACCTAACTAACCTAAGGACAGCACACAACACCCAGCCATCACGAGGCAGAGAAAATCCCTGACCCCGCCGGGAATCGAACCCGGGAACCCGGGCGTGGGAAGCGAGAACGCTACCGCACGACCACGAGATGCGGGCTAAATTCCCAAAATATTGTCTTTTTATATTGATGAGTAATATGGATAGTCGTCACGTTCATGTGCCGTCTACAACGCAAATTTAATGTTACTATCCTAGGAACTAACCTGCAATACGTTTTGTATTTCATAATCGGAACTATCTGCATTAACCGTCATCAGAGCAATGTCAGGGAACAGAATGCAGCAGTGCCTTGCTACCTACTTGAGGACCTGCTTGAGTCGTGTTCTAAGGAAAGGGTAGTTGCTGGTTCACATTATATTACACTAGCGAGAAGTACCGACTTTTCCTTTTCTCTGCAAACATCCAGAACTAAATTCAGTAACTAAATGCTAAGAATATATTTGCATTGTGCCAACTCAAAGATCAATAGATATGGATATAGATATAGATTTTTATATTTAAAGCCATTCTCGTTCTGCGTTGGAATAAACATCATTCATTATTTGCTTGTTCTTGTTACGATTGTTATTGTCATTCTCTCACTCGCAAGAGTTTTCGCATTCCTATTTGGTATCGATGCACATGAAGAGTGGCTATGAAAGAAGGGAATACTGAATGTTACGTCATGCAGAATACACTCATTTACTTCGGCTCCTCGTGATCTACGCTACAGGAGAAGTGAGATACATAAAGTTGACAGTGTGAGGACAGACCTGGTAGCACAACTGTGCAACTACACAGTGTTACCAGATAAAATGGTGCTGCGGAATCGAAAGTGTAGTACGGACTTTGCCACAGTAGCAGACAGCTGGTAATTTAGGACCATGACCGTGGATTACACTTTGGTCCGTGCTGGTTAGAGTGCTGCAACTGTAAATGGAAGGCTTTGTTTGATTAGTCTTATGCTGATGCTGTCTGAATAAATTATGCCATTGGATACAAAGCGGTTTAGTTTTGAGACCTAACCCACGAGGGGGGAAGGCACAGTGGTCTGCTTCAGGAATTCCAAGCAATAAAACACAAAAAAACAACCCAGGAAGGGAGACATGCATTTGGAATCTGTTCATCGTTACGGGGTCAAACAAGAGGGTAACATTACTGAAACAATGATCGGGCTACTTAGTATATAATAGAGCATACAGATTTCAAGGAGGAAACGTATGAAGACGCAGACTTCCTCGTTATCAATATGTGCGGCATATCTTTCGTGTTAACGAAAGTAAATTCCCGCTTTACCTCTTCTTACGTGTCAAATGAAATGAATGCCATGAGGAATAGAATATTTGTTGACTGCGTCTCTTCTTGCTTCTATCCTTACCAACATATTTCTTCATTCTCGTGGTAATCATGACATTCTATGTGTATGCTGCAAAAGATTGCAAGTGGACAAATTCGACACCGAGGTGCAAAGCGTTATATTCAATTCGAATAAGCTTCCGGTGTATTTTTACTTCGTTTGTATTTTTAGATGATTATGAACGTTACGGAAAATTATCTCACATTCTTTATGTTGAATGAGAAACATTGAATGATCTTTTTGCTTTCCCTACGTTGAAATGATATAATGTCGGCGTCAACAACCTTCTTCCACGCCGGAAGCTGAAACTTGTATGATTCTGGATTAATGATAATTGAATGTCTCATATGTATACATAGCCCACAAGGCGACGTCAGAAACCATCAGGGGAGAACGCCGCATAAAAACCAAACGTGCGCGCGCGTCTCCACTCTGAAGAACCGTATCGGAGAATCACGGCAAGCATTTCGCTGAAGAGCTGCCTCGTCAGAGAGCCTAGAAATGGCAGCGTCGTAGCAAGTATTTGTCAACACTCTGATAGTGCATTTACTTCCGGGTGTAGGTCGGCGTTACCTGGCTAAATTCACTTGACATTCGTTTTCCACATCGAAGACTCGTACGATATAATCCACTACAAGATGACACAATTAGAAAGTATATTTAATTTCTGGACTCCAAGAACGGCGTTCTTCACATAAGTAACACCTGTTTGTGTGTGCATTCGGGAGGACGACGGTGCAATCCCGCGCCCGGCCATCCTGATTTAGGTTTTCAGTGATTTCCCTAAATCGCTTCAGGCAAATGCCGGGATGGTTCCTTAGGAAGGGCACGGCCGATTTCCTTCCCCATCCTTCCCTAATCCGAGCTTGTGCTCCGTCTCTAATGACATCGTTGTCGACGGGACGTTAAAACAGTAATCTCCACCTCCTCTGTTCGTGTGTTTAAGGTTGCGTTTTGAGGCTCAGGCAACATCGCAGTGACTATAGCCCGCCTCTGGCAGCCAGTGTGTCGTTAGCTCAGAGGTTCCCTTGTGCGTTGCAGTGCTTGTACTATAAGACATAGCAGTTCGAATCACGGTAGAAGCCGCTGACTACAACCTTTTATTTTCCATTTTAATTAATGGAGTTGCAAACTGCTAGTAAAAATTTCTTATGCGAAATCTGAAGAATGCCTTTAAACATCAATCTTCCTCCGATTTCGACTTAGTAAATTAAGTTAATATCATGGATTTCTGCATTGCAAATTCCAAGGTGCTTCACTGTAAAATAGACCCTGAAAAGATTCAAACCGACTGTCAACGATATAAATTTGAGCTTTGTTCGTCATATAGGTCTAACATGTCAGAAGGTTGTTTATGAAGTGCACATGTTCATTAATATAGTTCCCTTCTTCTAAATTTTTGCAATAGCATTTAACTGTAGACGTTTTCTAACACCGGCGTTAGCAATTCCTTTCCGTTCTCTGAAACCTTCAAAACGACAAATTTTTCTGGTTTAAATCTGATGACCTTAACTATCACTTCCGATCAACAATAAATACTTCATGAACTCCAAATGTGCAGTGTTCCTGCACTGCTACAGAGCATGCATTGCAAGGTATTCACACAGTTTATCGCATAGACTTACCATAAGGAATGAAACAAGAACTGTAATACACTTTACACCACAGACGCTCACTCTGGCTTGACGAAAACATCCAAACATTGACCAAAAGTTGCACAAATAATTGAGTTTGAAAGGAAAAGAAACGAGGTATGAAGCATTTATAAATTCATCGAATGTAGTGAGGTGGTTTCATTTCGTCCCAGTCTATAAAATTAATTTCGGGCCATACTCAGCTCTTGCCGATTAATGTAATATAATACCCGCCTACTAATCAGGGCGTCTGTCTCCGTTGCTTTTGAGCGTGAATGGAAATTGTAGAAATTTTCTGTGGAGCAACATCTAATAATAAAGCGTTTTAAATCATCAAAAGCGATGAGCGGTAGCAGGCGCTTTCGATAAAGAACGGGGGAGTGCAGCGCCGCTGCTGTCGCCACGGCCGCTGCCAGTAGCCAGCAAATGGATCCCGGAGCTTTGCCGCATACGGCGTCCAGAGGAGGACAGTCTGCAGGAAATCTGCCGCAAAATCGTTACTGGATAACATTTTGATATCGGTGTGTCACAAAGCGAAATAGATTGAATCTGCGCTACCATTACATTCACGTCTTCAGCATTCAGACAGAAGAGGCTATAAAAATGTTTTATGCCAGCTGCTCTCGATCCACTGACATTATGAACAGAAACAACGCACGCTACCGCTAGACCACAGGCGTAATCAGCTTAGAGTTTCTCTATCACGGGACAAGTTTTCCTCCAGGAAGTGCCGCAGTCTACAGTGTTGCCAGATTGTGCAGATAAGCGGACTTAGAGAATTAGCGAGTTGGCCGGTTTTTTTGTCCCATGTCGCGATCGGCGCGGACTTAGCCTCTGAAGCGGCCGGCCGCCGGTCAAGTTTTATGTCAAAGAGTGTACATCAGGAGAGACATCAACCGAAGTGAAGAAAGGCATCAACCGTAGGGGTGATTCCAACCAAAGAAACCACAAAAAACGTAATGGATATATACCGCGTGGTGAATATATACTGCGAATTTTAGTACAAATTTATGAAATTTTGTTACTTGTTTTGTAAATGAATTTTATTATTTTTCTTATGTAATTGCGTAGATATTGTAATAAGTGTGTACACAGAACTTCACTTAGGAAAGTCTCAAAACTGGCTATTTCAGTAGGTAGTATGCATATGGTCGCGAAACGAAAGGCCAATAATGGAGGAGAAAAACTGAAATAGATTTTTTGGTACAGTTTCTCGTAGTTCCATTCAACAGCTCGCCATTGTGGAGTATCTTGATTTACCTCCTCCCCATTCATCCATGACAAAACAGTTGTTCGTTGCGAAGTGTCAGCAAATGAAGGAGAAACCAAAAGAAAGTAAACGACATATAAATCCCTTATGAAATATATTTCACGATGTGACTTTTCTGGAATTTAAACAGTTATGATATTTAGCCAATTACTGATGTGTATATGTAATAGGATGGGCGACGGGAGCAGCGAAGTTTTCATTTATTTGAACAGCTGGGTCGAAATGACGAATGCGGGGAGAGGCGAGTTGGGCAGTTCATAGCATGTTCTGGCTGACCCGATGAAGACATAATGGCGAAAGCGAACTTCTTGGTAGAAACAGACGCACACAGGCAGGGTGCCCGCAGCTCTCCAGTTATAATAAAGTACGTAGACAATGCATTATTGTAAACCACAACACATCCTTTGTTGTGTGATTGCGTGGTTTTCGTGTATTCTTATTTGAGCAAGTATCCGATTTTTTAAAAGCACTTAACCTAGGAGAAATAAATTATCTCGTTTCATTATAACTTTCATAATAATTTGCTGTTATAATAATATTTTTAAGTTTCGTACAGCAGTCCTATTATGCGAGCAATTCAGAAGAAGTTCTGAAAGGAATATCAGTTAATGAAAACTCCATACTACACCTACAAGCTTCTCAGTGCAGTAGAAGACGAAATATTCAATTAACTGGTACCGCAGCAATATTTTCAGTTGTTGTTGTTGTGCTCTTCAGTCCTGAGACTGGTTTGATGTAGCTCTCCATGCTACTCTATTCTGTGCAAGCTTCTTCATCTCCCAGTACCTACTGCAACCTACATCCTTCTGAATCTGCTTAGTGTATTCATCTCTTGGTCTCCCCCTACGATTTTTACCCTCCACGCTGCCCTCCAATACTAAATTGGTGATCCCTTGATGCCTCAGAACATGTCCTACCAACCGATCACTTCTTCTGGTCAAGTTGTGCCACATACTTCTCTTCTCCCCAATCCTATTCAATACTTCCTCATTAGTTATGTGATCTACCTATCTAATCTTCAGCATTCATCTGTAGCACCACATTTCGAAAGCTTCTGTCCTCTTCTTGTCCAAACTATTTACCGTCCATTTTTCACTTCCATACATGGCTACACTCCATACAAATACCTTCAGAAATGGCTTCCGGACACTTAAATCTATACTCGATGTTAACAAATTTCTCTTCTTCAGAAACGCTTTCCTTGCCATTGCCAGTCTACATTTTATATCCTCTCTACTTCGACCATCATCAGTTATTTTGCTCCCCAAATAGCAAAACTCCTTTACTACTTTAAGTGTCTCATTTCCTAATCTAATACCCTCAACATCACCCGACTTAATTCGACTACATTCCATTATCCTCGTTTTGCTTTTGTTGATGTTCATCTTATATCCTCCCTTCAAGACAACATCCATTCCGTTCAACTGCTCTTCCAAGTCCTTTGCTGTCTCTGACAAAATTACAATGTCATCGGCGAACCTCAAAGTTTTTATTTCTTCTCCATGGATTTTAATACCTACTCCGAATTTTTCTTTTGTTTCCTTTACTGCTTGCTCAGTATACAGATTGAATAACATCGGGGAGAGGCTACAACCCTGTCTTACTCCCTTCCCAACCACTGCTTCCCTTTCATGCCCCTCGATTCTTATAACTGCCATCTGGTTTCTGTACAAATTGTAAATAGCCTTTCACTCTCTGTATTTTACCCCTGCCACCTTCAGAATTTGAAAGAGAGTATTCCAGTCAACATTCTGAAAAGCTTTCTCTAAGTCTACAAATGCTAGAAACGTAGGTTTGCCTTTCCTTAATGTTTCTTCTAAGATAAGTCGTAAGGTCAGTATTGCCTCACGTGTTCCAGTATTTCTACGGAATCCAAACTGATCTTCCCCGAGATCAACTTCTACCAGTTTCTCCATTCGCCTGTAAAGAATTCGAGTTAGTATTTTGCAGCTGTGACTTATTAAACTGATAGTTCGGTAATTTTCACATCTGTCAACACCTGCTTTCTTTGGGATTGGAATTATTATATTCTTCTTGAAGTCTGAAGGTATTTCGCCTGTTTCATACATCTTGCTCACCAGATGGTAGAGTTTTGTCAGGACTGGCTCTCCCAAGGCCGTCAGTAGTTCTAATGGAATGTTGTCTTGTTTCGACTCAGGTCTTTCAGTGCTTTGTCAAACTATTCACGCAGTATCGTATCTCCCATTACATCTTCATCTACATCCTCTTACATTTAAATAATATTGTCCTCAAGTACATCGCCCTTGTATAGACCCTCTATATACTCCTTCCACCTTTCTACTTTCCCTTCTTTGCTTAGAACTGGCTTTACAACTGAGCTCTTGATGTTCATAGAAGTGGTTCTCTTATCTCCAAAAGTGTCTTTAATTTTCCTGTAGGCAGTATGTATCTTACCCCTAGTGAAATAAGCCTCTACATCCTTACATTTGTCCTCTAGCCATCCCTGCTTAGCTATTTTGCACTTCCTGTCGATCTCATTTTTGGGACGTTTGTGTTCCTTTTTGCCTGCTTCATTTACTGCATTTTTATATTTTCTCCTTTCATCAATTAAATTCAATATTTCTTCTGTTATCCAAGGATTTCTACTAGCCCTCGTCTTTTTACCTACTTGATCCTCTGCTGCCTTCACTACTTTATCCCTCAAGGCTACCAATTCTTCGTCTACTGTATTTCTTTCCCCCATTCCTGTCAATTGTTCCCTTTTGCTCTTCCTGAAACTCTGTACAACCTCTGGTTCTTTCAGTTTATCCAGGTCCCATCTCCTTAAATTCCCACCTTTTTGCAGTTTCTTCAGTTTTAATCTACAGGTCATAACCAATAGATTGTGGTTCGAGTCCACATCTGCCCCTGGAAATGTCTTACAATTTAAAACCTGGTTCCTAAATCTCTGTCTTACCATTATATAATCTATCTGATACCTTTTAGTATCTCCAGAGTTCTTCCATGTATACAACCTTCTATCATGATTCTTAAACCAAGTGTTAGCTACGATTATGTTGTGCTCTGTGCAAAATTCTACCAGGCGGCTTCCTCTCTCTTTTCTTAGCCCCAATCCATATTCACCTACTACGTTTCCTTCTCTCCCTTTTCCTACACTCGAATTCCAGTCATCCATGACTATTAAATTTTCGTCTCCCTTCACTACCTGAATAATGTCTTTTATGTCATCATACATTTCTTCAATTTCTTCGTCATCTGCAGAGCTAGTTGGCATATAAACTTGTACTACTGTAGTAAGTGTGGGCTTCGTATCTATCTTGGCCACAATAATGCGTTCACTATGCTGTTTGTAGTAGCTTACCCGCATTCCTATTTTTCTATTCATTATTAAACCTACTCCTGCATTACCCCTATTTGACTTTGTGTTTATAACCCTGTAGTCACTTGACCAGAGTTATAAACACAAAGTCAGTTAACCGTTCTTTTAAAACCTTTAAATCAGCGTGTATTGCATTCAACCCAATTGGCCAAACGATATATGCAGGTATACCGTCTGTAAGCTTCGTTTGTACTGTATTTCTTTTTTCAACGGAATTTACAGATCACATTTCTTAGTTAAAGAGACGTCAAAATTAAACACAACTGCTGCCCAACAACATTCTGTTTAAATTCTGTATCAAATAGGAGATAATGGCGATAGTTCATTTTAATAACAACTATGTTTAGATTGAGTGTGAAAACCACTGACCACATTAATATTAAGAAATCAAGATCGTATTGTAAGAACGTAAGAAAATTGCAGAATTGGCAGACAGGTAGTAGTGTCAACACAGGTACCCAGGCACAAAACTGCTGTTTATTTAACTTTAATACACTTACACAGTCTTGTACAGGGTAAAAAGTAAATAAAAAATAAATAAATAATAAAACACTACCGATTTACCAATGTTCCCTGAATAGTAGTCTGTTAAGATATTCCCCTGCCCCCTGGTTGTAAGATGGAAACTCTTCCCCATATTTTAGTGGAATTTACGTATACTATTTTAAGTTTTACAATTTTAGCAGATGAATGGCTGTTAAATATCGTTGTTCCATAAGTTTTTAAACTCCCCTAATGGCTTTTTTTTATTGCTGGCTGCAGAAGTAGAGAGCACCTCATGTTGTTAAAATATAACAAACAGGTGAGGAGTTTTATAAAAATAGTTTTTCGTGTATCTTCTAACATAGCAAATGTTTATTGATTCTATGGTTTTTGTGAGTACTGCAATGTGTGACGTCTTTCTATTCGCAAAAGTTTTAGCAACTAAACACAGTGTTTTTATACATCAGTTTGTTGTAACAATATGTGTTTTATGAAGTTCTCATTACGCCAGACCATTCACAACAAACTCCCAAAGTTTGACGAGAAACTCAAAGCCAGCTCGATAGAGACTGAAGCTGCATGCGAGATTCTTTGGACAAAGCTCTGCAGCTAGCATGCACATACGTTTGTAACTGGTATAACTGGATCTTTATATAGACTGCCAGACTCACTTGCAGATATAATCAGAAACATGAGAGAACCTCAGATTCCCCAACCATACCGTCACCACAAATAGACTTCACTTCTTTGAGGCTGACTATTGTGCAACTGGCATCAGTGGTCGTGAGAGTTCTAACTGCTGTGATTACTAATATATAAACAGCAGCTGAAAGCTGCTCGAATGATTTACATAGTTAGTAAGCAAGAATAATCAAGATAGAAAGGCAGTCCAGTCATATCCCAAAGAGGAACTGAAAATATTCATCTATGGGCAGGACTATGTGGAAGAACTGTAGCTCAAGTTTAAACGAATAGTTGACCAAGTACTGGATACTTATATAGCTATTAGAACAGTTCGTAATGGAATGGACACTTCATAGAATAAAGTCACTGTAAAAATTCTTCAAAAGAAATTGTGGTTACTAAAAATAGATATAAAAGCATATGACTGCATCTAGAGATAGGCACACTGGAACACATATGACTGTCAAGAGGAAAATGTATGAAGCAAATGCAGAAAAACTTAACTCCTTTCTCAAACGTTCCTTTGCTAAGGAATGCACGGAGCTCATTTTAATGTTCACATCACCGCAAAGATATATCCAAAGTTATTAGTATTAGTGGCGTTGAGGGACAGCCACAATTCTTGAAAGTAAATGAGTCTCTAGTGCTTGCTGGGACCTGTATCAAATTCCAAACAGAAGATGCAGGTGGGCTGGTTTCTGGTTTAACCATAATGTACCAAAGATCACGTGAAAAAAATCACTGTGCTCAGTGATTGGAAGAACCAACATATCATACCTACCTACAAGGACAGTAGCAGTGGTTTCTTAGATTTTGCTGTACAATATTTATATTTCTGTATTGGGTGTTTAAAAATATATTCTATAGAGCAAACAGGTCAAAGATCTTGACAGCCATCTTACTGACTTCATAAATGCTTGGATGTGCATCTAAGAGAGAAACTTTCACATCCTCCCTAACTGAAGAACATGGTTTTACTAGGTTGGAAGCTGTGATTTATAAGTGTTTGTTCCCATCCATGTAAAGTACAAGGTAGCTTTCAGAACAGTTGTTGCGTTGCGTTCCACAGTGTTCTACAATATATGCATGAAAGCTGACAAGTAAATCTTGCAGACAAGCAAGGCCAAGAAGAGATTCTGTGTTTCTATAGTTTTAATTTGTTACCTGTAAACTACGTAGAAATCTTTCACAAAACATGCACGTATATTACCAGAAATGTCGCTTAAGAATCACCATGAATTCTGTACCTCTGCTTCTAAATGGGCTGTATCATGTGTATTTAGCTACAGCCATTTCATCACTGGTACGCTCGGAAGAGAATAACAACCAAAACACAAAAAAATAAATAAATAAATAAATAAAATAAAATAAAATTATGAAAACTGAGTGAAAATCCAGCAATCTCTGAACAACAGTGTTTGTTGTTAATCCTAAAAAGTCATGGATATTAATGTCTACAAAAATTTATGTACTCAGGAGCATCTTTTAGTACTTTGAACTCTTCCATTTAATCATGGCTAAAAGTGTGTCGACTCCAAAAAGTCCGTGTTTTCATGAAATTCTTGAGTCCAATCATTCTAAATAATCTAGAACGAACTACTTCAGGAGTTGTGAGTACGCAGTGGGTGAAAGTCTGTATATTTGATAGTTCTAATGAGAAAATGAGGGTTACTGCTTTTACTTATGTCTTGTTTTAGAGAGTTAAATCTAAAAAATATTCGGTGTCTGCTTTCTTGAAACTTCTGACAACTTACAACAGGGCGACATAATTTGAATGCAGCTGATTATTGTTTATTTTCCAAAACAATTGTTCCTCTCTTTATGTGATATTTCGCACAGCTTTCAAAGGTTACCTCAAGTGTTTCAGAATGGTGTATTTATTTCTAACTATCAGTGTATCAATAAACTGATGGTCCTCCTCTTATTAAACTGAGCTATAGAGGTTGTAAAAAAAACGAACTTTCAAACGAATTCAAGTAGAGAAACTTATAGGAGTAAGTGGGATGGGGCTTGTTGCAAGTGTTGCACAGTGTCAGTACAGGTGGATGGCTCTGCAGTGGGGGGCGGTAGAAGAGTTTCTGCAGTCAGAAGTTAAATGATCATTGTAGCTGACGCATTTATGGCAACAGCAGGCTTGGATTTGGGAAGGCTCAACTTTGTATTGATGGTGATAGATGAAGGTTCCATTCTGAAGGAATCTGTGGGTGAGGGATTTACATCTTCATTAATACCCTGCAATCCACCTTAAGGCGCGTGACGGAAGGTATCCCACACCAGTACTAGTCATGTTCTTTCCTGTTTCACTAACAAACAAAATGAGGATAAACGACTTTCTAAATGCCATTGTATGAGCACTAAGTTCTCGCATCTTCGATTCGTGGTTCTTACGGGAAATGTATGTCGGAGACAACAGATTCGTTCGGCAGTCAGCTGAAAATGCCGGTTCTCTGAATTTTCTCAATAGTGTTCTTCGAAAAGAATGTCGTCTTCCCTCCAGGGATTACCATTTGAGTTCCCGAAGCATCTCCGTGACACATGTTGTTCTAACCTACTAGTAACAAATGTAGCGTTGCCCCTCTGAACTGCTTCAATATCTTCCTGTAATCCCACCTGGTACGGATCCCAAACTCTCGAGCAGTACTCAAGAATAGGTTGCGCTAGGGTCCTAAATGTGTTCTCCTATACAGGTGAAGCACACCTTAGTAGAATTATCCCTCTACACTGAAGTAGACTATTCGCCTTTCCTTCTACAATCCTGACATTGTCGTTCCATTTCCTATTTGCTCTGCAACGTTACGGTGAGATTTAACCGACGTGACTGTGTCAAGCAGGATACTACTAATGCTGTATCCGAAAATCGCGGTTTTTTTCCATTGCTGTCCTCTCTGTCAGTCAAATCAATCATGTATACAGAGAATAATAGCGGTCCTTTCACTCTTCCTTGGGCCACTTCAGGAACACAGCTTTGTCTCTGATAAACACTTACCATCGAGGATGACATGCTGGGTTCTGTAACTCAAGAAGTCTTCGAGTCACTCGCATATCTGTGAACCTATTCCATATGCTTGTGCCCTCTTTAGCAGCCTGCAACGGGCCACCGTCTCAAACGCTTTCCGAAAATCTAGAAATATGGTATCTGCATGTTGTTTCTCATCCATACTTTGAAGTAAATCATGCGACAAAAGAGCAAACAGTTTCGCACGAGCGATGCTTTCTTAAGCAATGCTGATTGGTGGAAATAAGCTTCTCGGTCTCAAGAAAATTTATTATATTCAAACTGAGAATATGCTCAAGGATTCTGCAGCGAACAGAAGTTGAGTCTACTGATCTGTTATTTGGCAGATCCGTTATTTTGCCCTTTTAATACACAGGAGTCACCTACGATTTTTCCCAGTAGCTTGAGACTTCGAGCTGGGAGAGAGATTTGCGATAAACGCAAGCTAAGTAAGGGGCCAATGCCGTAGAGGCGTCTTTGAAAATCCGAAATGGGATTCCATCCACATCTGGTCACTTATTTGTCTTCAGGTCCTGCAGTTGTTTCTCTAAGCAACTTCGGCTTTCATCTGGCTATTTTCAACTGCATTATCAGACAGGTCAAAATGTGACTGGATGGAAATCTTAGATCCACTTAACGATTGTACACATCACCATAATTTTCTCGGGTTCTCTGCCAGATCTTTTGCTAAGGTATGACGGTGGTAGAAGTTGTAAGATTCGCGCATACATCTTTTCACAGAAATACGAATCTCAGCTAACTTTTGCTTGCCATCATTTGCGTGTTTCTTTCCAACCGAGAGTGCATCTTCGAAAAAGAGTCAAAGGTGGTGTGTAGGACCAGACAGATGGTGTATTCTAAGGTCTTTTCGGATGTGAGAGTAGGGTTTTTAATTTAGGTCCCATAAACTTCCCTGTTGTGAACTCGTGGTCAGACTCTTTGCCCACAGGAGTCAAAGTCGGAGTGCAGCGAGGGGTTTGGGGTCATCTGGCTCGTGGTGGACAGAGTGGCAGTAGGGAGGCACTTAGACCAAAGTTGATGGAAAGTAGTCGTTTCTGTAGGTGGGCCTGGAAAGTAGGATCAGAGGACTTCATAATTAGGACGTCTTTGAGGGGTATAAGTTGCGAAACGTTGAGATTTGGGAGATACTGTCTTATTTCGAGGAGAGGTCTTTTAGGACTGAGGAATTTGACACCGGGATGTGATGGAATGAAGCGAGTTGTTGGAGCAGGTATACAGGGTGCGATGAGAGAGGACTCTTTAGGTTCTGATGTGTGGGGCTGGAGGGGCCAGTTGGGCATCAGATATAGGTGTGATATCTGATCTAGGGGGGATGCAGGGATCGTTTTAGGATGACATGTCGGAGGATATGGACTGCGGATTAGAGCGATGGTGTTATAGGTACATGCTCAAACAAAAGAGGGATGCCAAGGTTACTGACTGACAGGTCCTTGAAAGAGTCAGTGAGAAGGTAATGTTGTGGAATCCAGTTGTCAATAGAAAAGTGAGACTTATTGGCCACCTAATGTGACATGAGGTACTCTTGAACACAGTAATAAAGGGGAATGTTAAGGAAAGGGACCCAAGAGAAGACCAGAACTAAGGCTCACAGACAAAATTATGAAAGATATCGGATGTAAGACATACTGAGAAATGAAGAGGAAATCGAAACATCTGAAAATCTGAGATCTGGTGTCAACTGCTGCCAATCAAATCTCGGCTTGATCAATACAGAAAAAGAAGATATCGTATACAACGAAAGTAGCTTACAAAAGCTAGTCCCACTCTATAACCAAGCCGTAAACGACATGGTACGTTAAAGTCCGTTCTCAACCCCCTTTACCTTCTTCTTTTCATTTTGGCTATCTAATGACAACATTAATTCACATCATCTTCGCTTCAGATAGATTTTGTCCTTTTAATTCTAATAATTTGCAATTTTCTTACCTATTCTACCCATTACACTCCGATCCTGAATGTAATTCTCTCTTGGAAACCAGAGGAAACCTATGTCATGAATGTCATTTTGCTTGAAATATCTGTTTACTGTATTATCATTTCTTCCAGATCACTTTCTACCGCTCAGAGCATTGTATTTCGGTTCTCGTGTTCATAACAAGCTGTATTATATGTCGTGTCAAACCTCTCCTGATTCATTCTAAGGATGTGTCCGAGGAACATAGTACTTTTCCTGAAGACGTCCAAATTCTCTCTATCTAGGTATACATGGAAGAATCCTGGAGATACTAAAAGGTATCAGACAGATTATATAACGGTAATACAGAGATTTAGGAACCAGGTTTTAAATTGTAAGACATTTCCAGGGGCAGATGTGTAAACTGACCACAATCTATTGATTATGAACTGTAGATTAAAATTGAAGAAACTGCAAAAAGGTGGGAAATTAAGGAGATGGGACCTGGATAAACTGAAAGAACCAGAGGTTGTACAGAGTTTCAGGGAGAGCATAAGGGAACAATTGACAGGAATGGGGGAAAGAAATACAGTAGAAGAAGAATGGGTAGCATTGAGGGATGAAATAGTGAAGGCAGCACAGGATCAAATAGGTAAAAAGACGAGGGCTAGTAGAAACCCTTGGGTAACAGAAGAAATATTGAATTTAATTGATGAAGGAAAAAAAATGCAGTAAATGAAGCAAGCAAAAAGGAATAGAAACGTCTCAAAAATGAGATCGACAGGAAGTGCAAAATGTATAAGCAGGCATGGCTAGAGGACAACTACAGGAAAATTAAAGAGACCTTTGGAGAAAAGAGGGCCACTTGTATGAATATCAAGAGCTCAGATGGAAACCCAGTTCTAAGCGAAGAGGGGAATGCAGAAAGGTGGAGGGAGTGTATAGAGGGTCTATACAACGGCGATGTACTTGAGGACAATATTATGGAAATGGAAGAGAATGTAGATGAAGATGGATGGGAGATACGATACTGCGTGAAGAGTTTGACAGAGCACTGAAGGACCTGAGTCGGAACAAGGCCCCGGGAGAACACAGCATTCCATTAGAACTACTGACAGCCTAGGGAGAGCCAGTCCTGACAAAACTCTACCATCTGGTGAGCAAGATTTATGAGACAGGCGAAATACCCTCAGACTTCAAGAAGAATATAATAATTCCAATCCCAAAGAAAGCAGGTGTTGACAGATGTGAAAATTACCGAACTATCAGTTTAATAAGTCACAGCTGCAAAATACTAACGCGAATTCTTTACAGACGAATGGAAAAACTGGTAGAAGCCGACCTCGGGGAAGATCAGTTTGGATTCCGTAGAAACGTTGGAACACGTGAGGCAATACTGACCCTACGACTTATCTTAGAAGAAAGGTTAAGGAAAGGCAAACGTACGTTTCTAGCATTTGTAGACTTAGAGAAAGCTTTTGACAGGGAGCGAAAGGCTATTTACAATTCGTACAGAAACCAGATGGCAGTTATTAGAGTCGAGCGGTATGAAAGGGAAGCAGTGGTTGGGAAGGGAGTAAGACAGGGTTGTAGCCTCTCCCCGATGTTATTCAATCTGTATACTGAGCAAGCAGTAAAGGAAACAAAAGAAAAATTCGGAGTAGGTATTAAAATCCATGGAGAAGAAATAAAAACTTTGAGGTTCGCCGATGACATTGTAATTTTGTCAGAGACAGCAAAGGACTTGGAAGAGCAGTTGAACGGAATGGATGTTGTCTTGAAGGGAGGATATAAGATGAACATCAACAAAAGCAAAACGAGGATAATGGAATGTAGTCGAATTAAGTCGGGTGATGTTGAGGGTATTAGATTAGGAAATGAGACACTTAAAGTAGTAAAGGAGTTTTGCTATTTGGGGAGCAAAATAACTGATGATGGTCGAAGTAGAGAGGATATAAAATGTAGACTGGCAATGGCAAGGAAAGCGTTTCTGAAGAAGAGTAATTTGTTAACATCTAGTATAGATTTAAATGTCAGGAAGTCGTTTCTGAATGTATTTGTATGGAGTGTAGCTATGTATGGAAGTGAAACGCGGACGATAAATAGTTTAGACAAAAAGAGAATAGAAGCTTTTGAAATGTTGTGCTACAGAAGAATGCTGAAGATTAGATGGGTAGATCACATAACTAATGAGGAGGTATTGCATAGAATTGGGGAGAAGAGGAGCTTGTGGCACAACTTGACTAGAAGTAGGGATCGGTTGGTAGGACATGTTCTGAGACATCGAGGGAGCACCAATTTAGTATTGGAGGGCAGCGTGAAGGGTAAAAATCGTAGAGGGAGACCAAGAGATGAATACACTAAGCAGAAGGATGTAGGCTGCAGTAGGTACTGGGTGATGAAGAAGCTTGCACAAGATAGAGCAGCATTGAGAGCTGCATCAAACCAGTCTCAGGACTGAAGACCACAACAACAGGTATATTCTTGTTTAACTCGTCTTTTAAATTCATCATTTCCTGTCTTTTGGAGCCCAACATCCTCCTGAGAAGCCTCGGTTCCACAAGTGCTAGTATCCTATGTAATCCTCTTTTACAAGGCTCAGACTTTTAACTCCATATAGTATTTTAGGGCGGAACACTATCTGACAGCGACTTCATTTTTCATTCATCAAAAGATTCTTCTCCTTGTAGATAGTCAGACTGACCCTGTCTGATCATTTACCTTGTTTATTCATATTTCCAAGGCTTCTTTCTTCTGTACAGTTTCCATCTACTCTCCTAGATTTTCAAATCCCTTTGCTTACTGAACTTTCCTTCTCTATAATGTGATCCTCCTAGGAGCTGGTTTGATATCCGTAAAATAGTGTGTCACGCCGATAGAGATCTGCAAACCTGCTTTAGCCGCGTATCTCTGAAATTGGTAGTGTAATTAGTCACCTGTTCGTATGGTTCCTTCTACGAAATGGAAGAAAGTAAGGTCTAAAAAATATCACCTTAAAGACTTTTTATTGCTTACTTGCAAGATACTTTTGGGACACTGAAAATGTACCATCCAAAGAAGTGGAACATTGTGCCTACAGAAGAGAGTAGTATACAGAGTAGCGCAAGGTCTTTTATGTGTGTAAAAGAATGTTATGGATCTCCATTTTGGGAGACAATTTGCTGTACGCCACGGCGGCTGCATATTAGTTTCAGTCTAAGGATAAAATCGTATTGGTGATAGTATTAGTTGCCCTCCTACACCATAAGGGATAGGTTCTGTAACCGTTTTGTAGAAGTGGCTGCGCTACGCTGATTGGTGGTCGTCAGCTGTAATAAGTTCATGGCTATAGAGACTTGAATTATAGGGGGTTGTATGACCCTGTCGTCGTAAACGTCTATACTTGCAATGCTAATAAAAGGAGCAAAGTAAATAGAGTCCGATTTTCTTGTTACACGACTGTATGTATAAGCATGTCAATTAACGTCAGTGCAAATATACAGTCTTGCAGAGAGTGCAGATTATAAAATAAAAACGGAGAACTGCAGGTAGCAAATGGCTCTGAGCACCATGGGACTTTACATCTATGGTCAGCAGTCCCCTAGAACTTAGAACTACTTAAACCTAACTAACCTAAGGACAGCACACAACACCCAGTCATCACTAGGCAGAGAAAATCCCTGACCCCGCCGGGAATCGAACCCGGGTATCCGGGCGTGGGAAGCGAGAACGCTACCGCACGACCACGAGCTGCAGGTAGCAAAGAGGATATGTGTCAGCGAGGAGCTCGTGCAGTTTCAAGTTACAAACAGCTTCGTACGCTCTCTCCACGTAGTGCACATTATGAACGTCCCTTGCAAATCACTGCTAGGTACCAAAACACCACACTTTTTATGTACCTAAGACTAACTTTCTTCCAGTTCCACTGATAGATGGAGCATGGGATGGATTGCAGCTCACATATACGATAAAACCTTCTCGATTTATCTTGTCACATTAGGTTTGAGAGAAACGTCTTCCTCCATCTTCATCATCGACAACTGATTGTTGTAAATGATACTGCGATGCTTCTTTATCTCCAGATGTCATTCAACAAACGCATTAGAGAAGTCCTGAATAAAGTCAGTAGTTTACTTGTGATGTCAGCACATATATCGACGTCTGCGACCTAATTTATTTTAGTATTTGGAAACTTTCTCACTTCTCATTCAGCAGTTTTTTCCGACGTACGAGGGGTGGTGGAAAAGTCCGTGCAAAAATAAAAACTACTTTCGTCTTTGGAGTAAACCTTTTTTATTTTTCGACACAGTCTCCTTTTAGACTTATGCACTTCGTCCAGCGCTGTTCTAATTTGTTGATCCCTTCCGAATAATAGAAATTGTCCAAGTCTGCAAAATAGCTATTAGCTGCTGCAATCACCTCCTCGTTCCAATAAAATCTTTGTCCCACCAGCCATTTCTTCAAATTGGGGAACAAATAGCAGTCCGAGGGAGCCAAGTCTGGAGAATAGGGGGGATGTGAAACGAGTTGGAATTCTATTTCCATTAATTTTGCGACCACAACTACTGAGGTGTGTGCTGGTGCATTGTCGTGATGGAAAAGGACATTTTTGTAGTCCAATCGTCGGCGTTCTTCTTGCAGCTCGGTTTTTAAACGATGCAATAATGATGAATAATATGCACCCGTAATAGTGTTACCATTTCCCAGATAGTATGCCGGCCGCGGTGGTCTTGCGGTTCTAGGCGCTCAGTCCGGAACCGCGCAACTGCTACGGTCGCAGGTTCGAATCCTGCCTCGGGCATGGATGTGTGTGATGTCCTTAGGTTAGTTAGGTTTAAGTAGTTCTAAGTTCTAGGGGACTGATGACCGCAGATGTTAAGTCCCATAGTGCTCAGAGCCATTTGAACCATTTGAACCCAGATAGTATGAGGATCATCCCTCGCGAATCCCAAAAGACAATAGCCATAACTTTTCCGGCAGAACGAATGGTCTTCGCCTTTTTTGGTGCATTTCTCCCTTAGTAACCCATTGTTTAGATTGTTTTTTGGTCTCAGGAGTATAGTAATTTATCCATGTTTCATCCACAGTGACGAAACGACAATTAAAGTCCTGCGGAATCTTCCTGAACAACTGCAAATCATCTTTGCAGCACTTCACACGATTCCGATTTTGGTCAAGCGTGAGCACTTGCGGAACCCATCTTGCAGATAGCTTTCTCATGTCCACATGTTTACGCAAAATATTAAGTACCCGTTAATTCGAGATGCCCACAGCACTAGCAACCTCATGCACCTTAACTCATCTGCCATCCATCACGATATCATGGATTTTATCAATGATTTCTGCAATCGTAACCTCCACAGAACGTTCAGCATCACTTGTGACCATATTGCCATTCCAAAAATTTTGAAACCAATTATAAACTGTTCTAATCGAAGGTGCAGAGTCACCGTAATGTTTATCAAGCTTCTCTTTAGTCTCCTGAGGCGTTTTGCCTTTCATAAAGTAATGTTTAATCACCACACGAAATGCTTCTTCGTCCATTTTTTGACGATCACTGGACTTCCTTGATTCACACAAATGCCAAACACAAAGAAATAGACCAAAATGGCTGAAACTTGGTGTGTGTTCTTTTCAAGGATTCTACTAACTAAACATGGCCTCGATACGCGTCTGTGGTGCCATCTCTCGGACTTTGCACAGACTTTTCAAACGCCCCTCGTAATTGATAACAAAATAATTCAATAGTGTTCTGCCGGATCTCAGTGGCCAATCCCAGAAAACGACTATATTATCATTTGCAGGTGCGATGAAAGATGCAGATTTAACTTAGTTCAAAAATTTATAACTTCCAAACGCACAAGGCAATAGAAAAAAAAGGCGACCACTGACAGAATTTGATCAGCACTAGCGAAAGACAGTATCAGATCATTTGTTAACTAAATATAACTGGGACAAAGAGCCAAAATGTTGATTCCGATTCCTTAAAACTAATTTGTTGTTGTTGTGGCCTTCAGTCGAAGAATGGTTTGATGCAGCTCTCCACCCTTGTCTACCCTGGGTAACCTCTTCATCTCTCAATAACTACTACATACAACCTAACCTATTTCCAGCTGCTTTCTGTATTCATCTCTTGGGCTTCCTGTACAATGCAACCCCCCCCCCCCCCCCCACACACACCTACTCTCATTTCCCTCCATTACCAAAGTAACTATTCACTGATGCCACAGAATGTGTCCTACCAACCGGTGACTTCTTCTAATCAAGCTCGACCATAAATTGCTTTTCCTCCAATTCTGTTTTGTATCTGCTCGTTATTTATTCTATCTGCCCATCGAATCTTTAACATTCTTATATGGCACCACGTTTTAAAAGCTGCTATTCTCTTCATGTCTGAGCTGATTATCGTACTCATTTTGCTTCCGTACAAGGCCACACTCTGGGGAACATTCAAATTTCTGTTAGATGTTACGAAAATTCCTATTTTCTAGCAATGCCTTCCTTGCTATAGCCATTCTGCACTGTACAATAACTTCTCTATTTCAGCCATAATCGATACTGCTCTGCCCAAACAGCAAAACTCATCTACGATTTTGGTGTCTCATTTCCTAATCTGATTTCCTCAACCTCGTCAGTTTAATGTGAATACATTCTGTCACCCTTGTTGTATTTTTGTTGATACTTACAATCTCTTTCCAAGACAATATCCATTTCGTTCAACCGCTCTTCCAAGCTCTTTGACATCACTCACCGAATTACAGCCATAGGAAATCGTCGAAATTTACATTTCTCCTCCCTGACTACATAACTAGTTAAAATGTAGGGTCAGTAACACCTCGCGTGTTCTAACATTTCTCCAGAACCAAGTCGACTTTACAAATTTCTTCAGTCCACTGTAGATAATTCGTAGCAATATTTTGCAACCATCGCATATTAAACTACCAGTTCAAGTAGATTACACACCTACCAGTACCTGCAGTTTGGGAATTATAATTATTATATTCTTCTTGAACACTGATTGTATTTCGCTTGTCAGATACACAGGATGAAGCGAAATTTGCGCACTCGGACTTCGCAGCAAGACTCCTCACATGGCAGCGATAAAAAAAAATGTCGTTCTCAAGATTTCGTCCGGCGAGCACATCCCACGGAAAAAGGACGTTAAAGAGTGGCAATCTGGCAACAGTGAAACCATATGTATTGTAACTACCGCTGTCGGCACATGCTAATCCTGCTGTACAGTTGGTGCAGTGGATAGAGTCTTGGGTTAGCTTGTAGGAGGTCAAAGGTTCGATTCTGGGTTGGAGCGCATTTTTGTATTCGTTAATTTCATTGTGACATTTAATACTATAATATACACCGTTTCTTAGGTCACAAATAACCTAAATTTACAGTATTTTGTAACGCTGATCACAACAAATACGTGGTTAGACAAATAAGAAATAGACAGATGAAACAAATTACCTGTCATAGGACAGAATAACTACAAAAACAATATCAATTTCGAGATGCTAAAGATGATAGCACAGTACAGTAACACAACATCTACTTGTCATTTATACTACATGTGATATGAGCACTCAGACGTTGTACATTAGCACTCAGTGACAGTAATAACGTCCATGTTAATGACCGCATGACATTCACAACAGAATACGGTGTCCTCAGAACAACAGTTGCTCAAAGCGACCTTTCAGGACGTCCAAATATTGCGCAACCCGTTGGATCATACAGCTCTGGAGCCTTTGCACTAAGCTACATCCACAGTAACAAGAGCAGCCTTGAACATGCACTACCAGTTCTTCCACATTCGACGGCAGAATAGAGTAAAAATGCTCCTTCCAGTGTTCCCTCAGGACGAAATCCGGGGGAATTAGGTGAACACAATGGCCATACATCTGGACCTCCACGTCCAAGTCATTTCCCTGGTAATCTTCTGCCCAAATACTGTCGCACATTAGTTCCGAAGTGGGGTGGTGCACCATCATGTTGGAACCATATGCTCTGTCTAACATGTAGTGGAACGTCTTCCAGAGCATCAGGCAAAGAGTTTGAGAAGAATGCGTGGTGATACTTTCATCAAGTCAGCCGGTCAGGCAACATGTAGGGGCCCAGACACCTGTTGTCCGCAGCTCGTGGTCGTGCGGTAGCGTTCTCGCTTCCCGCGCGCGGGTTTCCGGGTTCGATTCCCAGCGGGGTCAGGGATTTTCTCAGCCTCGTGATGACTGGGTGTTGTGTGATGTCCTTAGGTTAGTTGGGTTTAAGTAGTTCTAAGTTCTAGGGACTAATGACCATCGATGTTAAGTCCCATAGTGCTCAGAGCCATTTGAACCATTTTTTGAACCAGACACCTGTCGCCCATTATTCCAACCTAGACGTTGATACCAAAACGAAGTTTAAGTCCACGGTCGTGGGTGATGGTGGGCATTGTGCATATTGAAGACACCCTCACAAGAGAATGCTGCTTCATCTAACCATATTATGGTGTTAACGAATTCATCGTTGGCTTCACGTTGTCGTTGGAACCATTCATAGAATTGCGTCCGCTGATGGCGATCTGCAAGATGCAGGTGTTGTGTGAAAGCATAATGATAGGGGTGTTGCCCATGCTCGTGCGGCACGTTAAAGGCCGTGCGCTGCGAGACACGCAGCTGTCTTGCTACGCTACGTGTACTTCGCTGAGATTCTTGGTGTATGACCTCCAGAATAGCTTCCTCAGTACCTGTAGCACGGCAAGTACGTGGACGACCTCAGTCACTCGATGGTGGAAGGAGAGAACCTGACTCCTGAAGGTGCAGCTCCAGACGACGAAACACATTTTCACCTGGATGGCGTCGACGAGGATAAAAATGGTTCAAATGGCTCTGAGCACTATGGGACTTAACTTCTGAGGTCATCAGTCCCCTACAACTTAGAACTACTTAAACCTAACTAACCTAAGGACATCACACACATCCATGCCCGAGGCAGGATTCGAACCTGCGACCGTAGCAGTCGCGCGGTTCCGGACTGAGCGCCTAGAACCGCTAGACCACCGCGGCCGGCTCGACGAGGATATCTAGCAGCATATTCACGAGTGGCAACACCAGCCCGACTATGAGATACGCCAAGGACCAGAAGCATATCCACATATTCACCGTTTGTGTACACCATACGCGCTGTTCCACCTAACGCGCATTACCCCTCTGATTCACATTGTTCTGCATGATTCATCCCGACACCGCTAATTGTGAAATTTTCCGTTTCGAATTACACTGTTTCCCTAATGGTAACAGTCGTAATGTTTTTACAACCCCATCGATAGAATAATAATAATAATAATAATAATAATGATGGTGATGATCATGATGATGATACTAATGATGTATTGAGGTATGTACTAAACAGCATGCAGTTACCAGAATCAGTGTTGGAAGATGTAATTAATGGGACCATGGCTATAACACATACAAATAGCACGTTGCTAGTCCTACTGGTAATGGCCTAACGAAATGTAATGGACCTGAACGAGGCAACAATAATAGTCGGTACTAATCTGTGGGACTGTTGGAGGAGATACAAAGAAAACAGGTTTCGCATCTAGTAGATGAAGTGGTACGAATAAATTCACGCCCACGACGTGGAAAGGGCTTCTTTCAAAACTGACCGATCTTGCATTTCTACGTTTATAGTATGTAAGTAAAAATGTTTCGTAGACGACCCACTGCAATCGTCGTTGACGATTATTTACCAAATAAAGTACATAATCCTCAACCCATGATCGAACGATCGACCTCCTGCCTGCTAACCCAAAACTCAGTCCACTGCACCAACTGTGTAGCACGACTAATATACGTTCGTAGTTACCATATATGGGATTACAATGTTGCCAGATTGCCACTCTTTAGCGTCCTTGTCCTGCCGGTTGTACTCGCTGGACGAAATTTTGTGACAGACTTTTTTTTTATCACTGGCATGTGAGCAGTAGCGTTGTGAAGCCCGAGTACGGGAATTCCGCTTCACGCTGTATATCGCACAACAGGTGGATCAGTTCCATCGTGGCTGGCTTTCAAGAATCGCAAAAATCTGTAGGAACGTCGTCTATTACAGGGCCCGTACTCCTATTTATGTCTTTCAGTGCTCTGTCAGAGTCTTTTCTCCCCATGAACCATGTACCTTGTTGATGTGGAGGTAGCTTGCGTACCTCAGTGATACCGATAACTGTACCCCAGGTGCCACCACAACGAGTGGGTATATGTGGTGGGGCCAGGATAACCCATGGTCCCCAAAGAGGGTGGCAGCCTTGTCAGTAGCTGCAGGGGCAACATAATGATGTGACATTGTAACATTAGCTCACAGGGCATTTCTGTGGAGGTACTGCAAACGGCTGAAAGCAATGGGAAACTATAACACTAATTTTTCCGAGGATGTACTGCTCTACTTGAAACGTCCCCTTTGAACAATTATACAAGACTGTGCTTAACCTGACACACAATATTTTGTTAGCGCAACGCAATCTGGCTTTCAAAATTCCCTACAAAAGAATGGCCCTGACTAACATTAAACTATACCTTTCACAAATCACTTACCTCACAAAAATCTTCGCTGCTCAAGCTACTGCAATACAGCGAGCGCCACTACTGCCAGCTAAATAAAAGATTCAAACTACTGAAGGCACTAACTACTGATAGGGATAGTTAGCAAAATGAAAGATATTAATAGAGAACAAACAATGTATTTACCTTGATATCATCATATATAAATATAGCAGTTCATGACAAATTACAAACTCCGCCATCTCTCTCCCCACATCCACCACTGCTGGCGGCTCACCTCCAACTGCGCAACGCTACGCGCTGTTAACATCCAGCTGCCGCTGCCCAACACTACAATGGCAGACAACAATGCAAACTAGCCACAGACTGCACACAGCACAGCCAGTGATTTTCATACAGAGGTGGCGTTACCAATAAAAAAACCTAAACAGCCTACTTACATACTGTATGACTTAATAATAAAGGCATCCTCGTGGTTAAACTATTTGGGAGGTGAAATACTCCAGGGCTACACCGGTTGGGGTCTACTCAGGAGAATGTCGTCACTAGGGGTAATGAAATTTGCGGTCTATGGGTCGGAGCGTAGACTATTAGAGCCCTTAATCGATAGGTAAGTTAGAGAATTTAAAAAGAGTGGTGGTTAGGTTAAGGTTAGATAGTGGAAAATAGTGAAGTGCAGTGTAGGAAAAACAGGACTTCTGGTCAGGTGAGAAGAAGGCTATGAATACAAAATCAAATAGGCGTAATTCTGGAGTACGTGTAATCAAGAAAAAGAAAAGAAGAATACGGGTAAGCTACTATGAACATAGTGGACGCGTTGTCATAGCCAAGATAGACATGAAGACAACATTCACCACAATGGCGCAATATCTCCGACACGATGTTCATAAACATGTTGCAGCTCTGGAGCACTTTCCATCGACAGTATTTTTTATTTTCGGTGCAGGCCTCTTCTCATGTTTTTTTATCGTTCAGTTGGTTCATAAGGTAAACGTAGTATTCATCTTTAGTGTCCTAGCACGTTCACGCATAAAAATTTCACAGAATACTGCTCATAACATTTCTAACAGATAAAATCGACTTCACTTAGGAGCATGGCCAGTACATTTCTTTGGTTGACATTGTGTTTATGCAGTTTCGACCACATGAAAAACAGTAGCATAAAACGCGTTGGGTAATATCTTGATCATTTGTGTGCATGCCGTTTTCTCATTGATTTTTTTATCAGTGATGACAAATGTTGCAACTATATTGCACAAATCTTTCTCAAAGTTCACTGCAGTAATATTTTACTAGAAAATGTATTTTTCACTCTACAGCAGAGTGTGCAATGGAAACTTCCTAAAAGATGAAAGCTATTGCTGGATCAGGACTCGAAACAGAAACCTTTTCTATCGCGAGCAAAGCTCTTACCGACAGAGCGCGGCTCACGACTTGCCCCCAACAGCCGGAGTTCTGCCACTGCCTCCTTGCTAGGATCCAAGCTTCGCAGGTGGTCTCCGGTGTATTTTTAACTACTTGTTTCCGGGATAGTATCTCGCTCAAATAACAGCGCAGTATGCCCGATTTCGAAACTACCTGGCAGATTAATAAAAGAAAAAAAAAACTACCGCTATCGACAATATCTCTATGCGTAGTTGAGCCCTCGTTGTTTGTGGCTAATGACATAGCCAGATCACAGTTACATCCACTATGGATTATGCTTTGAAAGCTGCGACAATTAATGAAAATGAAAAAGGTGTATGTGACAGTCGAACAATATACTGTATGAAATAAAAACTTCCTACATCTACATTTACACTCACTCACTGCAAAACCACTGTAAAGTGTATGTCGGGGGGTACTGCTCACTGTACAAGTTATTATGGTTTCTTCCTTCCACTTACTTATCGAGTACGAGGATAACAATTGCTTAAATTCATCTGTACGCGCTGTAATTACTCGGACGTTGTCTTCGCGATTCTGTGTGAGCTGCAGTACATTCCCAGATTCATCACATAAATTGTTTTTTGGAACTTCGTGAGTAGGCTCTCCTGGGAGGGTATGTGTCTCTCTACAAGGGTCTCTCAGTTCAGTTTTTTCTGTATCAAAAAAATGGTTCTGAGCACTATGGGACTTAACATCTGAGGTCATCAGTCCCCTAGACTTAGAACTACTTAAACCTAACTAACCTAAGGACATCACACACATCCATGCCCGAGGCAGGATTCGAACCTGCGACCGTAGCAGCAGCGCGGTTCCGGACAGATGCGCCTAGAACCGCTCGGCCACGTCGGCCGGCTTTTTCTGTAGCTCCGTGACGCTTACTCCTGGGTGAACCATCTAAGCTGACCTCCTTTGTGTACGTTCAGTGTCCCGTGTTAGTGGTATTTGGCACGGGTCCCAAATATTTCAGCAATATTCTAGGAAGTGTCGCTAGAATGATTTGTAACCAATCTCTTTTGTAGAAAGATTACATTTCCGTAGCTTTCTATCAATGAACAGTCTGCCACATGCTCTACCTATGACTGAGCCTATGTGATCGTTCCATTTCATACCACTGCTAACTGTTGTACTCAACTATTTGTATGAATTGATCTATTCCAATTGTGACTCGTTGATATTGTAGTTAGAGGATACCATTTTTTTCTGTTTTGTGAAGAGCGCTATTTTACTGACCTGTACATTTAAAGCGAGTAGCTAATCATTGCACTATTTTGAAATCTTACAAGCTGATCGCACGAACTCCTCAACACCGATTTCGTCAGTGTTTACGGTATACCCAGGACATAGCCAAAAATCAAAGTGACAGAAGTGGAGGCTTCAGATGGCCAAGCATTGAGGAAAAAAAAAATCAATTTTGACGCGGATGGGGCGAGATATGAACCATTTATGTTAGCGTCCTTTTCAGACAGTAGATGGCGCAACGGAAAGAATACATAATGGTAATACGAGAGGCGTAGGGACGGCTCCAAGTGGAACATTTTTCTATTAATTTCAATTTTTACATTACTTTCGCTGTAAATAAACTGAAATAATGCTCAGTATAGTGTGTTTCATAATATTGTTGCGAAAAGGCATGAAAGGGAAAAGCAAAAGAAAACTTGGGATTGCATATACACTCCTGGAAATTGAAATAAGAACACCGTGAATTCATTGTCCCAGGAAGGGGAAACTTTATTGACACATTCCTGGGGTCAGATACATCACATGATCACACTGACAGACCCACAGGCACATAGACACAGGCAACAGAGCATGCACAATGTCGGCACTAGTACAGTGTATATCCACCTTTCGCAGCAATGCAGGCTGCTATTCTCCCATGGAGACGATCGTAGAGATGCTGGATGTAGTCCTGTGGAACGGCTTGCCATGCCATTTCCACCTGGCGCCTCAGTTGGACCAGCGTTCGTGCTGGACGTGCAGACCGCGTGAGACGACGCTTCATCCAGTCCCAAACATGCTCAATGAGGGACAGATCCGGAGATCTTGCTGGCCAGGGTAGTTGACTTACACCTTCTAGAGCACGTTGGGTGGCACGGGATACATGCGGACGCGCATTGTCCTGTTGGAACAGCAAGTTCCCTTGCCGGTCTAGGAATGGTAGAACGATGGGTTCGATGACGGTTTGGATGTACCGTGCACTATCCAGTGTCCCCTCGACGATCACCAGTGGTGTACGGCCAGTGTAGGAGATCGCTCCTCACACCATGATGCCGGGTGTTGGCCCTGTGTGCCTCAGTCGTATGCAGTCCTGATTGTGGCGCTCACCTGCACGGCGCCAAACACGCATACGACCATCATTGGCACCAAGGCAGAAGCGACTCTCATCGCTGAAGACGACACGTCTCCATTCGTCCCTCCATTCACGCCTGACGCGACACTACTGGAGGCGGGCTGCACGATGTTGGGGCATGAGCGGAAGACGGCCTAACGGTGTGCGGGACCGTAGCCCAGCTTCATGGAGACGGTTGCGAATGGTCCTCGCCGATACCCCAGGAGCAACAGTGTCCCTAATTTGCTGGGAAGTGGCGGTGCGGTCCCCTACGGCACTGCGTAGGATCCTACGGTCTTGGCGTGCATCCGTGCGTCGCTGCGGTCCGGTCCCATGTCGACGGGCACGTGCACCTTCCGCCGACCACTGGCGACAACATCGATGTACTGTGGAGATCTCACGCCCCACGTGTTGAGCAATTCGGCGGTACGTCCACCCGGCCTCCCGCATGCCCACTATACGCCCTCGCTCAAAGTCCGTCAACTGCACATACGGTTCACGTCCACGCTGTCGCGGCATGCTACCAGTGTTAAAGACTGCGATGGAGCTCCGTATGCCACGGCAAACTGGCTGACACTGACGGCGGCGGTGCACAAATGCTGCGCAGCTAGCGCCATTCGACGGCCAACACCGCGGTTCCTGGTGTGTCCGCTGTGCCGTGCGTGTGATCATTGCTTGTACAGCCCTCTCGCAGTGTCCGGAGCAAGTATGGTGGGTCTGACACACTGGTGTCAATGTGTTCTTTTTTCCATTTCCAGGAGTGTATTTTTCAAGAGGTGATTGTACTCACAATGTCCACGAGGACTCTGGAAATCACGCTCCAAGAAGTGATTGCAATTAAAGTGTACAGGCCTTCTGTTAGTTTCATTTTGATCTTTGAGCAGTAATTGACAGCTGCGCGCGAACAATAGATTCCCCTATGGAAATTTACCTGCTATCCGAAATGTTCGTTTTCCTTTCCTTTGCATGCCTTTTATAAAACAATTATTAAGTACCATGTATCGAGCATTATTTCAGTTCATTTGCTATATAAGAAACGTAAAAATTGAAAAGAAAGAAAAGAAAGGGAAGTTTCCACATAGGGATTCGCTGCGTCATCCTGTGCGTGGAATCTGCGCTAGCATAAAATTGCTCACTACTAGCCCGACCCTCGCCTAAGACCTATATTCTTCTATATGCTTGGCCATCTGGAGCTCCCACTTCGATCACTTTCAGTTCTGGCCCAGTTCTACGTGTACCATAAATTTGAACTAAATCAGTGATGAAGAGTACATGCTGTCCCCTAGTTAGCAATATCGCTCTGAAATTTTCTGCATCTTTCTTTCAGATGTTACTTTCTTATTGGTAACTGCATCATCTGCAAGAAGTCCGAGTTTACTATTAATGTTATTTGAAAGGTCATTAATACACAACGTGAATAGCAAGGGTCTTAACACACCTTCCTGGTGCACGGATGAAGTTATTTCCACATCTGTCGAAGTAAATTCAGGTGTGCTCCTGGGATGTGTATTAAGATAATTGCTGTTCATGTTATGTATTAACGACTTTACAGACAACTTTAACAGCAACTCTTAATTTTTCGCAACTGATTTGGTTATATATAATGAAGTACTACTTCAGTGAAGCTGTAGAGAATTACTTTCTCAAAGTCAGAGGTATCTTTCGCCATAGGGGAGAGTGTTGACCTGGGAGCACTTTCCAGACAATCGTCTTTATCGAACACTGTAATAGCAATTTCATATATTTTCTTATTCCTCTTTGAAATGATAGCATTAAAAACTTCATGACTGTTGCAGTTTTTCTGAAATTACAAAAACGACTCCAGAAAAGTATGTTTTCTATCCAGACATGAAAACTGTCCCGAGGTATAACGTGGTTATGAACCTTAGAACAAGTATTCTATTCAAAAAACTATTGTCAGTACTGTATTTGGTACTCATTGTGTTACATTGTCGATCTGCTATGCACCAATAATAAGTAAGTGAAATCAAGTTAAGATCAAGTATAATCTAAATTAAGTTACTAGTTAAAATATTTTGAAATAGAATCAGTTGGAAAGTAATATAAATTAATATTTTCGAGGCAGGTCAATCTGATATGACTTAAAAGTCAATATGTTACGTGACTAGTTCAGTTAGGTACACCTTCCACAGATCATATGAACGAATTTATCGAAATGGTCTGGAATTAGTCAGTTTGCAGGATATTTATATGTGATTAGTGTTAACATTAATGAACACATTTTTATTTTAATCATACTCAAGCAACTAAACTTAAAAACAAGGTTTACTTTTTTTTTTTACTGGCTGCCAGTTTTTAAGTAGAAATCTGTCAGTGGAATAAAAGGAGTTGTCCAGCCGAAACGCTTTTAAGGTACTTTTAATACTTGCTTTGCTACCTGTCAAACATTTTATACTATTTGGAATTTGCCAAAAAATATTGCTGTATATTGAACTCCTTTCTGAACCACAGATACCTTTAACAAAGGGTAATAAAGGTCATTTTCCCCTGCATTGTTGCAGGTATGACTATCAATCTCCTCCAGTTGTGATGAATTATTTATGATGAATTTCATTTGCGAATGTGTGTATTGTGACGGCGCAGTTAAAATGCCTAGCTCTTCAAAGAGGCACCTACATGACTTCTGTGGCTGAACACGACGTGTTATTCTTACTGCTCACTTTTCCGAGACCAGTACTTTTTTTCTGCGTGATGAGTGACTCCAAATCGTTTCTTAGTAACACATTTTTGAGTGGAAGTATGCAAAACATGTCAGGTGGCTGATTCATGTGTTCCCAGGATTAGCAATTACGCGAAGAGCAAAAGTGGTTGAAATTAAATGTTTGGGGAGCTCAGTGATATTGTACTTACAGTTCAAAATTTTGATCAGTATGTGCACACAAAAGTTTGAGTATTCCAGCCTGTTTACTGTGTAAGTAGGCTGTTTAGGTTTTTATGTTGGTAACGTCACGTAGCGCTCTCTATGAAAATCAGTGGCTGTGCTGTGTGCAGTCTGTGGCTGGTTGGCATTGTTGAAATGTTCAGTTCTGCTCAGCTGTTTGAAAATCAAATAACGTAAGGGGTTTACCAGCACAGTAATTCATAAATTTTTCTAAGGGGAGGTTTCAACGGATCATTCTCAAATGCTACGTCAATTGTTGGTATGGTTCTATTTGTTGTACAGAACAAAATATAGTGAGATTTTTCGACATGTACAGTGAATCCGTTTACTCTGAACCGTTATATAATTCCCTGGAAAATATCATTGGCCATCTCTGCTGCAGCTTTCTCTCTAATGGGATTTCTTACAACACTAGCATCTTTCGACAAAAGTACCAGTTTTGCTTGTTGAATGTTAAGTCGTGCAAAGTCATCAATTTCATGTAAAAAAACTGAATTTTATGCACCATAAAACTCTGTAACTGTAAAATTAACAGTATCGTTCAGACAGCTGTAACATTTAATACACCACTTGAATATGTAGACTCGTAATACACTACTGGCCATTAAAATTGCTACACCAAGATTGCCAGTTGCTCGGCCACCATTGACCAGACGTTTTCAATTGGTGAGAGATCTGGAGAATGTGCTGGCCAGGGAAGCAGTGGAACATTTTCAGTATCCAGAAAGGCCCGAACAGGACCTGCAACATGATGTGCATTATCCTGCTGAAATGTATGGTTTCGCAGGGATCGAATTAAGGGTAGAGCCACGGGTCGTAATACATCCTAAATGTAACGTCCACTGTTCAAAGTACCGTCAATGCGAACAAGAGGTGACCGAGACGTGTAACCAATAGCACCACATACCATCACGCCGGGTGATACGCCAGTATGGCGATGACGAATACAAGCTCCCAATGTGCGTTCACCACGATGTCGCCAAACACGCATGCGACCATCACGATGCTGAAAACAGAACCTGGATTGATCCAAAAAGAGGACGTTTTGCCATTAGTGCACCCAGGTTCGTCGTTGAGTACACCATAGGAGGCGCTCCTGTCTGTGATGCAGCGTCAAGGGTAACCGCAACCATAGTCGCCGAGCTGCAAACGTCGTCGAACTGTTCGTGCAGATGGTTGTTGTCTTGCAAACGTCCCGATCTGTTGACTCAGGGAGCGAGACGTTACAGCCATGCGGATAAGATGCGTGTCATCTCGACTGCTCGTGATACGAGGCCGTTGGAATCCAGCAGTGGAACATTTTCAGTATCCAGAAAGGCCCGAACAGGACCTGCTAACAGTCATTGGATCTCGACCAACGGGAGCAGCAATGTCGCGATACGATAAACCGCAATCGCGATAGGCTACAATCCGACCTTTATCAAAGTCGAAAACGTGATGGTAGACATTTCTCCTCCTTACACGAGGCACCACAACAACGTTTCACCAGGCAACGCCGGTCAACTGCTGTTTGTGTATGATAAATCGGTTGGAAACTTTCGTCATGTCAGCACGTTGTAGGTGTCACCACCGGTGACAACCTTGTGTGAATGCTCTGAAAAGCTAATCATTTGCATAACACAGCATCTTCTTCCTGTCGGTTAAATTTCGCGTCTCTAGCACGTCATCTTCGTGGTGTAGCAATTTTAATGGCCAGAAGTGTATTTAAAACGCTGCATAAAACACAACCTTATGTCTCATAACATCAAAAGCAACAGACAGTGCTGAAAACTGCTTACGACGGTTTTTAGTGTGCATTCCTTCATGTGGTTCTACTATCAGTGACTAGACTGAAACACCGACCAAAAGACAAAATGGTTCAAATGGTTCTGAGCACTATGGGACTCAACTTCTAAGGTCATCAGTCCCCTAGAACTTAGAACTACTTAAACCTAACTAACCTAAGGACATCACACACATCCATGCCCGAGGCAGGATTCGAACCTGCGACCGTAGCGGTCACGCGGTTCCAGACTGTAGCGCCTAGAACTGCTCGGTCACAGCAGCCGGCGACCAAAAGACATTACGTGTTCCTAGGTACACTGTCCACAAGGTACAAGACCCTCCCCTACGCTGTACTACTTTTGTTGTAGAACGCCTTATCTGCACAGAAAGGGATATCACAGAGGCAACGCCTCTCCCTGACATAGCGCTCGGACCTGCAGTATACAGCAGTTCCACGGGCGGCGACTCGCCGGAGCCGGCCACCCATCCGTCGCGGGCGGCCGCACTGCGTATAAAGATGTCAAACTCGTTGCCGGGACGCGCGGGCGCCCGCGCTCTCGCTGTCCTACGACTGCAGAAAGATGTTATCCGCCAGCCGCGGGACACTCTCCATCTAGAGGGCAGAGAAACAGGACAGGGCGGCCGCCGCGACGCCTACTCTCGCTGCTAGCGCGAAACACCCGCTTCGTCTCTAATTTACAGGTGTGTTCGGTGGTAAATTCCGAAGCATTTATTGCCGCGAGCTTATCTCGCGACGAGACGTAAAGTTTGTTCGAATAATAGTGACAGACAGCAGCAGCTCGGCTGCGTCCGCCCAGCGCCGATGCTCGCTCACGACAGGCGACTGGCTGGTCGAGAGGACTCAGATGCGTCGATAGCGGGTCCGGCTTACGTGGTCGCGTGTTGTTGCCTGCAGCTCTGCCGCTGTGGAAAGCGGGCCGGTGCGTCCTTGAGGGCAGTCGCGGACCAACAACAGACGTGCGATCATCGAAAAAGGGAGGAAACTTAAACAGCGCATCGACGTCGAGGTGATTAGAGCAGAGTGTAAGACGTGAACTTCAACAGCGAACTGAAGTACTTGACAGAGTAATTTTGTATAACATCATGATCTGCTACCGAGGCACTCTATCCGACAACAGTCAAGCATCATGAAAATTTTTATTGCTACAGGCTCCGTGGTCGAGGTCGCTAAAGCACATCTGTGCGTTGGTCTCCACTCATAGGTAGCGGGTCGAGTACTGGTGGAGGTCAAATTTTCACTGCCAGTATTTCGGTCTGCGAGGTTCAGAGAGATGGTGGCGTAAGGTTCGTGATCACCAGTCTTTGCTGCAGTGTTCTTGATTACATCCAAACATTTCCACAATGTCTCATGAAGTGATCACATCTGACACTGTTGTTGGTGATCCATCCATTGAGTTCGGCGGGCCGTTTGTGCAATTCAAGAGGACTAGGGTATGTACTGGCACTAGCTTTCACCTCTTCCCTTCTGTCGAATTCATGAGACAATAGAACACTGCACTACACAAACATCCATTCCACTCAGGTAGACTGCATAAATACACATACGGCGCAACTCTCACATAACTGCAAGGGAAGACGCCATTATATGCGGAGCAAAGACACTCTTTCCGACGGCCGAGCCGGCCGCGGTGGCCGTGCGGTTCTAGGCGCTCCAGTCCGGAGCCGCGCTGCTGCTACGGTCGCGGGTTCGAATCCTGCCTCGGGCATGGGTGTGTGTGATGTCCTTAGGTTAGTTAGGTTTAAGTAGTTCTAAGTTCTAGGGGACTAATGAACACAGCAGTTGAGTCCCATAGTGCTCAGAGCCATGTGAACCAACCGACGGCCGATGAACCCACACCTTGGGAAATCCCAGCGAACCATGCCATACGTCATTTACATCTTTTACATTACACCAATAGCGTCCATTGTGGTGTCACCGCCAGACACCACACTTGCTAGGTGGTAGCCTTTAAATCGGCCGCGGTCCGCTAGTATACGACGGACCCGCGTGTCGCCACTGTCAGTGATTGCAGACCGAGCGCCGCCACACGGCAGGTCTAGAGACACTTCCTAGCTCTCGCCTCAGTTGTACAGCCGACTTTGCTAGAGATGGTTCACTGACAAATTACGCTCTCATTTGCCGAGACGATAGTTAGCATAGCCTTCAGCTACGTCATTTGCTACGACCTAGCAAGGCGCCATTATCATTTGCTATTTATCTTGTGATGCATGTACTGTCAGACCGATGTTCACCAATTATGGATTAAAGTTAAGTATTCCCGCAGCTACGTATTATTTTTACTAGACTCAACTCCTTTAACTGTTCCAGACCTCACGCCAGCCTGCGTGAGCTTAAACGCGTGCCTTTCGGCTACCAATCATAGTGGCTTGGCTGTCTTGCCAAGTCACAACATCAATAACAGCGGTAAACAAAACCAGTGTCAGGGTCTCTGTGGTAGAGAGGATAGAGCCAAAGGGAGAGTGAAGTGATGTTGTAAAATTCTCTTTATTTTAACAGAACACACTGTGCTAGATTTATAAAACATCCATTGGAAAAACACTTCCTGTGGTATTGACTACTAAGAAACAGAATAATTCAATCATAAAACTGTACCAGATTGATTAATAGCAAACAGATTAAATACAAGAATAAAAACTGCAGCAGTACAAGGAAAGGGTTAATAATTCTTTCTCGAAAGAACCTTTAAGAATTACCATTCAAAATAGAAGTACATTCCGCAAATAAACACCACATAAGGATATTACTTTATCGCGGAGATGTACAAGGCACGCAAGAGAAATACACAGACAAAACTGAAAAACCAACAGTTCATATAAGGACTAAGATTAACAACCATTTAGTTGGCCGAGCCACACTTGCATAAATACGTTTAGGTAAATAAATCTAGTAATTAAAAAACTAGTGAATTACCCGGTTAACACTTCAACAGTTTACACGAACTACAAATAAAAAAATAAAATATAAGGAGAGCTGCAATGATTAAGACTCACATAAATACGTCGACGTGCTATACAACCCTGTCTTGGCAAGGCGTAGTGGGTTCGGGAAGATTAAGTGGTGCAGGGCTACCTGCGCCCGGCTGGCCGTTCGGTAGAGCGCAGATTTGGCTCCGCTTTCAGACGCTGCGCCTGCTCTACCACCCAGGCAGATTTCACACAAGTTCACCAAAAGAAACACAAATGGTAGCCTCATTAACTGAGTAATACAGAACTGGGCCAGATGTCTACCATAGACCGAACACCTCCGCACGACATTCAAAATTACATTAGTAAGAGAAACAAATAAATAATTTTTAATGGGTTATCAGAGTCAAATCAATGAAACTTGTAAAGCGGCCAAAATCGAAACACAGTTACCGAGCAGAAAGTTCGACTGCCAACCATAAATTGCACCAAATCCGCGACTTGTTGGCGCGGGTGGAAACAAGTAACTGCACGCTGAGGGGAGCACTAAACCCTAAGCAAACGCGTTCGGTTGGCTAACTGACCCCTGACTAACAGTACCCCGACTGACGGTAGGTAGGTCATAATCTTTTGAATAACCGTGTATGAGATAGCCGTAACAAAATCAAAATAAAGTTCTCACTGAGAGAGAGAGAATTAATAATTAATAAAAAGATCTCGCCCTTACAAACAATAAAAAACACTGCCAAACATGGAAGAATAAACACCCAATAAGACTTCAGTAATAGTACATGCAGGGCGTGGCTCATGAAATGAACCCACTTAATATATAAATGAGCGCCGTCACAAATCCGACGCCTTACAGCATCCAACTACGAAGTTGAGGCGGAACTTCGCAAATAAACTCAGATTAGAGCAATAAATAAAGAAATAAAGCTAGTAGTTTAGTAGGAGTGAAAACGCAGCTTTCCTTCCTAGAAATGGAAGGGGATCAGTAACCAGAAATCCGTTATGGAACCGGACATGAACCTCAAACAATCAACCAGGAAACTACCGAACCAAACAGTTACAGTGCTGGTACAGGAAATGACAATTACAGCTGTGGTTACTGCCGATGGTCGGCTAACTCTCATCCGATAAACCAAATCGGAAGCTCACGAGGCGTATCAATCCGTAATACGATCGAGGAAGGACAGCGGGGAGCCGACACATAATTTCAACACAACGGCCGTCTGCCGTCAAGCTCATCTGTCGCTCTGTCGCTGAAGTAAACAACACGCTCCTTCCCTCGGTATGCGCCTCACAAATCCTAATTTGTGCAACCAGCCGGCTAATAATGGTTCGCAATCCAGGATCACGCCTGAGTGCCTCTTCCTATTATCGCTGCTACGCTCAGAGCCGGTGACTGTTAACTGCCGAACTTCTAGCAGCTAGTAACTGCCGGCACACTTCTCGCCTCGCCGCCAGGTTTCAACTCGGGTGCCTCACTCCGAGCAAACTGTCTTACCCCCCCCCCCTCCCCTCCCTATCTCATTGACACTGCCTCCGATCTCCGCGCGACCCACACCCTCCTAAGGTAAAGATGTTCTACTTGAGACCAAGGCGCAATCTACCGATAGCACAACGGTTCAAATAGAACTAAAATTATACAACGAGTAGTCATGAACTTTTAATTTTCACTTCGATACAATAAAGTTTCGCAATTTGCTCTTTGTTTGCACGTACACTTCTGCAGTAATACTACACAATGAAATTTCTCTGCCGCAGTAGGAAACCATAGCACACCACTGGTAGCAGATAAAACGAAATAACGAATCGTAACGAATCTAATCTCCACTTTTTCAGTGGGTTGGACCAACATTATGGTGCCACTAGCGACATGCTGTGGTACTGTAGCGCAGATATTTCAATGTGTACCAATGTACAGACTTTTACCTATTAACAAACAATAAAAATATCAGTTTCGAAGTACAGATTAAAACTTTATGACTAATCCTCGTAAGAAGCCATTTTAATTTTATCATTGCCTATACATCAATAACGATACAATACAAGCTACAATAACAAAAAAATTCACAGCCGAAACAAAGTGCAACAACTTACACTGCGAGGCTATTTTATTGATAAGTGAGCTGTCAAATAGTCAAATAGTCCATTATTGTAGGAGTATATTATAACAGATTCATGTAACAGTAAAGGGTGCCCAAACAATCGCATCAGTACACAGTGTATCTCCGCTGGCGGCTACGCAGAATTGCATTTTCGCATGCAGACGATCTTAAAGGTGCCAAATGGCATCCTCCGATAAACTGTGCATGCATGTTGCGCTATTTTTGCACTTCAGCAATGGTTCTTGCACACTCTGGAAAACAAGTAAGTTCCCACTTCATCACGTCCCATACGTATTCAATTTGCGAGGCACTTAAGTGTGAACTGCAGAGTAACCATGTGAATGTAGATGTGGATCTAGTGATACTGGTGGTCAGGACAGTTGTTGTAGATCACGAGGAGAACGTTGCTTTCCAATAGTCGCATTTGGGCGTGCATTGGCCAGCTGAAGAAGCACATCATTGCCGGCCGCGGTGGTCTAGCGGTTCTAGGCGCTCAGTCCGGAACCGCGCGACTGCTACGGTCGCAGGTTAGAATCCTGCCCCCGGCATGGATGTGTGCGATGTACTTAGGTTAGTTAGGTTTAATTAGTTCTAAATTCTAGGAGACTGATGACCACAGATGTTAAGTCCCATAGTGCTCAGAGCCATTTGAACCTCGCACATCACCTTCCTGTTGAGCAAATGGCAGTAGCTAGGAGACAACAGCCTGTGCAATGTAGCAGGCCCTAGTTACTTTACCCCGCAGAAAGACCGAACGTGACTGGGAGATGTAACTGATGGCCCCCACACCATGAAGCCGGGGTGGCACCACTTGTGTGTCATGAGCGTATGCATTCTGGAAGAGGCATCTCACCATGTCTACGCCATACATACGAATGTCCACGATTCGCGTAGGCAGAACCTACTCTCATCACTAAGGAAAACAGAGCGCCATGGCGCTGTCATGGTGCCATTGGTAGCCTAGCTATACGCACATATCATCTTAATCCTGCTGCAAGCAGACGGATCCGAAAATGCCCAGACTTAATCCCTGGATAGTGTTCGCACGGCCAATGCTGGTCGCTCAGTCCGTCGATCTTGACGTGTGTCACTACTACGCTGACGTCCAGAACCTGATCTAGGGCCGGCCGGAGTGGCCGAGCGGTTCTAGGCGCTCCAGTTTGGAACCGCGCGACCGCTACGGTCGCAGGTTCGAATCCTGCCTCGGGCATGGATGTGTGTGATGTCCTTAGGTTAGTTAGGTTTAAGTAGTTCTAACTTCTAGGGGACTGATGTCCTCAGCAGTCCCATAGTGCTCAGAGCCACTTGAACCATTTGAACCTGATCTAGGGGTGTCGCAATGTTCCACAGACCACTGTGGAAAGCAGCGACGCAACACGTGCACCGATCCTTTGATACGTCCATTCAGCTTCCAGCAGGCCCACAATGCAATCTCGTTTAAATGGTTAAAACTTTTCAACAAGAGTATATACTCGCTGTATGGGGCTGGTTGGATCCTAGAATAATTATTGCAAACAATGTTCACATCTAAACCTTCAGAGTCAACAGGTAGCGTGCACAGACAGGCATCTAGGTCGTCATCTGATGATGACAACGAACCACTGACACTACAACGCCACAGCATTCACATATTATACCCTGGTGGCACTGAACATCCTCTCTTTCAAGATGTTGCATTTTTTCCACCAGCGTATTTATGTTGCAAGATGAAGGCAGATAGACTTTCTTGATAGTAAATAAAAGTTTTATTAGTAACTCACGGTGACTGAATGTTTTGAAAATATTTTTTTTCCACAGTCACATTAATTTGAAACGAAATGATCGAGTTCGGCCGTCGTCGACCATCCTCAGATCATAAAAGACAGATAGCAGACTGCAGATAGGCAATGTTGGTCCTGCAGTAATGGGATTCAACCACGGTATGTGCTTTATGATCTGAGAATGGTGGATGATAGCCGAAGTCGGTTACTCAAAAATGTTCAAATGTGTGTGAAATCTTATGGGACTTAACTGCTAAGGTCATCAGTCCCTAAGCTTGCACACTACTTAACCTAAATTATCCTAAGGACAAACACACACACACACACCCATCATACAATGAAGGCTTTCACGACCGGATGGTACTGTTGTTGATAGTTCTTCCGGGTTATAGGGCCGTGGTCCATGGAATTCTTCTATTCCTAACGTTTCGTCCAATACTACGTTGGACATCTTCAGAGGTATGGGTGGTCCTGCTGAATCCTGCCGACAGGACTCAGCAGGATCAGCCATACCTCTGAAGATGTCCAATGTAGTATTGGACGAAACGTTAGGAATAGAAGAATTCCATGGACCACGGGCATACAACCCGGAAGAATCATCAACAACACACACCCATGCCCGAGGGAGGACTCGAACCTCCGCCGGTATCAGCTGCACAGTCCATGCCTGCAGCGGCCTAGACCGCTCGGCTAATCCCGCGCGGCGAAATCGGTTACTTTCTTTGAAGTTGGTGTGACTGTCGCGGATAATATACTATTCTCAAAAATGACATTTTCAGAGATTTAATAGATGCAGGATATTGCCTGAACAGTCCAGAGGATATTGGCAGAGCAAGTTTGAAAGTGGGCCAGATAATAAACGTAAAGTAATGTTAAATCTACATCTACATCTATACTCCGCGAGCCACCTTACGGTGTGTGGCGGAGGGTACTTATTGTACCACTATCTGATCCCCCCTTCCCTGTTCCATTCACGAATTGTGCGTGGGAAGAACGACTGCTTGTAAGTCTCCGTATTTGCTCTAATTTCTCGGATCTTTTCGTTGTGATCATTACGCGAGATATATGTGGGCGGTAGTAATATGTTGCCCATCTCTTCCCGGAATGTGCTCTCTCGTAATTTCGATAATAAACCTCTCCGTATTGCGTAACGCCTTTCTTGAAGTGTTCGCCACTGGAGCTTGTTCAGCATCTCCGTAACGCTCTCGCGCTGACTAAATGTCCCCATGACGAATCGCGCTGCTTTTCGCTGGATCATGTCTATCTCTTCTATTAATCCAACCTGGTAAGGGTCCCATACTGATGAGCAATACTCAAGAATCGGACGAACAAGCGTTTTGTAAGCTACTTCTTTCGTCGATGAGTCACATTTTCTTAGAATTCTTCCTATGAATCTCAACCTGGCGCCTGCTTTTCCCACTATTTGTTTTATGTGATCATTCCACTTCAGATCGCTCCGGATAGTAACTCCTAAGTATTTTACGGTCGTTACCGCTTCCAATGATTTACCACCTATGGCATAATCGTACTGGAATGGATTTCTGCCCCTATGTATGCGCATTATATTACATTTATCTACGTTTAGGGAAAGCTGCCAGCTGTCCCACCATGCATTAATCCTCTGCAGGTCCTCCTGGAGTACGTACGAGTCTTCTGATGTTGCTACTTTCTTGTAGACAACCGTGTCATCTGCAAATAGCCTCACGGAGCTACCGATGTTGTCAACTAAGTCATTTATGTATATTGTAAACAATAAAGGTCCTATCACGCTTCCCTGCGGTACTCCCGAAATTACCTCTACATCTGCAGATTTTGAACCGTTAAGAATGACATGTTGTGTTCTTTCTTCTAGGAAATCCTGAATCCAATCACAAACCTGGTCCGATATTCCGTAAGCTCGTATTTTTTTCACTAAACGTAAGTGCGGAACCGTATCAAATGCCTTCCTGAAGTCCAGGAATACGGCATCAATCTGCTCGCCAGTGTCTACGGCACTGTGAATTTCTTGGGCAAATAGGGCGAGCTGAGTTTCACATGATCTCTGTTTGCGGAATCCATGTTGGTTATGATGAAGGAGATTTGTATTATCTAAGAACGTCATAATACGAGAACACAAAACATGTTCCATTATTCTACAACAGATTGACGTAAGCGAAATAGGCCTATAATTATTCGCATCTGATTTATGACCCTTCTTGAAAATGGGAACGACCTGCGCTTTCTTCCAGTCGCTAGGTACTTTACGTTCTTCCAGCGATCTACGATAAATTGCTGATAGAAAGGGGGCAAGTTCTTTAGCATAATCACTGTAGAATCTTAAGGGTATCTCGTCTGGTCCGGATGCTTTTCCGCTACTAAGTGATAGCAGTTGTTTTTCAATTCCGATATCGTTTATTTCAATATTTTCCATTTTGGCGTCCGTGCGACGGCTGAAGTCAGGGACCGTGTTACGATTTTCCGCAGTGAAACAGTTTCGGAACACTGAATTCAGTATTTCTGCCTTTCTTCGGTCGTCCTCTGTTTCGGTGCCATCGTGGTCAACGAGTGACTGAATAGGGGATTTAGATCCGCTTACCGATTTTACATATGACCAAAACTTTTTAGGGTTCTTGTTTAGATTGTTTGCCAATGTTTTATGTTCGAATTCGTTGAATGCTTCTCTCATTGCTCTCTTTACGCTCTTTTTCGTTTCGTTCAGCTTTTCCTTATCAGCTATGATTCGACTACTCTTAAACCTATGATGAAGCTTTCTTTGTTTCCGTAGTACCTTTCGTACATGATTGTTATACCACGGTGGATCTTTCCCCTCGCTTTGGACCTTAGTCGGTACGAACTTATCTAAGGCGTACTGGACGATGTTTCTGAATTTTTTCCATTTTTGTTCCACATCCTCTTCCTCAGAAATGAACGTTTGATGGTGGTCACTCAGATATTCTGCGATTTGTGCCCTATCACTCTTGTTAAGCAAATATATTTTCCTTCCTTTCTTGGCATTTCTTATTACACTTGTAGTCATTGATGCAACCACTGACTTATGATCACTGATACCCTCTTCTACATTCACGGAGTCGAAAAGTTCCGGTCTATTTGTTGCTATGAGGTCTAAAACGTTAGCTTCACGAGTTGGTTCTCTAACTATCTGCTTGAAGTAATTCTCGGACAAGGCAGTCAGGATAATGTCACAAGAGTCTCTGTCCCTGGCTCCAGTTCTGATTGTGTGACTATCCCATTCTATACCTGGTAGATTGAAGTCTCCCCCTATTACAATAGTATGATCACGAAACTTCTTCACGACGTTCTGCAGGTTCTCTCTGAGGCGCTCAACTACTACGGTTGCTGATGCAGGTGGTCTATAGAAGCATCCGACTATCATATCTGACCCACCTTTGATACTTAACTTAACCCAGATTATTTCACATTCGCATTCGCTAATAACTTCACTGGATATTATTGAATTCTTTACTGCTATAAATACTCCTCCACCATTGGCGTTTATCCTATCCTTGCGGTATATATTCCATTCTGTGTCTAGGATTTCGTTACTGTTCACTTCCGGTTTTAACCAACTTTCCGTTCCTAATACTATATGCGCACTATTTCCTTCAATAAGAGATACTAATTCAGGAACCTTGCCCTGGATACTCCTGCAGTTTACCAATATTACGTTGACTTTTCCTGTTTTTGGTCTCTGAGGACGGACGTTCTTTATCAACGATGATAATGTCCTCTCTGGTAAGCCGTCAGGTATTTTATCGTTTCGCCCAAGGGGGGGTCCCTCTAACCTAAAAAACCCCCGTGTGCACGCCACACGTACTCTGCTACCCTAGTAGCTGCTTCCGGTGTGTACTGCACGCCTGACCTGTCTAGGGGGGCCCTACAGTTCTCCACCCAATAACGGAGGTCGATGAATTTGCAACCATTATAGTCGCAGAGTCGTCTGAGCCTCTGGTTTAGACCCTCCACACGGCTCCAAACCAGAGGACCGCGATCGACTCTGGGCACTATGCTGCAGATATTAAGCTCAGCTTGCACTCCGCGTGCGATGCTGGTTGTCTTCACCAAATCAGCCAGCCGCCGGAAGGAACCAAGGATGGCCTCAGAACCCAAGCGGCAGGCGTCATTCGTTCCGACATGTGCTACTATCTGCAGCCGGTCACACCCAGTGCGTTCAATAGCTGCCGGAAGGGCCTCCTCCACATTACGGACGAGACCCCCCGGCAAGCACACCGAGTGCACACTGGCATTCTTCCCCGACCTACCCGCTATTTTCCTAAGGGGCTCCATAACCCGCCTAACGTTGGAGCTCCCTATAACTAATAGGCCCGCCCTCTGTGACTGTCGGGACCTTGCCGGAGAATCGGCCACTGGCCCAACAGGCGAGGCATCCTGTGGTGGCTCGGAAACGATGTCATTACCACTAGGAAGCACCCCGTACCTGTTGGAAAGGGGTAAGGCAGCTGCCACGCGGCCAGATCCCACCTTCGCCTTTCGGCCAGGCACGCGCGAGCCCACCACTGTCCGCCATTCACCCTGGAGTGATGGCTGACCGGTAAGATGCTCACTGCCGGAAGACGCAGCGACATCAGGGGTTCCATGCGATTCCAAGGCCACCGAAGTAGGCATAGGTCTCACCACAGTTGCCCCAACGCCACTACGAGCGGACGCCTGCGCCTCGAGCTCGATGAGCCTAACAGACAAAGCCTCCACCTGCCCCCGAAGAGTGGCCAATTCTCCTTGCGTCCGCTCACAACAACCACAGTCCCTACACATGACTATGTTTACCCTACAAGCGAACGGTGTACTCGCCTTATTAGCAGCAGGAAATCGAAGTGCTCTCTCACTGACGGTCTAACCGACACTGAGCTGTTCTAACCAAACAAACAAAAGCCTGTACGATACGAGGGTCGATAGCAACGGCGATACTGTACACTACACTGTTATTAAAATAAAAGGTTGTGTCTAGTAGGCACTCAAACACGCAAGAAATTACAAAAATAAAATAGTAACTACCCAGATAACTGAAAATAAGTTGTACCTGTTTGAAGCTCGTAAAAATGTGTAACAAGCGAACGGTGTACTCGCCTTATTAGCAGCAGGAAATCGAAGTGCTCTCTCACTGACGGTCTAACCGACACATCGAAAAGGAAGTAGTGGAAATTAACGATAAAGTAACAAAACCGGTTTTGTAACTTGTACAGTTGAAACCAAGTACTATCTGAACAAGAACAGAAACTAATAAAACAGCAAAAGTCTCGTGAACTGCATTTGGTAGACTAAATTAGGTTCTCGAAACTGTGCTTTTGATGTACCTGAAACGTACAGTTTACAATTAGTATGTATTACCACTTTAAGTCATGTCACTGAGATACGCCCTTTAAATGCGAAAGCCGTTCAGTAATAGATGGTGGCTCAACGAGCAAAGGAACAATTGAGAATTACTAGAAGAGGCAGGCAAAAGAACAAATACAGTGGACTGGAAACGCTGTAAGACACTGCTAGCCGTTCCAATTTGGGCGCTAAGAAGGATACCAATAAACAGAATTTTACTTACGATACACACACAGATTGTAGGAAGAATACATGACAAAATGTGGAGGTCATTTAGATGTGTCAAGAGGTGTGGAACTAGGACACAGAACTTCCACCTCTATCAGGATCAATGGCTCTAATCCGATTGGACATCGAATCGAACTGGGCTTGGATGACACATACGGGTACATCATTCCACGCTGCTTCCACTCTATGCCAGAATTAAATCGTTTTGGCTGGGAGCCTGATGATATGTCAGTCTCTCGGAAAAGTGGACTACATATTTTCAGTGGCTAGAAAATCTGTATAAAGTCGAACGCCCTATGTTGTGACGGGCCATCTTGTTGTGACGGGGATCATAAAGATAGCCAGCCGACATTAACATATCAGTAACTTAAAACTTCGCTCCAATGTACCAGTCACGTCAACCAACAGTGATCATTCTATGTATCGAACAACACCGCCTGATTCCAGGTATTGGAACAGGACGACGATGGTAAATTGAATCTGGCAACATTCATTCTCCATGGAGCCTCCACACACAAATACTCCCATCGTGATACTCTATACAGAATCTGGTTCGTCTGAACACACAACTAGAGGGACTCCTGTGTCCATTATTGTTGGTGGGCACACCACTGTCTGCACACCTGCTTCTCCTAAAATACTCAATGTCCTCATAGTCTGCGGCACAAAATACATTGTTAAATTGTACCTGTAGATATTTTTCGTGCTCAAACAAGCTGATTTTCTGCGTGTACTAACGTGGCTACTTGATCCCGCGGGATGGGGCAGTCAGTGTGTTTGTGCTCTCGGGAGCTAGTCACGTGGGGTAGCTGAAATGCTGCATGGCGGTATTTGCTTCCTGACCTGCCACCAAGAACAGCAAGATCGGAAACAGTAAACCGCAGTCTCGATAGGCCACGGTCCTACGGCTGTCGAATTTCGACACATGCTGTTTCTCCTTCTTACATATTGCGTGATTCAGCATTCTCACAGGCAACCCAAATTCAAATGAGATTTCTGAGTGAGATACCCACTGTGTAGTCTTACCTGATATGCAGAGTGTAGATGGCGCTACTCCTACCTACTCTACTGTGATTGCATCGAAATGCATAACTACGCATGTTGTATGTTTCATGCCAATCCAGGGTTATGCATGTCACCTTCAAGGTATCGCAATTTTAACAGTGAGCGGTGTAAAAATGAAATAGTGGTGGTCGAGCCTAGTAGACAGGTAAATTGATGGTTACTGGACTGTGGAAATTCTCGAATGGATTCATAGACGTAAGAACAGTCCAAAAAAAGACATAATGGTAGACCGGTGAATAATATTAGGAAAAATACAGAATATACCTGGATGTGTAGAGCTTAAGCTTGAAAGGAATGGAATTTAATGGAGGATATTTTTACCCAATAGGGAAAGTCAAATGGTTGATTATCACAATATGAGAGAATGAGATGAAAACAGCTGGAGGTAAGTGTGAATGACAGTTTTTTTACGTGAATGATTAGCTTATTTGCGATAGTATGGTTAGTACAGGCCACAGTTCAAGGGGCTACCTAGTCAGCAGCACTCGAAGACAACATGGCGATGGTGAGAAATTTAAAAATGCAAAATGGCGGCGGCAGGGAACTAAAAAAATGGAAAATGGTAATGGTGTCAACTTCCGAAGTAAGAGTGATTCCAGGTGTACCGCAGGGGAGTGTCGTAGGACCATTGCTATTCATAATATACATAAATGACCTTGTGGATGACATCGGAAGTTCACTGAGGCTTTTTGCGGATGATGCTGTGGTATATCGAGAGGTTGTAACAATGGAAAATTGTACTGAAATGCAGGAGGATCTGCAGCGAATTGACGCATGGTGCAGGGAATGGCAATTGAATCTCAATATAGACAAGTGTAATGTGCTGCGAATACATAGAAAGAAAGATCCCTTATCATTTAGCTACAATATAGCAGGTCAGCAACTGGAAGCAGTTAATTCCATAAATTATCTGGGAGTACGCATTAGGCGTGATTTAAAATGGAATGATCATATAAAGTTGATCGTCGGTATAGCAGATGCCAGACTGAGATTCATTGGAAGAATCCTAAGGAAATGCAATCCGAAAACAAAGGAAGTAGGTTACAGTACGCTTGTTCGCCCACTGCTTGAATACTGCTCAGCAGTGTGGGATCCGTAATGGATAGAGTTGATAGAAGAGATAGAAAAGATCCAACAGAGAGCAGCGCGCTTCGTTACAGGAACATTTAGTAATCGCGAAAGCGTTGCGGAGATGATAGATAATCTCCAGTGGAAGACTCTGCAGGAGAGACGCTCAGTATCTCGGTACGGGCTTTTGTTGAAGCTTCGAGAACATACCTTCACCGAGGAGGCAAGCAGTATATTGCTCCCTCCTACGTATATCTCGCGAAGAGACCATGAGGATAATATCAGAGAGATTAGAGCCCACACAGAGGCATACCGACAATCCTTCTTTCCACGAACAATACGAGACTGGAATAGAAGGGAGAACCGATAGAGGTACTCAAGGTACCCTCCGTCACACACCGTCAGGTGGCTTGCGGAGTATAGATGTAGATGTAGATATAAGATGCACGATGATGGTAGTGGAAAATTTAAAAGCACATCCGTGATGGTAGTTGTGTGGTCCTGCCCACTCGTCTCTATTAGGGTGCCTTAAAGGATGCTGCGTTTTCGGAATGCTATACAACAATTCAAGGAAATAACATTAGTAGTTTTTATTACAAACGAGAAGAAGGCGACAATAACTACAAAGGTGTCGCAAGCGATGGGCGACATGCAACATAAATCCGAGTCCTTTGCTATACTTTTTTCTTTTTGTCATCAGTCTACTGACTGGTTTGATGCGGCCCGCCACGAATTCCTTTCCTGTGCTAACCTCTTCATCTCAGAGTAGCACTTGCAACCTACGTCCTCAATTATTTGCTTGACGTATTCCAATCTCTGTCTTCTTCTACAGTTTATGCCCTCTACAGCTCCCTCTAGTACCATGGAAGTCATTCCCTCATGTCTTAGCAGATGTCCTATCATCCTGCCCCTTCTCCTTATCAGTGTTTTCCACATATTCCTTTCCTCTTCGATTCTGCGTAGAACCTCCTCATTCCTTACCTTATCAGTCCACCTAATTTTCAACATTCGTCTATAGCACCACATCTCAAATGCTTCGATTCTCTTCTGTTGCGGTTTTCCCACAGTCCATGTTTCACTACCATACAATGCTGTACTCCAGAAGTACATCCTCAGAAATTTCTTCCTCTAATTATGGCCGGTATTTGATATTAGTAGACTTCTCTTGGCCAGAAATGCCTTTTTTGCCATAGCGAGTCTGCTTTTGATGTCCTCCTTGCTCCGTCCGTCACTGGTTATTTTACTGCCTAGGTAGCAGAATTCCTTAACTTCATTGACTTCGTGACCATCAATCCTGATGTTAAGTTTCTCGCTGTTCTCATTTCTACTACTTCTCATTGCCTTGGTCTTTCTCCGATTTACTCTCAAACCATACTGTGTACTCATTAGACTGTTCATTCCGTTCAGCAGATCATTTAATTCTTCTTCACTTTCACTCAGGATAGCAATGTCATCAGCGAATCGTATCATTGATATCCTTTCACCTTGTATTTTAATCCCACTCCTGAACCTTTCTTTTATTTGCATCATTGCTTCCTCGATGTACAGATTGAAGAGTAGGGACGAAAGGCTACAGCCTTGTCTTACACCCTTCTTAATACGAGCACTTCGTTCTTGATCGTCCACTCTTATTATTCCCTCTTGGTTGTTGTAGATATTGTATATGACCCGTCTCTCCCTATAGCTTACCCCTACTTTTTTCAGAATCTCGAACAGCTTGCACCATTTTATATTGTCGAACGCTTTTTCCAGGTTGACAAATCCTATGAAAGTGTCTTGATTTTTCTTTAGCCTTGCTTCTATTCTTAGCCGTAACGTCAGAATTGCCTCTCTCGTCCCTTTACTTTTCCTAAAGCCAAACTGATCGTCACCTAGCGCATTCTCAATTTTCTTTTCCATTCTTCTGTATATTATTCTTGTAAGCAGCTTCAATGCATGAGCTGTTAAGCTGATTGTGCGATAATTCTCGCACTTGTCAGCTCTTGCCGTCTTCGGAATTGTGTGGATGATGCTTTTCCGAAAGTCAGATGGTATATCGCCAGACTCATATATTCTACAATGTTTATGCAAGTTTGGCACACAGTTTGTGGATCACTAGTAACTGTTCTCATGGCAGTCTCTGCTAGGCCGTGCCAATACTCTGCGAACACTGTCCACTAATGTCCGGCCGAGGTTCGCGGGAGCGGCCCTTATATGCAGAGGTCGCTCCTGTCGTTGAGCGGTCCTTGTCAACGGGCTGTTGGTTGACCTCACCTCACCGCCTTCTCTCGTCTTGCATTCTTCCTCTTCGTTTCGGTGCTGATGATTGCGCCAGAACAGATGCTTGACTTCTTCCTCACCTACGATCTACCATGAAATTAAATGGAGAAAGAAGTTTTTTCCAAGGTATTAAAACCTCACCAGCTATTGGTCATTGTATGCATAAAATTTTAATTAGACAAGCATAACACAAAACAGTAGGACGTGAAGTACCACAAAACCCCAAGATCAAATTCATACCAATTTGCACTACAAGAACACAAAAGTTGGATTTATCATTCTGTTGGACAGAAAGTTACAGCGTAGTGTGAAGCAAACTGTACATATCTCTTCTTCTCAGTCGGCTGCACAGAAATTCAAAGCACAAAAAGAAAAGGGCCTTCATATGTGAACAAATGTCTTTTCCTTTTATCCTATGCTCTCAGAGCCTTGAATTCTATAGTGTTTGATGTTGGTTAATGGTGTGTAACATATTATTGGTCTCTACTTCGACTAAATTTTTATGTAGAATTCTCCCTAGTCTCACATCACTCTCTTCGCATTCTAAGACACAACTTTAGACATTGTGCCTGTTGTTGGTCCCACTAGGCTTGCTCCTCAAACCAGATGCGCACAGGCATGTTCTTTTGTAAAACAATCTCATCATACCCAAGGTGTACGACTACAAATTTTCTCTTAGTAAGTCCACTCCTATAATTAATATTATTGACAGTTTTGGTAGCACCATAAAATTTCATTTCAGTGTTTTTGATATATGAACTCCAGCTGCACGTGCCGACTTACTTCAGTATTCTTGCCAGCTGTGGTTTCCTTAACTTTGGTTTTCTGCAGATCTAATGTTAGCCAGTCGTTAATTTGAGCTCATCTCCAAAATGCTTCTTCCAAGATTATCTGTCTACCACTGTCCAGAATGACTTCCAGCGTAATTTTTCCTACAAAAATTGTGATTACAGGATGCAGGTTCTGCACACTGGGACTCTCTTTTCCTTTTAGTGACAATTCCCTTACATCATCCTACTCCAATATGCATACTACATTGTTTCTGAGCTCTGTCACAGGTTCTTCCATACCAATGACCATGTCAGGCTCTCGTCATTGTAATGACGAACATCCTGCTTGTTTGCCTTTTGGTTAGGAATCAGATATCTACAATCTCAGTGAGCTCTTGGCCTCTATCGCTCGTCCACTTCTGCCACTTCTGTCCTAAATCCATGGCTGTTATTACACCGTTAATTATTCCAGCTGTATAATTTCTGTGGGTATTGCCAAATTTGTCCTCCTAACCCATGCGGTCGGAAACTATGATTAGTTATTCACTGTTATTTTGCGATGCTGTCCACCCAAGTTGCGCCCAGGTTACTGTTGTCTCTCTAACGTTTTCGTCTCCTTGGGCAAATTCTTCCTCCTGAAGCAGACTCATAAAGGTTTTAAAGTCTTCTTCGCACCCAAAGACAAAGGTCTGTTTGTAATGAGCAGATAATTTTAGATAGAGATATCGACTAATCTCTGAAGAACTGCATGGAGCGTCAAGGAACTTTTTTTTAATTTTTTTTTATAAGAGCCTCAAAATTTTTTATCAGGCTGCGAAAGCCAGATTCTTCCACATGGTACTCATTATTATCTCGTGTTGATTCTTTCCTGGACTAACCTGGTGCAGTAATTTGCTAGGAACGCGCCCTTCAGTTCTTGATAGGAAGTGCAGTGTAGCGCTGTTGATCACATTGTTACATCTATTACTCTTTCCAAGGATGCGCCAAGTTGACAAGAAGGGGGCAATGAAAAAAGTCAATCGAAAGGTTTGTCTCCTTCATATAAGCGAGAGGCCGGAGAACATACTCGTTCAGTACGCGGCTCCTGAACAGATAGCGCTACTTCTCGCATGTAATCTTGCGCCAGGGGCATGCAATTATCTGCTATTATTCTCCCAGCCTAATGCCTCAGCGACCTTCACCTTACATCCAAATTCTTCATTATTCTGTTTCTGTTGATGTTTTCCGTATTCTTATCGTTGCTTAAAGTCGAGAAGCGACCGCTATGTCTCCATGAACTCTGCAGGCCACGTGGCGACTAAACATTTACGTACGTTGCTGAATTCCTGTTTCAGAAACCCTGCGTTACTAATCTTGAGTTACTCTGTTGCTTCGCACAGCTGATGTTCAGTCTCATCTATCACCTTGTTTACGAGCTCCTCTACCTCACTCATCTTATTTTCCACGACCTCAGCACAGCTTTCTATTTGTCCTTGCCGCCTCTCTACCCCACCGATTTGCTGCGTGCATTAGCGGAATCTGTTCCCGATGGGTCCCGTCTTCCACTAAACGCTCCTCTTGCCTACAAAAATCTCGTTCATCACCTCATTACTGTCTATCTGGGCTTACTTTCACAATAGCCTCAAGCAATACATCGAATTTATATCACCCGCTAACTGAATCTGTTGGTGTTGTTCAGGACTTGCTCAACTGAATGGTTTTTAGATACGGAGGAACCAAGCGTTACCGCCCTTTTCCGAAACTTTAGAAGTCACTCCCATATCCATTATTGTGAGCGTTTGTCGCGTTCTCGCTTACACCTTCATTATTTCTACCGTCCGCGCTTTCGTCCCTAATCTCTACACTAGAATCATCGATTCTCTGACTCATCTCTACAGGACCTATAGGTATGTTGCCTGTTCCCCTGCAGGTCCAGTTACCTCTACATTGTGTGTCTCCTCCATAATTCTTAAGCGACAGTTTTCTCTCAATATGTAAAGTATACAGCTAACTGGCTGCATAAGTTTGATGTAAAAATCTTAACCAGGTTTCAATAACACTGAGGCTATCTTCTTCGTAAGGAAAGTCACGTAAATGACATGACATTAAAATTGTAAACATTCGTGATGAACTAAGCAGCTGAAGTCAAACAGTAGAAAATATGGAATAATGTCCTCCATGGAAACACTAAATATTGTTTTATTGAGAATGTTTTTGTAGTTGCTGCTGTCAGCGACGGTTAAAACTGTGTGACTCTCTTTCTCATAATTTTCCTTATAAGCTACTCTGGCTTCTAGTTCCCATTCGATTCAAGTTTATTAAAGAGAGCAAACCGAAGGAAATAATTAGATTTTTTTTCAGTGCTGCTCTAACTTAACATCCGTCCTAATGAAAAAGTATCATCAGACAGGTTGCATACCAGAAACACATCCAAAAGTTTCAACACTGACGTCGCTGGTCTCGACATGAAAATGGAACAGCAGGAACAAACATAAAATGACAAAAAATGCTGGAGGAGAAGTGCACGGTTTAAATTAAATGCGCGAACAACTTAATCTTTCTGATTTTATTGTACTTTGTGGAAGCATTGTGGAAAATGTACTGAAAAAACTTCATCTCGTTCCAAGTCCGTGTCGCTACTTACTTAGTGTGAACATTTACCGATGAAGGTTTCCTTAACACGAGAGCGCAGTGTTCTGCTTTTCAGTGCAAGATTTCTGAGTACATCGCAGACGATCCTAAATGATCCACTCACAGGTGGGAGGGAAGGTCAATGAAAGACGCCAGACGACTTGCACTTGCTTTCTGGCAGCCACAATGAACCGCTTCGGGTGGAGCCCCCGATTTATTACAAACCCTCTGAGACAAGTGCATAACACGAATTCTTAGACAGAAAATGATACCGGAAGATATAGCGAGTGAAAACAATTAATTTTTATAGACATGTGCTGTATAAACAAGTACTTCATTCATCAGACAATGCCCGCGAGGAAGAAGGATGGATGGAACAGACGTTTTCTAGCACATAATTGATGAAAGAAAAGTTCGCGGTGTACAAACTGTGACTGCTTGGACTTCACTACGAGCTGTAGGGGGCCACTTGCAGCTACTAACTGAGGTACTGCTGTGCCGAGGAAGCCTAACCACAGCCATCAAGATTGCGATATGGGCCTTAGTCGAAATGACGGGCCCACATTGACAGATTGCTGGCTGGGACCGCACTTCTGCAGTAGTTCGTTGCTGCAGCAGAGACCTTGCAGCTCCCAGGTCTGAAACCAAGCGCCAAGTGCCTTCTCGAAACTCTCGAGCCTGGGTGCCCCAGTAGACTCTGTTCACAGCTGCTCTCTTTAAAGTTCTCTTAAAACATAGGACTCCGTTAAATTCTGAATACCGAAATGTTCATAACGATACTGCTAAAACTCCCCTCCCAGGAAAAAGTTTATCAGCCAGCCAACGGACATTGCTTCCATGAGCACAGTTACCAGGAGCTATGTGCCAAATTCCTGCTCTTTAGAGATGTAAAACTTTTCAACAGTGCGAGATTCTCCCGTGACTAATATTCTGGAAACAGCCTGTTATCTGCCATTCTCTGGTAATTTTTAAGATCAGGTAATGGAATTTCAGCATATGCTTTCAATGACTCGGGACGATGTTCACCCAACATGCACACCACCTTTGGTGGTGGCACCTACAACGAACTTGGAGGTTCGTTTTCACTCAAAAAAGCCAGCGATCTGTATCTCCGTGCGATGCCCCATATTCTTACTTTGCAGGAAGTGTCCACGCCCATAATGAACAAATTCCATAGATCGGTGCTCTGACCATTTAGCTTTTACTTGTAAAAGTGGACAGTATTCTGCACAGTCCCAAGCTTTCAGTCACGGCTCATTATATTACCGTTTCAAGACAGAGACGACGCACTCTCATGCTGGCCTGACGGCGTATTCAGAGAAGCAAGTACGGCAACTGGCATTCGGCACCGGGCCCAGCAAAAGCGACCGGCTTCCATCCAGCCTCACGCGTGGCGCTAGGCCGCGGCGGCGTTCTGAGAACCAGACGGACGTCACCGCAGGATCTGCGCTGGACTCACCGACCAACGGCTGTCCTTCCCTGAGCTCATTACACTTTCCAGGCACACAGCTGCAGAAATTTTCCACATGCAAAAGTTACCGAGAAGGGAGGGAATACAGGGCGTTACAAAAAGGTACGGCCAAACTTTCAGGAAACATTCCTCACGCACAAATAAAGAAAAGATGTTATGTGGACATGTGTCCGGAAACGCTTAATTTCCATGTTAGAGCTCATTTTAGTTTCGTCAGTATGTACTGTACGTCCTCGATTCACCGCCAGTTGGCCCAGTTGAAGGAAGGTAATGTTGACTTCGGTGCTTGTGTTGACACGCGACTCATTGCTCTACAGTACTAGCATCAAGCACATCAGTACGTAGCATCAAAAGGTTAGTGTTCATAACGAACGTGGTTTTGCAGTCAGTGCAATGTTTACAAATGCGGAGTTGGCAGATGCCCATTTGATGTTTGGATTAGCACGGGGCAATAGCCGTGGCGCGGTACGTTTGTATCGAGACAGATTTCCAGAACGAAGGTGTCCCGACAGGAAGACGTTCGAAGCAATTGATCGGCGTCTTAGGGAGCACGGAACATTCCAGCCTATGACTCGCGACTGGGGAAGACCTAGAACGACGAGGATCCTGCAGTGGACGAGGAAATTCTTCGTGCAGTTGACGATAACCCTAATGTCAGCGTCAGAGAAGTTGCTGCTGTACAAGGTAACTTTGACCACGTCACTGTATGGAGAGTGCTACGGGAGAACCAGTTGTTTCCGTACCATGTACAGCGTGTGCAGGCACTATCAGCAGCTTATTGGCCTTCACGGGTACACTTCTGCGAATGGTTCATCCAACAATGGGTCAATCCTCATTTCAGTGCAAATATTCTCTTTACGGATGAGGCTTCATTCCAACGTGATCAAATTGTAAATTTTCACAATCAACATATGTGGGCTGACGAGAATCCGCACGCAATTGTGCAATCACGTCATCAACACAGATTTTCTGTGAACGTTTGTGCAGGCATTGTTGGTGATTTCTTGATTGGGCCCATGTTCTTCCACCTACGCTCAATGGAGCATGTTATCATGATTTCATACGGGATACTCTACCTGTGCTGCTAGAACATGTGCCTTTACAAGTACGACACGACATGTGGTTCATGCACGATGGAGCTCCTGCACATTTCAGTCGAAGTGTTCGTACGCTTCTCAACAACAGATTCGGTGACCGATGGATTGGTAGAGGCGGACCAAGTCCATGGCCTCCAAGCTCTCCTGACCTCAACCCTCTTGACTTTCATTTATGGGGGCATTTGAAAGCTCTTGTCTACGCAACCCCGGTACCAAATGTAGAGACTCTTCGTGCTCGTATTGTGGACGGTTGTGATACAATACGCAATTCTTCAGGGCTGCATCAGCGCATCAGGGATTCCATGCGACGGAGGGTGGATGCATGTATCCTCGCTAACGGAGGACATTTTGAACATTTCCTGTAACAAAGTGTTTGAAGTAACGCTGGTACGTTCTGTTGCTATGTGTTTCCATTCCATGATTAATGTGATTTGAAGAGAAGTAGTAAAATGAGCTCTAACATGGAAAGTAAGCGTTTCCGGACAGATGCCCACATGACATATTTTCTTTCTTTGTGTGTGAGGAATGTTTCCTGAAAGTTTGGCCGTACCTTTTTGTAACACCCTGTATAAATACGCGCAATAATGGCTTAATCGTCGCAATCCCTGAGGTAGTACATAATCAGCAGTGAATTATTTAATCAGTACCCGAAGGTCTCAGATCTGACAGTGAATTAAGCAAAACAAAAATACAAAAATGAGAAGGCGCAATCGGGAACAGTCTGACCCGCTTCAGATGTCAATATAGACAGTGGCACGTAGCTCTCCGAGCAACTGAGCTTCCATCTCTCTAGTCGCAATGGTATCATACATGTTTGTGGCTTTTACAATGAATGACACCTGGAGATATTCATTTGGCACAGTCACGTTGGCCTGGAGATGAAATCCATAGCCTTCACACATTGTGAGATAATCAGACAATGACACAGAAAAGCTATCGTGAATGTGAACTACATAATGTTGATACTGGTAACTAACTCGAACCAAGATATTTTCGGTTGAGATCTCAACACATCGTACTTATACAGGGTATTCAGAGAGAGTCTGAAATGTTTGTAAGGGAGGAGGAGGATATTAGAGTTTAACGTCCCGTCGACAACGAGGTCATTAGAGACGGAGCGCAAGCTCGGGTGAGGGAAGGATGGAGAAGGAAATCGGCCGTGCCCTTTCAAAGGAACCATCCCGGCATTTGCCTGAAGCGATTTAGGGAAATCACGGAAAACCTAAATCAGGATGGCCGGAGACGGGATTGAACCGTCGTCCTCCCGAATGCGAGTCCAGTGTGCTAACCACTGCGCCACCTCGCTCGGTTTTGTAAGGGTGTTATAGGTTAGATTGTGCTAAGAAATAACTGTTAATAAAAAATTCGATTTGTTGCGCCGTTTCCGAGTTAATTGGCACTGAATTTAGTCAATCAGGCCGCTGCGCGCGCAGATCCATGCAGCCCGCCGGATAAAATTATTGTCAGTTGTTTCATAGCGTAAACGATAGCGCACGAGACTGCTCAGTCTTTGGCTCGGCTTCTATTCGTACTACCGTCCCACGTCCAATTTTTATACCCCTCTCTTGTTCGGTTTTAGGAAGCCACACGAAGAACACGTCTGACAACACCGTCTCTGGCAGACCGCTTGGATTTGCGCGTGCAACGTCTTAATTGGCTAACATCAATGCTAATTATCTCGGAAACGGCACAATGTCTCGAATTTTTTGATTAATAGTTATTTCTTAGTACAACCTATTCTGTAACACCATTACAAGCTTTTCAGACCGTTCCTGACCTCCATTTATAAAAGTTTTCCGGCTATAAAATGTATCTGCAGGATCTTTTGAATGGAATGAACAATATGATGTGTAAATAATATGGATTGCGAGTAAACGTGCGAAATGCTAAAGTATTGAAAAATAACAGAAATAAAAACAGCGAGAAACTTAACATCAGGACTGACGGTCCCGAAGCAGATGAAGTTAAGGAATTCTGCCATCTAGACAGCAAAATAACCAATGACGAACGGAGCAAGGAGGATATGAAAAGCAGACTAGCACTGGCAAAAAAGGGCATTCCTGGCCAAGAGTAGTCTACTAGAATCAAACATAGGCCTCAATTTGAGTAAGAAAAATTTCTGAGAATGTACGTTTGGAGCACAGCATTCCATGATTGTGAAGCATGATCTGTGGGGAAACCGGCATAGAACAGAATCGAAGCTTTTGAAATGTGGTGCTACAGACGAATCTTGAAAATTAGGTGGACCGATGAGATAAGGAACTGTAGAGGAGGACAAAGATTGTAATACATCCAGGAAGTAATTGAGGTCGTAGGCTGCAAATGCTACTCTGAGATGAAGAGGTTGGCACGCTAGAGGAATTGGTGGTGGGTGGCATCAAACCAGTGAGAAGACTGGTGACTCAAATAAAAGTATGGCGTACTTGAAAAAGGTGCAGAGAATAAAGATTACTTGTGACATTAAACTAGACATAGAAAGTTCTTCAGATTGATGGGAAGATTACAGAAGTTTAGTGACATGTTTGGAGTTAAGCAGAAAGTATTTTTTTTTCTTTTTTGTATCATTTCAGGTCGATTGAAGCCCCACGATATGTATTATTTTATTTCATTTCAATAGTGCTGGCTAATATCGTTAAAGAAAAAAATATGAAACATGAAGATGAAGTAGAAAACCGCGCCTTATCGTACATGGCATTATTCAATCATTCACTTGTAATGCTGCGAAGGTCCCGCAAAATAATTGGCGATGACCGATCCGCACTTGTGCTGAATGCCACTAGAGTATCAAACACTGCAACACCTTAATCTCTCGTAAAAAAAGGAAAGATGCTTTTGTGGCAATCAGCGACTGTTTAATAAGAATTTCCTGGTACCGCGAAGTGCGCCAACTTGCGAAACAATATAAGCGAGACATAGGTCGAATTCACACAGCGAAAATGGCTGATCTCGTACAGTTATTACAGTGGTTCGCTGACTCTGTCTCAAAAGCACAACTCACAAGCAATTAAAACGCGTAGCATAAAATTTTCACAGCTTACAAACATATGTTGTACAAGTTCGCCACTCTATCTGACTTTAGGCTAACGCCTTAGTGACTTAAGGATGCCGAACTCTGAAATAAAATAATGCTAAATGCAGTCTGAGCGAATGCATATAACAGACATAATGCAAACATACAAAATGAAAAGAAGAAGGAAATGACTGGGATGCATCCCTATTTAATGGGAATGAGATCACAAATAACCATTCAGAAAGGAGCTGCACCCGAAAAGCTGTTATAAGATACTATTAAGTTACAAATACGTCGTCTTGATTTACCAGAAACAGTACAGAAAACGCTTATACGCTCGGAGATGGTTGTCGGCGATCTTGTGCACGAATACTTTCAAGTGAATGTATGTGTATTCTGTATATGCATGCACTTTATCAGAGGGGAGGAAGTAGTTTATACACACAACGCTACGAGGTGTTTAAGTGTATGAGTATTCACCAGCTGATCATATCACGTGTTACACGCATAATGTTACGCGGTGATGCGACTAAACGTATGTTAATGTTTCAGCTCTTGATGCTATCGTCGTGACTAGGCTCTCTGCTCGTACAGCGCCGTGTTCTGCCGTGCTTTGATACCTATGAATTCTCTAGCATTACCCCTAACAAACTATCGCGCTAAACTAATGGTCTTTTCGTTCTGATTAAAGAGCTAGTTACATCTTTCGTCTCTTGTAATTCTTTCGTCTCTTGTAATACTTTATTACTCTTTAAGTAAGTAGAAAGCACATTCTTCAATAAAAGACTATGAGATTTTTGACATATTTTGTTGCATTTCTTAGTCCTATCTTTTAATGCAACATTCTATGGAAGTGCTCTATTGTGTAGAAATCGTTCTTATTTGAGATCGAGCCTGAATCGAGAATTATGACAATTACGCGACAATGTGTATGCATTCAATTACGCCATGGTACTAAGAAGTCTGTCGACCGGTATATGGGATTTCGATATTGCAGTGTCTGTGTTATTAAGAACAACGATGTAGTTTCCTTCGGAGATGCGTGCATGTCCGAAGGAACAGTATAGTGGCGACTGCAGCCATTATGAAATACATGAAATGTATCCGCAGGTGTGAATATGGATAACCATCAGCTGTATAATGGAATAACGACAATGAAAATGTGACGTGAACTTGGATTTCCAGTTTATCGCGATCGGTCGCTTTACCATTGTGTTATTCGAGAACGCTTCATGGCCATATTCAAACTTCCACGTGTCGTTGTCCTCCACATCTGAAGGAACTTCGCATCGTTCGTTCATTTCGCTCTTATTCCTGCTGTAAAACTTCCGGTTATTTTTTCTTTAGGACATAGAAAGTAGTGGTGGAATTGTGCATGCCTATAAATGTCTGCTCGGCCGGGATTTAAAGCCAAATCCTTGGTCTTTACAAACAGTGCTTTTACCGACTACGCTATCCACTTACTTCTCACGACGTCCCTCATAACTTTAATGCAACCATTTCCTTTTCATACTCCAAACTTCATACAAGATCACATGCAGTCTCAGCTCGAAGAGAGGATGTCGATAGGGTCTACAGTCTGAAGGCCTATGCAAGGCTCTACCACAACTTACGTCTGCTTGCTGCATTCATATCTTGGTCTCTCTCTACAATTTTTATTTCCAAAACTTCCCTCAAATACTAAACTGATCATTCCTTGACGCTTCAGGATGGGTCGTATCCATCTATCCCTTACTTTAGTCAAGCTGTGCCAAAATTTTTTCTTCAATTCGGTTCAGTACCTCCTCATTTGTTATTCGTTCTACCCTCCTAATCTTCGGCATTCTTCTATAGCGTCACATTTCAGAGGCTCCTATTCTCTTCTTGTGTGAATGGGACCGATGACCTCGCTGTTTAGTCAGGATGAAAAGATGTCTCGGAGAAATGGCTTAGCCTTAGCCTAGGGGGTGTCTGAAGAATACGATGATTTTGTACTTTCAGATAGGATAAAATCATGTTTTACAAACCTGTCAAACACTATTAATACACGAACAAGTTTCTCTCAGTTTCCCTCTTCAATAAATCCTTCCTTGTCTTTGCAGGTGCTATTCATTATTCTCCAGTCTTTATACACTGAGGAGCCAAAGAAACTGGTACACCTGCCTAATATCGTGTAGGGCCCTCGCAAGCACGCAGAAGAGCCGCTACACGACGTAGCGTGGACTCGACTAATGTCTGAAGTAGTGCTGGAGGGAATTGACACCATGAATCCTGCAGGGCTATCCCTAAATCCGTTAGAGTACGAGGGGGTGGCGATCTCTTCTATACAGCACATTGCAAGGCATCCCAGATATGATCAATAATGTTCATGTCTGGGGAAAAACCTGGAGGGAAGTGTTTAAGGTCAGAAGAGTGTTCCTAGAGCCACTCTGTAGCAGTTCTGGATGTGTGAGGTGTCGCACTGTCCTGCTGGAATTGCCTCAAGTCTGTCGGAATGCACAATGGACATGAATGGATGCAAGTGATCAGACAGGATGCTTACGTACATGTTATCTGTCAGAGTCGTATCTAGAAGTGTCAGGAGTCCAATAACACTCCAACTGCACACGCCCCACACCATTACAGAGCCTCCACCAGCTTGAACTGTTGCCTGCTACTTGCAGGGGCCATGAACTCATGAAATTGTCTCCATAGACGTACACGTCCATCCGCTCGAAACAATTTGACACGAGACTCGTCCGACCAGGCAACATGTTTCCAGTGATCAACATTCCAATGACCGTGTTGATGGGCCCAGGTGAGGCGTAAAGGTTCGTGTAGTGCAGTCATCAAGGGTACACGAGTGGCCTTCCGCTCAGAAATCCCATATCGATGATGTTTGTTTGAATGGTTCGTACACTGGCACGTGTTGATGGCCCAACATTGAAATCTGCAGCAATTGGCGGAAGGGTTGCACTTCTGTCAGGTTGAAATATTCCCTTCAGTCGTCTTTGGTCCCGTTCTTGCAGGGTCTTTTTCCGGCCGCAGCGATGTCGGAGATTTGATGTTTTACTGGATTCCTGCTATTCACGGTGCACTCGTGAAATGGTCGTACAGGAAAATCCCCACTTCATCGCCAACTCGGAGATGCTGTGTCCCATCGCTCGTGCGCCGACTGTAACACGACGTTCAAACTCACATAAATCTTGATAACCTGCCACTGTAGCAGCAGTAACCGATCTAACAACTGCGCCAGACACTTTTTGTCCTACATAGGCGTTTCCGACCGCAGCGCCGTATTCTGTCTGTTTGTATATCTCTGTATTTGAGTACGAACGTGTATACCAGTTTGATTGGCGCTTCAGTGTAGTTTGTCTCCACAATTCTCACGATACTGAACATCTCATTACATTTCGCACTGTCGTGGGATTTTTTGGGTCACCATATGTTATCCTTTCAGTATCAGGACTCAGTTGAAAGAATTGATTAACTATTAACTTTATCTAAAATCAATCAGATCTCTGTCCAGTACATCTTCGCTATTAATTTATGTTATTTTGTATATTCTCGCCGGCAATATATAAACACTATATACCTGACCGTCCGATTGCCACATTTATCCTGCTGCTCCTCTACCAAGTAATGGTACTTCTTTCCTGGAAATTTAACGACATATTTGTTTACTCATTTATAAACACAAGAAGAAATTTTTCACCACTCTATGTTTTCATATGTTTTACTATCTCTGAAGGTGTCTGATTTGATCTTTATCAGCATTCTGATCCTCCTGTATCAAACCGTGAGGCAGCTCGTATTCGATGTAATCTACTCATGACATCTGACGTCTCATCGACTTTTAACAACTATTTCACATCACCACATCTTTTTCGATATCAGCTCATTCTGAGGTTTCTCTTCTGCACTTCTGTTAGTTTTATTTCTGTTCGGCTTGCAAGTGAGCTTCTGTTTCCTTGTTTCACCAGTAACCTGTAATAGTTCTAGAATCACAGATCTTTTCCGGCCGTTGCTCCCACAGTACCTATAGTAGCGATTCCTAGAGACCAAACAACTTTAAGTTAGAAAATTTGTAAAAAAATCGTCGCAAGAAAACAAGCAAGTAATGCTCATTGTCAGTTTTCTGCTATATCAGCAAGTCCTTAGATTCTCCATTTTATGCGATCCACTGCTTCCTCCTTAATGTTGCTGTATGTGCTTCCGTCCATCACATTATCAAAGATATATCTCTTCATCCCTCATCTCTTCTTTCCTTCCAGGTAGCCCTTCTAAGGCTGTTTTTTATTAGCTCTATCTTCTTCCTTAATATGTGTGTAACCCAGTTTCGTTTCCTTCTTTATATTACATCCAGTAATTGTCTTTGCTCTCTCACTCTTCTTACGTCTTCATTTTTCGCTCTGTCCATCCTACTTATTTTTTCCATCTTCAGCCATATCCACATTTCAAAAGTCTTCAGCCTTTCTTACTTCCTCAGTTCCACATTTCAACGCCATGCAAGAGGGCACGCCACACAAAGCATTTTATTAGCATTTTCCTGAAATCTTTGTCCTTATTTCTGCAGAAAATTCTTCTTTTCTTGTAAAATGTCTCTTTCGCCATTGCTATTCTGGTTTTAATTTCTGTGCTGATCTTCCAGTCCGTTTCTATTCAGCTTTCGAGGTAATTAAAACTTCGCGTATGTTCTAATTTTTCTCCATTCAGCTTTATCTCTAACTATTTATTTCCTCTCAGAGCCATTCTTTTGTTTACTTTGTATTTGTTTTCATTCCATAAATTGATCCGTTGCTTGAGTGATATACACTATACCCTGTAATTCTTTTTGACCTGTTGCTACGAGGACCTTGTCGTATGCAAACCTCGGAAACCATATTCACCCTCCAAGCTTTTCCCTCTCTCATCTAGTGGCAATGGTCGATCATATTTTCTAAGTTTGGGCTGAAAAGGATTGGAATTGACAGCAGCCTTATCTTATTTCTTTTCCTAGTTCTATTCGGTTGGTATTTTCTTCTCTCACTTTCACTGATGATGCTTTTCGATTTAAGCATAACTAATTTATAAGCCTTCTGGTTTTCCAGGCTACTCTCTTTTCCCTCATCATAGTCGCAAGATTGTCCCAATCCAAAAGCCTTCTCCAGATCTATAAGCACATATATCGCTCTCTTCTATTTTCAATGAACTTCTCTCCAGTAGTTCGCAGGAATCCTGCTGCATCATTTTTGCCTGTATTCCGTCAAAAACTAGATTGATCTCCATCTAGATTCTCTTCCATTAATTTTTCCAGTCTTTTATTTATGATGCTTAACATAATTTTTGCTGCATGTAAAATGAGGCTTACTGCCCTGGGCTCACTGCATTTTTTGGTTATTTGTTTATTGGGTTGTTGTTGTTGTGGTCTTCAGTCCTGAGACTGGTTTGATGCAGCTCTCCACGCTACTCTATCCTGTGCAAGCTTTTTCATCTCCCAGTACCTACTGCAACCTACATCCTTCTGAATCTGCTTAGTGTATTCATCTCTTGGTCTCCCTCTACGATTTTTACCCTCCACGCTGCCCTCCAATACTAAATTGGTGATACCTTGATGCCTCAGAACATGTCCTACCAACCGATCCCTTCTTCTGGTCAAGTTGTGCCACAAACTTCTCTTCTCCCCAATCCTATTCAATACTTCCTCATTAGTTATGTGATCTTCCCATCTAATCTTCAGCATTCTTCTGTAGCAACACATTTCGAAAGCTTCTATTCTCTTCTTGTCCAAACTATTTATCGTCCATGTTTCACTTCCATACATGGCTACACTCCATACGAATACTTTCAGAAATGACTTCCTGACACTTAAATCAATACAGGATGTTAACAAATTTCTCTTCTTCAGAAACGCTTTCCTTGCCATTGCCAGCCTACATTTTATATCCTCTCTACTTCGGCCATCATCAGTTATTTTGCTCCCCAAATAGCAAAACTCCTTTACTACTTTAAGTGCCTCATTTCCTAATCTAATTCCCTCAGCATCACCCGACTTAATTAGACTACATTCCATTATCCTTGTTTTGCTTTTGTTGATGTTCATCTTATATCCTCTTTCAAGACACTGTCCATTCCATTCAACTGCTCTTCCAAGTCCTTTGCTGTCTCTGACAGAATTACAATGTCATCGGCGAACCTCAAAGTTTTTATTTCTTCTCCATGAATTTTAATACCTACTCCGAATTTTTCTTTTGTTTCCTTTACTGCTTGCTCAATATACAGATTGAACAACATCGGGGAGAGGCTACAACCGTGTCTTACTCCCTTCCCAACCACTGCTTCCATTTCATGTCCCTCGACTCTTATAACTGCCATCTGGTTTCTGTACAAATTGTAAATAGCCTTTCGCTCCCTGTATTTTACCCCTGCCACCTTTAGAATTTGAAAGAGAGTATTCCAGTCAACATTGTCAAGAGCTTTCTTTAAATGCTAGAAACGTAGGTTTGCCTTTCCTTAATCTTTCGTCTAAGATAAGTCGTAAGGTCAGTATTGCCTCACGTGTTCCAGTGTTTCTACGGAGTCCAAACTGATCTTCCCCGAGGTTGGCTTCTACTAGTTTTTCCATTCGTCTGTAAAGAATTCGTGTTAGTATTTTGCAGCTGTGACTTATTAAAGTGATAGTTCGGTAATTTTCACATCTGTCAACACCTGCTTTCTTTGGGATTGGAATTATTATATTCTTCTTGAAGTCTGAGGGTATTTCGCCTGTTTCATACATCTTGCTCACCAGACGGTAGAGTTTAGTCAGGACTGGCTCTCCCAAGGCCGTCAGTAGTTCCAATGGAATGTTGTCTACTCCGGGGGCCTTGTTTCGACTCAGGTCTTTCAGTGCTCTGTCAAACTCTTCACGCAGTATCATATCTCCCATTTCACCTTCATCTACATCCTCTTCCATTTCCATAATATTGTCCTCAAGTACATCGCCCTTGTATAGACCCTCTATATACTCCTTCCACCTTTCTGCTTTCCCTTCTTTGCTTAGAACTGGGTTTCCATCTGAGCTCTTGATATTCATACAAGTCGTTCTCTTTTCTCCAAAGGTCTCTTTAATTTTCCTGTATGCAGTATCTATCTTACCCCTAGTGAGATAGGCCTCTACATCCTTACATTTGTCCTCTAGCCATCCCTGCTTAGCCATTTTGCACTTCCTGTCGATCTCATTTTTGAGACGTTTGTATTCCTTTTTGCCTGCTTCATTTACTGCATTTTTATATTTTCTCCTTTCATCAATTAAATTCAATATTTCTTCTGTTACCCAAGGATTTCTACTAGCCCTCGTCTTTTTACCTACTTGATCCTCTGCTGCCTTCACTACTTCATCCCTCAAAGCTACCCATTCTTCTTCTACTGTATTTCTTTCCCCCATTCCTGTCATTTGTTCCCTTATGCTCTCCCTGAAACTCTGTACAACCTCTGGTTCTTTCAGTTTATGCAAGTCCCATCTCCTTAAATTCCCACCTTTTTGCAGTTTCTTCAGTTTTAATCTACAGGTCATAACCAATAGATTGTGGTCAGAGTCCACATCTGCCCCTGGAAATGTCTTACAATTTAAAACGTGGTTCCTAAATCTCTGTCTTACCATTATATAATCTATCTGTTACCTTTTAGTATCTCCAGGGTTCTTCCATGTATACAACCTTCTTTCATGATTCTCAAACCAAGTGTTAGTTCAAAAATGGTTCAAATGGCTCTGAGCACTACGGGACTTAACATCTCTGGTCATCAGTCCCCTAGAACTTAGAACTACTTAAACCTAACTAACCTAAGGACATCACACACATCCATGCCCGAGGCAGGATTCGAACCTGCGACCGTAGCAGTCGCGCGGTTCCGGACTGAGCGCCTGAACCGCTAGACCACCGCGGCCGGCAAGTGTTAGTTATGATTATGTTGTGCTCTGTGCAAAATTCTACCAGGCGGCTTCCTCTTTCATTTCTTAGCCCCAATCCATATTCACCTACTATGTTTCGTTCTCTCCCTTTTCCTACACTCGAGTTCCAGTCACCCATGACTATTAAATTTTCGTCTCCCTTCACAATCTGAATAATTTCTTTTATTTCATCATACATTTCTTCAATTTCTTCGTCATCTGCAGAGCCAGTTGGCATATAAACTTGTACTACTGTAGTAGGTATGGGCTTCGTATCTATCTTGGCCACAATAATGCGTTCACTATGCTGTTTGTAGTAGCTTACCCGCATTCCTATTTTCCTATTCATTATTAAACCTACTCCTGCATTACCCCTATTTGATTTTGTGTTTATAACCCTGTAGTCACCTGACCAGAAGTCTTGTTCCTCCTGCCACCGAACTTCACTAATTCCCACTATATCTAACTTCAACCTATCCATTTCCCTTTTTAAATTTTCTAATTTACCTGCCTGATTAAGGGATCTGACATTCCACGCTCCGATCCGTAGAACGCCAGTTTTCTTTCTCCTGATAACGACATCCTCTTGAGTAGTCCCCGCCCGGAGATCCGAATGGGGGACTATTTTACCTCCGGAATATTTTACCCAAGTGGACGCCATCATCATTTAATCATACAGTAAAGCTGCATGCCCTCGGGAAAAATTACGGCTGTAGTTTCACCTTGCTTTCAGCCGTTCGCAGTACTAGCACAGCAAGGCCGTTTTGGTTATTGTTACAAGGCCAGATCAGTGAATCATCCAGACTGTTGCCCTTGCAACTACTGAAAAGGCTGCTGCCCCTCTTCAGGAACCACACGTTTGTCTGGCCTCTCAACAGATACGCCTCCGTTGTGGTTGCACCTACGGTACGGCTATCTGTATCGCTGAGGCACGCAAGCCTCCCCACCAACGGCAAGGTCCATGGTTCATGAGGGGGGGGGGGGGGTTTATTGGGTTTATTGGGTATTGGAATCATTGTTGTTGTACGATAGTCCTCTATCCATTCACCATAGTCACATATTTTGTTTAATGACCTCAATATTCCTCTTACAACTTTTCGGTTTAAACATTTTAGTATTTCTCCTGTTATTGTATCTATACTTACTGCTTTCCAGTTTCTTATTGCAGCTATTGCGCTCTTTACACTAAGGTGGCAAAAGTCATGGGATAGTGAAATACACATAGATGATCAGCCAGATCATTATAATCGCCGACGTACTATCGATGTGAACCCGTCCAGGCGATAGCAGCGCCGTGTGGCGAGGAATGACTGCTAGTCAGACAGACGCACGGTGCATGCATTGTCAGTGAGCGTGCTATCCAAGTGTAGAATGGAGAAGGCGCGCAATCTATGACCAAGGGCAAATTATGGTGGCTCGGAGGCTCGTCACTAGCATATCAGAAACTGCACTTGTCGGGTGTTCGAGGAATATTGTGTGTCTTCAACAAGTGGCGAAACCAAGGTGAAACCATGTCCAGACGTCGAGGAGTTAGGCGGGCGCCCCTAATTGCAGACGTCGGACATCGTATACTGGGCAGACGGGTAAAACAGGACAGCCGGCGAGCTGTGGCGGAACTAACATCACACGTTAATGCTGGGCAGAGTTACACGGGCGTCTGAACACACAGTGTCCGATCGCTCCTAAAGATGGGCCTCCGCAGCTGACGATCCATGCATCTGCCAATATTATCACCCGATATCGTGAACTACGACTGAAGTGGGCATTTGGCCATCGTCGATGGAGCTGGCGCAGTGGCAGAGCGTTTCATCGTGTGATCAATTCCGATACTTTCTTCATTACGCCGACTGGAGTGTGTGAATTTGTCGTCTTCCAGGGGAACAGCTCCTTGACACCTGTACTGCGGCAGGGAGGGAAGCTGGCGGCGACTCCATTATGCTCTAGGGAACAGTCACGTGGGCATTGGTGGGTCCCGTGGAGTTCGTACAAGGCACCATGACAACCAAGGGGCTCGTACACTGGTTGTAGACAACATACACCTCTTCATGACGATCATGTTTCCCGACGGCAAAGGCATTTTTCAATTTTTCAACAAGGTAATGCGCCATGTCACAAGGCCAGGAATGTGATGAAGTGGTTCGGGGAACACAGTGCGAAATTCCAATTGATGTGCTGTCCTCCCCAACTGGTCAGATCTGAACCCAATTGAACACATCTAGGAGGTGATTGAATGTGGTGACAGAGCTAATCGCCCCCTCCCCAGAATTTACGGGGATCAGGCGATTTGTGTGTGCAGATGTGACGCCATCTCCCTCCAGCGACGTACCAAAGCCTCGCTACTTTCAATCCAAGACGCATCACCGCTATTATCCAAGCGGGCAGACCCCACTAAGCTATGGATCCAGGTTGTCAAGACTCATTGTGCAAGGTGGTGGTGGCTCCATAATGGTGTGGGCTGTCTTCACATGGAATGAACTGGATCCTCTGGTGCAAATGAACCGATCATTGACAGTAAATGGTTATGTTCGGCTACTTGGAGACCATTTACAGTCATTCATGGACTTAAAGTTTCCAAATAATGATGAAATTTTTTTGGATGACTTTTTGTCATGTCACCTGACCACAGTTGTTCGCGATTGGTTTGAAGTACATTATGGGCGATTTGAGAGAATGATTTGGCCACCCAGATCGCCAGATATGAATCCCATCGAACATTTATCGGACAAAACCGAAATATTAGTTCATGGACAGATTTCTGCACCGACAACGTTCGCAAATTTTGGAGGCTATAGAGTGACAATTCTCTGTATTTCTGCAAGGAATTTGTTGAGTCCATGCCACGTCGAGTTGCTGCACTACGCTGGGCAAAAGGAAGTCCGACACGGTATTTGGATGTATCTCATGACTTTCGACTCCTTATTGTTCTTCTTCCATTATGGCTGTTGGTCCTCTCTCGTCATCATTTACACTGTGCACGGATTAAAGTTCCGGAGTTGTTGGTTTGTGATCTGTCATATAGCTTTTTTAAATAGTCTTCCCATCTCTGTAGGATGTCCTCACTGTCTTTGTACATTACTATGGACGATTAATGGAGGATGCTACATTTACTTAGTACGGGTTGATTGCTCTGCGATTTGACATAAACAGCTTCTGCTACCAACACTGTAATCTACATCTACATCTACATCCATACTCAGCAAGCCACCTGACGGTGTTTGGCGGAGGGTACCATGAGTACCTCTATTGGTTCTCCCTTCTATTCCAGTCTCGTATTGTTCGTGGAAAGAAGGATTGTCGGTATGCCTCTGTGTGGGCTCTAATCTCTCTGATATTATCCTGATGGTCTCTTCGCGAGATATACGTAGGAGGGAGCAATATACTGCTTGACTCCTCGGTGAAGGTATGTTCTCGAAACTTCAACAAAAGCCCGTATCGAGCTACTGAGCGTCTCTCCTGCAGAGTCTTGCACTGGAGTTTATCTATCATCTCCGTAACGCTTTCGCGATTACTAAATAATCCTGTAACGAAGCGCGCTGCTCTCCGTTGGATCTTCTCTATCTCTTCTATCAACCCTATCTGGTACAGATCCCACACTGCTGAGCATTTTTCAAACAGTGGGCGAACAAGCGTACTGTAACCTACTTCCTTTGTTTTCGGATTGCATTTCCTTAGGATTCTTCCAATGAATCTCAGTCTGGCATCTGCTTTACCGACGATCAACTTCATATGATCATTCCATTTTAAATCACTCCTAATGCGTACTCCCAGATAATTTATGGAATTAACTGCTTCCAGTTGCTGACCTGCTATATTGTAGCTAAATGATAAGGGATCTTTCTTTCTATGTATTCGCAGCACATTACACTTGTCTACATTGAGATTCAATTGCCATTCCCTGCACCATGCGTCAATTCGCTGCAGATCCTCCTGCATTTCAGTACAATTTTCTATTGTTACAACCTCTCGATATACCACAGCATCATCCGCAAAAAGCCTCAGTGAACTTCCGATGTCATCCACAAGGTCATTTATGTACATTGTGAATAGCAACTGTCCTACGACACTCCCCTGCGGCACACCTGGAATCACTCTTACTTCGGAGAATGACATGCCGCGTTCTGTTATCTAGGAACTCTTCAATCCAATCACACAATTGGTCTGTTAGTCCATATGCCCTTACTTTGTTCATTAAACGACTGTGGAGAACTGTATCAAACGTCTTGAGGAAGTCAAGAAACATGGTATCTACCTGGGAGCCCGTGTCTATGGCCCTCTGAGTCTCGTGGACGAATAGCGCGAGCTGGGTTTCACACGATCGTCTTTTTCAAAACCCATGATGATTCCTACAGAGTAGATTTCTAGTCTCCAGAAAAGTCATTATACTCGAACATAATACGTGTTCCAAAATTTTACAACTGATTGACGTTGGAGATATAGGTCTATAGTTCTGCACATTTGTTCGACGTCCCTTCTTGAAAACGGGTTTGGTAGTACCAGTTTGTTAAAAAACTCTTACGTGAGAGGTGATCACAAAATTTGGCCGGCATCCTTTTTAGGACTAACTATACTGGGAAGACACGTTATCTATGGGTTTCAGCCACTGGAATATTTCGCTTAGACGTGAACTGTGAAGTGCAATGAAACTTCCTAACAAAGATATGTATAGTGTTATCAAGCTGTAGATAATTTGTTGAGCTTGTCCATTGCCCCCAAAATGAAAGGATGTCTACATCTACATCTACATGACTACTCTGCAATTCACATTTAAGTGCGTGGCAGAGGGTTCATCGAACCACAATCATACTATCTCTCTACCATTCCACTCCCGAACAGCGCGCGGGAAAAACGAACACCTAAACCTTTCTGTTCGAGCTCTGATTTCTCTTATTTTATTTTGATGATCATTTCTATCTATGTAGGCTGGGCTCAACAAAATATTTTTGCATTCGTAAGAGAAAGTTGTTGACTGGAATTTCGTAAATAGATCTCGCAGCGACGAAAAACGTCTTTGCTTTAATGACTTCCATTCCAACTCGCGTATCATATATGCGACACTCTCTCCTATTACGTGATAATACAAAACGAGCTGCCCTTTATTGCATCCTTTCGATGTACTCCGTCAATCCCACCTGGTAAGGATCCCACACCGCGCAGCAATATTCTAACAGAGGACGAATGAGTGTAGTGTAAGCTGTCTCTTTAGTGGACTTGTTGCATCTTCTAAGTGTCCTGCCAATGAAACGCAACCTTTGGCTCGGCTTCCCCACAATATTATCTACGTGGTCTTTCCAACTGAAGTTGTTCGTAATTTTAACACTCGGATACTTAGTTGAATTGACAGCCTTGAGAATTGTACTATTTATCGAGTAATAGAATTACAACGGATTTCTTTTGAAACTCATGTGGATTACCTCACACTTTTCGTTATTTAGTGTCAACTACCACCTACCACACCATACAGCAATCTTTTCTAAATCGCTTTGCAACTGATACTGGTCTTCGTATGACCTTACTAGACGGTAAACTACAGCATCATCTGTGAACAACCCAAGAGAACTGCTCAGATTGTCACCCAGGTCATTTATATAGATCAGGAACAGCAGAGGTCCCAGGACGCTTCCCTGGGGAACACCTGATATCACTTCAGTTTTACTCGATGATTTGCCGTCTGTTACTACGAACTGCGACCTTCCTGACAGGAAATCACGAATCCAGTCGCACAACTGAGACGATACCCCATAGGCCCGCAGCTTGATTAGAAGTCGCTTGTGAGGAACGGTGTCAAAAGCTTTCCGGAAATCTAGAAATACGGAATCAACTTGAGATCCCCTGTCGATAGCGGCCATTACTTCGTGCGAATAAAAAGCTAGCTGTGTTGCACAAGAACGATGTTTTCTGAAACCATGCTGATTACGTATCAATAGATCGTTCCCTTCGAGGTGATTCATAATGTTTGAATACAGTATATGCTCCAAAACCCTACTGCAAACCGACGTCAATGATATAGGTCTGTAGTTAGATGGATTACTCCTACTACCCTTCTTAAACACTGGCGCGACCTGCGCAATTTTCCAATCTGTAGGTACAGATCTATCGGTGAGCGAGCGGTTGTATATGATTGCTAAGTAGGGAGCTATTGTATCAGCGTAATCTGAAAGGAACCTGCTGTGTTGGCAGAAGAGCCAACACCGTGTTGCTAGAGGAGGCCGAAATGCACGCGTTTAATTACACGCAGACTGGCGTGAGGTCTGGAACAGTTAACTGTAATTAATATAGCCAATAAGGTACGCTGTTGCTGGAATACTTAACTTTAATCCATAAGCGGTGTACATCGGTCTGACGGTACAGGTATCACAAGTTAAATATCTATTGATAATGGCGCCTTGCTAGGTCGTAGCAAATGATGTAGCTGAAGGCTATGCTAACTATCGTCTCGGCAATTGAGAGCGTATTTGTCAGAGTAGCATCGCTAGCAAAGTCGGCTGTACAACTGGGGCGAGTGCTAGTAAGTCTCTCTAGACCTGCCGTGTGGCGACGCTCGGTCTGCAATCACTGATAGTGGCGACACGCGGGTCCGACGTATACCACCGGACCGCGGCCGATTTAAAGGCTACCACCTAGCAAGTGTGGTGTCTGGCGGTGACACCACAGAACCTAATCGGTATACAATCTGGACCTGAAGACTTGCCCGTATCAAGCGATTTGAGTTGCTTCGCAACAATAAATTATTGCCTTGTACAGATGTAATTTACAAAACATCAGTTTAATTAGAAATATTATGAGAGCGATAAAGACAGGAATATGTATTTTAGCATTATTGGTTATCACACATAGACCATTAAGAGAAAAGGTAGAACAGACCATTAGTAGAATTAACTAAATTACGAATCTTTCTATTGTAGGTGGGGATCGGAAAATACAGACAAGAATATTTTAAATTTTGTAAAAATGTTAAGGGATCTAAAATATGTGAATGTTATCTGTTATCTACAGCCGGCCGGAGTGGCCATGTGGTTCTAGGCGCTACGGTCTGGAACCGCGAGACCGCTACGGTCGCAGGTTCGAATCCTGCCTCGGGCATGGATGTGTGTGATGTTCTTAGGTTAGTTAGGTTTACGTAGTTCTAAGTCCTAGGGGGCTGATGACCTCAGAAGTTGAGTCCCATAGTGCTCAGAGCCATTTGAACCATTTTTGTTATCTACAAATCTCATCCATTTCAAAATTCCTCTATCTCCGTTCGTTTTAAACTGACTATATTATATGTATTGCTCTCCAGTCTAGTCGCATGTGTGTGTGTGTGTGTGTGTGTGTGTGTGTGTGTGTGTGTGTGTAGGAGTAGTTGCGGATGTGCCAATACTAATTCGCCTGAGGTCAGTGGATAGATTTCTGAGCAGGGATAACGCATGAGAGTTGGGTCGTTTGTGTATCATGGGGCAGCCGTACTAGCAATTGTACCTGTGGTCTATTTGTTTTACCATGGTTATAGACTGGGTGTTCTCCGGTTTCTGCTTTCCTGTGCCTCTAATCAGTTGATAATTTCGTGCCTTTGCAACGTCATTCAAGTTTACGAGCATTCTTCTTCTCCCTTCCTGTTCTGCAATCTTTCCTTAGGTCAATCACAGGTGAGGGCTATTTCATCGCAGTTTATGTTGCATCCAAGATGTATTCCTCGTGTCATTTCTACTAGTTTCCTTTCTTCTCCAGTTTACAGCACTTCTTAAATCCCTCATTCTGTTCAGTCCGTATCAGTTTAAGTAATTTTTTCCACAACAACGTTTCAGTACTTTCCATGTATTATTACTCTTTCCATTTTAATTGTCCGTGATTCACTGGCATTTTGTACAACACTGCACACAAAACATTTGCTATATCTCCTTTTTGGATCTATCTGAAATCTTTAATCTTTCCGCTGTCAGGAAACAGTTAACCTCTTCAAAGGTTCTTTCACCCAGCGATATTCTGTTTCTTATTATTTAGGCACAGCTCCAATTTTCTGTCACCAAACCTAAAAAAGTTTCCCATGCTCTTTCATTCCAATGATATTTCGATGCTTCTTTCGTATTTGTTGATTCTAATCCCTTCTGTGTGCCAACATTCATCCTGATTCCATACTCTTTTGCAATTTTACGACCGTCTTCGACAAATACTGTAGCTAGTTTTTCTTGTATTATACTTGATCACAATCACTGGTTCAGTTTTTACAATGAGAGGTTTCAAATCGTGATTTATAGTAGTCTTAAGATGAATATCGAACCACAAGACGCCACTTGATACAGAATCGCATTTCGAATGACGTATTTCATAATATATGGTAGTCTTTCTCCTGTCCTTCGATCACTTGAATACTTACAACACTTATCTCTTCTCCAACTACTACTATACCACCTACTATTTTTCCTTACCTGCTCTGTTTTAGAGAAGTTACAGCCGGTAACATGCTCTCACTTCGGTGAACCACGATTAATGCGCTTCCAATCTTGATCCACTATAAGTACTCAAACTAAAGTGCTGGATGGGAAGATATAAAAATTGGATTACAGATGGTCAACAGTTGAATGTCAAGAGCTTGACGCCTATCTAAATCCTATGCCAGTATAGGTTGATATTGATATATTTTGTTAGTAAAGTCTGTGTCCAATTGCTGTTGAAGTACTTTACGAAGCTCATCGAACTTTTCAGGCCCTGCTGTCACTACACTGTTAGCCAAAAAACTGCAGCACCATGAAGCTGGCCAGCAACAAACGTAAACTGAGTGTATTATATACTAGCGTAGGCAAATTATTTGTTTTTAGTTGTAACACTTCTTACAATTGTCTGCAAGGAGAGATTAGGCAGTGATTTTGTCACTCAGAAATCGTATTTGATTTTTGTTTGTTTGTGATAATATCGTGTTAAGCTTTGTGTAAGAAGAAGAGATACTTACCAACATGTTTCGCAATTCTACAACGACAGGATCATGTCCTATCGAATTGTGTTTATCGTTCCACAATACTACTATTTGAGGTGGTCGGGATTCAGCGACGGTCAAGGGAAAGTGTTATCGACTGGTTCAGGTGACGGACAGTTGGCACCATGCAGGATTTCATGGCCCTCTAGGTAATGGCTCTCGAGAGGACGGACAATATGTTAGTTCGGCGATGCAGGATGGTACACCCCCGTCACACACCTCGAGTCCGGAAATTGGTTTGTCTGCTGCAACACAGAACCGTGCGAAAACGTGTGTGAAGCGGTAGGGAGCCGGTTAGGGTGCGAAACGACACTGGGACTACAAAATAAAGTATATTTTAACGACAGTTCATTAAATTCATTAAAAACAGTCAAAATCTTCACAATCAGGGAAATACGGCTGCAACTAAACGAAAAGTTTCGAAGTTCGGAAGAAACTTCCAGTACAAGTAGTGTTCAGAGAGTATCATGTCAAGAAAAATAGAAAAACACGGCTTAAAGCCAAACGACAAGTGTATTCCACAGTCAAATACAGAGAGCTATAAACCCAGCTCAATTAAACCACAATTATTCAAAAGTCGCTATTAAATAGATCGAAAACCTTAGCAACTGCTAAATTGACTTAAGGCCCAATTAAGGCAAAAAATTTAAATTACAAGTAGGTGTAGTAAAATTCAATAAAGTACAGTTAATGGGGCAATGGTGCAAGGCAAATCCAAAATTATTCCTAGCAACTGCTCAAACGGCTTATCGTAGTGAAGTAAGTGGTGGCAGTGAGAATACCGAGAACAGCTACAGATTAAGAATACGCACCTCCAAGTCCCACCGCTGCGAACTAGTCTACCCAATAACTAGCCGAGGACGGGTTTAATTCAGGTTCGTCGCTGTTTACATTTGAACTCTTGCTGGGAAGCGTCCTCTGATCTCCGAGTAACGGGCCAGAGGAATAATTATAATTCGGTTAATGTAATTTGATAGTTGACGTCTCTCACTTGCCGTTTCAGTGTTGCCACAACCGCTGCCATCTACCGTTCGGTTATAGACGACACACAAACATGGCGGGTCACTTCACATGTGCTGTCATTGTGTAGCGCGGAGCAATGTTGGAAGTGTCCGCCACCAGGTGTGACGGACGGAAATGGCGGATTCTCTGTTGCCAGCTGATTTTAAGTGACCAATGATTGAACTACGGCAGACGACACGTTTTGTAACCCTGAATTTAAACACGTGTCATAACCTGACCAGAGCTTCGTGATGTGCAGTGTGCCCGATAACACAGCGATCAACAATTTGCGGCAGAGCTAAAATCAGTCTCGCTTTGTTCACGGTGATGAAAACTAACCTCTGAGAGCAAAGTGAGGGCATAAAAATTTCAGTTTTAGCGCTAAAAGCAAACCGTAATTTCTCGCTGCCATTGGTTACCTGAAACTGTCCCCAGCACTCGCTACATGAGTTGCTGCGTTACCAACCGAAAAAGCAGTCCTGGATGGACTTGGTTGCAGATTATAGGCAAAATAAGCAGATTACAAACGGGAAAAAGAATGATAGCAACAAAAATAAGAGCAAATTTAAATAAATCAATAAGATGTCTAAAATGACGCAGACAGTTACTAGAACTGAGGAAATTACATTTAAATAAATTAATTGAATAAAAATAATAATCAAAGTCTTTTTATTACAAAAAAAATGTGTGTGAAACCTTATGGGACTTAAGTGCTAAGGTTATCAAAAAAATGGTTCAAATGGCTCTGAGCACTATGGGACTCAACTGCTGAGGTCATTAGTCCCCTAGAACTTAGAACTAGTTAAACCTAACTAACCTAAGGACATCACAAACATCCATGCCCGAGGCAGGATTCGAACCTGCGACCGTAGCGGTCTTGCGGTTCCAGACTGCAGCGCCTTTATAAGGTTATCAGTCCCTAAGCTTACACACTACTTAACCTAAATTATCCTAAAGACAAACACACACACCCATGCCCGAGGGAGGACCCGAACCTCCGCCGGGACCAGCCGCACAGTCCATGACTGCAGCGCCTTAGACCGTTCGGCTAATCCCACGCGGCTTATTTATTACATTTAGAAATTTAAAAAAAAATATCACTGTAGGTGACGAGATTCGAAATTACGACCTTTTATTCGGCAAGTTTATAAGCTAACGACTGCACCATGCCACTAAACCACATCTAATTGCTAAATGTAAGGATCTGGTGACCAAGTCACAACGGTTAATTGTAGACTTCAAAAATTTGGCTTCAGTCATTATCGTGTGAAGCCTATGTATGGTAGGCCAATCCCTGTGATTATAATAGCTTTACTTAAATTGAAAGTGGAGGGTAGAGTAAGGAAAGTGAAGGGAAGGAAATGATTATATTAGTTGCATCAGAACTTTAAGCGGAATCAGCAGCAAGATTTGGAAATGTGTGCCAGACCGAGACTCGAACCCGGCATCTGTTGCTTGCTAAGCAGCTGCGTTAAGCGCTTCGTCATCCGGACACCGTGTTTATCGTAAGTGCAAATGCACGGGCGATCTCGGTACGCTCCCCGCCTGCTCACATTCCAACCTAGCGCCACCTATCCGCTGTCACCGTCGATGCTCTCCACGCTAGATCCCCGCTGGGGGCCGAACGGTATTGTGTGGGAATGTCTTTCGGACATATCTGAAAGAACAGACGTCACACATTCATACAGTTACAGTAACTGTATAAATGACGCTGAATCGCATCTTGTATGAAAGGGTCCGGTAGTGTTTGGCGTGTGTGTATGTACGGGTGTATGATGAAATAAGAAATAAATGGACGACACCCAGGAGTCAGGATCCAGGCACATCAAGGACGCGAGTCGAACAAGGAAATGGAAGTGAACGGACTAATTGTTGTAGTAGTGCAGCAACGGCGAAGGGTTCAGTCGTTATATTAGGCGACCCGATTGGAACAAACTAGCTCCAAGGCGTGATGGATCATCTGTCAAATATGGAAAACCACTGACAGCACGGCGACTATTGTTGCGGCTTCTATTCGCACAACAGCAATGGACACAGGAGCCGCACAACGTCAACTTTTCAGGCGAGTCCTGTCGCTGCGAAGAGCATCGCAATGAACGTATCCATGTGCGGAAACTCAAAGAATGAATGAATGTTGCCAATGGTAGTGGTAATCTCGGCAACAGGTGTTGCATTACTGACATGTTACGGTTGGTGACTATGCTCTATATTCAAGATCTCCGTGACTTTAACTTTCAACAGTATAACACAGCTCCAGCTATCTCGATACAGAGGCATTTTGACTATTACCATCTTTAACACGTCCTGCTCCCGTATACGTAAAACCCCATTATCGGGTCCTGGTGTCCCAGTGGTATGCATCCTGCGCCAATGGTGTCGGTGGGTGCGATGTTGTGGGGAGTGGGGTCAGCACATAGATTTCTAGGCCGTTGTTAGTATCGTGATCTGGAGCCGGTATTACTCGATCTAATAGCTCTTCAATAGGCATCACGAGGTTGAGGTCAACCCCTTCCAGTCCTGCCATTAGGGGAAAACCCATGGGAACTGCGAATCGAACCCAGGCATTCTGTATGGCAGTCAACAACACTGAACATGCAGCTACAGAGGCGGGCAGTTGTAGTTGGCAGCACTGTGTACTAAAATTCTCATCCCTTATACGCCGCCGGCCGTTGTGGTCGAGCGGTTCTAGGCGCTTCAGTCTGGAACCGCGCGACCGCTACCGTCGCAGGTTCGAATCCTGCCTCAGGCATGGATGTGTGTGATGTCCTTAGGTTAGTTAGGTTTAAGTAGTTCTAAGTTCTAGGGGACTGATGACCTCAGATGTTAAGTCCCATAGTGCTGACAGCCATTTGAACCATTTGAACCTTATACGCCAAGTAGATCTACAAATTTAAACACGTATTCTTCCTACTAAACAGGGTTATAGATGCCATGTGGCTAGGGCAGGTCGACAGGTAGCCTGGTGCAAGTCTTTCGAATTGACCCCACTTCGGCGACTTGCGTGTCGATGAGGATGAAATGATAATGATAAGAACAACACAAGACCCAGTCCCTGAGCGGAGAAAATCTCTGACCCAGCCGGGAATCGAACCCAGGTCAGTAGGTATGACATTCCGTCGCGCTGACCACTCAGCTACCAGGGGCAGACACTAAACAGGTTGTAACGGGTATAGATGCAGTTATTGCTATTGGTTACTGAGGACGGTGCACTGAATATAATTGCATTATTATTTACGTCATTTTCAGACTAATAATTATAACTATTACAAGTTGTTTTTAGGTTGGTTAGTATCTCGAAATGTTTGTAGCAATAGCAAGCCATCAATGACTCTTCTCTCCTGGGCTGTAATTAAGAGGTTGAAGTGTGAACGCATCAACGCACAATGGTTAGTCTATATTGACAGGTATAATCCACTTACTGGTGCAGTTATGATCGTGCAGAAAACATCAGGTAGTAAACAGTGTGATATGGACGACTGTTCAACGCAGACAAAAAAACAACCAATAAATTGATGTGTCTACATATTAAGATAATACATATAAAATATCTGCGTTTATACCCATTACCCGCTATATAGTGTACGCATTTAGTGTAGTCTTTGTGTCTGCTCCCTCTACACTAAAGTACAATAACTTCAGTATAACTGTTACAAATCGGTCACTTCAAGGACAGCTCCGAGCCAGAAACCCCAAATCACCACCTTTTGCTTCTTTAATAACCTCAAGCGAGAGCTCATTGGAGGGCAGGGTGGAGGTGTGTTTTCTGATGAAAGCTGGTTCTGCTTCAGTGCCAGTGATGGCCGTGTGTTGATTAGTAGGTTGCCACTTTAGGGACTGCAACCAATTTGTCTGCGTGCTAGACACACTGGACCTATACCTGGAGCAATGGTCTGCGGTGCGATTTCGTATAACAGCAGGAGCACTCTCGTGGTTATGCCACACATCTTGACTGCAAATTTTGTACGCCAGTCTGGTGATTCGACCTGTTGTGCTATCATTCATGAACAGCATGCTAGGAGGTGTTTTCCAGCAGGATAACGCTCACCCAAATACCGCTGTTGTAGCCCAACGTGCTCTACAGAGTGTCGACATGTTGCCTTGTTCTGGTCGATCACCAGACCTATCTCCAGTCGAGCACGTGTGGGACATCAGTGTTGTCCACAAAAAGTATTAACCGTCTATCTATTGACCGAGCAAGTGTAACAGGCGTGGAACTCTACCACACAAACTGACATCCGGCACCTGTACAACACTATGCATGCACGTTTGTGTTGAACATTCTGACGATTACACCAGTTATTAATGTAGCAGCATTCCACATTTTCAGTGTCTCTTCTCGAGATTACCTTACCCTGTGGTCTGTTGTTTCCAAAGAAACCATAGAAAATTTTCATTTTTATTCTTGATTTTCTGCCAATAATAAGAGTCCAAGCTCCATAGGCAAACAGCCAGCCGGCATTAAGAAATAGTCCACCAGGACGTAGGGACAAGATAAGTGGCGGAGGCTGCCAAGTATGGCTTGTTGATCAAATAACTTAGTGTTTGACTTCCTGCTAGAGGAAGCAGCGTGAAACAAACAAAGTCCAGGACGATAATACAGCAAGAGAGAGTGTCAGTCACATGTGGAAAAGACTCGTGTGGAACCAAATTAAGTTGTGTGCAGCTAGAAACGAAAGTGTGTGGAACCGAAGGCATTCTTGCGCAAGCCGACCAATTAGAAACGAGAGTGTCGTGTGGAACCATAGGCATTCTTGTGCAATCTGATCACTTAGAAATGAAAGGGTCGTGTGAAACAAATTAACTCGTGTGCACCCAAGTACATGAGAAACGAAATAAAAGGCCAGCAGTGGAATAGCTAGATGCAGAGATCCAGATGCAGATTCAGAGCCAGTGCCAGCAGTTTGGAGATTCCGCAGCGAGACGCCAGTGGGGTCGAGTAGGCTCATAGCGGCTGATACAGCTGATAAAGACTTCAACTATGAGAAGATGCTGATAGACTCTGGTGGAACTCAGGAACTGCAGGTCAAGTAGGATTTTTAGAGTTTCATTGGAATAGTGTTGAACAGAGGCTGTCAGACTTTGTCTCAATTACTTAGAGAGATTTCAGTGCTAACCAAAAACAAGTGATTGCTTTGTACTTGTTTTCTGTATGTACCGGCAATTAGTTTTGAAGTAGCAAGTCCGAATAAATAAACTGAATCTTACTAAGGGGTTCATGGTCCAACACCTCACGTAAGTATATTTGAGAATAAACTTGATAGAAACTAACCAATCTTTTCTGCCCATTGCAATTCTGTAACCTATTTTCAGGAAACTTATTTTCTTCAAACCAAGGAGATTCTCTCCCTCTCATCTCTGATATAAAGGTTGACAGCAATTTATAACTAACCCATTGTCGTTAACGTCCCGATTGCGCTACACAGTTCGCACTTACTTCATTCTGGTATAGTGAGACTGTGCCGGGACGCGACAGGTCTTGCAAAGCTAATCTGTCAAATATATTGCGTAGACAAATGTATTCCAGAATTTTCATTACTCTGTATCAATTAGTTATTGACGTTGCGATTTTTTCTGCCAGTGTAATTATGTTTTCGTGAAGAATAGTTTTGCAAAGAATAATTAGATTTTTTTTTAAGTTTATCTGATGGACATGTAGCGCATAACGAGGAACGTTTCGAATTTCACTATTTACTGTCACTTCTGGTACTGCAATTATAATGACGATCAGTCTAAGTAAGGACAGCAGATGAAGTGAGATACAGAGACCTTGACCATTAGCCAAGAGGTATCACTTGCTCCGCTGTCGGCCTCCTGCAGGTAATTTGAAAGTGGCGCGGAGGCGCAGCGCAGGGTTTTCCACGGAGGGCGGTCGTGTGGTGTCCCAGCCTTATCGGCAGAGCAAAGCGACCGTGTTGGCGGGACGTGGCCGTATTTCTCCGTGGGGCTGTCGGATGCGCTCGCTATCTAGCGCACGTAAGGCGAGCAAGGCCGCCAACCACACGGCTCTGTCTCTCGCTCTCTATTTATGGCCGCGGCCAGCGCTTCCCGGCCCGTCCTGCCCCAGAAAAGGCATCTCGGGTCGGCGAGCGCAGCTCCCGTCGGCGGAGCGTAGCCACGGACCGATATGCACAAGGCGGTGGACGTCAGAAGACTGGCGAACTGCATCGTCAGCGTAACTGCAGAGCACGTGTCTGAACGTGAACGGAGTACAGTAAAGCTTGTCGTTGTTATAGTCTCTCCAGTTGCGTTGATGGAGCTGTCCATGCTATTCTGTCCAGGGCAAGCATCTCCATCTTCATATAACTACTGCAGCTTACTCCCATCTGAACTTGTTTAGCGAAGCCGTTGTCTCCCTCTACAAGTTTAACTTGTGCTGAGCAAAGATGTAGGTGCAGGGCTATAGTTTCTGTGTCCCTCAGCGATGAATTGCTGCACATCGATAATCGTTTCGAAGTCAATACAGAATTCTGGAGGAGGCTGCAACGATGTGACCCATCGACGTGCAAACCATTCAAGTGCTGTTCACTAGTCGCTATATAAGTCGCTTAAAAGATATAGTAATGAAAGCTCGAAGTGTAACTGCGACCAAATCACAAAGTAATCCGTACTGCTGCTCAGGTAATACATTATGTCTGACACAGTCTCATTATCACTCGTCTTCATTTTATTGTGTATTTCAATAATTTATGCTGTTCTCTGTGCAATGACAACTGGTCCATCACCTGTTACAATGAAAGAGTTTAAGCACTCTTAGTCAGCCATTTCAGTGCTTAAATAAATTAATTAAATGATTTTATTTGATCTGCAATTGAGGACTTCATTCAAAATATCTTTTTATCTGAGCCTCTCTACGATTCTACCACTGTAGCTTCCTACCTCTTCATAATTACAGTTAGTAGCTCAAATGATTATGTGTGAGGTCACGATCAATTTCGCCTCTAAGTACGAAATGTAGTGGTTTTGTAAGTCGTAACACACATTTTCTTTCATAAACATCCCCATATCGAAAAAAATATATTTTCTTAAATAATAATACGAAGAGACGAACGCCATTTTGTTGAAGAGTTAATGATCTTGCTTCCACATCAAAAGAGTTACTGAACTACCTCTGTTTATTAATAGAATGGCATTTTTTAACTGGCATTCAAGTCCATTCATTAGATGAGGATAGCAATGTAACATGTGTTACCCTATCTGTTGAAACGTGTTACAAAACTGGGTGAGAAACGTTCTAAAACTGGAAAGCGAAGCGGTGAAAACCCTCTGTTATGTAGGAAACACCAGCAAGGGGGACTTTCAAGCTTGATTATATGACTGACAGTGTTACTTGATACCGTCCGCCTCGCAACGTATTGTGTCTTGCGGAGTGCGTTTTGTGGATGTAGATGCAGTTCATATAGAGATTTGGTTTTCACGAAAATCACCCATTTGATGATAATTAATAACATTGACTGACCCGTCACTGAACAAAAATCATCTATCATCTCAAGGCCGTTCTCGTAGCATACATAAAATTAACAAGCAAGATTCTGCAGACATTGTTTACTGATGTTTCTGAATTAAATTTTAGCCTAAAGTGATTAATTTTGTTGAATTTTATTTTCTTTATTGAATTTCTATTCCCCCCGAAGGTGGGCGGGCTGGCAGCAGCTTAGTATGCCGCTCTTCAGCCTACAGACTTTGTTTTAAAAAGATGAAGAGAATAAATAATAAAAACAGGCGATAAAATCGGAGATTTAAATAGTAACATGGCGAAAAAATCGTGGAACTTCAAACATAGACCAAAGGGGTGATGATGCGAATAAAATACATACGAAGTAGACAGGTAAAATAATAGACAGGCAATTAAAAATCACGGCGACAGTCTGGTTTCTGTTCGCAAAAGACATAAAATTCACACCCAGCGACAGCATGGTTTCTGTTCGCAACACTAGAAAGACGAACAACACTGAACATTCACTGGAACACTGAACTAAAAGGTTGACAAATGTGACATACTACAGCCGAGAGCAAGTGGGGGGGAAACTGGACAAATGATGTGGAAATAAAAAAATGGGGGAAGGAGAGGAAAAGCGAAGGAGGGAGGGGGGAAAGTAGCCGATGGGGGATGAGGACCCATGAGAGGGGTGGGGGGTGCTGGGCAGATGTGACAGGGAATGGGGAAGGCAGAGGAGCGGAATACAAAAAGGACTCGGGGGGGGGGGGGAGGGAGGTAGACAGAGGTTTGGTGGAGAGAAAATAGGATGGAAGGTGGTGCAGAGGGAGCCCAGGGGAAAGACAGAGGAAAGGAGGGGGGGTGAGGATCAGAGTTGATAGGAGGGATAGATGGAGGGAGAGAGGAGTTGATGTAAGCCACCTTGGGAAAGGAGATGAAGGGTGTAGAGATGGAGGATAGGGGGGACACAACAGTGAAGGCGTGGCAGGGGTTGGGGATGGGAGAGGAGAGGAGCAACCAGGGGGTGAAGCGGATCAAGGCGGCGGGAGGTGTAGAGTATGCAAATATATTCGAGGAATAGGAGCAGATGGGGGAAAGGAATGAGGTCGTAGAGGATCCGCGTGGGGGATGGGAGGCGTATACGGAAGGCGAGGCGGAGTGCATGACGCTCAAGGATCTGGAGGGACTTATAGAATTTGGGAGGGGGGCAGATATCCAGGTGGGACTGGCATAACAGTGGATGGGATGGATTAAGGATTTGTAGGTGTGGAGGATGGTAGAGAGGTGCAAACCCCATGTCCGACCAGAGAGGAGTTTGCGGAGTCAGAGGCAGTTGTGGGCTTTGGATTGGATTGGAGCAGAGATGAGGGATCTAGGTGAGGTGACAGTCAATGGTAAGGCCAAGGTAGGTGAGGGTGGGGTAGAGGTGGACAGGACAGGCGCAGACAGTAAGGGAGAAATCCAGGAGCCGGAAGGAGCGAGTGGTACGACCTACGATGATTGCCTGGGTCTTGGAAGGACTGATTTTCAGGAGCCACTGGTTACACCATGCCGCAAAAAGGTCAAGGTGGTTCTGGAGAAGGCGTTGGGACCATTGGAAGGTAGGAGCGAGGGCGAGGAATGTGGTGTCATTGGCATATTGCAAGAGGTGTACTGGAGGGGGGGGGGCGGTTGGGGCATATCTGCCGTATACAGGAGGTAGAGGAGAGGGGAGAGGACAGAGCCCTGGGGCACACCTGCAGATGTATTTGACAGGAAGGGCGTAGGTTTGGCGTTTAAACAGGAGACCGGGATGCAAAGACATGTTCGTAGGCATTTTCGAGGTCAAGAGAGACAAAAATGGCAGAGCGACAGGAGGAGAGGGAGAGGAGATGAGTGAGGTGTAGGCGTTGGTCATCGGCAGAGAAGGAAGGTTGAAAGCCACATTGGGTGTGGGGGAGGAAGTGGTTTTGGTGGAGGTGGTGATGGATGCGCCGGATATGGGTGGATTCCAAGAGCTTGCTGAACACCAATGTGAGACAGATAGGGCAGTAGGAAGAGGCATCAGATGGAGGCTCGTTGGGTTTGGAGAACATCAGGACATGGGAGGTTTTCCACAGGTCAGGGTAGAAGCCAGTTGCAAGGACTAAAAGGAAGGATGGAGGGCAGTGTTTGAGGTAGTGGTAGGTAATGAGGTCGTGGCCGGGAGCTGTGTTGCATTTAGTGCGGAGTGTGAGGCTGATGGCCTGTATACTGATGGAAGTGTTACATTCAGATGGTGATGTGTGGCCCAACTACTAGAAGCTAGGAGCAAGGGGAGGAACAGAGGTATTCGTACGGTCCATGACGTCAGGGAAGAGGGAATAATCAAATTGGGGATCATCTGGTATGGAAAAAACATCAGAGAGGTGAGAGGCAAAGTGGTTGGCCTTACTGAAGTTGACAGGAAAGGGACGGTCATCAAGGAGGAGATGGTACTGGGGGGTGGGGCGGTTCCCAGTAAGACGGTGGAAGGCAGACCAATACTTGGAAGAGTTTATTGGGAGCGTGGCGTTGAGTTGTGTAAATGTCTGGCGCCAGGCACGGCGCTTCTTCACAGTAAGCAGGTTGCGGATGTGTCGTTGTAATTGCCAGTGGCGGGTAAGTGTGTCTCGGTCACGAGTGCGGAGAAAAGAGCGGTAGAGGCGGCGGGACTCCAGAAGGAGAAGGACGGCCTATGGAGGCAGGGCAGGGCGGTGAGGGTGGATGGCTTTGGTGGGGATATGGGTTGCGAGGACGTCAGACAAGGAAGGCAGCAGCGCGAGAGATGTCATCAGGAGATTGGAGAGTAAGGTCGTGGCCTTCAGCCTGGGTGTGAATGGAGTCCCGGTAGGCATCCCAGTTGGCACGGGAGTAATCATTGACAAGTTTAGGAGGGATGTCGGGGCGAGGGGCGGGGCGGGGATGACGACCACTACAGATAGTGAGGAGAACAGGATCATGGTCACTGCCAATGAGGTCAAGGACGTCTGCGGCGATGCGCCCAAGGTGGTTCGGAGAGGCATGGACCACATCGGGAGTGGTGTTGCATTCGATTCGTGTGTGCTGGGGAAGGGTAACCGGGTCTCACTGGAGCGTGGTGATAAACCGATACCACTGCTGGAGGGTCGGCAGGATCATTTTGTTGAAGATATGTATCTATTTTTATGATTTAATCGTCTTCATTTATTGTTGAGTACACACGTGACTTGTGAGTGAACAATGTAAGAGGAAACGAGGCTATTGAAATGCTTTTGTCTTGGACCACTTCTGTCCTTCCCACTTAATTGCAGTAAGATGAAAGGGTAATTCGTGATGACAGCAATACACAGTGTGCTGACCTGAAGGTTCCTTTCGTCCGTGCTCGGAGCTTTCGTGGTTTACCGAACTAGGTGGTGCAGTGGTTAGCACGTTGAAGTCGCATTCTGAAGGACTACGGTTCAACGCTGCTTCCGATCATCCAGATTTAGGTTTTCTGCGATTTCCCTAGATCTTCCAGGCTAATACTGGAACTGTTCCTTTGAACGGGCCCAACCGAATTCTTTTCCCTCCCTCTCTAATGAACTCCATGTCGATAGGACGTTAAACCCAATCTTCCTTCCATCCTCCGTGGTTTCATGCGAAGACCAATTCTCGGCCACGTTCAGAATCCATGCATGCTTGGCAATGTGCGGCACAGGAGATAAATTACGCAATCTGTAGTTCTCCAGATTTAGTAGTAGATCCTGTTTTATTCTCTGCACTTCCACGCTACTGTAAACAGTTATTAGGATTGTCGGCCACCCTTAACCGAGTATTTCGCATTTCTCAAAGCAGCCCTGTAGCAGTGTAAGCTAATTGTGAATGACTGCGTTATCTCACTACTGCACTGGAATATTCACACTGCTAACAGTTCATACATTGCCTCGAGCTGGCTCCTAGCAATATCCTAGCTAATCTCCACAACTACAAAAGTCAATACAGAAAAATTCACTCATAAGAATACCACACCCCAACTAAACTTTGCCGTGTCCGCTTTGTTAATTGAATATTACATCCATCTAGCCACTGGACCCACGATCTGATACGAGGTTTCAGTCTACGGAATGTGTACATGCACACTACATAACACCATTCGTCCAGTAAAACCATGTATTGACTAAACTAAATTCGGAGACCGCACCCAGGAAAGTACTTTCGGATTCTTTCAGTTTTCCGTATTGGAAAATTAACCTTTTACAAACGAAGGCTTACTATCTCCTTCCGAAACGATAAACATTTCAAAACATAGCCCCCATCCCAAGCTGTCTACGACTTGCCTCCTTCACATCAAGAGGTTTGTCGACCGAGTCCTCGATTTCGCAAATTCGAGACTGCTCCTCCAAACTGTTTTAATATTCTGGCCTTTGCGCCAATCAGCCCTCACAAAAGAACATGGCCACTTCCAATGACCAACCGTGCTGCTGCTAAGGGAACATCATCAGATGTTGCTGCTTCCTGTCAGATCTTCCAGAAGATCTTTTTCCCATCATTTGCTGGAAATCACAAGCCGTCATGTGACAGTTATTCAACCTGTTATGTGCCTACCATATCCCATTTAGGGAGATTAGGGAAAGACCGGTACGTCGCCTCTTGCTTGAACGATACCTCCTCGTCGCTGCTATTGGGAACCAGTGCTGGCACCCACACCAGCGTACAGGATGAGTACGCAGCCGTGGCCAGTTACACGTTATGAAGCGAAACGACTGGTATATGTAGACTGTTGACCCAACACTTTATGACTGACATCTTGGGTTGTCGGGTGTTCTGCCGGATATCAGCGTCGTACTTGCACGATATTTCGGTCACGTAGCTCGAGACCTTCATCAGGTGCGGTCGGAAGCTAGGCGGCGACCTGTCGCCCATCTGCCGACAGAGTGTAGTGTTGTTGTAGGCACGAGTGTGGCAGTGTTTCAGTACACACCGATCACTCGACACTGAACAACGGGCTCAGGAGCAGATAATCCCTACGTGTGTTCCTATATTGACCAAATGAGATGGTCAGTAACGACTGCAATGGGCACAGGATCATCAATATTGGACCGTGGATCAATGGAAACATGTAGCCTGGGTGGATAAAACGTGCTTCTTGCTACAACTGGTCGTTGGTCATGTCCGAATACTTCGTTGCCCGGGCGTACAGCTGCTCGAAACGTACACCAAACGATTGTAGCAGATCGGTGGGGCAGTATTGTCCTGTGGTGGACATTCATCTGGGCTTCCATGGAACCTGTGGTAGTAACCTAAGGTACCATGACAGCTGTGGACTATACGAACATAATTACACATCACCTGAATCCTCTCGTTATTAATACACTGACGGGAAAAAATTGCAACATAATGAAGGAGTTGCGCGACATAAATGAATGTTGGTAGACGTGTTTCTACATCTGAAAGATGATGTCTATTCACGTTTCGCGCCGGTCACGTAAGTGTGGCGCTAGTAGCGCGACTATGAGACCTAGTAGATAGTGTCGGAAGTTCCATGCGGCTTTTCGCGGATGATGCTGTAGTATACAGAGAAGTTGCAGCATTAGAAAATTGTAGCGAAATGCAGGAAGATCTGCAGCGGATAGGCACTTGGTGCAGGGAGTGGCAACTGACCCTTAACATAGACAAATGTAATGTATTGCGAATACATAGAAAGAAGGATCCTTTATTGTATGATTATATGATAGCGGAACAAACACTGGTAGCAGTTACTTCTGTAAAATATCTGGGAGTATGCGTGCGGAACGATTTGAAGTGGAATGATAATATAAAATTAATTGTTGGTAAGGCGGGTACCAGGTTGAGATTCATTGGGAGAGTGCTTAGAAAATGTAGTCCATCAACAAAGGAGGTGGCTTACAAAACACTCGTTCGACCTATACTTGAGTATTGCTCATCAGTGTGGGATCCGTACCAGATCGGTCTGACGGAGGAGATAGAGAAGATCCAAAGAAGAGCGGCGCGTTTCGTCACAGGGTTATTTGGTAACCGTGATAGCGTTACGGAGATGTTTAATAAACTCAAGTGGCAGACTCTGCAAGAGAGGCGCTCTGCATCGCGGTGTAGCTTGCTCGCCAGGTTTCGAGAGGGTGCGTTTCTGGATGAGGTATCGAATATATTGCTTCCCCCTACATATACCTCCCGAGGAGATCACGAATGTAAAATTAGAGAGATTAGAGCGCGCACGGAGGCTTTCAGACAGTCGTTCTTCCCGCGAACCATACGCGACTGGAACAGGAAAGGGAGGTAATGACACCGTTGGGTGGCTTGCGGAGTATAAATGTAAATGTAGATGTAGAACTACTCCGCTACGGTCGCAGGTTCGAATCCTGCCTCGGGCATGGATGTGTGTGATGTCCTTAGGTTAGTTAGGTTTAAGTACTTCTAAGTTCTAGGGGACTGATGACCTTAGAAATTAATTCCCATAGTGCTCAGAGCCATTTGAACCATTTGGAAATACTCTGAAAGAATTCGTTAGTGAATTCCTGAATGCTATATCCGAATGTGTTTTAAACATACGCTGTAAAGGTCGTGACCGTTAATTACTCAGTGAGTGGATATGGTGAGTTGACGTTAGCTAAGAATGTTTTTAAGATGACGAAGACACTATTACCAACACCTCACTGCGTTTGAACGATGTCGTGTAATAGGTAATAGGGCTACCAGAAATTGGCATGTTCCTAATGCAATATTGCAGAAAGACTAGGTAGGAATGTGGCCACAACATATGATTGCTGGCAGCGGTGGTCACGAGACTATATTGTCACAAGAAATCCGGGCGCCGGACGGCCACGTGGCACCAGCAAGATGCAAGACCATCGTGTTCGACTTATCGCTCTGGCGCATCGTACTGCATCTGCCACAGCAATCTGAGCAGCAGTTGGCACCACAGTGAAACAACGAACTGTTAGAAATCGATTGCTTCAAGGACAACTCCGAGCCAGACTTCGCGCAGCGTGCATTCCACTGACGCCAAACCACCGCCATTTGCGATTTCAGAAGTATGAAGCGAGAGTTCATTGCAGGGCAGGGTGGAGGACTGTTGTGTTTTCTGATGAAAGCTCGTTATGCTTCAGTGCCAGTGGTGGTCGTATGTTGGCTGGAAGGAGGTCAGTTGAGTGCTAGAAACACTGGAGATACACCTGGAGTAATTATGTGCAGTACGATTGTGTACGACAGCTGGAGCATTCTCGTGGTTATTCCGCGCACCTCTGGGGATTCGACCTGTTGTGCTACCGTTCATGATCAGCGTTCCACCGGGTGTTTTCTAACAGCATAACGCTCGTCCGCAAACCCTTTAGTAACCCAACATGCTCTACAGAGTGTCGACATTTTGCATTGACCTGCTGGATCTCGGAATCTGCTTCCAGTCGGTGACATACGGGAAATCGTCGGATGACAGCTCCAGACAGACAGCATCAACCGTCTATGAACTGACAGACCAATGCAACAGGCATGGAACTCCATCCCACAAACTGACATCTGACGCCTATGCAACACGATGTATGAACGTTTGCATGCTTGAATTCAAGAATCAGACTGTACCAGCACTTTGCATTTGCAATGGCTTATGTCGTGCGTGCATTAACCTGTAACACTACAGTATTAACGACTTACATACGTTATCTACACAAGTGTATGGCCGAAATTTCATTACTCTACATTATTGATGCTGCGATTTTTTTTCGTTAGTGTATCTACCTCGACGACAGTGGTACCTTCCAGCGGAATATCCGTGCCACCGACGAAACCAGAATCGTGCTTCAGTCGTTTCAGATATGAATACACGTTGTCGCGGCCTTCATATTCGCCTGATCTGAACCCAAGGAAAACATTGAGCCGTGTATCGACTCGTGCTACACATTGTGTTTCGACTGCATTGGTTCTTTTTCTTCCTCTGACATGTTTGTTTGATATGTTGTCTGTCATTAAGTGGCTGCTTGGTTGTCTTTTCCTTCTGCTATCGATATCTTCGTTTTTGCTTCCGGAAACTGCTATGGAGAAAGTGAGATCTTTGACCGGTTGTAGCCTCGTGTGGTGGCGCGGAAGTAGGGGGTTGCGCGCTGAGAGTGTGGTGGACACAGGAGGGCAGTGTGCCTCTCCAGCGCGAAGCATAGGTGGTCGGTTGTGCCGAGTCGCCACGTGATGTATGTCGGTTGTGTGTAACGAGCGGGTCGAGTTGACGGAAGAGCTCCCCGCGTGTTGGGTGTATACAGAATCGCCCCACGAGTAGTTTCTGTTCATTTCGTCTTGGTGGGACGTTAACAAGCTTCTTTAAATCCTCCGTTTCGACACTGGAGTTTAAAAGGAGACACCTAACATCAAGGAGCGGTCACTACCCGTCAACGTTGCAGAGAAGACGTGAACTCCGGTGACAGAGCATCTTGTCGCGTGACCGTGGCGTGTTGGGTACACTGGCGACGCGTGCGCGGTCGGATGTGTGGATCCTTGCTATCGGAGGTCGTGTATTGCCTGTTCGAGCACAATTACAAGATAAGTTCGTGGAAGGTTTAATCATTAAGTAATAATTTTATGTTACCAGCGTCTCTTCTGCCTTGTGGCCTCCGGCGACCGGGTTTCTTGTCCCTGGCACTGGTGTAATTGAACACAGTGGTCTTTCCTCCTCCTCTCGTTACTGTCGGATGGGAGGTGTAGTTTTGGCAGTTTAATTGTTTCGCTATTCTGTCGTGGGTTATGAGTAAATTCATGCTTCTTGTTGTTTGATCATGTGGTCGCTCATTCAGGACTGTGTGGTGTAATGTTTCCTTGCACGAGGTTAGCTCTAATTCTGTCAGCAAGTTAAGCTATCTTATAACAAGTTTTCGCTGGCTAAAAGTCGGTGCAGTGACCAGCCTGAGAGTGGCAATTGTGTTTACGGGCGTATTTAAATTGGTCAGTATTCTGTCTAGCCTGAGCATCCCTGAGCGGGTGATTTGTGGCCGCCTTACACGGGTCCGTCGTATCTGTTATGTTCTAATGATATTCCAGGACACTTTTGTTTAAAATTTGTTTTAGATTCCTTAAAGTTTGTAAATTCCTTTAATTGCTATTAATCGTGTGTTTAATTTTTTTAAATGGCGGTGTTGGTAGCTTCACTAGCTCACCGTACCTTATTAACAAAGTTCTGTATTTACTTTAGTAGACTGTTTACAAATGTTCTTTAAATTTTTTTAAAATTGGTGTATTGCTATAAATTACTTTGTTTGGCGTTAGCGGCGTGTTTTGAAAGGTAGTTTATTGCCGTACTGCTGGCTTCTGTGTTTGTTAAAAAAATTTTTTAAACTGTTGTATTGCTATAAATTACTTGATTGCCGTTAGCGGCGTGTTTTAAAACGTTGTTTATTACCGTACTGCTAGTTTATGTAAGATACGAATAAACCATTTGTGAAAATCTCAACCCGACAGTAAACTACTAGAAATTTGGCCCCGTTTCCCAATTTGTGGTGTGGCTTATAGTAACCGTAACCACTGTATGTTGTAACCTCCCAGTAATAAATATAATTATGTATAGCATTGACATTTAGTGTAACCTCCCCACAAAATAAATTCCGTAAACTACCAATAACAAAATGTGACTAATGTCCTAATAAAAAAAATGTGACTCATAGATAGCCTTTCAATAATTGTGTGTGAATTTAAACTGGTAAATTTTGGACGTCAGCAGTACTGTGTCATGACCCTGAAAGATCATACTGACTAAATTGAAAATTCTTACCTCAATGAAGTCGCCGGGTAACGCGTATATATCTGCTCCTATATGAAACTAAACTTTTCTGGCACAGCCCAGTGCAATGCTGGCCGATAGGTTTGTCATGTATAAAAGGCAACAACTGATTTTTCTTTACAATAAGCGGGATGACCATGGATTGGAGAAATTAGTAAATTCTTTAAATTGAGGTGAATGATTGTCAAAAGTTAATTTTTATAAAAAAGATTATTATTAAGAGATTTTTTAAACATTTACATGGACTTGATAGAACAATATTACATATGCGCGAGGCTGCTTTTACCTTATGTTATATCGTTCAGGCTCCGCGATCGCTCCCCACGACCGGCCCAGCCAACTCGATGCACACAACTGCTCGCTACTACTACTACAACTGACCCACAGTTCCTACTGCTGACAAAACTGCTCTTTGGCCGGAGATTCTCTTATAGTTTACATATCGCAGGCAGCACGTGAGCAATCCATCGAAATTGCATCTGCTCGAGTGCGCTAGCAATACATTCCTTAATCATGGACCTCTTACAGTGTGTCAACATGTAAAAGTCGATCGGGAGCTCGCTCGGCGCCCAATACGCGTCGGGTGGTAATTTATGGGAATTATGTGCGTAGATATCTACATACCTCAGGAAACCTACCAAGGACTTGTCAATCCATCACACGCAGAATCACTTCTGTATAGTGTTCAAAGATGGTGCAACACGCTATTAATCTCCTTCTCACAATGTTTTGGCTCTTGGGTGTATGTCACAAGATAAATTCGCATTAGTTTAACGCAGCCATAAAAATATGTAGAGACTGTGGCAGAGACAGACGCAAGTGCAAGCAGCAAGTGGGGCCCGTGTTGCGCGACTTCCGACGGGGACAATGGCGGCAGCGGTCGCGTCAGATAGCATCTCCATCATGTGGTGGCCAGCGCAGCAAGGCAGGCGGCCGAGGCCCTGCTCCCCGCCGTGTGTCCATATTTGACGCAGCAATCCGGGAAACCGGGTTCAAATGCTTGACCAAATGCGAAGCCGGCCGAGTAATGTATGCCGCGCTGCCCCTCTAGGGCAGACTCGCAGATTCGGAGGCACGCACTTTGTTCGCGTCTTTCAGGGAGACGGCTGCCGCCCGGGTGGCTGGATGGCTGCCCGGATCAGCCCGTCTTCCCCCGCTGGCCTCTGGTTGCAGCGAGGTACCTCAGCCCGTCCTCACGTCACTACCTGTGGCAAGCCTCTCACTCGAGTGGGTCGCTCGCGTTTCGCGACCTGCAAACCACTGGAACTCCTGACCAGTTCTGGTATACAAAATAATCACGTCTTTCATTTCTAACAGTATATTCGGTTCACTCTTTCTTTTAGCGCAGGTCCCGCGACGGCATGCCAAATCTCACGCGTACAGTGCGTGCGGACCATGGTCCGGCCTGCTACTCGATTTTTTTCGATCCTTCTCGGAGGTACTCGGTACAGCGAGACATTTCGTTTAATCACTGCAGTGCAGCATTTTTCGATCGGCACAACTCTCGGAGTTCGGCAGAATCGTGGTGTCAGCGCTATTTACCCTTCGCTGATTGTTCGTCGTACAAAGGACGTTCACAAGTCCAGTGGCTGTTTCCACAAAAAGAGGCAATCCGGCGATCTAGTGTGACAATCCTTTAAAATGTATGGGAATGAGAGAAGAGAGGGACGAGGATATTCAGTTCTCGTAAGCGACGGGTACTGCATATTTGTTACGCAAATAAAATTACAATACCATGCATACGTTTACCGAGGAGTCAAGCAGTATATTGCTCCCTCCTACGTATATCTCGCGAAGAGACCATGAGGATAAAATGAGAGAGATTAGAGCCCACACAGAGGAATACCGACAATCCTTCTTTCCACGAACAACACGAGACTGGAATAGAAGGGAGAACCGATAGAGGTACTCAGGGTACCCTCCGCCACACACCGTCAGGTGGCTTGCGGAGTATGGATGTAGATGTAGATGTAGAAAGAATTTAGAGATATAGTTTACAATAAAAGAGCAAAAAATTACAATTACCCACAGACTGGATTCATTGTTCCGTACATCAAGAAGCACTTTGTGCTACATTTGAAGGCAGGGAGCACGTGATGAAATTGGTGGTACGAACAGTAAAGTTTCTGAAGCGGATCGAATCATTTTATCGTCAGTTCTAACGATCTTCAATGGAACTGGACGAATACTACGGAGATTTCATACATTACTGTAAAGTACATTGGTTAAGGGTACGCCTGAAACGATTTTTCAATTTAAAAGTCGGTATTTTTGACTTTGAGGGGGAAAGAGGAGTGCAGGAACGCAAATGAGAACATCCGGAAAACAATGCAGACGTCGCTTTTTAAATGTACTTGACTGCCTACTGCCCACAGAACGACATTGCAAGATAATTTCTTTCTGATTTGATGGGGATTCATTTTAAAAGAGACTCGTGTTATGGTAGGGACACATACTGACAAAGATGAACCAGTTGCCTAAGCCCACTGGCGTTTAACAAAACGGCAAGGTTCAGGACACTGCACATCATACACCTCTTTTAGAGCTGTTTTTCGGGACCGTTTACCATTTGTGTTAAAAGCGCCCCTATACATTTGATGATATAAATATTTGATCTGAAAGGTAATTCCCTTGTTAAAAGACAAATATCTTTAACCTTAAAAGTGTCTAGTACGTCTGCATTGGTTCCCTCAAGAAGAGTTTTCACGTCTCCTTAATGAGGCTGCAAGAGTGTTACAATATTTCGATCAACACATATGTGTGAAAGACGTTCTTTCGATTACGAAACTAAATAAGTCACGATTACCTGGCAACCTGAGTGCGAAAATCTGCGTAATTGTATCTGTCTGCCTACAGTTTGTGTCAGGAAGAAATTTCTTCAGCGCGCCAAAAGTAATTAAATAATACTGAATTTTTCTTTTTCGATCTATTGAGAAAATTGAAAAATAAAACAACGTCGTACGCAGTGCGACTGCACCGCCGTTCAAATGCGGCGCGCCGGCCGGTGTGGCCGTGCGGTTAAAGGCGCTTCAGTCTGGAAGCGCGTGACCGCTACGGTCGCAGGTTCGAATCCTTCCTCTGGTATGGATGTGTGTGATGTCCTTAGGTTAGTTAGGTTTAATTAGTTCTAAGTTCTAGGCGACTGATGACCTCAGAAGTTAAGTCGCATAGTGCTCAGAGCCATTAGAACCATTTTTTCGTAATTTATACTAATTTAGGTTTACACTACTAGCCTTCTAAAGACACACCGATCGACAAAATCGAATGGAACGTTTATGTTTCGGAAATTCGTTGCTGGGTGTTACTTGTGTAATTTACAGTCAGATACTAAACTTTAAACCAATAAAGATATTGAAAATCTGAATCGTCGTGCAAATAATGGTAATGTACATGTTTCTTTTTGAGGTATCATGATTCATCTGGCTACTATTAATTTCAATACGAACTGTGAAATGTCTGCCATTAAGGTTTCACAAAGTCCGCCATCTTTGGCTCTCCCCGCATACAAGTCTCTTTCATCGACGCAGCGTCACCAAGGAATTCCCAGCCACGTGGCTGGACCATGCGCTAGGGCTACCCCTCTCGTCCGGCTAACGTTCGGCATCACGTGTTTGTTGCCGGGCCCCGGCTGGCCGAGCGGCCCGTGCGGCCACGCCAACTCCGAACTTAGAATATTTTCAGGGCGCCACAATTCGCCCGTTACCTCACAAATGACATCATTGTAATGACATAATTGGAGTGCACGTTGAAAGTGTGACGGTGGAACTTGAGGCCCCGTGCCACCCTCCGACAGTGGAGGTTTAAGGTAATGCGCAAGAAGGAACACATTTACATAGGTAGTGATACTGGTGGCCGCACTACGGGCGTCACATGACGAATGGTATTATCAAGACTGACACATTATTAGTGACCGTAATAGGGCTATTGTTAACAATGGTCTGAATCTGATTTCTCGAGGATGGTAAGAAGAACAGGGCGTCGGTGCCACTGCCGAGGGGTCATGGTGTCAGTATGGTGTAAGCCAGAAGATCGTGTCATGCAGGACATCCACTTTGTCATAGAGACATATTGTCTTCTCTCTAATGGAAGTCTTTAGAGGTACCGCGTCGGTCTCCTCGTGCTCAGCGGTACGGTGTCCGGCCGTAAATAGGAGGGCTGTTGCGGCGGCGTAGTGAAACTTTTCTGGGCGTGGCTACGCTGGTGTCGCTCATTCGTCGAGGCGGCTTGCAGAGACTGCCTTCTCTTGTGGTTACGTTGCGAGGTACTAACCTGGCTTCAGCACCTCGCTCCTCCGACGACACCGCAGAAAACATCGTCTGGATCGTTAAATACATTCCGTTCGAAAAAGATTTTTCAGACTTGTACATCCGCTAAGACAGAAACTTGGAGTGAATTCTGACTTACGCAAGGAAAAAAAAAGAAAATTTCCTAATTTTCGATACCAAAAGACAGTCACAGACAAAAGTGTATTAAACTACTACAGAAATGTAAGGAACCAAAGGTTATTAGGATAGTAGGTAAACAGTAACTTCCCTCTGTCCGAGAGAACAGACACCTTACATGTAAGATATACACGACTTGATGGCGAGGAGGAGTGCGTATGCACTCTTAGTTCGAACTCTTGTGGGAATCAGGCGACACTGCGAGCAATGAGGATAATGGAAAGCTGACAATACTTATGTAGTGTGCGACAGATGGAAATTTGGGTTGACGGCAATCTTGCTCAAGTAGCCGACACGTTTAAGACGTTCCGTGCCCCTACCCGCCAGGCGTGGCAGCTCGGGGAGAGGCTGGTGGCCGGCGCCACTCCTAGCGTGTTATGTCTATCGGTGCCGCCTTTGTTTTGTTTACTGTGCGGGTCGGATTTACTTCAGTCCGTACCCGGGCACTCTGCACTGCATGTCGGACAAAAAGTAGCCCAGGTTTCATATTTTACCTACATTTTCGGTCGAGCCTATAGAATTAGAACCTTCTGGTAAGTCACAAGAAGAAACTTCATCTTCTCATTCAACTGGAAAAAAATATTAACTGTGAGGGATGAAATGGAGAACAAACAATGCTGAGACATTGCATATATTCCTCGTCAGTAACTTCAGAATATTTCAATGAGAAAAAAATACTTTATTGAACATGTAGTGAAAATACTAAAATTTATGATATCGAATATTAGGTATTTATGCAAAGCGTGCAGTGAACAAGACACAATCAATGCCTTCTCTGCACGGTAGCAATGGAAATACTATCGGAGGCAGTGCTACCAAAGCAGAGTTACTGAACACGGCCTTCCGAAACTCCTTCATCAAGGAAGACGAAGTAAATATTCCAGAACTGCCGACATGAGTAACTTAGAAGTTGATATATTAGGAGTAGTGAAGTAACTTGAATCAATAAAAGCAAGTTCTCCAATCCAGACTGTATACCAAGTAGGTTCTTTCAGAGTAAGCTGATGCAATAGCTCCGTACTTAACAACTATATACAACCAATCGCTCGACGGAAGATGCGTACCCAAAGACTGCAAACCTGCACAGGTTACACCAATATTCAAGAAAGGTAGTAAGAGTAATCCACTAAATTACAGGTCCATATCATTAACGTCGATATGCAGCAGCATTTTGCAACATATTTTGTGTTCGAACATTATGAATTACTTCGAAGAGAACGATCTATCGACACACAGTCAACACGGATTTAGAAAACATCCTTCTTGTAAAACAGAACTAGATCTTTATTCACACGAAGTTTTGAGTGCCATTGACAAGGGATTTCAAAATTCATTCCGTATTTGTAGTTTTTTTTTTGAGCACTATGGGACTTAACATCTGTGGTCATTAGTCCCCTAGAACTTAGAACTACTTAAACCTAACTAACCTAAGGACATCACACACATCCATGCCCGAGGCAGGATTCGAACCTGCGACCGTAGCGGTCACGCGGTTCCAGACTGAAGCGCCTAGAACCGCATGGCCACACCGGCCGGCGTATTTGTAGAGTTCCAGAACGCTTTTGACACTGTACCACACAAGTGATTTTTAGTGAAACTGCTTGCTTATGGAATATTTTCTGAGTTATGTGACTGGATTTGTGATTTCCTGTCAGAGAGGTCACAGTTCGTAAAAATTGACGGAAAGTCATCGAGTAAAACAGAAGTGATTTCCGGCATTCACCGAGGTCGTATTACAGGCCCTCTGCTGTTCATTATCTATATAAACTACACTCCTCGAAATGGAAAAAAGAACACATTGACACCGGTGTGTCAGACCCACCATACTTGCTCCGGACACTGCGAGAGGGCTGTACAAGCAATGATCACACGCACGGCACAGCGGACACACCAGGAACCGCGGTGTTGGCCGTCGAATGGCGCTAGCTGCGCAGCATTTGTGCACCGCCGCCGTCAGTGTCAGCCAGTTTGCCGTGGCATACGGAGCTCCATCGCAGTCTTTAACACTGGTAGCATGCCGCGACAGCGTGGACGTGAACCGTATGTGCAGTTGACGGACTTTGAGCGAGGGCGTATAGTAGGCATGCGGGAGGTCGGGTGGACGTACCGCCGAATTGCTCAACACGTGGGGCGTGAGGTCTCCACAGTACATCGATGTTGTCGCCAGTGGTCGGCGGAAGGTGCACGTGCCCGTCGACCTGGGACCGGACCGCAGCGACGCACGGATGCACGCCAAGACCGTAGGATCCTACGCAGTGCCGTAGGGGACCGCACCGCCACTTCCCAGCAAATTAGGGACACTGTTGCTCCTGGGGTATCGGCGAGGACCATTCGCAACCGTCTCCATGAAGCTGGGCTACGGTCCCGCACACCGTTAGGCCGTCTTCCGCTCATGCCCCAACATCGTGCAGCCCGCCTCCAGTGGTGTCGCGACAGGCGTGAATGGAGGGACGAATGGAGACGTGTCGTCTTCAGCGATGAGAGTCGCTTCTGCCTTGGTGCCAATGATGGTCGTATGCGTGTTTGGCGCCGTGCAGGTAAGCGCCACAATCAGGACTGCATACGACCGAGGCACACAGGGCCAACACCCGGCATCATGGTGTGGGGAGCGATCTCCTACACTGGCCGTACACCACTGGTGATCGTCGAGGGGACACTGAATAGTGCACAGTACATCCAAACCGTCATCGAACCCATCGTTCTACCATTCCTAGACCGGCAAGGGAACTTGCTGTTCCAACAGGACAATGCACGTCCGCATGTATCCCGTGCCACTCAACGTGCTCTAGAAGGTGTAAGTCAACTACCCTGGCCAGCAAGATCTCCGGATCTGTCCCCCATTGAGCATGTTTGGGACTGGATGAAGCGTCGTCTCACGCGGTCTGCACGTCCAGCACGAACGCTGGTCCAACTGAGGCGCCAGGTGGAAATGGCATGGCAAGCCGTTCCACAGGACTACATCCAGCATCTCTACGATCGTCTCCATGGGAGAATAGCAGCCTGCATTGCTGCGAAAGGTGGATATACACTGTACTAGTGCCGACATTGTGCATGCTCTGTTGCCTGTGTCTGTGTGCCTGTGGTTCTGTCAGTGTGATCATGTGATGTATCTGACCCCAGGAATGTGTCTATAAAGTTTCCCCTTCCTGGGACAATGAATTCACGGTGTTCTTATTTCAATTTCCAGGAGTGTATTTTGGAGACAATCTGAGCAGCCTAGTTTGTTTGCTGATGATGCTGTCGTTTATAGTCTAGTCAAGTCATCAGAAGATGAAAACAAATTGCAAAACGATTTGGAAAAGATATCTGTATAGTGCGAAAATTGGTAATTGACCCTAAATAATGAAAAGTGTGAGTAGATCCACATTAGTGCTGAAAGGATCCGCTAAACTTAGGTTACACGATAAATCAGTCAAATCTAAACTCCGTAAATTCAACTAAATACGTAGTAATTACAATTATGAACAACTTAAATTGGAAAGAACATACAGAAAATTTTATGTGGAAGGCGAACCAAATACTGCGTTTTATTGGCAGAACAGTTAGAAGATGCAACATATCTAGTAAAGAGACTGCCTACACTAAGCCTGTCCGCGCTCTTCTGGAGTACTGCTGCGCGGTGTGAGATCCTTACCAGATAGGATTACGGAGTACTTCGAGAAAGTTCAGAGAAGAGCAACACGTTTTGTATTATCGAGAAATAGGGGTGAGACTATTAATAACATGATACATGATTTGGGGTGGAAATCGTTAAAAGAAAGGCATTTTCGTTGCGGCGGAATCTTGTCACGAAATTTCAATCACCAACTTTCTCCTAGGAATGCGAAAATATTTTGTTGACACCGACCTACACAGGGAGAAACTATCATCATCATAAAATAAGGGAAATCAAACCTCGCAAGGAAATATATAGGTGTTCTTTTTTTGCGTTCTCTCTTAAAGACTGGAACAATAGCAAATTATTGTGAAGGTGGTTTGTTGAACCCTTTGCAGGGCACTTAAGTGTAGACATAGTTAATAACAGAGAAAACGAACTACGAAAGCTACGCATTTTCATTCATACTTATTACAAATTTACCTTCAGCATGAAATAATATCCTTTTACGCCCGCGTCTGTTTTGAGTCATGTCTACAAAAATAAAATTTGTGTGTAGTCACGTTGAAATAACTATGTTATAGATAAAGAATGTGAGACGGATGTTACGATTAATCAAGGAAAATCCCCAGTTGGGAAACGGGGCCAAAATTAGTTGGTTACTGTCGAGTTGCAATTTACAGTTTCTTTATTGATTACTTCAACCATTAAAAGTCATTTCTTTACCACTTGACCGGGAACAGATCCAAAAAAGCTAGCAGGGGTGAATGCTTTTTCAAAACAATTTACTTTACAGTTAACGGCCAACCTATTTTACCTAAAACCGGCTTTGATAAAACATTTGATAACAAATCAAAATTTTCCAAATAATGAAATTAAAAACTTTACCGTTAATATCCAAGCCTTTTACTTAAAACAGACTTTGATAAAGCATTTAATAACAAAATTAAAACTTTCCAAGTAATGAAACAAAAACACCAATTTGCATACAATTTCGCTACTGAGCATGTAGGGAGCCACTTCTTTTAAATTTTGGCACAACGAGATATTAAATTACAAGGGCTCGCTAACATGGAGGCAGAACTAGCATTTTCAAAGGATGCCAAGTAGATTAAAACAATCAAAGTAAAGATACAGTCACTCACCTTTTACAATAACTAACAATTTTAAAGCCACGTAATTTTTTTTTAAAAAAGACCACCAATGAAAGGCAAACTTAATCTTTTTAAACAGTGGCCAAAAACAGAGTAAAATACAACCATTTAACATTTTACACTAACTAACAACTTTAATACCATGTCCTGCCACCAAAATGTCCTGGGATAGAAATAATTAACCGACCGGGTGTAAGGGCGGCAACAATTGTCTCGCGAAGGATACTCAGGCTATAAGCGGACTAACAGACCCACAACGCCTCACATTCAGGAATCACATCGACTTCAGCGAGGCCAGGGGAGGAGGAGGAATCAAATCAGGAACCATAATCCCTGCCCAAAATTACACTTCCTCCTAGGCAGTACTAATAAGAAGTCAAAAGATCACTGTCTATAACTACACCGGCCGCAGGGACAGGAAATCCGAACGCAGGAGGCCACAGGGCAGAAAAAATGTAATCTAAAACAATAATCCTGCCCAAAAATACATTTCCTGCCGGGCAGTACTAATAAGAAGCGGAAAAGATGACTGTCTATAAACACACCGGCGATAGGGACAGGAAACCCGAACGCAGGAGGCCACAAGGCAGAAAAGACGCTGGTTGCACAAACCAAAATTCTTCAATTAACATCTAAACCTTTAACCAACTTAACTTGCAGTTTATCAGAGAAACAGCAGGTGAACTCCGATGCAAAGGTTGCTCACACCCGACCGTGTACACGACGCCAGCGTACCCAACTGGGCACAGTCACGCAGCCACGCGCTCTGTCACCGGAGCCCTCGTCTTCTCTGCACCCACGGCGGCGAAATACCACTCCTCAGGTTGGGCGAGTTACTAGTTCATCATTCCCGCCTCCAGACGGGAAATTTAAAGACATCCGTTGCCGCTCCCACCAAGTAGTGACTCCGAACCACAGCCGTGGCCCCCGGGTGTTCACAGCAAGAGCTTACAGCCCTGTCCCGTCAACTCGTCCCACACGTCTCGCACCGTCAGGACAGACCACGCGGCTTCTCGGAACAACAGCCAACTCTCCACCGCCACGCCACGCCGCCGTCTCATCGTACGACATTCTCTAATTCCCGATTTTAAAAACCGACCTACCGACTCGTCACCGCTAGGCAACCAACCGGCCATCCCCCCTAAAATTCTTATTCCCTTACACAAGGCTAACAGGAAGCAACGACTCGAAGATCGATAAGAGCAGACACGCCGCCAGAGGGGAATCTCAACAGAATCGTACGCAGCATATCGATAAATATGAAAGAATCAATTAACGGTGGGATGGAAGGACTCAGAACAATGTTAACAGCGTGATATATGTTGAGAGCCGACACACGGCTCAGAATGATAAATTGAAAACAAATGCACAAGTTTCAACACAAAATTGTAGAAATATAAACCAATAGCTAAACCAGAACCGAAGTTCAGTGGTGGGTGCCCGGGCACGGGCTAAGAAAAATCCGAAAACAGACTAGACGGCGCCGATATTCGGAACACGCTAGGCGTGGCGTGGGCCACCTGCCCTTCCCCGAGCTTCCAAGCCTGGCGGGGCGGGGTCACCGAACGTGTTAAGGTGATCGCTCGCATAAGCGGGGTATCCGGGCTCAAGTTCCGATGACCCACAAATTTTCACTTGCTGTCATTGGATTTATTTCAATTCCAGATTACTGTTGATGTCGGAATTTCTCCTTCTTCATTATCACCTCAGCCACACAGACATACCCACCGATGAACACCTAACCTAGTACCAAAGTAAACAGCCTCAAAAAAACTATAATTGGAAAACACACACACAGAGAGATGCCTAGAGACCAGAGCTGAATAGCAGACCCGACAAAAAAATGCCGCCTCAGCCATAAAAATATAACAAAAAGCCAGACGATTGCATTTTGCGTGATCGAAATGAAGTACACGTAACGACGAAGTGAATTGGTTGTGTAAAAACATGAAAACGAGAAAATATTGTGGCTAGTGCGTTTCATATCGGACTCCTGTGTATAGAACACACGGAAATACAGGAACAAAAATTGTGAGTACTAGAAAAATAAATTTTAGCGTGAAAACTGTTATTGATCTCGCTAGAACGATTTGTAAACAACCACAATTACAGGAAATGTATTCAGAACTGCGAATATGCACCACCATCAGCTGTACATTGGAATGACAACAACGAAATTTTCTGCCGAACAGGAACTTGTAGGAACACTGCATCGTTCTTCTTAATAACACAGACATTGCTATTTCGTAATAACCACATTTCTTATAGTGACCACTGATAATACTTTTAACTAGAGTGCAACGTGTTGGATCGAAATTAGACTTTATACTGCCGCAAAAGACGTCATAGGTCTCGTATTACTTTCAAAACCTTTAAAACTGTGGTTGCGGAAGAGAAGTTACTCGATATATTGGAGACACTTCTCCCACAATTGCAAGAGCATGCCGAAAATTTCATTTTTCAATATGACGGAGCACCACTCCATTGGGAGGGAGGGGGGCGGGGGAATTAATGTCCAATGTACAGCACAATCATTACGAACAGATGGGGAAGGAAATTGGTCCTGCCATTTTCAACGGAACCATCACGATATGCCTCGAGTGATTTCGAGAAATGACGGGAAACCTAAATCAGGATGACTGGACGAAGATTTGAACCGACTTCCTCCCGAATGCGAGTCTAGCGTGCCAACACTCCAGTGGCACTAGCGTGTAAGAATGTCACGAGATGTTTCAACGTTGTGTCAGCTTTACACTGAACATCATGACACCAAAATTTTCCAGAAACTGCTGTGACGTAACACGCCAGCTACAAGTACAAAGTTTGTTCAAAAAATAATGGGAACTTTCAGAGTTTTGGAAATAATTTTATCATTTGTCTGTATCAGTATTATGCCCTTCAAAACAGGCCTTACTAGATTTTATACACTTTTGCCAGAGCTTTTTCTAATCCGCAAATACTTTAGGAACTGGATCAATAGGATAGCTTTTAGGTCTCTCAGCGATGTGTTTTTAATTTCATCTGTGCTTGTAAACTAACGACCCTTTATGGTTTTCATTATTTTTATGAACGGAAAAAACCCACATCGGCCCATATATGGCATAGCAGTATGGAGAGTAGGGTGTCATTACACTATCGCTTATGGGCAAAAAGTCACAAACTAACAAAAAACTGAGTGAGCTGTAACCGCTACCTTCCCTGCTTGAGAAACTGGAAGGGAGATAAAGAATGTAAAGAATATACTCGTAATCCCCTACCACTTTCCAGAACGAAATCAACTTAAAACAAACAAACAAAGACCGTCCGAATAGGGCTTTGAAGGTCCAACGGTACCGACCTGCCTCCGCGTCATTCTCAGCCCTTATGCATCACAGGATGCGGATGTGGAAGGGCATGTGGTTAACACACCGCACTCCCGGCCGTTGTCAGTTTTCGTGACCGGAGGAAATCCACTCAGTAGTACTAATTTCTGTTACCCCGCACTGGTGTTGGAGAGAAACGCGAAGTTAGAGACGTGGCCACAATCATTCTGAAAAGTCGAGTGCATAATGCGATCGGCCAATCTCGATATGCTGTATGGTTAATTGAGTATCGGACTTCGTTTCTAAGACACTGTAGGTTCACTGGTGCAAAATAAAACATCTGATAATTTGCTAATCAATATTTGCCTCATTGCAATGGCGGACGGGCTCCATGTCTGCACTTTTATATTTATTCCACGAACAGCTGCAATCAAAGCCGATATTACAATAACTTAATACAAAGGTGTATGTTTGGGTTGTTAAATAAAGAAATCTTGATATAATATAATGAAAATATATGATAATATATGATAATATATTCATTATTTTTACCCTAACAAGATAGATGCGTACATGACGAATGCTGCTCGAGAAAAGACGATGCGAAATAGTAAGCCATTCCTTGCTGGCCACGAAAAATAAATAAGAAAAAGAGATCGAGCCTGCACCTTCCTTTATTCAAATGGTTCAAATGGCTCTGAGCACTATGGGACTTAACTGCTGAGGTCATCAGTCCCCTAGAACTTAGAACTACTTAAACCTACCTAACCTAAGGACATCACACACATCCATGCCCGAGGCAGGATTCGAACCTGCGACCGTAGCGGTCTCGCGGTTCCAGACTGTAGCGCCTAGAACCGCTCGGCCACTTCGGCCGGCTCCTTCCTTTATTACCACAGAAAGTATTACTAAGTACTTATACTTTGTGGACACTCTAGTTCATACATTTCATAAACATAAAGCAGCAAAACTATTTTGAGGGTCTTACAAGCGTGAGCAGGTGCATTATCGTGCTGTTAATGCCATGTATTGATAGTTTCGCAAGTCCGGGCGTTGTTTTTTATTGCTTTTCGCAAACGTCGTTGAGATAATAATACTCATCATTCATCGTCTGACCTTGTGGCAAGAACTCATGGCGCACTGTGTCGTTAAAATCGAAGAACACCTGCATATCTGACAGCATTTATCGAACTTTCTTCTGTCTCACCGATCCACGATACTTCCTTCGGAAAGACTGAGACATTGTTTCGACGTAGTATTCGTATGCTCCATGTTAAAACATATTTCAATAGTTCTACATCGTTTTTGATCTCACCTACCCACTCTAGAGCAGCTTGTATTTGCCCGTAGTTTTGTTCGAAATTCAAAAATTTTGAAACGAAATTTGCTGTGGCAAATTTAATATCCAAACATCTGAAAAATATCCTGGAACGAACTACTTGATATGCCAACATTGTCACCTAGTTCTCTGGTTAGGATTCGGGGATCGTTCATTTCTTCCAGTTTTTCTATGAGTTCATCGACTGCTGATTGCTGGGATTTAGGGCATTTTCAAGGCCTTCTTCTCAACGTTTATACCACTCGTCGAACACTGTTTTACGCGTAGCAGACTCAAAAAGCAGTACTGAACATTTCTAAAGCTCTGTTGCTCTTCGTTCCGTTTCTACAATATAATTTAATACAAAATCTCTGCACATTTTTGTAGAAAAAGGAAATAATCGTCATTACCTCCAAAACAAATTGTAGCCCTTTTTACTGCTGACAACAGACAAAATACTCGATATGGCTGACTCTGTACACATACTTTTCACGAATGTTAACCAGTACAACCACGAAAAAATCAGACGAAACGGTCTTATACAACACACTAAATTCCAAAATTTCCGTCACTTTTTGGGCACGTCACAGCATTTGACGAAAAACATGTCATCGCGTTCTCTTTCAAGTCTAGTCATCCCATTGCATTTTAACAATGTGTGACTAATGTAAATTTTCACTTTAACCAAAATATGTACGTCTGACGGGATATATAATTGCACAACCGAAACAGTGCTACATTGAAATATATCAAACGAAAAGAGATTTCAGTCCAACAAACAACAGCCAGTGGCAGACTATTATCATTCAGAAAGTTATTTTCAGTTTCAAGGAATTCCCTCGGACCGTTTTGAAAAGCTATTTCTAGGTAAAGAGCGTCTCAGTGTTAATTTTAAATATCATTTCAGATCTGTAGACTACTTGCTGTGCATACAAACTGTCACTACCTCACACTTCAAGCTCATTCCTCAAACATCTGAGCTCTCAACACTAATCATAAAGTTCACAATGGAGTCTGAAATACTCATAAACTTTCTGGATCTTAACATCGATATCAGTGCACTCAAACATTGCTAGAAAATTTGCAGAAAAATTACAACCACTTGTGAGCTCAGTGGAGGTTCTAGTTGGCCAATGTGTATATGCGAAATACACGATTTAATTGGTTGGCTTATTTTATTATGCCGTAATGGTCAGTCATCCAGCAGTGTTGTAACACTCATAGCTTTATTACACATTTGATCCTGAAACCTTTTAATCAGGTAGTCAACTTAGAGAAAAGTACATAAATAAGTAAAATGATCGGATAAATGCTTTTAAAATAATTAATGTTAAAGATTCCAGATGTTTATAGCTTTAAACCCATTTGATTGTTACTGAATAATATTCACAGACGTGTGAATGGTGTTTTAAAGTGCGAGCAAAGCACATTTAGCTGCAAATTAATTGCTGGCCGGAGTGGCCGTGCGGTTCTAGGCGCACAGTCTGGAACCGAGCGACCGCTACGGTCGCAGGTTCGAATCTTGCCTCGGGCATGGATGTGTGTGACGTCCTTAAGTTAGTTAGGTTTAATTAGTTCTAAGTTCTAGGCGACTGATGACCTCAGAAGTTAAGTCGCATAGTGCTCAGAGCCATTTGAACCATTTTTTTGGTAATTAATTCACGAAAATCAACGGATAACGTAGCATTAAGCTACGCAACTGCGACGTAAAATTCGGTATCCTGAGTGACCACTGTGGAAACAGGTACGAAGACCATAAAGTTAAAGCGTTTAAAATCGTGGAAATTATCGAAACCACAGTCAAATAACGTAAGTTCAGTTAAAAGTTAAAGCAGGAATCTCGCACAGCTACTCATTCTCGTAGCTCTCGCAACGAACTCACCAATAACCACCGGCCTAATTACAGTGACAACCGACTAGCAAAAGGTACCGTGAATTCTAAAGCAAGCCCTTAAATACTTCCTGTGACATCACAAAATAGTCAGTCGATATTAGATACTTAAATAATAATCAACATTCCTGTCTATTCCACATACATATAAAATTTTATGATACCATTGAAATTATCGCGATCATTCTGTGACCTGTGATTGAAAAAACAAAACGATATTAAACAAGTTATCAACAAAATTCACGAAGCATAACTACATCCAGTTTTACAGAGCGGCTAGCAATTATATAACATTGTAAATGTACTAAGTGTGGAAAGTTCGAAAACCCGTAATTGTCTCCAATTGTCTCCCACTGCGAAGCATCAGTTTGAAATTTGGCTAAAAGGCGCCTACAATCTTCCTCTGAAACGGTGGAAAACGATGGCACCGGGCTATGTCGCCCTTTGTTAAGTACGTTAAAATTGTAGCTGTCACAGACTTCGACATCCATTCATCTATTAATGGCGTCTCATGGCTGCTCCAGCGCCTAAGGGCAGGACCTAACGACAGACAACCTGTAACCTCCTTCTTACATATCGGCCAATAATGCTCGCGATGTGAAATATGAGTGTGGATCGCGTGTATACCTAATGGATTTTTACTAATTGGATAAGGCTATCTTTCTCGAAGAAGTAATACCGATAAGTAGCAGGAAAGTAAACAACAGACCGTTCTGATGGAAAAGTCTACTATTATAAAAAAGTAATTAAACCGAACAGCGTTATAATTTGGAAAAATGAAAGTTATTTTGTGCATTCACTCACGAACAACACAGGACAGAAAAGGGGTACCACTGATCATGAATCTAAAAGTTACACTAATGAACGAAGAGGAAATAATTAACAGTCGCCAGGCCTCTAGGGCAATTTACATCCAAAATCCTGTACAAGAAGATGGGAAAGAAAAACATGTATTGTTAAACACTGACGTGGCAACTGAAGGCTGTCACGTTTTTTTTACACTTATTTTAAGTGAGTACGTAATGATACAGAAAACTGAGAAGTGACTGTAATGTGATGTTTGTCATTAAATTTTGAAAAAAAAAACCGAGTAATGATTTGAAAATACACAATTAAACTGTATGTTAGTGTTGAACTTCGTTACGAGAACAATGACTGTCAGTGGCCTCAACGTAACATCAAAGAAATTTAGAAAAAAAAACAAGCACTTTTATTTTGCAGTTACTTATATCGCAAATTGGATTTCAAATTATTGTCTGAACAACTGAGTTTTTTTACTGATTTGAACAGAAATAAATAATAGAATACGTACCAAACCAAACAGACATGTACTCCAGGCTGTAAGTAAAATAAATGAAACTTCCATACTCTTAATTTGTGCATTTCTTTAGATTTGGATTTTTTTCCAGAGATTGATTCTCAAAATTGCAAAATGAAAGTGCTTTACTTTACTTATATACTGAAGCCTCTGTTCTACAACAGTTAATTGAAAGCAGACTGAGGCTAAAATTCATTAATAAACCGGCTGCAACTATTCAATTTGTTTCTTACGACACTCTGTTAGCATATAAGGAAAAAAAGGAACAAGGACTAGGCTTGATAACAATGTCTGAGGACAAGAGGACACAATTGCCCTGTGTTTAACTGATAATTATTTAAATAAATTTTATGAATCAAATCACATTTAATTGTGCTGATGGGTTAGCTGTTAATACTTTCTACCAATGAACAGTATTACTTCAATGCTGTGCATACGATGAATCTCGGATCCGACGACGAATCTGTGTTGCTGGAACTGCTGCTGTTGTTGGAGACGGTAGCATCTTGAGGAGCACGGCTAATTACAGGAACGGGCAACTGTAATTAATACGGCCTCTTCCGCCCGTCCACTGTCCTTACTCCTGCTACTAGAGACATCTGGCCGACGCGCGTACATGATGCCGTCGAAATGGTACACTCCACTGCGAGAGCGTTATCACCACACTTCCGTCTCCCTCTCTCCCTGCGCTCCACGCAACAACTCGCTACGCAAAGATTTTACAACGCACAAGAACTGCTATTATTGTTGCTAGTCGATGTAAATAACAATTCTTTTGGCTTTCCCCCGGAGCTTATGAGTTTCACAGTTAGACACAGATAAATACAATGAAATATCAACAGACTTCTACCTAATTTTACACATACAGTGAAGCAATGTCCTTACCTATTGAGAGAAAGCATTTAAATTACAAATATTTACATACAATTCAGCAAAATAATTTGTATATATTGATAGCAGGTGCCATGCATCCTGCATTTTCGGTGTTACAAACCCCTCTGACACCCATTAGGTCTGGTTGCCTGCTCTCAGGTGCTAGAGCAGCAGCGAGGTAACAGTCAGCTGAGTGCGTACAGTCTGACAGGTACATTTGAAACGTGCTCAACAAAGGTGTTGCCGAACTGGGGGTCTTAGAGGGATCTTTTTCCATTTTATTCACGCCCATGTCAATGTTGCACCTCTCTATGATCACGCCACGTAAGGACGTCAAACAGGAAGGCTGAAAAAACACAAACACAGACTGCTGCTCCGGATCATGTTCAGATTCGTCGAACAGTTGTGAACTTTCCCTAGCGATTCTACCTGATATACCACAGCAAAAATTGAGGTTGCGCTGCACTCGAAAGGGGTCAGACCAACTTAAATTGGGCTGAATAGTCCAGGGGGTGTCAGCAGTGTCGAACGTCGTTAAGCACGCCAGCCTGTCGCTCATCGCTTGGCGAAATGTGTGGGAATCAACGCTGGCAGAGAAGGGATGGTTTCAATGACGCCGTTTGTGCCGCCTCTCCGTGGCTTTTCGTGTGGATTCTGAGTGGCCGTGTGTCTGAAATTTTTTCCTCGGCCACCCCTAAGGAAACGGCGTGATTTCAGCGCTGGCCGTCACGGTTCTGACCTCGATCGTGGAGACGTCAAAAGAAGGATATGTGGGCAACAGGGGGTGTGAGAACTTCTCATCATGTGACATGCCCACGATGGCGCTGGTCAGAACTGTGGTTTGGTGCCAGTGTGACAACATTAACCCATCGTATACGTCACATGAACTTCAGAGCTGTGGTTTCTTTTTGCCAGGTGTCGATATCTTGCTGTCTGAAGCGTTAATGAAGCTGAGGTGGACGTTGCAGGGCGCCACGCTTTTACACCATTACAGAGGACGGATGTAGGGACATCTAAGCCCAGTTTCAAACTTGTGTCGTGACGGGAGACAGTTAGAGGTTTTGATTTGGAAAAAGTGAAACTTTTCTTTTTTTGCTCTGTGTATATGAGCAGTTCGAAGAGCTAGTATCCTTCTGCTCTTTAGTTGGTATCTCTCTTAGTTGTTTTATTCATTATATTACATGCCCCCATTACGGTTTTATTCAGTGTTATTGATGTACAGTTACGTAACTGATCAATTAAAATAAACTGTGAGTACTCGTCAACTGAGAAGATTAGGCAAGAATCTGAGAAACTCATGTTCCCTTCATACAATTATAACTAGAAGATTTATAGGACTGGAACATTTGCACATCAACTTTTAACAAATTCGTGGGGTATGTGATGTTATTTCAATGATTACAAAATCGAGGGAGATTAACAAAGAACTTGACATTATGAGCACCGCCTCTGCCCTGGGTGCAACCATTGATTCGTTAGGATGTCATAAAGCGTTTTATTCTATCTGGAGGCAAGCGGGCCAACAACTGTTATACACTACTGGCCATTAACCACGAACATGACGTGCTACAGACGCGAAATTGAACCGACAGGAAGAACATGCTGTGATATGCAAATGATTAGCTTTTCAGAGAATTCACACATGGTTGACTCCGGTGGCAACACCTACAACGTACTGACATGAGGAAAGTTTCCAACCGATTTCTCATACACAAACAACAGTTTACCGGCGTTGCCTGCTGAAACGTTGTTGTGATGCCTCGTGTAAGGTCGGATTCGGATTGTAGCCTATCGCGATTGCGGTTTATCGTATCGCGACATTGCCGCTCTCGTTGGTCGAGATCCAATGACCATTAGCAGAATATGGAATCGGTGGGTTCAGGAGGGTAATACGGAACGCCGTGATGGATCCCAACGGCCTCGTATCACTAGCAGTCGAGATGACAGGCATCTTATCCACATGGCTGTAAAGGATCGTGCAGCCACGTCTCAATCTCTGAGTCTGGGGACGTTTGCAAGACAACAACCATCTGCACGAACAGTTCGACGACGTTTGCAGCTCGGCGACCATGGCTGCAGTTACCCTTGACGCTGCATCACAGACAGGAGCGCCTGCGATGGTGTACTCAAAAACGAACCTGGGTGCACGAATGGCATTTTTTCTAATGAATCCAGGTTCTTTTACAGCATCATGATGGTCGCATCCGTATTTGGCGACATCGCAGTGAACGCGCATTGGAAGCGTGTATTCGTCATCGCCATACTGGCGTATCACCCGGCGTGATGGGATGGGGTGCCACTGGTTATACGTCTCGGTCACCTCTTGTTCGCATTGACGGCACTTTGCACAGTGGACGTTACATTTCAGATGTGTTACGACCCGTGGGTCTACTCTTCATTCGATCCCTGCGAAACCCTACATTTCAGCAGGACAGTGCACGACCACATGTTGCAGGTTCTGTACGGGCCTTTCTGGACACAGAGAATGTTCGACTGCTGCACTGGCCAGCACATTCTTCAGATCTCTCACCAATTGAAAACGTCTGGTCAACAGTGGCCGAGCAACTGGCTCGTCAAGATACGCCAGTCACTACTCTTGATGAACTGTGGTATCGTGCTGAAACTGCATGGGCATCTGTACCTGTACACGCCATCCAAGCTGTGATTGACTCAATGCCCAGGCGTGTAAGTGCCGTTATTACGGCCAGAGATGGTTGTTCTGGGTACTGATTTCTCAGGATCTATGCACCCAAACTGCCTGAAAATGTAATCACCTGTCAGTTCTAGTATAATATATTTGTCCAATGAAAACCCGTTTACCATCTGCATTTCTTCTTGGTGTAGCAATTTTAACGGCCAGTAGTGTAACTAGTCGTCGATATCCCGTATATTGGCACTGGGATGCAGCTGGTCCCGCACATGTGCCATCGGGATAGATTAGGGAATCTTGCTGGCGACGGCGGTGCCTCAACATCGTGCCATTAGTGGACGAGAACTGTTCTGTTGAAAAATGGCAGGACAATATTAACGCATGAGAGGTAGCACATGAGGGTGGCCGACCGCGGTGGTCTAGCGGTTCTGGCGCTACAGTCCGGAACCGCGGGACTGCTACGGTCGCAGATTCGAATCCTGCCTCGGGCATGGGTATGTGTGATGTCCTTAGGTTAGTTAGGTTTAAGTAGTTCTAAGTTCTAGGGGACTTATGACCTAAGATGTTACGTCCCATAGTGCTCAGAGCCATTTGAACCATTTGAACCGTGAGGGTGTAGGATGTACATGGGGTACTGTTCCGGCGTCAGAGTTTCCTCAATGAATTCCAACCGTCACCTGAAGTCAGACTGCGTGGTTCTCCACACAACGACACCAGGAGTATCACAGCTATGCTTCTCCAAAACATTGGAAGAATTGGACATATCCCGACGTCGCCGCCATACTGGTCGACGTTCGCCAACCGGCGTAGTGTAGAACAGCAATTCAGCGCTGAACATAGTACGATACATTCAACAACATCCCATGCATTCCTGTCATGGCAACACTCCAAAAGCACTCATTTGTGTCGGGCGTTAATGGCAACCTACAAATGGGACATTAATTTCATGGTCTGGCTGTTGCCAGTATCCGACCAGTAGCGCAGGGAGATCCTTGCAGGGAGTCCGCTACTTGTTCTCGGAAGACAAACGGAGATGAAAAGGGGTTACGATGTGCTTAGTGCACAATAGAGCGATCCTCCCTTTTGGTGGTCAGCCGTTGTCGATTCTAATCTTACGACGAGTATTCCTGTCCTCACGTTCCCATACCATCCAACACACCCATATGGTCCAAGATCTGCATAGTGCAGAACTCAACCAGAGGGCCAAATGGAGATCCATAAAGAGGTCCCTTTAAAATGCTGTCAGGTGTTGATAACGCTGTCTCACGTGAGTAGACCACATTTCCGTGTGCTACACAGTCATCACTCAACATCTGACACTATCACGCCCATTATGTATACTAATAATCCCTGGGAACAATGCTAAACACGATCGGCACTAACGCACTGTATTGGGCATCCACCTGCATCTCAAGTCTCTTACATACCGGCTACTGATGTGTATGTGTACTAAGTTACATTGACGTCTGACCATGTCTTTTGGGTGCATCACATTTTTGTCAGTCAGTGTGCAAGCGCAAGAGAGCTGCAGGCAGTCGTAAGCTGCATGACAGACGAGATTGCATAGTACAGACGAGGTTGCAGGGTGCTGAATCAAGTTTCGAGGTGCCCATGAGCTTTAGTTTTGTAATTAGAGGTCACAATAAAGCAAACACGCTGCAGCTGCACGTCATGTTTACATCGAGACAGAGATTTGAACGGCTTGCACTTCTTGTCTTCCTGACAGCAATCACGGCAGATGCTGAAGAATTTTATCCATCTAAACAAAAATGTAAATGTTCGTTTGTTCAAAATCTTAAACCTCCGAAAGCTCTTCACCGGTTTCTTTGAATTGTGACACAACGTTGCATTGCAATACGCGCGTGTTTTTATATAGTTACTGGAGTCCCATCTGTTGGACGTAAATATAATTTAATATGTTATAGGAAAATATTGTTAGGAAAAGTCTTGAAAACCTCTTGTCCAATTTACTTCAAACTTTAGATAGTACGATAACAAACATTAGCAAAAACCTCGAAAAGCTCTTGACTGACTTATTTCAAATTTTTAAACGATACTCTAATGAACAGCAAACGGACATAGTCTACACATCTTTTAAACGACAATGTGAAAGTTTTCTGTTAAAATCATGAAAGATAAAAAGAATTTTGTGCTTTGGTATTCTGTAAAAATGTTTGGTTTTGTTTTCTTTCCCGAAGTCAATTTTAATTACGATGTCAGATCATTTAAACCATTAACCAAATCGTCTCTCTCACATAGATACGTTTTCTTTACATATAATTTTACATAAAAATGGTATTTCCGACAATGTGCTCTTTTGTTTTTTTCTTCACAGTAGGTTTTAAAAGACTACAAGGAAGCTGTATTTATCAGCACTTAATTAGAATACTACTAAGGAATTTGAATCGTTGGAAAGTTTGTAACCCTACACGCGCGCAAATTAAAACTACGCAAAACACTGTCATTGAAGTATCTGTCATCACAGATCTAGCAGATGGAGAGTCTCACTCAGACTTTGTAACCAATGATTCTAGTTGTTTTACCCATTCGTTCTAAGCGACTTCCATTCATTCTCGATCAAAATGTCTTGACAACAACATTAAACAAGGATGAAGGTCAGAAGGTGGGGGGTGGGGGAGAGGGTGGACGGGGAAGGAGGGAAGACAAGATCGACAGAGACGAGGAGAAGAGAAAATGGACATAGAGAGGAGGAAAGATGAGATTCACAGAGAAAGCAGGAGGTGAAGAGTGAGGGGGGATAGGACGAGAGGGACAGAGATAAGGGGGAGGAGGAAACGGAAAGAGAGAGGTGGGGAGAAGGAGATTAGACATTCATCCAATATCCCTACATATTTATATATTGCGAAGCATTACGGAATCGTTAGTGTATACCGTATATCTCTCCTGTGGGTAGCTAGGCACATTTTTTTTCGTGTTCCAGCAAATATTTGCAATTTCGTTCTTGGAATGTGTAGCTGGAATCAGTCCCAAAAAAAAAAAATACTGGTCATCAGCTCCATAATGGGACGCCTAATTTCCACGGAAAGCGGCGGTTTATTTCCCGTTAAAACAAGCCGATTTTTAAAGCGGAATTTTACGAGTTCATTTGACACAGCCGTCCCAAGCCTAGTGCGATATTCGTTTCATCGATATGTAATAGCAGGGACGGCGGTAGCAGTTAGCGCCGGCCAGGGCGATGCTATCACTGCTGGAGTACTTGATACTCTTCGTGTTTTACTGTTCATATTAATACATGCCCATAAAACGAATACCACACTAAACTAACTGCGGACTGCTTTGTCGAACAGGTACGTACAATTCACCTTCAAAAATAATTTTCTTTGTAACGTGAAACAAACCGACTCTATGTCTCGCATGAAAGACTTGGACTAACGCCAGCTACACTTCACGAAAACGAAGTTGCAAATATCTGCCGAAAGTCCAGAGAAGATGCTCCTGACGATACTCAGGTGAAACGCCACATAGGGTGTTTCAAAAATACTTTTACAAAATGTTCACATAATCAGTGGAGTGAAATGGAGAGAGGACAAGGATTTCTGATCAGATGAGTATAGGATAACATCAACAGCAGCAGAAAATGGTACCACGGCAGTAGGATTCCTTTTGAGTAGAAAGGCACACGGAGTGGGTGTTACTGTGAACTGTTCAGTGATAGGGTTGTCCTCATCAGAATCGACAGCAAACGAACACTGACAACGATAGTTTAGGTATACGTGCCGACTAAGAAACGCCGGCCAGATTGGCCGTGCGGTTCTAGGCGCTGCAGTCTGGACCCGAGCGACGCTGCGGTCGCCGGTTCGAATCCTGCCTCAGGCATGGATGTGTATGATGTCCTTAGGTTAGTTAGGTTTAATTAGTTGTAAGTTCTAGGCAACTGATGACCTCAGAAGTTAAGTCGCATAGTGCTTGTAGTGCAACGACGCAAGTTTTGTATAAATGATTTTCTTTTGACATATGACCATGTGCAGACTTCGTCACCTACGTCAGTTACAACACACTTCAAAATTATTTAAATTCTTTTTAAATTCTCTTTGAATGGTTCTTGAACGAAACTGTAATACATCATCATTTGAGTCGTATGCGCAGAATTAAGTCACTCAGTCCAATTGGTTTGCGCAAACTTTTTCAATTTAGATGTCGTTTGTTTCTCCTCAGAAATTATATTAATGCACGTTATCTGATTTAATAAATATTAGAACCACACTGAATAAACTTTCGAGATTCAAACTCGCGATGAACGTTGTCAAAAATTAATAATCTTGTCAAATATATTATTAATTCATTCACATAATTCTTCATAAATAAATTCTCGGAACACGTATTTAAACTTTAGTAGCATCCACTAGTTTATTATCTTCCTACATATAGACGTGAACCTGAGCCTTGACAAGACAGAACTGAACATTTACATCATGATTAAACTTTCTATGACGTCATTGTTGCACCAACATTACAAATTCTCAATTATTTAATTTTTAGAAGCACGACGCAACAATTCGATTTCAGGATCTTCTGTTGCTCTTTGGCTGTCGACCCGCGACGTATAGTGGCCAGCAATTTTGTCTCTGGTCCCGGCAGCGAAGGTGCTGTCTCCGTTCGTTGCGCCGCCCTCTCCGTACATGAAACATAAAAAATAAATACAAAACTTAAGATAATTCACAGCTATTACAAATATTACAAAAATACATAAACATAATTGTGATAGATAAGTTTCAGTTTTACTTATTTATTAGAGTTATTCTTTCCAAAAATGTATATTACTAATAAGTTTCTCACAATAACTAATAGTACTATTTACTTTACGTCGTTCTTTTTCCTAATGATTTATTTATGCCTGAGGTCAAGAAGAAATCAAGCAAAACTTTCTTTAGAATCTCGGCACGGCTTTCTTTACCTTCGGACACTTTGTTGGGTAATGGCAATTTATTTAGGAGAAACAAGCGAGAGAGCCCCGTTTGGTGTGTTCCATATTAACACTATTACAAATCTCTAATAAAGGCACTCTGCTATGTTCTCGTGAGCCATTCTGCTCTGGACGCCCATGTTCCCTAAAATTATTAACCATCCCCTTTGGGTCCTACTATCCGAGTAAATATAAAATATACAAAATTCCTTCTGACCTAATAACAAAATTTCTTCCCTATAGGCCGCAGCTCGTGGTCGTGCGGTAGCGTTCTCGCTTCCCGCGCCCGGGTTCCCGGGTTCGATTCCCGGCGGGGTCAGGGATTTTCTCTGCCTCGTGATGCCTGGGTGTTGTGTGATGTCCTTAGGTTAGTTAGGTTTAAGTAGTTCTAAGTTCTAGGGGACTGATGGCCATAGATGTTAAGTCCCATAGTGCTCAGAGCCATTTCTTCCATATAAATCCCCTTTTAGTTATCTTTCTCCTTTTGAAGTACCGATAGATTATTGTAGAACACTTGTTTAAACTTTCTGTTATTTCTTTAAAATAACACGTAACTATAACGAAAAACTTCACATGAATAAACTATGAACGCTCTTCCGTATGTAACATATACTAAATATTAACTTATTTAGGAATGAAGGGTTTCATTTGATCAACACTATATAATCCCTTAATTACACCTGATGAAGGTTCCATAAGAAGTAACGCTTTGGGATGTACAATCTTATGTACAACATATGGACCTTCAAAGATAAAGAAGAATTTTCTACATTCCTTATTGATCTTCGAACTTTTAGGATGAGATCGTACTAATACAAGATCTCCTACCTGAAACGAGGGTTCTATAGCATGTTTATTATAACTTTTAATTCTCCGTTAAGCATTTTTAACAATCTGTGCGCAAACTTTTTCGTCTGGGATGCATTGTTGGATCTCATTTACTGGTGGCCAAGGTAGAGCAGCTAGTAAAGGCTCACCTATAATTCGTTTGCCTAAAATTTCTATAGGTGATAATCCCGTAGTTAGGTGAGGCAATTTATTTAATATCTTTTCGAATTCAGGCATTAGTTTGTCCCACCGAGTATTTTAATGTGCACAATAAGTTCTACATAATCGTCCTAATTCTTTCATGACTCTTTCTAGTAAATTACTTTGAGGGTGATATTTCTAAATTAAGATATGTTTGATTCCATATTGTTTTATCATATCTTGAAACTTTTGACTAATAAAGGTACTACCGTTGTCAGACATAAGTCGTTTAGGAATGCCCCAGTTAACAAAGTAATTCCGGGTGAGACAGCGTATAACGCTTGCTGTATTCGCTGGTTTCAAAGTATATAGCTTCACATGTTTGGACCAACATTCCATTACAACAAACACATAAGTAAATCCTCCTGAACTACGAGGCAGAGGGCCGAAAAAATCTAATGATAGTAGATCCCACAACCTCGAGGAATTACAGCATATAATTTATAACGCTTAGATTTGTTATTAACTTTAACCTTTTGATACCCCTGCGGGTACGGGGTAAGAATAGGCCCGAGGTATTCCTGCCTGTTGTAAGACGCGACTAAAAGGAGTTTCAACCGTTTCGGCCTTCCATGTGATGGTCCCCCTTGGGGTTTGACCTCAATTTTTCAAAATTCTACAGAAGTACGAGCCTTTTGGGGAAGGACGCCTTACGTGGTGTACCACTGGTCCTCCGTGCACGAAGACCTTGGCACTCAGCATTGTACCGGCGTTGTAACCGTACCCTCTATTCCTCAAATTGGGCCTAAACGCCTGATGGGTTGTACAATTTACGCCCATAGTGCGTCCCCATCTGCACCTACGATCATGAAGGACTTTCCATGGCACCAGAAATCCAGCACGGTAGCCAGCCCGTTGTGGTGGGGTCGTCATGTACCCTCTATGTTGTAGCCCCCTGACAACACAGGGATCGTACTGCCGATACCTGAGCTGCACCCTCCCCACGTCGGCCAAGGAGTAGATACCCGTCTCCTTGGGGCATCAGGACTCTCGGCAACGGTCATCCTGCCAGGTGGCCCTTGCTGAGGCTGGGTGGCGCCCGTGGGGAGAGCCCCTGGTCGGAGTGGGTGGTATCGGGGCGGACGTTTCGCAGATGAAACGTCAACACGTATCAGGTCGCTCTGCGGCCGAGTCTTTCAAAAGGAAAGGTACTGTCTCTAGTTCTGGTTCTCCTGCCCTTTCTCCCTTGGCCACTCCCTGGGAGGAGGGACAGGCCCACCGGCTTGGGGCGAAGTACTTCCCCCGCTATTTGGTCTGTTCTCGAACCAATGGGGGGACGTTCGCCACCTCCAAGCCCATGTTCTTTGTTCAGCACATTGAGGACATCTTTGGGGAAATCGAGGCTCTCAGTAAGATGCGTTCGGGGTCCATTCTTATAAAGACCACTTCCGCCACACAGTCGGCGGCGCTCCAGGCGTGCAACCGCCTAGGGGACATCCCAGTTTCCATTGTCCTGCATCTGGCACTAAATAGGATGCAGGGGGTTATTTTTCATCAGGACCTCCTGCTTCAATCTGATGAGGAGCTCAGGGCCAACCTGGAGCGCCGAGGCATGCATTTCGTCCGGCGAGTCCAGCGTGGCCCCAAAGACCGTCGCATCGACACCGGGGCCTTTATCCTCACCTTCAAGGGGGACGTTCTCCCGGAGAAGGTAAAGGTGATGTGCTACCGGTGCGACATGCGACCTTACGTCCCACCTCCTATGCGCTGTTTTCGGTGTTTGCGCTTTGGGCACATGTCGTCACGGTGTGAGACTGAGCCCCTTTGTGGCGATTGTGGACGTCCTCTTCGTGAGGAACATACATGCACCCCACCACCTCAGTGCGTTAATTGTCCTGGCATCCACTCGCCTAGATCCTCAGACTGCCCCGCATATCAGAAGGAGAAGAAGATACAAGAACTCAAAACTTTGGATCGTCTCTCTTATTCTGAGGCCAGGAAGAAGTATGACCGCCTCCATCCCGTGCTGTTGACCACTTCATTTGCCTCAGTTGTGTCCACTCCTTCCACGGTATCCTCACCCCTATCCTGTCCCCCCTCCACCTCCTCCCCCCATCCGGGGTCTCTGCATCCGCCTCCCAAATACCTCCCTTCCAAATCCTCATCCCCCATGGCCCCCGCCCCCTCTGCCCCAGGGGCCACCCTTCCTCCTCCTCCTCCCCCCCCCCCCCCGCCTGAGAAGCGATCCTCTTCTTAGGCGTCCATCGGGGAAACGTTCCGGACCCCAGCTTCCGAGGTCCGGCGTTCCAAAACAGACCCCGCGCGTGAGGACTTTCTTTGGGTCCAGCCCACCATCCCTGTACCTCCTCGGACTTCCAAGAAGGCCTCCAAGAAGAAGTCTCTATCCCCCTCTCCACCCCGGCGCGTTTCGTCTGACGCTCCATCCGTGAGTCGCTGCTCCCGACCGTCCTCAGTTTCGCTGGGACGCTCTGCTGCCAGGCGCTCAGCTGGCCTCTCGTTGGCAAATGATGCTGCCCCTCCTACACCACCAGGGACAGCGGCAGCAGCTGGCGACGACTCGATGGAACAGGACCTGCCTCCCGCCGGTTGTAGCATTGTTCCCTCGAAACCTGGCCCTCCGTGGCTGTCAAGGTGACCAGCTCTTCCCCCGTCTCATTCCCCCTCTTTTTTGACTAGCGATGGCCTTGTTACATTGGAACATAAGAGGTATTCGATCTAATCAGGAGGAATTACAACTGCGTCTCCGCCTGCACTGTCCGCTCGTCCTTGGTCTCCAGGAAACCAAGTTGCGCCCGACTGACCATATTGCCTTTACCCACTATACCTCAGAGCGGTATGACCTCACATCTGTGGGCGGTATCCCAGCTCATGGTGGGGTCATGTTGCTCGTTCAGGACGATGTCTATTACCATCCCATCCCATTGACCACCCCACTCCAAGCAATAGCTGTCCGTATTACTCTTTCTGCTTTTACTTTTTCAGTTTGTACCATCTACACTGCATCGTCATCAGCTGTTAGTCGGGCTGACATGATGCACCTGATTGTTCAGCTTCCCCCGCCGTTTTTATTGTTTGGCGACTTCAATGCCCATCATCCCCTTTGGGGCTCTCCTGCATCCTGTCAAAGAGGCTCACTCTTGGCGGATGTCTTCAACCATCTCAATCTTGTCTGCCTCAATACTGGGGCCCCGACTTTCCTCTCGGACTCTACTCATACCTACTCCCACTTGGACCTCTCGATCTGTTCTACCACTCTTGCCCATCGGTTCGAGTGGTATGTCCTTTCTGACACCTATTCGGGCGACCACTTCCCCTGTGTCGTTTGTCTCCTGCACCACACCCCATCCCCACGTCCTTCGAGCTGGAACATACCGAAAGCTGACTGGGGACTTTACTCCTCCCTGGCGACCTTTCCAGACCACGATTTTCTCAGTTGTGACAGTCAGATCGAATACCTCACGGCTTTTATCATCAAAGCTGCCGAACGTTCCATTCCTCGTACTACCTCTTCTTCACGTCGCGTTTCCATCCCCTGATGGAACGAGGCTTGTAGAGACGCTATCCATGCTCGACGACGTGCTTTACGCACCTTTCGCCGCCATCCTACGTTGGCGAATTGTATTGGATACAAACGACTCCGAGCGCAATGCCGTAGAGTCATCAAAGACAGCAAAAAAGCTTGTTGGGCCTCTTTCACCAGCTCCTTTAACAGTTTTACTCCCTCTTCTGTCGTATGGGGTGGCCTGCGCCGGCTGTCGGGCATTAAGGCCCACTCCTCGGTACCTGGCCTGACCTCAGGTCCTCGTTGATCCTGTGGCTGTCTCCAACGCCTTTGGCCGGTTTTTCGCGGAGGTTTCAAGCTCCGCCCATTACCACCCTGCCTTCCTTCCCAGGAAAGAGGCAGAAGAGGCTCGGCGACCTTCCTTCCACTCGCTGAATCTGGAAACTTATAATGCCTCCTTTACTATGCGGGAACTCGAACGTGCGCTTGCACTGTCCCGGTCCTCTGCTCCGGGGCCAGATGCCATTCACGTTCAGATGCTGGCACACCTTTCTCCGACGGGCAAAAGCTTCCTTCTTCGTACCTACAATCGCGTCTGGACCGAAGGTCAGGTCCCCATGCATTGGCGTGACGCTGTTGTTGTTCCTATACCCAAACCCGGGAAGGATAGACACCTTCCTTCTAGTTACCGCCCCATTTCTCTTACAAGCTGTGTCTGTAAGGTGATGGAGCGCATGGTTCATGCTCGGTTAGTTTAGATTCTTGAAACTCGACGGCCACTTACTAATGTCCAACGTGGCTTTCGTCGCCGCCGCTCCGCTGTTGACCACCTTGTGACCTTGTCGACATTCATCATGAACAACTTTTTGCGAAGGCGCCAAACGGTAGCCGTGTTCTTCGATTTGGAGAAGGCTTATGATACCTGTTGGAGAGGAGGTATCCTCCGCACTATGCACAGGTGGGGCCTACGCGGTCGCCTGCCCCTTTCTATTGATTCCTTTTTAACGGATCGAAAGTTTAGGGTACGTGTGGGTTCCGTATTGTCCGACGTCTTCCTCCAGGAGAACGGAGTGCCTCAGGGCTCCGTCTTGAGCATAGCCCTTTTTGCCATCGCGATCAATCCAATTATGGATTGCATTCCACCTAATGTCTCAGGCTCTCTCTTTGTCGATGACTTCGCGATCTACTTATAAAGGCACATTTGCATGCCGAGCGTGAGTTTCCTCGGAAACGCGAGATATTAATTAAATAAATAATCAGTGACAAATAAATAAAGCCTATGGCACACAACTGCAGCGCTGTGTCGCTGATAAAACAAAAGCACAATTACGTTACTCGTATGTTTGATTAAGAAGAGAGAGCTTTGGTTGAAGTGGTGCGAGAAGCACGTATTTTAGTTTATTGTCTGGCACACCGCCATATTTCATGTTATAAAAAATTACTGCGAGTTGCAACCATACTAGGCACTCGATTCTGAAAAGAATTTATATTTATAAAAGTAAGTAGGATTGTGAACTGTAGGCTTATTCATTGAATATATCTGATTTAACTAACTGTGTAATTTTTTTGTTTAGTAGACAATCACCTCTGTACGACGTTTTGGCATGGCTGGCAAATTATTGTAATATTGAGATTTAGTTTATGAGTCCGCACCTACCGCAGCAGTCTTTGGAAACGATTTAATTACGAAGTCCGATTATTTCAGTTTTATTTCACGGTCAACTACGAGTAACATTGCCTTTACGAAAAAGCCATTGTCAAGCGTCTGATACCGAATAATTAAAACCTGACGACTCATAGGAGAGACAATCATACAGATAAAATAATTAATATTTTATTTTATTTAATTTATCTTATTTATTTTATATTGGCGACTGCGTGTCGGACTTGTTATTTTGTCATTTGTTACATTGTTCTCTTTGTTTCATGTGAAAAATCAACTTTCTGGACCTGGACTTGACTATATGAGAAATAACAAAAATCAGAAGATATTTGCCAATTATAAAATTTTGCGGGAAGACGCAAAGAAGCTTCCAGCAAAATAAGGTAAGACGCAGCATCTTTGCATTAGCAGGCTTGACCAGACGTATAATTCAGTGTATTAGCTTTTCAGTAAAATTCTGTAGTGTTTCTTTTCCGCATAACAGTTTCAGTGATAAATTCCATTCTCAGTATTTTTCCTTAAACAATAACGTATGCAACAATACCAATACACGAGTGTACAATATGGCCGACTTCTGTACGATATCATGTAACATGGCCAGCAGCCATTACCAATAATCTCAAATTCAGTTTATATTTTTAAATTAACAGACAGCCATTGTTGCTACGACCGATTCATGCTCAACTGCATTTTATTTTAAAATCAGTGTCAAATATTTTCTTGAAACATATATCACGTGTGGCATGGTAATAACTAGAAAACAATACGCAAAAATGGAACAGCAAAGACGTACTATTCAGACGCAATCCGACTCGGACGAGAGACAAATGTTAGAAAATGACTTTACGACAGCAACCGGTAGTGACGATTCATCAAACATTGACGCAAGTGTTGACGAAAATTTTGACAATAGGCCTTCCACCACAAAAATTTCTAAGTCTCAATCAGAGCCCATGTTAATGCATGACGTCACGTCTAATGACGCGGCGGGGGCAGAGACCTTGCAAACGGCAAACATTGCCGACATGTTACAAATGCTAATGAAACAAAACGCAGAAAATATGGCAACCTTACAGACGCAAAATGAACAGTTAAAGACACAAAATGACGGAATCAAATCTGATCTCATAGCACTCAAGACAGGTAATGACACTTTATGTAAGCGTGTGGAACTTATAGACGCCACACTGACCAAACAGATGACTGAACTCAGTGCTAAATTTTCCCAGCTTAATACGAGACAAGAAAAGACTACAACTGACGTAGCACTTTTACAGACACAAGTAAAAAACCTTAATGTCACGTGTGAAGTTCTTACTGAACAAATTCAAACATATCCTTCAGTACATGACAACCTTGAAAAACGAATTACTGACGTACAGAATAAATTTGACAATGTTGAACAACACCTGACTGACATCTTACAATCTGATGCCACAGCTCATTTTCAAAATATTAATAAAGAATTTCATGATTGGGTAGTCAACAAAGACAAACATTTTGATAGATGCTTACGTGAAAATTTACCAACAATGGTGCACGACTCCGTAGCGCAATACATTACTAATAACAAACAGCTGATCAGTGACGCAGTACAATCCGTCACTGCACCCATGGGACAATTCACCGATCGACCACAGTCTGAATGTAACGAAAATATCAGTCAAAATGCACAGTTCAGGAACCAATATACATTCGAGTATGACACACACATACCGCACACGACAAACACACAAGAACAAAACACACCACAACTACAACACATACCACGATGTGCAAACACAAACACAAGCTATTATCATGGTAAACCACAGCAACATTATCGTAATTACTCGCCAGCTGGACATAGCAGTAATTACAGTGGGACAAATCCATATCATAATGCAAAGGAAGACGAAAGCTTAATGAAACACTGGCAATTTCAGATTTTTATCCCAGAAAAACGAACCATTCATCCGGTGATTTTTCTCAAATCTTTTAGTAACGCATTTCCACGCACTTGGAGTGACCGGAAAAAGATTTCATATATTGTCGGTTACATCCAAGGCGATGCAGCTGTCTGGGCATACAGTCAAGCTGACGTATGTACCACGTACAGTGAGTTTGAGCGTGCTTTTCTGAACAAATTCTGGTCGCAATCCGTTCAGGAGCGACTCAGAAGACAAATTTTAGAACCTGAAACTTTTAACAGTAAAAATGGTAACTTACGCAGATATTTTGAAAAATACTTGAACATGGGACACTTTTTAGACGAACCAGTCGCAACGCGAGATATACTCCGTGCGTTGAAGGCCAAATTGCCTTTCAACATTAAAGAAAAACTCTTACATATTCCGGATGACGATCCAGATTATTTTTTAACAGCTTTAGATTCGGTTGACATGTTACTAGAAGATCAGCGCTTCGCGCGGCAAAACAGCAGCCAAAATGTTTATACTAGTGGTATGCAAAACATGCAAGCTTGCCAACACAATTCTGGCGCGCCCACAGTTGGATACGCGGTACAACAAAAACAGCAAACTCACATGCCGTCTCAGTACGGAAATCAAAATCAACACGCGTATTCCAATACAAACAATAGTTACAACAGTAATAACATTTCATGCGGCAATCCATACAAAAGGCACCGCGGTAATAACTACAACGGTAACAACGGATACAAAGGTAATAACAAAAACACAAACAGAAATAGAAATAATAATAACTACGAGCCAAGACAGCATCAAGGTTGGACTCGTAACGATCAGTACTTTCATTCAAACTCTGCTTTACCACAGCAGCCACCAGGTCAAAATTGGAGCATACCTTACGACCGACAGGTAAGTTATAATGCGCAACAACAACAACAACCGCAGAAGTTTGGAGATCATAATAGGCAATATCCGAATGTGAATATAATAGAAATGACACCTGATGCACAACCTCAATCTGTGTCAGTACCTAGTACAAATGCTAATCCAACAAACTAGAAACAGTCACTACTTTGCCCCAGGTCGTGGCTGAAGAATCCTTGGGGGGCGGCTTCAATGTTAATCAGTTATTTGACACCACACTTGAACAACAGAATAATGATATGCCGAGTAATTCTAAACAAAAACTACCTGTTTTATTTATAAGATACAACCACAATAACAATATATCAGATGAACTTTTACAAGACAGTACACAATGTCGTTTAAACACAAATGAAATTGTTTTAGCATCCACTACTGGTGTAGTAGGTGGGATTCCAACTACTATTATCCTAGATACAGGTGCAGCTGTGAGCGTTTTATCTTTTAATTTTTATAAAAAGATGTGTGAATTGGAACCTGTGCCTGAGTTTCCTGCCCAAAACTGTAAAATAACTACTGCACTAGGTAATAAGTCATGTAGGGTTACGAAGCAAGTTTTTGTAAACGTTAAAATAGGTAATGGAACCGTAAAATGGCCATTCCTGGTTGTACAAAACCTTGTGACTAATTGCATATTAGGAATAGATATTATGAGCGAGAAGGACTGCATTATAGACTTCTCCAAAGGTAAATGTATTTTAAATGATAAAAGCAGGGTAATTATTATTGATTTGGACAGGAGAACTCTAAAGCATGACAAACACTGTACAGGGTACAAGGTTCAGTTAGTACTTGACAAAGACATTCAAGACATGCAAACACGCTCATCTGACGCAGAGCTAATGGACTTGAAAACATTGCTTGATCATAAGATAAGTGAAGCTACAGCTCTCAGTGTACATGAACGTATAAAACTACAGGAAGTGTTATCCAAATATTTACAAGTTTTTACCAAACGATTAGCTGTTATCAACACGTATGTGTACAAGATTGAAGTTAAGCCTCACAAGATCTTCTACCATAAGACATATAACGTACCGTTATCTCAACGACCTGCTGTGTGGCAAGAATTAAAACAAATGTTAGACTGGAAGGTCATTGAACCATCCACCTCACCTTACTGTAGTCCTCTACTTGTTGTCAAAAAATCAAATGGAAGCATTAGGTTAGTGTTAGACGCACGAGCTATTAATGAAATAATTTTACCGGTTCACACAAAACCTGAAAATTTAGAAGAGCAATTACAGAAATTTCTAGATGCAAAATATTTTTCCACAATAGATCTCGCTAATTCGTTTTGGCAGGTGGGTATCACTCCTGATTCTCGGAAATATACTGAATTTATGTTCGGGGGGCGAACCTATCAGTTTTGTGTTCTACCCTTCGGACTGAATGTCAGCTCTGGGGTATTCATTACAGCCCTGGATACCGTGCTTGGCGACGATTTAGTTGAGACAGTCACACACTATGTAGATGATATACTGATAGCTACACAATCCTGGAATGAACACGTTGACACACTTCAAAGAATTTTAGAAAAATTTGCACAAGCTGGAGTCACAGCCAATCTTAGAAAATCAAAGTTTGGTTGCAGTGAGATAAAGTATTTAGGACATATCATTAATTCACCGGGCATACGTCCGGATCCCAGTAAATTAGATGCTATCAGAAACTTTCCTAGCCCTCGAACTAAAAAGCAGTTAAAATCATTCCTTGGGCTATGTTCATTTTTCAGACGTTTTTTGCCACAACCACTTTTGAACAGTAAACATCTGCTAAATCTACTCAGAAAGAATCAAGTTTGGATCTGGTCGGAACAGTGCCAGAATGACTTTAATACAATTAAACATGCTTTAGTGAATGCTAACATATTGAGCCATCCAGATTTCAATTTAGATTTTTGTATGACTTGTGACGCTTCACGTACTGGCTTGGGCTGTTGCTTATTTCAAGTTGTAAAGAATAAAGAGGAGGAACAGATAAGAATTATTGGGTTTGCGAGTCGCACTCTAACTGAATGTGAGCGTACATACTCCACTACTGAGTTAGAAACACTTTCCATAGTATGGGCATTCAAGAAATTCAATTATTATTTATTTGGAAAACATACAGTAATTTACACCGATCACCAGGCCCTGACATTTTTGTTAACTTGTAAACTTGTACATCCTAGACTATCACGATGGGCAGTTACACTTCAGAACTACTCTTTTGAAACTAAGTACATAAGAGGTAAGGACAACACCATTGCAGACACTTTGTCTAGACTTCCACAAGGTATGAATGATACCAACAGTGACTTAGAAAATATAAATGACTACAGGATTCTCTTAATGCAAGACAAGCAGTATCACCAATATTATATTGATATGTGCAGAGACATGGCTAAATTACAAAAATCTGACCCTCACTGGTAGAAAAACACAATCATCCTTTGACTAAGTATTACAAGTTACACAATGATGTGCTATTTTACCGCCGACATCCAAATGCTACTAACTGGTGTGTATGCATGCCCAAAGAGTCTGAACGTAAATTAATTTGGCACACACACTTAGTTTGGGGTCATTATGGGACAAAAAAGTGTTTAGCGAAGCTCAGTACATACTGTTATTTTAGCAATATGAGAAGAAAAATTTACAGGGAACTGAAAACATGTGTCATATGTCAAAAATCAAAACCCCAGAATTTATCCACAAAAACAGATTTACATTCTATTTTACCTAGTAAACCCCTGGAAATTCTGTGTACTGACATCAGTGGACCGCATCCAGCAAGCTCTGGAGGCGTCAAATATATCTTAGCTTTTTACGATATATTTTCTAAACATGTTAAACTTTATGCTTTAAAATCCGCCACTGCAAGTGCTATAATACGAAGATTCTCAAGTGATTACCTGACGCACGCGGGAAAACCTAAAGCAATTCTATCAGATAATGCAGCATACTACTCTGGGTACAAATGGAGAAATTTCTTGAAGGACAATTACATTAAAAGTATATTTATTTCGAGGTTTAGTCCACAATGTAACGCGACCGAGAGACTTTTCCGAGAATTAAACCGTTTCATGAGGACCTATATTTTATCAAAACATACTAATTGGGTGTCCTACCTAAGTCTTTTCGAAGACGTACACAATAACTTAAATATTTACGACACAAATTACACACCTAACGAGATCATGTTCAATTGCAAACAGAACGATCAGTGGATAGAACCATTACCTAAGTTGTCAGACAAGGAAATGACACCTGAACAGAAAATAAAAGAAGTATTGACTACATTGACACATCACGCACAAATACGAAACAAACATCACAGAAACATAATAAAAAGAAAACAAAAATTCGAGGTAGGAATGCTTGTACTACTTCGTACTCATCATAAATCTGTTGCACTCAAACGACGCAACGCTAAGTGGCGTCTGCTATATGAAGGACCTTATATAATTGTTAACATACCGCACCCTGGTGCGTATCTGTTACAACATCGTAGAACTAACAAAATTATTGGGCTATACGCACACCGAGATCTTAGAGCATTTCATGCTGAATAATGTCAAAGTCATACCCATCAAAATATTGCTAAGCAACTCGAAAAACTCTGTTGCTACAACACAGATAATAAGTAGTATAGAAATTTTCATTTCAGCGTTCCAGAGTCGCAGTTGAAGACAGAAGAACTTTTCTTTCAACGCCGCGGCTCCACCGAGAAGACTGAATATTAAAGTAAAATTTATGATTACGTAGCAGTGAATGACATGTTAATTTTTCTCGGAACATTTGTTATTGTAGGTACCACTGACTTGGTATGAGACCTGACGAACTGACAGACGTCATCTGTGAAGCGATCTTTTACTTTGAGAAATAGATTAGACGCACATCTCTCAACACGAAAAGCATCTATCAGTAGTCAAGGCCACACAGACACTCTACACACACGCACAAAACGCGAGGAATCGAACATTTTCTCTCTCTTACTATTTTGAATATTTATTGAGTAGCGAAAACGCCTGGTCTTGCCTACTGATGTAATGAATGTTGTGTCTAACCTATCTTAATTTCAGATGACATCACAAAAAACATCGATAATATCCCAGCAAAACCGCTAAAGAGGATGTAAATATCTGCAATTCATGTAATCAAATGTGACACAATGTAATAACCTATAGCGATGTAAAGATGATGTAAACATGTTTATGTGCAACTGTATTATGTTTATACTAAGAAAATATGTGACGTGTGTATGTATAATTACTTTTTTTTTTTAACTGATGTATCATGTAAAAATTTGAACAAAACGAGTGCCAAAAAGACATTGCATAGTGAACATCTGTTCACGGACATTAACGAATATTACTAACTCTGCAACTACGCAGAAACCTATGTGAAGGAAACGGTTAATGCCATTCATTATGCATCGTACCTATGTAAACGCGATGAACGATTTCCTCGATTAATAACTACGAACATTTAGGTAAGCTATATTCAGCAAAAAACTGAAAATGTGAAGTCCATAATTCGTGCATCGTCTAGTGACATTACTACAGTACCTAACTTCAAGATGTTAACTGGATTAAATGGACACAAAGTGCCTGACCAGAAAACAACACGACGGGTGGAAGAATTTTGGTTGGAACTTCAGGGAATGAAATGTTCTCGAAATGTGACGGACACTCTTACCTGGACTGTCCAAGGATCGACGCCAGCTATGTGCCGTCCGAGGTTCTGCAACCAAGCTTCCACAGAATGTGGAAAACGAACTGCACGTGGACCAATTACTCGACGGGTCACGTCTGATCTGTAATAAGCAATGCTTTTACTCACTACGAACTGCATCACAACGACTATAATGGAAATAGGAAATGGACACGCTTATGTATTAATCACGTTCTTATACAACGATGTTACTGTGATCAAAAAACTTTACCACGACGATACTAACCTGTAAAAAATTATTGTGCAGCAGATGAATATGAACTGTGATAACGACACGATGTGTATAGGTCAACGCACCTGAAACATACGGACATTTTTCTTTGAAGTATTTCAAAACAATACTATGTAACTAAGAACATTCAACAATCTAAGTTGTATTGTGTTATAATGAATATTGTAAATTTAAAACTAAGTTACCTGTCATAGAATGTACTCTTCATATGTAATCTTGGTTGAATATTTTCTTTGTGCAACGACTGAGAAACGCGCGCACACGAACAATATGAACTGCAATACTGTGCCGTGTGATCTAACTGTACGACATAACGGCAGTCACACAGACGCTTCTGCGCATGCGCGCACTCTATCTGCCAACATAAGAACTTTTACGGCGCACCCGCGTCATTCAAAGTTTGTATATAATGTGTATAATGTAGGTCATGTAAATAGTTGTAGATAACTTAGATTTTCTTGTGCCTTTAGGTGAATTGCTCGCCTGCAGGTGTGTCCTTTCGCCTCGCAATTCAGGGGGCAATATAAAGGCACATTTGCATGCCGAGCGTGAGTTTCCTCGGAAACGCGAGATATTAATTAAATAAATAATCAGTGACAAATAAATAAAGCCTATGGCACACAACTGCAGCGCTGTGTCGCTGATAAAACAAAAGCACAATTACGTTACTCGTATGTTTGATTAAGAAGAGAGAGCTCTGGTTGAAGTGGTGCGAGAAGCACGTATTTTAGTTTATTGTCTGGCACACCGCCATATTTCATGTTATAAAAAATTACTGCGAGTTGCAACCATACTAGGCACTCGATTCTGAAAAGAATTTATATTTATAAAAGTAAGTAGGATTGTGAACTGTAGGCTTATTCATTGAATATATCTGATTTAACTAACTGTGTAATTTTTTTGTTTAGTAGACAATCACCTCTGTACGACGTTTTGGCATGGCTGGCAAATTATTGTAATATTGAGATTTAGTTTATGAGTCCGCACCTACCGCAGCAGTCTTTGGAAACGATTTAATTACGAAGTCCGATTATTTCAGTTTTATTTCACGGTCAACTACGAGTAACATTGCCTTTACGAAAAAGCCATTGTCAAGCGTCTGATACCGAATAATTAAAACCTGACGACTCATAGGAGAGACAATCATACAGATAAAATAATTAATATTTTATTTTATTTATTTTATTTTATTTATTTTATATACTGCAGTGCCCAGAGAACATGCCTCCTGGAGCGCTGCCTTCAGCGTTGTCTAGACAGCCTATACCCATGGAGCGTGGCAAATGGCTTCCGGTTCTCTGAAGGGAAGACGGTTTGTATCAACTTTTGGCGATATAAAGCGTTCCTTCCGCCATCCTTACATCTCGGTCCCGTTGTTCTCGCATTCGTGGAAACAACTAAGTTTCTAGGGCTCACATTGGACAGGAAACTGTGTTGGTCTCCGCATGTCTCTTATTTGGCGGCCCGTTGTACACATGCCCTTAATGTCCTCAGAGTTCTTAGGGGCTCATCTTGGGAGTGGATCGCACTGTCCTGCTTCGCTTGTATCGGTCCATAGTCCGATCAAAGCTGGATTATGGGAGCTTCGTCTACTCGTCTGCTCGGCTATCCCTCTTACGCCGTCTCAACTCCATCCACCATCAGGGGTTACGTCTTGCAACCGGAACCTTCTACACTAGTCCTGTCGAGAGTCTTTATCCTGAAGCTGCCGAATTACCATTGACCTACCGGCGCGACGTACTGCTGTGTCGGTATGCCTGCCGGCTGTTGTCTATGCCTGAACTCCCCTCTTACCAGTCCTTCTTCGCCGATTCTCTCGACCGTCAGTACGGGTTGTATGTGTCTGCCCCGCTGCCCCCCGGAGTCCGCTTCCGTCGCCTGCTTCGACAATTGGATTTTGCCCTCCCTACCACCTTCAGAGAGGGTGAGAGCCCGACACCACCTTGGCTCCAGGCTCCGGTTCATATTTATCTCGACCTCAGCTCACTCCTGAAGGAGGGTACTCCGGCTGCAGTGTATTGCTCACGGTTTGTCGAACTTCGTGCTCAACTTGCCGGTCGCTCCTTTATTTCCACCGATGGCTCCAAAACTGACGATGGTGTCGGCTGTGCCTTTATCGTTGGGGCCGCCACCTTTAAATACCGGTTCCTTTACGGCCGAGCTTTTTGCTCTCCATCAGGCCTTTCAGTATGCCCACCGCCACCGCCATTCATCATATGTACTCTGCTCTGACTCACTCAGTGCTCTTCAGAGCCTTGGAGCTCCCTATCCGGTCCATCCCTTGGTTCAACGGATACAGCAGTCCCTCCATTCTTTCGCTGATAATGGTTCTCCTGTCAGCTTTCTGTGGGTTCCCGGACATGTAGGAGTGCCTGGGAATGAGGCTGCGGATGCTGCAGCCAAGGCTGCAGTCCTCCCATCGTGTCCCGTCATCTGACGTTCGTGGGGATGTTTGTAAGAGGCTTGTGTCGTTGTGGTGGGATGCTTGGTCATCCCTCCAAGGAAACAAGCTCCGAGCAGTAAAACCGCTCCCAACTGCTTGGACAACCTCCTCCCGACCATCTCGGCGAGAGGAGGTCCTTCTGACCAGTTTGCGGATTGGGCATTGCCTGTTTAGCCACCGCTACCTGCTCTCCGTTGACCCAGCCCCGCAGTGCCCTTGTGGTCAGGCATTAACAGTGCGCCATGTTTTATTGTCGTGTCCCCGCTTTAGTCAATCTCATGTTGTCCTGTCCCTGCCATCTACTTTACCGGATATTTTAGCTGATGACGCTCGAGCAGCTACTCGTGTTCTGCGTTTTATAACTTTGACTGGCTTGTCCAAAGACATCTAACCTTTTTACTTATTTTATCTGCATCTTTGTCAGGTCTTTCTGGTGTCCCCCCCTCCCCTTGAGTTTTACTAGATTCCATGTGCTCTAACAACAGTGACTGGGCGCTAATGACCTCAGTAGTTGAGCGCCCTTAAACCCCACCAAAAAAAAAAAAAAAAACCTTTTGACAGGTTTCACAAGTCCTAATAATACTTCTCACGATACGGGACATATTTTTGAAATAATAATACTTCATTAGATGTTTAATACATTTATGAATTCCAAAATGCCCGTAACCTTCATGAATATAAGTAATTAATTCATACACAACAGTTTCCAGGATGCAGATTTTCCATCTCAGGTGTTCCCTCTGTGCTTTCCAATACAGCAAGTCGTTGAAATATAACCACACTCCCCGGGTGTTAACTGTTTCGTCCCCATTATTAAGGTTTTGTAGAAGGTCCCTATATTGGTTGTCATTTCTTTGATTGCACCTAACAGCAGTTACTATCCGTTTAACCTTACGATCGTTCTCCTGAGTTAAAGGGAAATAAACATAGTAATTTGTTCCTGGTTCTTCTGCAATATTAATACTCTCCATTCCTACTGGAAGTCTCGACAAAGCATCCGAAACGACAGTTTGAGATCCTTTTATACACCTAATTTCGTACTGAAATTCTTGCAAGCATAATACCCAACGTAATAATCTACGGTGAGGTAACCGACAATTGTTCAAAAAGGTTAAAGCCTGATGATCAGTATATACAATTGTTTTTCTTCCTATTAATAATCCTTTAAATCTTTGAAAACCCCATACCACTGCGAGAGCTTCCTTCTCGGTTACAAAATAATTTGTTTCATGTTTATTTAAAGTTCTACTAGCGAATCCAATAGGCTGATATAATCCCTTTTCATTGGCCAGATCACCTTGGAATATTACGCAAGACACACCATAATCAGAGGCATCCGTACAAATACAAAAGTCCTGATTGAAATCTGGATGGTATAACATTTTGGCTTCTGTTAACGCTCCTTTTATCTTATTAAAAACTTCCTCTTCCTATTTTCCCCAGAGCCACATTGATTTCTCTTTTAATAAATCCAGTAATTTAGGATTAACAATATCCTGCCCTGGAAGAAATCTTCTCAGAAATCCTACCATTCCTAAGAATGATTTCAGTTGTTTCCGATTACTAGGACTCGGGCATCGAGCAATAGTTTTAATACGTGCTGGGTCTGGCCTAATACCTTTACTGTCCACTATATGCCCCAAAAATCTCACTTCCTCCTTTCCGAAGTAAGACTTAGATAATTTTAACGTAATTCCTCTGTCAATTAAACGGTCAAACAATTCCCGTAATATCGTTACGTGTTGTTCCCACGTTTTAGTTGCTACCAAAATATCATCTACATATAAAATAATCTTTTGTAATAATTGCTGACCTAAAGCAGAATCTAATGCCCTAGTGAAAGTTGACACTGATATATTAAGTCCAAAAGGTAAAACTTGGAACTGATATGATCTGCCTTCAAAAAGAAAAGCCGTATATTGCCGTGAATCCGGGTGTAATATTACTTGATGGTAGCCAGCAGTTAAATCCGTTGTACTCATATAACGAGAACCCGCAATCTTAAGAAGAACGTCCTCCATAGGAATAGGTCTGTCTCTTTCCATCTCTATAATTTTGTTTAATTCACGAGCATCCAGAACCAGTCGTACCCCACCAGTAGCTTTCTTAACTACCCACAAAGGACTGTTAAAAGCACTACATGATCCTTCGATAATATTTTGTGCTAGCATCTTTCTTATTTCTCTACTAGCCGGTTCTTTGAATTGTACTGGAATAGGATAAAGTTTCTTAAAGAATGGTTTTTGATCTTTAATCTTAAGTTTACAAACGTAATCTTTAATTCTCCCCGGTTCATCCGAGAAGACGGCTCTAAATTCTAACAACAAAGATTCCAACTCTTCCTTTTCTTGTTCGTATAGACGATTCGTAGAATAACATTTTTCTTTCACTTCGGTTTCGATACTATTACTAGCCTCACATTGGTATACTTCATATTCAAGATCACTAAAATCTGTTAATAGGTTTATGGTCTGTGTGTACTTAATCTGTAAGGATTCGTAGCAATCTTCAGGTACTTGATTATTAGAAAACCTCACTTTAAAAGCACATGCCTCCTTATGGATGGTTAAAGAAGAGTCTTTAAAATCTAATATAGCTTTATATTTACATAGCCAATCTATACCTAAAATTATGGCCACATTTAAGTCCGCTACAACAAGTACAGAGTGAGCAATTAATTGTTTAGCAATTTCAAAAGTTAAGTAAACTTCCTCAGTAATATTTTGACTTCTTTTACCAGTAACTCCTATAATTTTCACCCCAGTTACAGGTAAGGTTGAGAAATTCCAATATTTTCTTTTAAGCTGAAATAATTCTTTAGATAAAATACTTACTTCGCTACCCGAATCGATTATAATATTTACTTCGGTATCTTTAATATAACCTTTAATAACGGGTTTATAAGTTATATTCTCCCTTATCTGATTGTCTTCCTGAAGTAAATCTTGTTGCCAGTCACCTTCCTTTTGGCAGCTTAATGATAAATTGCAATTGGGTCTTGTATAATCTTGACTATCAGTTCCCTTTAGTTGACCAATACTAAGGGACTTTACTAGTTTTCCGGATTTTCTATGATAACGTCACCTACAACTTGACCTTCATTCATCACTTGAGGATGATTTACCTCATTATCGTTATTGTGTAATTTCCGCATTTTAGAGTTATTACCACGATTTTGTTGGCTCTCTTTATCTTTAGATTGACGTTTTATATAACAAAACCGGCTATGATTGTTGTTAAATTTTCGTGGTTCTGAGTTATTATTATTTCGAGGATTGTCATTTCTACCAAATCTAAATTTCTCGTCTTCCGTTTCTCTATTAAGTATATCTAACTGTTCTAAATATCCTAATAATTCGCAAGGTTGTGACCATTCCCCTTCTATCATTCTTTCCTTTACATAATACGGTAACCTACTAATTAGGACTCGTATTAGATGACTTTCAATAATTGGTTCTTCAATTAATTTAGCGCAGTTTAAATGCCATTCGAAATAATTCCTATAACCTCCACAGCGTTTAGAATATGGAGGAGGGTCTAACAACTCTAAAGTTAAGTGTTGTTGTTTTCCTCTTGACCAATAATTTTGTTTAAACTGCTTAACAAAATCATCCCAGTCCCTAAATTCAGTTCTATGCAGTACTGCCCATTCTGCAGCTTCTGTTTCTAAATGTCCTATTACAAATTGAATCCGTTTTTCATTACTCCATTTCGGAGATAATGAAGTTTCAAAAGCTTTTATAAAGATTATAGGGTGAAGTTCGCCTCCTGGTTTGAATACAGGAAATCGACTTGCTACGTTTGAATTTGTCGTTATATCATCCCAACATTCTGCGAGAGACATAGTTGGATTTTGCTTAGATTGCAGAGACGGAGTTGCATCGGATTAGCTTGCCGTGATTTCTTTATTTGTATTGTTGTCGTCCGAGCTAGCAAACACGATGCGACTGTTGTCTCTGATTACGTTATTACTTCTACTACTTGAAATGTTTTCATTATTATCTAATTCCGATAACCGTTTAGTAATTTCCTGTATTCGCATTTCTGTATTGGATAAACGGTTAGCTAATATCGGTTCTTCACTGTGTTCGCGATGTGAACGCTCTGTACCTTCGTCAATGTTATTATCTTTGGAAGTCTCAAGGTTACTGCATATTTCGGTAATTAAAAATTTCATATTTTCTATTTCAGTATGATAATTTTCTGCTCGATGAGTTAATATCTCTAATTCTACATTATCTATTGAAGAAATCTCTACAGGTTTGGTAGAAACCTCTTTAATAGATTCTAGTAATTCTCTACGAACAGTTTCTGTTTGCATAGAAAATTCATCTCGTAACTTATCGTTATTTTTCTCTATTTCATTTACATCTAAGACATTGACATTATCCAGTCTCTTGGTTAAGTCAGTAATATCATTTCGCATGCGAGCTTTTTCCTCACGCGATTCCTGGATATGTTCTTCTAACCTTTTACAATTATCAGCAATCTTATTACCAAGTCCTACTAGTTTTTCCTGCATTTCAACTTTAGAAGCCTGTATTTTATCGCTTAATCCTCGACTGGTTTCATTAAGATGTTCCTGTAACCTGTCTGTTGATTTTGTTAGCTCCCCTTTTAATCTAGCAGTACATTCCTCGTTAGACTGTTTTAATCTAGCAGTAGATTCTTCGTTAGACTGTTGCAATTCCTCTTTTAATCTAGCAGTAGATTCTTCGTTAGACTGTTTCAATCCCTCTTTTAATCTAGCAGTAGATTCTTCGTTAGAGTGTTTCAATTTAGCGATCGCCCTAAAAAGGGATCTCACGCTCCTATCGGACATAGATTGCTCTTCGTCTGACATTTCACTTCCCGACATTATTGAAAGATATTAACTAGTTACACACGCAGACTTGTAATCAACAATCCTATTAAAGCACACTCCCTATGTACAACACTCCACTTCCAACTTAAAACAGACTCACCGGACACTAATATTGCAGTTTGCAGTTCTCGATGATCAGTGTGCTGCTATGGGCTGCAGATGTAACAGCCGTCGATGCAGCCGCTGAGATGCTGCGACCCCGATTCCGCAACCGGCATGACGCTGAGTCTACCACCGGAGACGTCACTGGCTGCAACCACGCCCGGCCCACCGTTGACAGGCGAAGCCCTCAGCAACACCTCTAATACCAGCCGGAGGAACGGCCCCTAGCTGACGTACTGGGCCTGTTAGTTTAGGAGAAAAAGGTTGTCGGGGTTTGCAGCGTTCAGCTGCTGCCCAACAGATGCGCCTTCTCGTAGAATAACTGCGTGACCGTACTGCTTGGCTGCGCTCCGTCAGTTGCCCACACCCGCGAAGTCGCCGCTGGCTGGTGAAGGCTCCACTCGCGTTGACTTCCGAAAGACTCGTGATGTTTTAATTGTTTCGTACCTGTGTGTCTTAGTTATACACAAGTCCTGTTTATCAGATCGCCACGGTGTAGTGTAACGACGCAAGTTTTGTATAAATGATTTTCTTTTGACATATGACCATGTGCAGACTTCGTCACCTACGTCAGTTACAACACACTTCAAAATTATTTAAATTCTTTTTAAATTGTCTTTGAATGGTTCTTGAACGAAACTGTAAAACATCATCATTTGAGTCGTATGCGCAGAATTACGTCACTCAGTCCAATTGGTTTGCGCAAACTTTTTCAATTTAGATGTCGTTTGTTTCTCCTCATAAATTATATTAATGCACGTTATCTGATTTAATAAATATTAGAACCACATTGAATAAACTTTCGAGATTCAAACTCGCGATGAACGTTGTCAAAAATTAATAATCTTGTCAAATATATTATTAATTCATTCACATAATTCTTCATAAATAAATTCTCGGAACACGTATTTAAACTTTAGTAGCATCCACTAGTTTATTATCTTCCTACATATAGACGTGAACCTGAGCCTTGACAAGACAGGACTGAACATTTACATCATGATTAAACTTTCTATGACGTCATTGTTGTACAAACATTACAAATTCTCAGTTATTTAATTTTTAGAAGCACAACGCAACAACTCGGTTTCAGGATCTTCTGTTGCTCTTTGGCTGTCAACCCGCGACGTATAGTGGCCAGCAATTTTCTCTCTGGTCCCGGCAGCGAAGATGCTGTCTCCGTTCGTTGCGCCGCCCTCTCCGTACATGAAACATAAAAAATAATTACAAAACTTTAGATAATTCACAGCTATTACAAATATTACAAAAATATATAAACAAAAATAAATTAAACTTATATTCACCTGCAAACTGGGCTGACACTGGTGGATGGGGGACGCTTTAATTTCACGTCCCACTACATGCTCAGAGCCATTTGACCCATTTTGACTAAAGAAAAATAAAAATATATTCAGAGAATATGTCGACCTGGAATAAGCTCTCGAACATATCAAATGGTGCAAGATGTTCGAAATTCTGAGGAAAATCGAAGTAAACTGTAGGGAGAGACCTGTAATATACAACATGGACAGGAGCCAAGAGAGAATAATGGTAGCGGAAAACCAAGAACGAACTTCTCGAATTAAAAGGGGTGTAAGACAAAGATGTAGTCTTTCTCCCGTGTTGTTCAATCTACACATCGTAGAAGCAATGGTGGAAATAAGATTCGCTGATGACATTGCTATCCTATGTGAATATGAAGAAGAATTACAGGATCTGCTAAATGGAATGAAGAGTCTAATGGGTACAGAATATGGATTGAGAGTATACGAGTATCGACGAAAGACGAAAGTAATGGAAAGAAGCAGAAATGAGAACAGCGAGAAGCTCAACATCAGGATTGATGGTCACGAAGCAGATGAAGTTAAGGGACTCTGCTACCTATGCAGCAACATACCCCATGACGGACGGAGCAAGGAGGACTTGAAAGCAGACTAGCACAGGCGAAAACGGTGTTTTTGGCGAAGAGAAGTATATTAGTATCAAACATAGGCCTTAATTTGAGGAAGAAATTTCTGAGAATGTATGTTTGGAGTACAGCGTTGTATGAGAGTGAAACTTGGACTGTGAAAAACCGGAACTGAAGAGAATCGAAACATTTGCGATGTGGTGTTTGAGACGAATGGTGAAAATTAGGTGGACTGATAGGTAAGGCATGAGGAGGTTCTGCGCAGAATAGAAGAGGAAAGGAATATGTGGAAAACACTGACAAGAAGAAGGGACAGTGTGATACATCTGTTAAGACATTACGGAATATCTTCCACGGTACTAGATGAAGTTGTAGAGGGTAAAAACTGTAGAGGAAGACAAAGATTGGAATACATCCAGCGAATGATTGAGGACGTTTGTTGCGAGTGTTACTCTGAGATGAAGAGTTTAGCACAGGTGAAGAATGCGTGGCAGGCCGCATAAAACCAGTCAGAAGACTGATGACTAAAAAAAAAAAGTCCTTGGCAGCCATGCGATTTCCAGAGTAACCATGGAACCCATGAAGTAACACGATACGGCTACCCAAATCGTCATCGAATCCCCTCCATATTTCACTATTGGTACGTAAACTCGGTTGGAATTTGAAAACAGTATGAAACAAGACTCACCTCACCAAATAGCTTTTTACACTCTTTTATATTATAATTTTTATGGCTTCGGCACCACGATTTCTTTTTACTGGTATTTGCATCACTGTCGAGTGGTTTTGATTCCAGCGTTCTATATAGTTCCCTGCCTCTGTTGTTTTGGTGCTGGCAGGCTTTGCGAGTGCGACATTTACTTGCAGTGATTTTTGCAGCTGTTGTCCTCTTATAATTGTCATAATCCTCTTCAATGACTGTCCGTCACGGGCACTAAATACATACTTTCGTCCACGTTGTGACTTAGAGGAGGTTTTTTTTTTTCGCTTTCTCTGTACGCTGTATACGAAAGCGCTCACAATACGAGCACCATCAAGTTGTTCACGTAAGAATTCACTTAGCTCCGACACGAATAACTCATAATTACGCGTAACACTTATTTGAGTGCGACTGGCACTTGCAACGTATTGAGGGCATTGTATAGGTGGCATTCGTGGAGAAATACAGCAGGACAACCTGCATCTATGTTCAAAAATACGTTTCGGTGTGGTGTTTCCATATTTTTGTCCACCCCATGCTGCTGGCCACCGTAAATGCAACACCCTGAAGGAAGCATCCGAATCAAGTGAAATTTACACCATGGGTTTGCAGCGATGAGATATGCAACTGATTAGAATTTCATCGCAGACGCACATCACGCGCGCCTGTGGCGCCACCTCATAGCGCCATTTAAGGCTTGGCGATTTCGACGAGTGTACGTTCGGCACGTGTGTTTACCTTGTGGTTGTTTCTCAAGACGATCAGTTATGACAACAGCGAACATCTTTTGATCAAGGATAGTGGCTTACCGAGATTGTGGATTATAATACAGAGAAATCGCTAGTCATGTTGGACGAAACCAAACTACTGTAATGCGGATATGTGACCGTTGGATGCAAGAGGGTACGACGGACCGACGTGGTCGATCGCATTCACCTCGGTGCACCACTGCACGTGCTGATAGGCAAATTGTGCGCATGGCAGTGACGGATCGCTCAGTGACATCCCGAACCATAGCACAGCACATTGCGTCTGTAAAGCATCATCCAGTGTCTGCGCGTACCATTCGACGCCGTTTACAGCAGAGTGGTCTGTCCGCAAGACGTCCATTGCTTCGTCTACCATTGACGCAGAACCACAGACGTCTCCGTCGCCAATGGTGTGATGACAGACGAATGTGGACGGCAGAATGGAATGACGTTGTCTTTACTGACGAGGCACGCTTCTGTCTGCAGCACCACGATGGTCGGATTCGAGTGTGGAGACACCGTGGAGAGAGGATGCTGGACAGCTGCATTATGCACCGCCACACTGGTCTTGCACCGGGTATTATGGTATGGGGCGGTATTGGATATTACTCTCGCACGCCTCTAGTACGCATTGCCGGCACTTTAAATAGCCGGCGCTACATATCCGAGGTGCTGGAGCCAGTTGTCCTTCCTTACATTCAGGGCTCGGCCACAGCCATATTTCAACAGGATAATGCGCGACCACACGTGGCACGCATTGTCCAAAGGTTCTTCGTCAATAACCAGATTGAATTGCTTCCCTGGCTAGCTCGCTCTCCGGATCTTTCGCCGATAGAAAACATGTGGTCCATGGTTGCTCAACGAGTGACCCAGATTACATCCCCAGCTGCCACACCAGATGATCTTTGGCAACGTGTGGAAGCTGCTTGGGCTGCTGTATCCCAGGAACACATCCAATGTCTCTTTGACTCAATGCCGAGACGTGTGGCAGCAGTGATCTCCAACAATGGCGGCTACTCTGGCTACTGATTCTGGTAGGAACCACATGTCATAGACGTCTGTAAACGTAATCATTTGATACTTGGTCAACATGTTATCTACAAAATAAATCTTGTTGTGCTACCTCTTGTCTTTCTTGGTGTTGCATTTACGGTGGCCAGCAGTGTATAATCTAACGTAAGCTTGGTTAGGTTACTGAGTGCCCGTCAATAGCTCCAAAGCCTCGATCACACTCGAAGGTTTTTGCATGATCCAAGGTGATCCATTCTCTTTACTTTTATCATTCCATTGAATGATTAACCCCGCCCTGCAGATGCATCAATTAATAATGCAAATGTTGCTTTAGGTGTTAGATATTGTTCTGAAAATTTGTTTTCTACTACTGTCAAAAGTTGGTCAATATGTATTCGGACTGTTCGTCTTTTCCAATTCAACCACTATGTACGACCATATTCTAATTTGTTAACCGACGATAGTAGAAGTTCAGAATAACATTAGAACAGCATTATTTGGCTGAGTGATCCAAATCTAATCTGAGATAACATATAGTGGCAAATAATTCGTGTTGAAGTTATCGTCGTTCGAATGTAGTGTGTGATAAATACCTATTTTATATGCTTTCGATTTAAATGTGTCATGTATGAGGTACCAGATTACCTTGTGAGTTGTTGCAAAATATATCAGACGGTAATTGCATTTGCATGCAAACAAGCACACTCTTTCGTTTCCGGGTTCTATACTACGGTAGTAAAAAAACCGTTATTATCGGGCTGTGGTGACAGCTGCGGAACTGTAGCTCGTAAACTCAGGAGAACAGGAACTGTTGTGGTAGACTAATATCAATTGCTAAGTAATGAGGACACGAATGCACCTTTAAAGTGATTATCATATAAGATGTGGAAAGAGGTACCTGATTAACCTTGGATCGCGCGTTTATGCGATAGTTGCTCGAACACCGTAGAGGAATACCCGCTTCCGATCTCTCCTCTGCCAACGTAATCTCGCGTGCAGTGTTGCTTGCGCATGCACGGTAAGTCAAACATGAGGTGACACCATCTTGGGCTGAACTATTATTTGTGTGACAGCGCCCTGCTGCGAGATTTACTATGTACCTACTGCCCCTGTCAGATACCTGTGGAAGATCGATAATGGTAGACAGAAAAATTATCGACGAAGTTAGTCAAAGAAAATTAATTATTAAGTAAATCTGTCTCCCACACGTAAGTGGGCAAAGAAAAGGCGATGGCAAAAGGAAAACGATCGACTAAAACCTGAATATTCCTAGAACCAGGTTTACGAGAGAAAGACTTTCGATTCATCCAGGCTTGGAATGCACTTGAGTGTAGCACCATAATGTGCTTTGTGACACTGGTAAGTCTGATTTTTGCTGAGCAGATTACACTCTTTTACGTGGCAACAATATTTCAGAATCTTGAGTAATGCATATTGAAAGTTAGATAAGATTTTTTCGGTTTGTGGTTCAGTAACGGTACGACGCTTACTCTTGTCAATCATCATCATAACTGATTACTGAGGTATATATGTAGCCTGAAGCGACAAATGAGGATTTGTACCAAGGACGGGATTTGAACCCGGGTCTACTGCTCACTAGGCAGATGCGCTTACCACAATGCCCCCCCCCCCCCCCCGGGCACCGGGGCTTTTACACAGCTACACAGAATACCCTAGCGCGTCTCCCTGCTCAATGCAAATTCCCATTCACGCGTCAGCCCACCTTGTTTTCCTCTAAACTCGAACAGGATTGCAGAGGCTCACCAGCTGCATTGGGTTAGCACTCAGCATCGAACAAAACAGGGATCTCGCCTGAAACCTATGCACAGGCTCTTTAATCAAATGAAACCATGTGGTTCCAGAGACCTTTTCAAGCCCCAAACATCTATGAAGTATACAGGATGAGTCACCTAACATTACCGCTGGATATATTTCGTAAACCACATCAAATACTGACGAATCGATTCCACAGACCGAACGTGAGGAGAGCGGCTAGTGTAATTGGTTAATACAAACCACAAAAAAATGACCGGAAGTATGTTTTTTAACACAAACCTACGTTTTTTTTAAATGGAACCCCGTTAGTTTTGTTAGCACATCTGAACATATAAACAAATACGTAATCAGTGCCGTTTGTTGCATTGCAAAATGTTAATTACATCCGGAGATATTGTAACCTAAAGTTGACGCTTGAGTACCACTCCTCCGCTGTTCGATCGTGTGTATCAGAGAGCACCGAATTACGTAGGGATCCAAAGGGAACGGTGATGGACCTTTGGTACAGAAGAGACTGGAACAGAACATTACGTCCACATGCTAACACCTTTTTATTGGTCTTTTTCACTGACGCACGTATACATTACCATGAGGGGTGAGGTACACGTTCGACGGGCGTTTCATAAGACGTGGAGGACCCATAAATTGGCCAGCCCGGTCTCCTGATCTTACACCTCTGGACTTCTTTCTGTTGGGTACGTTAAAGGAGAATGTGTACCGTGATGTGCCTACAACCCCAGAGGATATGAAACAACGTACTGTGGCAGCCTGCGGCGACATTACACCAGATGTACTGCTGCGTGTACGACATTCATTACGCCAGAGATTGCAATTGTGTGCAGCAAATGATGGCCACCACATTGAACACCTATTGGCCTGACATGCCGGGACACACTCTATTCCACTCGGTAATTGAAAACGGAAACCACGTGTGTACGTGTACCTCACCCCTCATGGTAATGTACACGTGCGTCAGTGAAAAAGACCAATAAAAAGGTGTTAGCATGTGGACGTAATCTGCTGCTCCAGTCTCTTCTGTACCTAAGGTCCATCATCGTTCCCTTTGGATCCCTACGTAACACCGGAGGAGTGGTACTCAAGCGTCAACTTTAGGTTACAACATCTCCGGATGTAATTAACATTTTACAATGCAACAAACGGCACTGATTACGTATTTGTTTATATGTTCAGATGCGCTAACAAAACTAACGGGGTTCCATTTAAAAAAACCTAGGTTTGTGTTAAAAAACATACTTCCGTGCATTTTTTTATGGTTTGTATTAACCAATTACACTAGCCCCTCTTCTCACGTTCGGTCTGTGGAATCGATTGGTCAGTATTTGATGTGGTTTACGAAATATATCCAGCGGTAACGTTAGGTGACTCAACCTGTATATGTAGATTGAAATGATGAATGAAAATTTGAACCAAGGCCAGGATTCGAACCCGGCTCTTCTACTCTCTAGCCAGATGCGCTGACCACTGCACCACACTTGCACAGTGGTGTGGCTCGATGCTGAGGTGCTATTCCAGAACACCTGGGGAGCCTCTCGAGTTTACGGGGAAAACCAAGTGGACTGACGAGTGAATGGGGATTTACATTGAGGAGGGATGCGTGAGTGGTTGGGTTGTGCGTGCACGTGCGGTTGTGTAAAGCCAAGGTGCCGGGCGGGGGGGGGGGGGGGGGGGACGGGGGGTCGGAAGGCACAGTGAGTAGTGCGTCTGCCTAGTGAGCAGAAGACCCCGATTCGAATCCCAGCCTTGGTACAAATTTTTATCCGTCCCTTCAGTCTGCATATATGCATCATAGATAACTTAAATCATTGAAAAATTATCAACATGCTGTAATACACCATAGATGCTTGTGGCTTGAAAAGGTCTCTGGAACCAAAATTTGTTTGCTGAGGATTCGCACGTTCTTAATGCATACACGCGCTTAGCTTAACAGGATATGTGGCACAAGGAAGAGATGCCAAAAGATAGTGAAGACAAAGTTCGCATTTCGAAGGCTCTAGAGAAGACTCAGTACCTTCTGAAGATTTCGAGACCGTAGTCACTGTGTTACAATAAGTGATCTTAATCCTTAGTAGGCGTCCTGCATGTTGATGTCACGCGAGCAGTTTACACTTAAGTTAATAATTTAAATAGAGATGGGAAAAATCTTCTAACCTTTAGACAATAACTTCTACATACAGTATTCTTTATCAATTTTCAGCTAACTAAACAAATTAGCTCAAAAGCCGGTGAAGTTTAATTCTTGGTTGAGATCAACTAAGTAACGAATATTTCATTTTTTGCTTTAAATAGCTTCAGACAGATGGAATGATCTTTATTATTTCTATGCGGCCGTGGCCACAGATTATTTCGTTCCTCTTTCCTGTTCAGTTGAGCAAGTGATGTGTCTTTAATAAGTTCTTTGTCGTTGGGATGTTCAGCTCTCACCTTCCCTTCTTCTGTCGCTGCTGGTTTTAGTTTCCCGTGGTTGTAAAGTTATCTGAAGCGATGTACATCATATGAGGCGGTGAGTGTTTTCAGCATAAACTTCCTTTTCACCTCGTGACGAATTATCGGTTTATGTGAAGTTGAATACTGTACATAAGAAGGGAGCTAGCCTGCGCATATTTGTCCCCAGAGGAATGAGGATAGTTTTTTTAATGCGGAAGTGACCATTTCTATGAGGGAGAGTTTACAGCGAACTTCAAATGGTTCTAAGTACTATGAGACTTAACATCTGAGGTTGTCAGTCCCCTATAACTTAGAACTACTTAAACCTAACTAACCTAAGGACATCACACACATCCATGTCCGAGGCAGGATTCGAACCTGCGACCGTAGCAGCAGCACGGCTTCGGACTGAAGCGCGTAGAACTGCTCGGGCACAGAGAACTTTTGGTGCCTATGGAAATATAATATGAGCACAGGTTTTTTATTATTGCTATTAATTAACGAATTTTAGCTTACACCATGCAGACATCTTATTCTTAGATAAAACACACACACACACACACACACACACACACACACACACACACACATGTCCGCGCGCTCGCAGAGTTAGATGACTTATAAATCAAAATGTTATAAAACACTTGTGCACCATTGTCTGTGATTAATTCGGTCTTTTGCATTCCTCCAGGAAATGACTTACAGTCGAACTCCAGCCACAGAATACAATACTGCACAGCAAGCAACAGCAGCTTTTTTTTCCACAGCGCTTAGTTCACTGTTTTTCTTAGATGCATTGTGAAGAAGTTAACAATAGCTATCTTGGATGAGTAATGTTTAATAACATTTTACAGGTGTTTACAAATTTCTTGGAGCATTATCGTGAGCTGAATTTCGAGAGAAGAGCGCTTGTTTATTTGTCTGTTTTCAGTAATGTTGTTTATTTTGTTGTTAGAGTTTCTATATATTTTTATCCTTAGTTTAGAGCGAGCAGTTTGTCGAGTAAACTTCAGCGCTAGTATCAACTTACCTTGTTTATATTTGGTGAGTATCGCAACCTTAATAGGGTCACAGTCGGGTAATTTTATATCTCTTTCCCAATTAAACATGACCGCTTTGGTTAGTATATTTTCTCATGTTTTTATATTGTTTTTACACAGTAGGAAATTAGCTGTGCTAGTAGTGTGTGGATACAAGCAGAAATAGTCAGTGTCTGGAAATAGCTGACAGCTGCGATGGTCGCGTCTGATAGTGTTTAGCCTGCTGCTCTTAACCTGTAAGCTGCAGCGACTTTGGGGCATCAGTCGGTAAAGCCGCGACACCTCTAGCTCATTTGGAATCCCCTGGAAACCACGTTTTCGCTGCGTTTTCCGAGGTAGAACATCTGATTGGTTTATCCTTACTCGAGAGTTAAGTGTCGATAGCCATGTTTCTGGACGGAGGGGGAATTTGGGAAGTGACTGCACAGCTATTCCTTTCTTCCTTAACAACAGGTACAAGGTGTCATCCAGTGTTGATAACACAACGGAGTCAGCACGGAATGCGTCGTCTGCTAGAACAGTGGTGAATTTTCCTGACTGACCTGTGCGGACAAGCATAGAGTTTGAGCGAGCAGTTGGTCACTGGGAGCATCAACATTTCCTCTTATGGAAATAGGAGACAAGTCGTGAAAGACTCGATATAATGCCGGGAGATTTCGTCCGAGGTGTGGACAGGCTCTGGCAACGGTTATTCAACGCAGTGGATGAAACCAATTACGAGTAGTAGCTATTGTCGGCGAGAAAGACGCTTGACTCCTGGGTTCGGAGGTTCCTTTAGATGGCTGGCAGCACTAACTCGTTGCTGGCACGGCTCACAATACGCGGCATTATATCCAGGTTTGTTCGCAGTCCTTTGGTCTGGAGCCGAATGGAAAGTCCTATAGAGACTTAAAAAATGATGTTTGAGTGTGTAATAAAAGTGTAACGAGACTTGAGATGGATTTATTCAGTCATGTGGTGAATGCTGCTCTACATTAGTGCCTCAGTGAACCGGAAAGTGTGTGATACACATACAAGAGCACGAAAATTACAAGAAATAAATAAATAAAAACAAAAATAAATAAACGCACCTAACTAGTAATTAACCGTAAAACGAGGAACGTGGAAGATAAACGATTTCTTATTTGACACAAGGCTGCCGCAGCGATAAAAACGTTATACTGATGAGGATATAAACATACAATGCTAACTGAAAAGCGTTGAAAGTCACAAATGCGTTTTTACTTAAATCAAACTACATAAATGATGAGTGGATGATTACAGTATTTCTTCAAACAATATCTTGTTACGTTATTACGGATTTCAAATGCGAAATAATCTGGGTAAAGTTAACCATCACAGGAGAGGGATTCGGTGGATTTTACAGACTACATGCGTCACGTAAATAACAGAGGGAGGGGGCTGGGGCTACATCACTTCACACAGTGGGAAAGAAAACTGATGTCGGAGGATTCGTGGGAGATTGATCTGGATGTCTTGTCTGAAAATTAATTCAATAATGTTAACGTCTCAGACTTTCTAAAATTAAACAGACCAGAACTTTCCGAGTTATTTAATATACTAGAGTTCATCACTGACCATAAGGCTTTGTGTCACCATCAGTGACTGGGATGTCACTAGGAATGTTGAAAAAGGTAGCAAAATATCTTTGCTTAGCAAGAGCGAAATGACACAAATTGCGTAGTATATACGTAGACAGCATCAAATATTCTGTTCTGAGGAAGATGTGAAGCACACATGAAAGAAATTCGAAAACATTGTTCAATAAAGTATGGAGCAGCATACGCCGAGCAAGGTTCATGGGTTGGGGAAGACACACCAAGGTTCAATAGCCGTCATAGAAACTTGGCACGAAAGCTAACTGAGCATCACCGATCCAACCGAAGTCAAAGTCTGGTTGACAACAGCTGAACAAAGCCAAAATAAGTGTAAGATGAGAAATGCGAAAATAGTTCTCTGAATCTGAGAGAAAATTTTGCCAATCAGTCTAAAAGTTCTAAGAAATATTGGTCTTACGTAAAGTCAGTGAACGGATAGAAACTGTTTACTCAGTCGCTCAGTGCCGATATGGGCATGTAAACGGAATACGACAGCGATAAGGTGAAAATACTGAATTCGGTCTTCGGAAACGTTTCATCGCAGAAGATCGTAATACGGTTCCTCCATTCAATCACCGCGCATATTTCTACACTACAGGTATTGAAATAAGCGATGGTATGAAAGAAAATGAACTAAAATAGCTCAGTACTGGAAAGGCATGTGATCCAGATGATAAACCTTCGAGACTGAACAGATATTATTTGAAACAACTTGTTCCAGATTAAACAGAAGTTTACCGCATCTCGGCAGAGCAATGAGGAGTACATACTAGCTGGAGAAAAGGATCAGATCTCTCCTGTTTCCAAGAAGGGTATCACAGACATCCGTTATTATGGGTTTAGATCACGGAAATCAAACTGTTGCGCGAGGGGCGTGCAGTAGCTAATGAAACATATTTTTTTTTTCTAGAACCAGGTTGGTTTTCAAGATTCCATTATGCCATATTGTTTCCCATTATTTGGCTACAAAACCCTGTTTTTCAAAATAATCTCCGTTAATGCGACGGCCTTATGCCATCTTCCTTGAAAGGCCTGTACGCCCGCATGGTACCACTCTACTGGTCGATGTCGGACCCAAAGGCTTGCTACATTAACGAACCAAACAGATGGAAGTCGGAAGATGCGAGATCCGGGCTCGAAGGTGGATGAGGGAGAATAGTCCAAAGAACTTTGTGAGCTCCTCTTGGGTGCACAGAGAGGTCCAGCTGAGCAGCGAGGCTTTTGGTTGTGATCCGAACGTTCTAACATTGGAAGATTCACAGGTGCGTGCGGCTGGCCGCCGGTCGGAGTGTCCGAGCGGTTCTAGGCGCTACAGTCTGGAACCAAGAGACCTCTACGGTCGCAGGTGCAAATCCTGCCTCGGGCATGGATGTGTGTGATGTCGTTAGGTCAGTTAGGTTTAAGTAGCTTCTGTAAAGTTTGGAAGGTAGGAGACGAGGTACTGGCAGAAGTAAAGCTGTGAGTACCGGGCGTGAGTCATGCTTCGGTAGCTCAGTTGGTAGAGCACTTGCCCGCGAAAGGCAAAGGTCCCGAGTTCGAGTCTCGGTTGGGCACACAGTTTTAATCTGCCAGGAAGTTTCATAGGTTTAAGTAGTTCTAAGTTCTAGGTGACTGATGACCTCAGATGCTCAGAGCCATTTGAACCATTTGCGGCTGGCCACCATGCGGCAGATCGGAGAGATTTGTGCGACTTTGTTGCAATGATGACAGACACCTCGCCCAACGGCTCATCTTGCTTTTGCTCACTGCCAGGTCTCCGTAGACATTCTGCAAGCGACTACAAATATCTGCGATGCTCTGGTTTTTCGCCAAAATAATAAGAGCTATCTCCTTGGAATGCACCTCCTTTACAAACACCATTTTGCAAGCTACCTATGGCCGCCACCTACGGGAACTTCATGAAACTGTAGGGGCTGAAGCGGGAATATTCCACGGCGTCCCACAAGAACTTCTGCATTTTTCAACCGAAACTGGTGGAAAAATTTGTTGTATTACTTATCGAACGTACCTCTTAAAATAAGGGAGCTTGCTTTATGATGAAATATTATGAGGTTTGAGGTGAACGAAAACCCCATCTGTTAAAATCTGCTCGGATTACCCAAACAGAGATCTTGTGAAATCTAGCTTCTTCCTTTCGTCTAGGAGCACAGAGCGTTGCAGAGAACAGCCCAATGGTTTATGCTGTGTTATTTCAACTAAAGAAGGTATTCGATATAGTTTCGCAATGTCGTATAGTGAACGCAATGCGACTTACCGATTATCAGACCACATCTGTTATTGAATTCAAAATTTACCTGCAGATGAAACGCAGCATGTCGCAGATGAAACGCAATATGTCGCTCGTGAAGGAAAAAAATGTAATGCAATAGTCTGTAGGGTGGTAGAAACACCAGAAGATTGTAGTGAAGTGCAAGAACACCGACAGAGGACCAATGATTGTTGCAGGGGCTGGCACGTGACTTTAAATGTAAATAAATATAACGAATTTCGCATAAATAATTGAGATCCACTACTACTATTTGATTATAAACTGGCAACAAATTGGCGGAATCAGTAAATATCGTAAAATGCCTAGCGGTAATCAACTCGAGCAATCTAAAGTGGAAGGTCACGTAAAAAAAAAGCAAATGCAAAGCTGAGATTTACTGGTTTACTGGAAGATTCTTATTAAAATGTAATCTCTCCACTAAATAAGTGACTTAAAAAGCCACATTAGACCGATTCTTGAGCATTTTCCATCAGTGTGGTATCCTAATCAGGTTGTATTACTGGAAGACATAGAAAATATCCAAATAATGGTGGCGCGTTTCGTCACGGGATAGGTAAGACGTCGTCAGACCGTTGCAGATACGCTCAACAAACTTCGGTTGCATATGCTACAAGGGAAGCTTTGAGCATATGAAATTACGAGTGAGTGCTCCCATAGAGTCGGGCAACGTATTACATCCTCCCAGATAGGTCCAGCGAAATGGCCACACCGAGGGTATAAGGGAAATTAGAGCTCTTACGGAGGTTAATCAACAGTCGTTATTGCCACGTGCCGTTGCGGAATGAAACAGAGAAAGGGCGAATAGATACCGCTACCGGAAGCAAACTCCGCCAAATACCATAAGGTGACTTGCAGATTGTATATGAAGATGAAATTTTCGTGGGTCACTGCTGGTCGTCAGCTATTGTGACATTCTTGCAAAAGCAGTTGTGCAAACACAGGATTATACAGTTCTCAAAGCATTAGTAATTCAGTGTAGTTAAATTGTCCGAGTGCAAAATGCAAAATCGTAACCTAGTAAGGGAGGGAAACTTAGAAACGAAATGCTGTAAAAGAATGCACAACTACGGTAAAGATACATGCCGCTTATCTGAAGCCCTTTGAGAAGACAGAAACATATATATGAATGTCAATAGCTCAGTGGAAACCCTTACTACACGAAGAAGCGAATGCTGAATGGCGGATGGAATAAAACTGCAAGAATTTACCAGACCACTTAAATGGCTCTGAGCACTATGGGACTTAACATCTGAGGTCATGAGTCCCCTAGAACTTAGAACTACTTGAACCTAACTAACCTAAGGACATCTCACACATCCATGCCCGAGGCAGGATTCGAACCTGCAACCGTAGCGGTCGCGCTGTTCCAGACAGAAGCGCCTAGAACCGCTCGGCCACAACGGCCGGCCAGACCACTTAGAGTTGGAAATTGAAACAAGGCACTTTAAGTAGGCGACTTTACCTTTATAGAGCCTTGCGAGGTCATACAATTACAAAAGTGTTCCATCTAGTATCCAAGATACACGAGACATGCGAAATACCTTTAAACTTAAAATATAACGTAATAATTTCAGTTCAAAAGAAGAAATATGTTGAGATGTGAATATTACTGAAAAATTACTTCAGTAAGTCACGGTTGCAAATCCTGACACAAACTATTAAGAGAAAAATGGAAAGACTGATAGATCGATCACGGGAAAGGCAAGTTTGGGTTCCGATGAAGTGTTGGAACACGTGAGGCAATACTGCCCCTACGACATATCTTAAAAAGCAGACTGAAGAACGGTAAATCTACGTTTATAGCAATTTTTTAGTTAGAGAAACCTTTTTGAAAAGAGCGCTGAAACACTCGCATTTCTTCAGTCTACATTACTAATTGTTGATATGAACAGCAGCTTCAGCTGATGAGATGCACAATTTGCATTTATTTAAAAAAAAAAAAGAATCATCAAGAAAATTGTATCTGGTTTCCGATTAGATGCAAAATAAAAAGGAACAAACATAAAACACATGTTTTGGTCATCTTTCACTATATTACGTCGTAATTATTTTTAATACTAGAAGACTTACAGGAACTTGATGTATGTTTTGTATACTCTCGTGTTAGAAATTCATGCTTTCAATCATTTTATCCATTCGTAATTTTTTTGATATGACTTCGAAATAAAGAGCAACTGGGTCATTGTATGTATTCTCTCAACACAACTCGCATTCTTCGAGTATATTCGGCTATCGCCATCTGAAAAATTCCAGTTTTCTTTGACTCTCTTCTGCTAAATGCATCAGACATAGACATTCTGTTTTGGAACAGTTTACAGCTTTGTCGTATAACTCGGGTTCTGATTTACCCATATTTTTTCTGTTCTCAGTTGTGCTCAGGCTGTGACTGGTGAACGTCATGTATTAGTTGTAACGACCGGTAGTAGTGTGAAAGACCAAGGTAAGGCGTCATCAGTGTCATAACCAGACCTGTAGTAATCCACTTCATACCAGTCACGAAGTAGACAAGGTTTCGAATACAAAATAACCCATGACGGAGGAATCAGGTACTTAAAAAGTAGACTAGCACAGGCAAACAGGGCATTCCTGGCTAAGATGTGTCTACTGGCATCAAACATAGGCCTTAATTTGAGGAACAAATTTCTGAGAGTGTGTATTTGGAGCACAGCATAACATTGCAGTGAATCATGGGCGATGGGAAAACCGGAAGTGAAGAGAATCGAAGCGTCTGACATGTGGTGCTACAGAAGAATACTGAAAATCAGGTGGACTGATAAAATAAGAAATGGGGAGGTTCTCCGGCGAACTGACGAAGAAAGGAACACATGAAAACACTGACAAAAAGAAGTGAGAGGATGATAAGACATGTCACAAACAACTTTGTAATATGGGCGAACACAGCCATTGAATTCATTGTAAACTGAATTTGAACAGACTGCGAAAATCGGGCATGGTTGTGTGTGTTTGTCCTTAGGATAATTTAGGTTAAGCAGTGTGTAAGCTTAGGGACTGACGACCTTAGCAGTTAAGTCTCATAAGATTTCACACACATTTGATCATTTGAAACTGCGAACAGCCGTTAAGCGATGATTTATTAACAACAGTTTCGCTGTGTTAGAGCAGCATCCTCGGGTTGTTGGTAGTGTTACACACATAATGACACGGAGACGCCCTCACCGGTTTTTGTCACATAATGCAATCCCTTTAGGAGGAGTAGTCGTCAACATGGGTGTTGGATTATGGGACAAAGAATGTTGGGGGCGACTCCGTGTCTTTATTTGTGTGGCACTACCAACAACCTGAGGATGTTGCTTTAACGAGGCGAAATCGGTTGATAATAAATCATCACTTAACAGCTGTTTTCGTTTTAATGAAGCTCGATTTATTATGGTATGACATGTGTTAAGGCATTAGACAGTAGCCCCCTTGGTACTAGAGGGAACTGTGGGGTTTAAAAACTATAGGGGAAGACAGTTTTGAATATACTCAGCAAATAACTGAGAATTATAGTGCAAATGCTACTCTGAAATGAAGAGTTTGGCACTGGAAAGGAATTCGTCGTGGGCCGCATCAAACCAGTCAGAAAACTGTTGACTAAAAAAAAGAAAAAAGAGAAACGTCGGTAGTAAGGCGTCATGACGTCACCAAAACACCACAAAGCGCACGTTGATCCCACAATACGTTGTCATAAAGGGTCCACCTTTGCCATAAGCTTAGCCCCTGTCCAGACTTTTTCCGATCTCGTTAACATTCAGCTTTCCACTTCGTCTAAAATTACAGGCTGTCTGACACACTAACATTTAATGGAACTGGTGCCTACACCTCACCCTTGGTTAATATAATAATATTCGTGTTCTTGAGAACAGGTGAAATCCCTAAATGTTTGCTATTTTTTATGCCAGTTCTCCAACCAACTGCGAGTTATCAAACCTCTAATTCCCCTCTGTCTACTCCGATCATCAGATATTACTTCGTTGCTTCTTTGCACCCCCAAAGGACATGGATTTTTCCTTCAGGTTTTTTAATCGAATAGTCCTACCAGAAATTTTATAATAGGAGAGTGTTCTTGGGCTATCACAATGATCTTCCCATTGCACTATATAACGTAACGGATTCTGAGGACGCATACGGGAGCACTTGTTTTAACGTACGTGCTTCTCGGTAGTCGTGGCAGTCGAGATCAAATGTCGGAGATGAGCACGGCTCCTACTAGGTGGTGGATTTTCCTGCTGCCAATATACGTCACATCCGTACGCTCGAAACTATATAGGTGTTTTGGCGAGAATAGTCACTGAAATACAATATGCCTAATTAATAATCTTCCATAGTTACTATCGCACGATACAATAGCGGTATTAGTTCCGAAGTTGTTTTCCTGGAACACTATCCCATTTTTCTGCTCCTTTCGGACCGTCTTGCATGTCTGAAGCTGAAGGAGAGAATGAGTTGGACTCTCTTTGGATAATAAAATGACCACCTTAGATACGATCTTAGATATGTTTCAATAACACATACATCATCTACAACGAAAGGACTTTTAATAGTAATTGGTTTGGAGACGGTACAGTTGAGTGAGTTATAACCTTCGTTACATTAATGCATCGTAATCGATGTATAAAATGCATGTAATGCGTGACAAGTTTTCTAAACACTGTGTTAATTGTAATATCGACATCCCTAACGTTTCGTAGGTTGTTCCGCATACAGGAACATGACTGAATACATAGCGGACATTATTTGCAGGTTTCTTAATACCCAGAACAAAAGACAACGATGTGGACTTCTCGCACCTTTCGAGGTCTGTCGGAAAGAATGTAATGGTGTAACTTTTGACGGAGTAAGCAGCGAAACTTTTCACTATAATAACCAGGAATTCGCCATACGTGAAGGGCAAGACAGTGGGCTTTGTTTTAGTCACAAGGAAGGACACAGTGCAATCAGACACCTACACATACAAAACGTTTCTCGAATTATTTCTACGTAGATGATGCGTGCGTTGCGGTGAGATCTTGCATCGGCCAATCAGCATCCTGGTCAGTCTCTCCCTGAATTGTTATCTACCGGGTGCTCACAAAAAAATACAGAAAAAAGAAGAAATCAGTAATCCAGCAATTTGTTCTAAAAGTATGGTGTGGATGTTACAATAACAAAGTTTGTCATATATCATGTAATTATATTCATCTTTCGTAGTGCTGTCAAATTTAATTACTTGTTTATACTTAGTTTTTATGTATTTTAGTGAGGTGTAAAGGTACTTTGTGGAGGCAAAAATGACATTTTGTTTTCATGTAACTCTTCTGCAAATTTGTACTTTCAGAATGTGCTTCGGTAGTTTACTGTCGCAATAAATAAATGGGCGTATACAGTATCGAGCACAGACGTAGGTGATTTTATAAATGTTTTCGCAGCGTGCGTTGTAGATGACTGCTGTGGGTTGTTATAATCTTACTACAAATTCATTGTCCGCCTTTAACCATTTTTGTCTTGCTTCATCAACTGTTTGGTCTCTGAACAACCATATTCAGATATTGTTTACGTATGTAATGCTCAATTCTGCATATAACTCAGCCAAATAGTTGTTTAGAGCTCTTAGACATAGCCAGTTTCGAAACTGTCGTAAACTAAACCGATCACGAAGAAATGTTGAAATGCGATCCATACACACAACAAATCTGATGTGTTATTATGGTACTTGTATTGCCGTACATTTTTAATAAGGAGTCCTGAGGTATTTGGGTCCTTCAGGCTCTATTAGTTTCTATTTATCGCCTCTGGAACGGCAAGCTCCTTGGCATTTCATCTAAACTTTCCGTCCCTACGATGGACTTAAGTCACCCGAGGTTCTCAAGCGATTTATGTAGCTGCGATGCTCGTGTAATTGTAGGTTACAGAGCGGCGATACTGCAGTGCGGCCCAGGGATTCGAACGGCGGCCTCCGACATGCGGGAGTGCCAAGGATAACCGAAGAATTAAACGACACCTTCCTAACGTTGTACCTGCAATTTCGAGTCCATTACTTTCGCTATGCTTCCCAAACCGTCATTTCAATTATTGCCGCTCTCCAGTACGAGGAAGAGAGGTCATTAAATCTCACAGGATTTTTGAGACATCTGGGAACGGTGCAAGACCTTCAACTCATGAAACTGCTTTTCGTCCTTGTGTAGTTACCGTGTTATATGTGTCACATAATTTAGTAAATTACACAGCACTGCAGCGGTCCTTGACGGAGATGAATTTTCCGAGACGAGAAAGACGTTCCTTGCAATAAATCTTGCAATTGTACGCTTTAATGATAGATCTTCGTATTTAATGAGTTAAATTACTTTTAGCCGTCGTCGGTACAATTTCGTGTTTCTCTGCCCTTCTCAGTCTTCCAAGGGTTTTACGTTATCTCTTCTGGAGCGTCAGATAATGTTAATGTACTTACTAAGTATCAAATTGTCGAAGAAAATATGACTTCATTCCGAACATATTAGTTGATTCTTTCAGGATATATTTTATAGTAACAGGGACTGGTATTACTTGCCGACATTATTATTTAATAGAGTTCTGTAATAAACATTAGCGAGCGTCAGAGACATTGTATCCTATATAAAAGCTGCATTTCAAACATAGTGAGAGTCTGAATTACAAGTACGTAGAAAACTGCAGTACATGCATGGTACAAGGGAAGGCCGAGATCGATGCACAGTTTAAATCAGTTGAGCTGCATGCAGCCGGTATAATAATCGCGTAAGATGTTGATAGTTTATACACCATGAAAGAATCTATTAAAATGAATAAATTTTGTTTTTTTTGGTCATCAGTCTACTGACTGGTTTGATGCGGCCCGCCAAGAATTCCTTTCCTGTGCTAACCTCTTCATCTCAGAGTAGCACTTGCAACCTACGTCCTCAATTATTTGCTTGACGTATTCCAATCTCTGTCTTCCTCTACAGTTTTTGCCCTCTACAGCTCCCTCTAGTACCATGGAAGTCATTCCCTCATGTCTTAGCAGATGTCCTATCATCCTGTCCCTTCTCCTTATCAGTATTTTCCACATATTCCTTTCCTCTCCGATTCTGCGTAGAACCTCCTCATTCCTTACCTTATCAGTCCACCTAATTTTCAACATTCGTCTATAGCACCACATCTCAAATGCTTCGACTCTCTTCTGTTCCGGTTTTCCCACAGTCCATGTTTCACTACCATACAATGCTGTACTCCAGACGTACATCCTCAGAAATTTCCTCCTCAAATTAAGGCCGGTATTTGATATTAGTAGACTTCTCTTGGCCAGAAATGCCTTTTTTGCCATAGCGAGTCTGCTTTTGATGTCCTCCTTGCTCCGTCCGTCATTGGTTATTTTACTGCCTAGGTAGCAGAATTCCTTAACTTCATTGACTTCGTGACCATCAGTCCTGATGTTAAGTTTCTCGCTGTTCTCATTTCTACTACTTCTCATTACCTTCGTCTTTCTCCGATTTACTCTCAAACCATACTGTGTACTCATTAGACTTCATTCCGTTCAGCAGATCATTTAATTCTTCTTCACTTTCACTCAGGATAGCAATGTCATCAGCGAATCGTATCATTGATATCCTTTCACCTTGTATTTTAATTCCACTCCTGAACCTTTCTTTTATTTCCATCATTGCTTCCTCGATGTACAGATTGAAGAGTAGGGGCGAAAGGCTACAGCCTTGTCTTACACCCTTCTTAATACGAGCACTTCGTTCTTGATCGTCCACTCTTATTATTCCCTCTTGGTTGTTGTATATCTCCCTATAGCTTACCCCTACTTTTTTCAGAATCTCGAACAGCTTGCACCATTTTATATTGTCGAACGCTTTTTCCAGGTTGACAAATCCTATGAAAGTGTCTTGATTTTTCATTAGCCTTGCTTCTATTCTTAGCCGTAACGTCAGAATTGCCTCTCTCGTCCCTTTACTTTTCCTAAAGCCAAACTGATCGTCACCTAGCGCATTCTCAATTTTCTTTTCCATTCTTCTGTATATTATTCTTGTAAGCAGCTTCGATGCATGAGCTGTTAAGCTGATTGTGCGATAATTCTCGCACTTGTCAGCTCTTGCCGTCTTCGGAATTGTGTGGATGATGCTTTTCCAAAAGTCAGATGGTATATCGCCAGACTCATATATTCTACACACCAACGTGAATAGTCGTTTTGTTGCCACTTCCCCCAGTGATTTTGGAAATTCTGAAATGTTATCTATCCCTTCTGCCTTATTTGCCGTAAGTCCTCCAAAGCTCTTTTAAATTCCGATTCTAATACTGGATCCCCTATCTCTTCTAAATCGACTCCTGTTTCTTTTTCTATCACATCAGACAAATCTTCACCCTCATAGAGGCTTTCAATGTATTCTTTCCACCTATCTGCTCTCTCCTCTGCATTTAACAGTGGAATTCACTTTGCACTCTTAATGTTACCACCGTTGCTTTTAATGTCACGAAAGGTTGTTTTGACTTTCCTGTATGCTGAGTGTGTCTTTCCGACAGTCATATCTTTTTCGATGTCTTCACATTTTTCCTGCAACCATTTCGTCTTAACTTCCCTGCACTTCCTATTTATTTCATTCCTCAGCGACTTGTATTTCTGCATTCCTGATTTTTCCGGAACATGTTTGTACTTCCTCCTTTCATCAATCAACTGAAGTATTTCTTCTGTTACCGATGGTTTCTTCGCAGCTACCTTCTTTGTACCTATGTTTTCCTTCCCAACTTCTGTGATGGCTCTTTTTAGAGATGTCCATCCCTCTTCAACTGTACTGCCTACTGCGCTATTCCTTATTGCTGTATCTATAGCGTTAGAGAACTTCAAACGTATCTCGTCATTTCTTAGTACTTCCGTATCCACTTCTTTGCGTATTGATTCTTCCTGACTAATGTCTTGAACTTAAGCCTACTCTTCATCACTACTATATTGTGATCTGAGTCTATATCTGTTCCTGGATACGCCTAACAATCCAGTATCTCATTTCGGAATCTCTGTCTAACTATGATGTAATCTAATTGAAATCTTCCCGTATCTCCCGGCCTTTTCCAATTATATCTCCTCCGCTTGTGATTCTTGAACAGGGTATTCGCTATTACTAGCTGAAACTTGTTACAGAACTCAATTAGTCTTTCACCTCTTTCATTCCTTGTCCCAAGCCCATATTCTCCTGTAACCTTTTCTTCTACTTCTTCCCCAACAACTGCATTCTAGTCGCCCATGACTATTAGATTTTCTTCCCCCTGTACATACTGCATTACCATTTCAATATCCTCATACACTTTCTCTATCTGTTCATCTTCAGCTTGCGACGTCGGCATGTATACCTGAACTATCGTTGTCGGTGTTGGTCTGCTGTCGATTCTGATTAGAACAACCCGGTCACTGAACTGTTCACAGTAACACACCGTCTGCCCTACCTTTCTATTTATAACGAATCCTACACCTGTTATACCATTTTCTGCTGCTGTTGATATTACCCGATACTCATCTGACCAGAAATCCTTGTCTTCCTTCCACTTCACTTCACTGACCCCTACTATATCTAGATTGAGCCTTTGCATTTCCCTTTTCAGATTTTCTAGTTTCTCTACCACGTTCAAGCTTCTGACATTCCACGCCCCGGCTCGTAGAACGTTATCCTTTCGTTGATTATTCAGTCTTTTTCTCAAGGTAACCTCCGCCTTGGCAGTCCCCTCCCGGAGATCCGAATGGGGGACTATTCCGGAATCTTTTGCCAATGGAGAGATCATCATGACACTTCTTCAAATACAGGCCACATGTCCTGTGGATACACGTTACGTGTCTTTAATGCAGTGGTTTCCATTGCCTTCTCCATCCTCATGTCGTTGATCATTGCTGATTCTTCCGCCTTTAGGGGCAATTTCCCATCCCTAGGACAAGAGAGTGCCCTGAACCTCTATCCGCTCCTCCACCCTCTTTGACAAGGCCGTTGGCAGAATGAGGCTGACTTCTTATGCCGGAAGTCTTCGGCCGCCAATGCTGATTATTTTATCAAAATTTAGGCAGTGGCGGGGATCGAACCCGGGACCGAAGACGCTACCCCTAGATCTGCCTTTAGCCAGAAACATTTGGCATCCATTGGGCACTAACTTATTCAGTTCTGTATAGTCAGAGGCTCCCGCATTACTTATAGCTTGTTTTAAAAATACCCTTCCAAATGCTCTTTCTTGGGCTGTACTTCCTTGTAACGTTGCTTTTAAGACAGTTTCAAGAATCTTGTGTCGTGTTATGTGGGCAGACCATTCGTGTCTACTTCACTCTACTGCTCTCCTAAATGACCTTCATTTCGCCACTTCTTTGCAGAATTTCCTGTTGACAGTGTTAGACGTCCGTTTACTTTTAACACGCGCCTCTAGCATCATACCTCACACGCTTTAAGAGATTTCGTTTCATGTCATCTCACCGAGATCCTAGCACTCTTCTATCGCTGACCCGCTACCAGTTGCGCTGTTGCGGGAACGACTAAAGATTTGACACAAAACTTCAGCTCTTCCTTAGTTACACTCAATATCTTCCAGTCTCGTTTGCACGCCCTGTCTGTGTTTTTTTTTTTTTTTTTTGTCTTAACGTGCTACACTACAAATACGCCTTTTCCCTCGACAGTACGTACGTTGTCTAAACAAAGCATTTTAATCATCTTAACGAATATTGCTTTTGCTTCTCTACTTGTTTGTTTTGTGTCTTCTTTGCTCCTTGCGTCTTTCGTTATCTTCATTCCTAAATATTTGTAAGATCTAGTTTTTTTTCGTTCGTTTCCTCTAATTTCTATGTTCTCTTCCTCTGATTCCTTGAAACAGGCGACTACTTTCATGGTTTTGATTTAATTTCCATTTTGCACTCATCCCTTGATTCCGTAGCCAAACCCTTTAAGATGCTTTGGAAATTCCTTTCATCTGGGTCTGTCACAGGTATGTCATCTCACCGAGATCCTAGCACTCTTCTATCGCCGACCCGCTACCAGTTGCGCTGTTGCGGGAACGACTAAAGATTTGACACAAAACTTCAGCTCTTCCTTAGTTACACTCAATATCTTCCAGTCTCGTTTGCACGCCCTGTTTTCCACACATGTGGAGAACGACACGTGCCGCTAAGGGAAAATATTCTTTAATCGAGATTTTATCAACGTCTTGTTTTCTTTTTACAAGCAGCTAGAACCACACACTTCGCTTTGTGAGATTCGTCTGCGAAGAAATTCACCCAAATATTTAACAGTGGCCGTATTTTTTAACTCTTACATACATTTTTATATTCCCCCACTCCAAAAAAATAGCGCGCATTGGAATAATCGTCGTGTGAAGTGTAAATAGCCTCTTCATGGAGTTTAAGCCCACCGGACCAGCCATTAGTCACTGTCTTTAAAGACAGCACTGGTCTCTGTGGTTGATGAACAACGGATACTGGGGGATTACTCTGAGTGTGTAAAGGGTTTAGTTCAGGCCAAGGGTAGTTCTGTGATCTTTTGTGGATGGTGATGTATTGTGAATTTTGTCACACTCCCGATGCCGAACGTGAACAAAAATCATTATCAAGGTTTTCGTTAATAACTCCAGCCAGTCCCCTTTGGTGATGGTTCAATTTTTATTATACTATGACCGGTTTCGAATCGCCTTACGATTTGCCATCAAGTGCTACACACTATTAATCATTGATTTTGGCATTGTGCGGCTCGTGTTGCAGTTGTTAGATACATGTATTCTTTCCATTACGTTAGCTCCACACAAATTTTGCTAGAAGGAACAACTGCCACCTGCTTTATAGATGCAAATAAACCCAAGAGCGTGACTAAAGATAATGTTCAAAGATATTGCGTAGGAGCAGAAATTTATTTTTTGGTCAACAATGGCATTTTCGAAAGTTGCACATCGAGGATAGTAAATATAAACTGCTTCAAATTATGTCGGTTATTACATCAATACCATTATTCGTTATTGCAGAATTAACATGGGCTGTTTGTGAAGTTCAGGATGATATCACATACGTAACTATGCAAAAATTGAACGTAAGTGTGTTTGTAATTTCCGCATCTTCCCCAAATTATGTCACAGGGTGCAACTAAATTTGGTACACGTACCGTTCATTGTGAAAGGACCAAGAGGAAGACCAAGTCATAGATGGCTGAAAGATGTGTTAAAAAAAAAAGAGGTTAGGATTGGATCAGTTAACAGAGGAAGATGGTGGGAAAAAAAAGGTGTAGATGGCGAGGCTTATGTTCCAGACAGGCTCAGTATGGTGGTGGGAACTGTTCAAGATGATAATCCTGATGGCTGTTAATTGTCTGGGAATAAGTGCTGTGCGGGTAAGAAAAAAATTTTGTAACCTTTGACATCTAGGCTTCCCTTTACATCAAGTGGGATGGGTGTGGGTAGTATGGGAATGCATTCCTGGGGCTACAGGTACGGATGGGCATGGCTGAGCAGAAAAATGGAGGAGGTTGATAGTGAGAGAAGAGAGGATGAGGTGAACAGAGATATAAGAAGGAGAAGATGGACTGACAGAGGTGGGAGAAGGATGGAGAGAGGGGGAGGAAGAGGAGATGGACAAAGAGGGGGGAGGAGATCAACATAGAGAAGGGGAGGGGGGAGATGGACAGAGAGGGCAGAGGAGGATATGGAAGAGAGTGGGGAAGAGGAGATGAACATCTATATATGGGAAGGGGGAGATGAACAGATATATATTGTGGAGGGGGAGATGGACAGATATAGGAGGGGGGGGGGGGAGATGTACTGAAAGAAATTTGAAGGGAAGAACAGAAAGGGGGGTATTAGATCGTCAGAAAGAGGGGGCAGGAGGAGATGGACAGAGAGGAGGGGTGGGGGATAGACTGAAGGGGGAGGAAGAGACGGACAAAGAAAGGGCCCTTGTGTTTGTTTGAACACGAGACGAAAGGATTTTATAGAAATACAAGAGATTACTTACACATCATTACAAGTGCAACAAGTTGTATCCAAATATACGTTTGACACTTCGAAATTTAAAGTCTCGAATTAATAAGACTTATCATTACAAAACGGAAATGGTACAAGAAATTAGTTATTCAGTAGTGTCCAAAACTGAGCCTTAATCAAGAAATGAGAGCAAACTTGTGAAGAGGTATAAGGAAACTCACAGAGCGAGATAAAGCTTAATCGTATGACGTTTAGCACACGACGATGTGAAAGACGTTTAATTTGAAAAGTAGCCACTTTTCTGTCAGATAATCAAAGAGGATTGGTTGCCGATACCACTGCTGAATAATAACTTGTGAAGATTTGCAAGAATTCTTGCTGTCAGCTGACGGGCTGTATTTCTGACTACATTGTCATAACCTGATTGTTTTGTGGACCACACACTTTCTCAACTCATTATTTTGCTTGTGATGAATAAACAAGAAGCTAAAATTCAACTGTAGTGTTCTTAGTATCGTAAAGGGGAATTAGCATAAAATGAAACTGTATAGTAATTAACGAAAGAAATGTATTGAATGTTTTTAGACCAAACTTACACTAAGAAGAAATAATATAACTACAACGTAAGAAGCTATTATATCTGTGAAAAAGAAATAATTTTCATGCTCAAACCAGCGTTATACCGTAGGGAGGTAGCAATAACATTTCTTGTTTGTTCATACTCTGCAGGAAATGTTTTCGTAATCGTATAGCTATAACGATTCAAGTATAATCATAGCCATCATTATCATTTCCTTTGGGCCTTTGTCCCACTTCAATGTGGGGTCGAGCTTGTTATTATGGAATTGGCGATGTTAGTGTCAGAGGGTGGCCCGTTACCCTTTCTGTCGCCATTCCATCTCCTCTAGGATGGAATTAGTGTACCCACAACAGTCTGCGTCCATACTCCGAACGTTTTGAAATGTCGGCGAGTCGTATAACTGAGACGGGACGTCGGGCCCAGCCCGGTATTCACCTAGTGCGATGTGAAAAACCGCCTAAAAACTACATCCAGGCTGGCCAGGCGGATTCGATCCAGGCTGGCGCGCCTACCCGAGTCCAGGAAGCAGAGCATTAGCGCCCTCGGCTAACCTGGAAGATTTTTTCAAGTATAATAATAGTAATAGTAAAACTGACCTAGTGGTTTCGACGACTGCAGAATAATTGGTGGAAAGACACACTTAAAGTATAGTGGAATATGACTGCCACTTACCGCTTTGCGAATTTGCTTCATCTCTTATATAATTATGCGATAATTAATTGCATGGGCGTGGCACATTTTTTTAGGAGTAGAAAATATTCGATAACTCGCCAGAAGGCTCGATAGTCCCATAGTGTCGGCCGATGGCTTTTCACGGCGTCTAAAAAGCAGGGAACGACCGCCTCCTGAGTGGCTGACAGTTTTCGCGGAAACTGATCTTGTTTTCCGAAATGTTCGTTGTGCACAGTACCTGCTGCTAATCGCCTTATTACCGGTGCAATGTCAGTGGTCGCCATAGCTTTACCCTGCGCGTGTTTGAGGGTGAAATTTGCCTTTCTCTCTGGATATCTATGAGGAGCCGCCTAGGTGTGCTTCCCTTGTGTGAGACACACTGAAACGCCAAAGAAACTGGTATAGGCCGGCGTATTCAGAAATATGTAAACAGGCAGAATACGGTGCTGCAGTCGGCAACAAGTGTCTGGCGCAGATGTTAGATCGGTTACTGCTGCTACAATAACAGGTTATACAGATTTAAGTGAGTTTGAACGTGGTGTTATATTCAGCGCACAAGCGATGGGACACAGCATCTGCGACGTAGCGATGAAGTTGGGGTTTCCCATACGACCATATCAGGAATCCGGTAAAACATCAAATCTCCGACATCGATGCGGCCGGAAAAAAGATTCTGCAAGAATGGAACCAACGGCAACTGGAAAGAATCGTTCAGCGTGGCAAAGTGCTACCCTTCCGCAGATTGCTGTAGATTTCAGTGCTGGGCCATCAACAAACGTCAGCGTGTGAACCATTCAACGAAACATCACCGATGTGGGCTTTCGGAGCCTGGCATTACGTTTCGCCTGGGCCCGTCAACACCGACACTGGATTGTTGATGACTTGAAAGATGTTGCCTTGTCGACCGAGTCTCGTTTCAATTTGTATCGAGCGGATGGCCGTGTACGGGAAAGGAGGCAGCTCATGAATTCATGGACCCTGCATGTCAGCAGGGGACTGTTCAAGTTGGTGCAGGCTCTGTAATGGTGAGGGTTGTGTGCAGTTGATACGTGTAGGTACGACTCTGACAGGGTACACATATGTATGCATAGTGTCTGGTCACCTGCGTCCATTCATGTCCATTGTGTATTCCGACAGATTTGGGCAATTCCAGCAGGACAATGCAACACTCCACACGTCCAGAATTTCTACAGAGTGGCTCCAGGAACACCCTTCTCAGTTTAAACTCTCCAAACATGAACATTATTAAGCACATCTGGGATACCTCGCAACGTGCTATTCAGAAGAGATCTTCACCCCCTCGTACTCTTACGGATTTGTGGACAGCCCTGCATGATTCATGGTGTCAGGTTCCTCCGGCATTACTTCAGACATTTGTCGAGTCCATGTCACTTCGTGATGCGCCACTTCTGCGTGCTCGAGGGGGCCCTACATGGTATTAGGCCGGTGTACCAGTTTCTTTGGCTCTACAGTGTAATTAAATGCTTCCCTTAGAAATCATGGATTGTTCAATCCAACGTAACCCCCCCTCCCAACCCACCCAGACGAAGTGTGGACAGTGCTGTCAAGCGGAGGGCTAATGTTCGAAACCAGCACCCACCTTATAAAACGTAATGACGCTTTTTGCGGCGTTTGAGTGGGAAGTTATTGCTGCGTTCCCTGGTTTTTACTGAGAAAATGAAAAGGAAACATATCGTTCGTGAGGTCAGTATCAGTACTCAGTCTCGATCCAAATGGAGCTTGGGAATTGTTGACTTTCAGAAAAAATCTTGGAGGCAGGATTTGCTTCCCAGCAGTCGTCTGGTGCTCACTGGCGTCCTTTCGTAATACTTGGTGAAAGTTTCTCTCGTGCAGTAGCGTAATCCATCTTCTCAGCAGCTTAATTTAAATTATGTGGTTAAGCGTCTTGAATATCTTCAATATTCAGCTGTCCATATTATTTGTTTCATTTATCTTTCTTGTGCGAGCTACCCAGATGTAGAAGACTTATTCATTTTCCTTTCTGCTCTATTTCGATTAAATGTGAGTCCCAAAGAGTTCGGAGAAACTTTATTTTAATTTTCAACAATTTCCAGAAAATTGCTCTTTATTATTATTTATTTGTACTCCATTTGATTAAATTAAATAAAAGTTTTTTATTCTCCATCTGACTTACATTGTTGAGTTCCCTAAAGTACTAAAACTTCCCTGTGGTTAGATAACCCTTAAACAACAAATATAACCAGCTGCATATCTGGGGTATTTGCTTCATTGCAACAAGTTTCCATTGTGTGTACAGGTCAATCATTACTTTAGAGGATATAAGAGATACGGAGGTCCTAACTGAAGTAAAATGCTCACACGTTTTTATACTAGTTGGCGCACAAGCTGTTGAGCCTTATTTGGACCTCTTCCACGTCTGTTTTAATCGTGTCACGCACCCTGTCTAGAAACATTTAGCACATTTCGCATTTAAGTTCTGAGGGCACTAAAACAGCTGATTTTACGCCTACGTAGTCATCTTTACACACGAGGCGCGTAATTTGCAACAGATGCTTGTGTTGGGTCCAGCAGACGAGACCCTTGTGCTGCGCTAAAAACGATGGTGTACGGTTTGCAGTCCGTACTCCATTCTACAATTACGGTAGCATGTAATCTTTATGAAAAAGTAAGCAATTAATTTTTCGAATCTGGTAACAGTATAGTGGGTAATTCACGCCGAGATTCATTGATAGTTACCAGAATTATCTACAGCGCAGGACTGAAAACGTATTTGGTGTATCACTTCCAAGGACGACGTAATGTTAAACTTACTGATGGAGAACTACGTGTCTGTCAGTCTTCTATGGTTAGTATTACACTATTTTGTAGAGACACATAAGTAATTCGGGCGCTGTAGTCTCCTCGCACACCTATGAGAATCGCTCACTGGTAGAGTTTTAACTTTCTAAGGGGCAACAATCAAACACACACTTTTCCGAAAGACAAATCACAATTTTTCTGAGCAGGAGCAGTAACATAACAACTAAGAGCGACTGCTGCAAGAATACTCTTTAATTCGAAATTGATTTTCGGTAGTTTGCTAAAAATATTACTACACTGAAATTGCAGCACCCAAACAAAATGTCGTGATGTTAACTGATAGCAGCAACTTACTCAAATACCTGACACCTTTAGTTCTCCACTTCAGACCCTCTACTCGCCTATAAACTGATCGTGGGTTATTTTAAGTCCAGATCTCGTAAATATCGACTGTTCTCTCTTATAATAGCGTTAATAAAATAATGTAATAATAATGGTAATAATTATAAGCAAGTCCACCTTCGTAGCTGAGATGTCAGAACGTCTTACTACCATGTGGAGAACACTGGTTCAATTCCCGTCGGTGCGTGGGTTTTCTCCTTGCTGGGATGAATAGGAAGAGGTGCACTAACTGTTGTGAGACCAGCTCAAGACTTACATGAATAATAAGCAACTGGTCCATAGTCTGGAAACCTGATAACGCCCGAGATATCAATGGGTTTGTCCCATTTCCTTCCGTACCGCATTCAAATGACTCCACATCTAGGAGGATGATCGTTGTAGTTTGTTCCTCTAGGACTGTTAATGGAATTATCACTGCCAGGTCTTCACAGACATTCTGCAAGGGCGTGTGAATATCTGCAATGCTCTGGTTTTCCTTCAAAACAAACTCATGGACAGCTCTCTTCTGGGAACGTACCTCCGTTACAGACATCGCTTTGAAAACTATGTATAGCGCCATCACCTATCGGAACTTCATGAAACCAAGGGGCCCACAACAAATTCCCTTTTTTCAGCCGAAATTTGACGAGAAAAAATGTGTTCGATTATTTATTGAAACCCTTAGTAATATTACATTTGGGCCCCAGAGCGTTTTAAAATTATTTTACTGAGATGAAAGTAATTCTTTACAAGGACAATACTCAGCTCAGTTATGCTCCGACATGATTTACTCTAAAACGTGAGGCTGGTATTGCTAGTTGTCGAACGAGGTTCTTTATCCTCTCATTACTTAACAGCAGCAGAAATAGCGTCCCGTGCGCCAGCTTTCACGAGGTTATATAACAACCTGCTCTGACAATAATATCGCTTCTTGAGAAACTTCTCTTGTTTTTGAAGTATACCCGACTAATATCAGCTATGAAATACTTTCTTTCAAATGTCTTAAATAGAGTTGCATCAGATAGAAATCCTGAAGAAGGACTCTCGTTTATGTTCAGTGCTTAGTAACATCACTTGGAAAGAAAACTTCTGTTAGCCTTGCAATAGTATACTCGTACTTTTCCTTTTACTTGCACCTTTGAATTCCAACACCTATTACGGATACACCACTGAGAGGTAACTAAAAGCTGTTCCTATGATTTATGAGAGAACTTTTATTATGCTGCCGTCTAGGTACTACCATCTTTGAAGAAAAAGTTATACGATGTATCATGAGTAGCGATGAAGTAATATACTTTCTAGAAACGTTTTGCTCAAAACTGTTTTATATATTTGAGACTCGACATGAATCCTGCTTTAGGTACATAGACGTGGGGATAAAACGGAGAAAAAAAATTGGCTCTCTGGTACTCTGTTTGTTATGTCGAATTATTTAAGGTCTTCTGCTGGACTTTGTCTAATTTTTAGTCCTTAGCAGAACTACCCTTTCCAGTTTTGTTGTACTCTTTCACATTGTTTCACTTTCTACGAGGGGTGTCCAATAAGTAAGTTTCCCCGTTTTATAAGAAACATTGCACGTAATCTATCATACTGAAATAATTTATTGACATTGCACAACGGTTCTGCTATTTTTCTGCGTAGTCACCAAGTTTATCCCAAGCATTTTTGGTGACCTAACGCAAATTTTCCCAAACCACTATTGTACCAGGCCGGGTCCTGCGCTCTTAACCAGCTGCTCACTGTTGATGCGGCTTCGTCGTCGGTGATGAAGTGCTTACCGCCAAGATGACCTTTGATTTGGGGGAACTTGTGAAAATCGGTTGGGCTAGCATCTGGTGGACATGGATGATGAGGGGACACTTCCCAGTTAAATCTTTGGAGCCCCACTGGGGCCATTCGAGCTGCATGAGGCCGAACATCGCCATGAAGGAAGATAAATTTGCGAGAGAAAAGTTGAGGACGTTTTCTTTTGATGACAACTTGCAGAAACCTTAGGACGTTACAGTACCTTTCGGCATTAGTTTTGGTTTTGCGACGCAGTTAGTGAACGAGTAGCACCCCCTGAAAGTCCCAAAACATGGTTGCCACAATTTTCCCTGCCGAATGTGTAACCTTTGTCTTAGATGGGGTATTTAACCACTTTTTCCAGGTTTCTTCCACACCACACTCTGGTATTTTGCCCCAGGAGTCGAGTGATGGACATAGGTCTCACCCCAGTTGAATTCTCATATATCCTTTCCCATACTCAGTGGTTAACTCCCGATGGTTATCGACCGCGGATAGTTGTTCTTCAGGAAACAAAAAGAGACAAAATGACACAGTGGACACACTTTGTAATAGTAATCCCACGGTAACTGGAACCATATCTGCAATATGCTGTGCCGGCCGCGGTGGCCGAGCGGCTCTAGGCGCTCAGTCCGGAACCGCGCGACCGCTACGGTCGCAGGTTCGAATCCTGCCTCGGGCATGGATGTGTGTGATGTCCTTAGGTTAGTTCGGTTTAAGTAGTTCTAAGTTCTGATGACCACAGATGTTAAGTCCCATAGTGCTCAGAGCCATTTTTTTTTTATTTTTTTTTGCAATATGCTGCGATATATGTCAGCGAGAGCGTTGTCAAACACAAGCAAGTCGAACTCGTCTGCCCTCATGTACCACGGGGACTGTTTATTTTGCAGAGAGATTAAAAAAGCGAATCTTACTTATTGGGGGACACACGTAGTTGCAGAATGTTTCCATTAACACTTCGAACGATTTCGGTTTATTTAAAAGAATACATATAATTCCTATTTCCTACATTTTCTAATTCTTTAGAATTTATTAGATTTTAGTCTGTATTTTGTAAGAAATAACTTATGATCAGAATTCACATCTGCACCTGGAAATGTTTTGCAGCATGAAATCTGATGTTGAAGCCTCTGTCACACCATTGCATAACCTATTTGAAACTTGTCACATATAAGACCGTTTTTCAGATTTTCTAAGTCTACTCTTACTGATGATCAAATTGTGACCTGTACAAAATTTTACCAATTGATTTTCCCTTTCATACATTACCCGTTCTTAACTCTTCCTTTTCTCACAGTGCAATTTTCATCTCACTTAACGTACTGAATAATTTTGCATATATCATCTTACTTATTTTCACTAGAACAAGTCGACGTCGGGGAAGATCATTTTGGGTTCCGCAGAAAGCACATGGAAATACTGACACCTATTTTAGAAAAAAGAGTGAATGTAGGCAGAAACATTATGTAGAATTTGTAGATTTAAAGAAAACATTTTGTAAAACTGACTGGAGTACAAACACTCCGTGAAATTCTGAAGGTAGCAGCGATAAAACAAGAGAAGGGAAACGTAATTTACAACTTTTGCAGACAGCAGACTGCAGTTACAGCAGTCGAAGGACGTGAAAGGGAAGCAGAAGTTTAAAAGGGAGCTACACAAAATTGTAGCGTTTATAATATTATTCTATCTGTAGAATTAGCAAGAATGACAAGACATCAAAAATCTGGAAAAAGCATTAAAGTTCAGGAAGTAGAAATTGAATTTTAAGATTTACCGATGATGTAATTCTGTCATAAACGGCAAAGGACTTGCAAGATCGGTTGAACGCAATGAATAGTGTCTTGAGAAGAGGCTAGAAAATGAGCCATATCAAATATAGAACAAGGATAAGGAAACGTAGAAACGTAGTTGAATACAATCAGGGGATTCTGGAGAAATTAGATTAGCAAATGAAACACTGAAAGTAGTAGCCAAGGTTAGCTATTTGAAGAGTAGAATAATTGATGGTGTCAGAATTGGAAATGACATGAAATCCATACTTGCAAGAAATACATTTTTAAAAATAGAGAAATATTTTATAGCTAATATAAATTTAAGTGTTAGGAAATGTTTTATGAATGTATTTGTGTGTAGAGTAGCTTTAGAAAGAAGTGAAACATCTGCACAAACAGTACAAGCAAGAAGGGAAGATAAGCTTTTGAAATGTGGTTCTACATTAGAGTGCTGAAGATTAGACGGGTAATGGGACAGCTAATGTAGAAGTACTAAATCGAGTCGAGAAGAAGAGAAATATGTGGCATTGTTTGACTAAAAGATGGGGCAGGTTATAGGGTACATCCTGAGACATCAAGAAATAGTCTATCTGGGTGTGGAGAGAAGCAGAGAAAGGGGGGCAACGTACAAGAATTGTAGAGAGAGAGCAAGTCTTAATATAGAAACCAGTTCATTTACGCACGTTGCAATAGTTATACACATGTAAAGATGCACACGGAAAATAGACTAGCGAGGTTATCTGAATAGGATAGTCGACCACAACACACACACACACACACACACACACACACACACACACACACATTATTTTCACTTTCTTTATTAAGTATGGAACTAGCATCAAATTGTATCCAGTTTACGCCTCCGCAATGAGGTATCTTGTAGATTTCTTTGTGTTACCGTTACCTCTGTTTAAACATTAAGACATAACATTAACTTCTTACAGATTTAAATGAACCCCTTTGTTTCGTCCATGACACAAACAAAGCCAATAGAAAACAATAGTGGATACAGTAACTTCGTCTGTACCCAGTAAGGCGCAAAAACCACAAGGGTTATGATAGACTAGATTGCACATAACGCTTAGCACAATAATTGTATTCTGCACGTTCGGCCTCTAGCCTTACGTTCACAGAGCCGGTTCTTACACGTACGAGGAGAGTACACTTTAGAGAACATGTCCAAAGCGACCACCTTGCATTTGCAAACACTTCTCCACTCGCTGGATCATACTTTGCTGCACTCTATGTAACGCACCTGCATCCACGATTGCTGAAGCAGCCTGCAGGCTGGCTATTAGGTCATGTACATTCATGGGTGGAGAATTATAAATTTGTTCCTGTAAGTGTCCCCACAAATGGAAATCTATTGGATTAAAGTTCAGTGAACGTGATGGCAAGAACGTTGCACTTCGATGTCCAATCGATTTCTCTGGACACGCTTCGTTTAAGTAGTTATGCACATTCATTCCAAAGCGTAGCGGTGTACTGTCATCCTGAAACCATAGCTGTCGTTGAATGCCAAGTGGAACGTTCTCTGAAGCATCAGGCAAAGTATTTCAAATAAACGCACGATGCAGGGACGCAATTAGCTTTTCCACCAATAGGTATAGCCGGCCATGGTGGCCGAGCGGTTCTAGGTGCTCCAGTCCGGAACCGCGCTGCTGCTACGGTCGCAGGTTCGAATCCTGCCTCGGGCATGGATATGTGTGATATCCTTAGGTTTAAGTAGTTCTAAGTCTAGAGGACTGATGACCTCAGATGTTGAGTCCCATAGTGCTCAGAGCCATTTGAACCATTTTTGAGCCACCAATAGGTACAGGCCCAAAATTACATCTCCAGCGATTCCACCCCACATGTTTATGCCAAAGCGAGCGTGAAACCCACGTTCACGGGTGACATTATGTTGTGTTCCGACCAATAATGGCTGTAGTGGTGGTTGAGAATACCTTCACGAGTGAAGCTAGATTCTTCAGTCCATACCACGTTACTGACAAAATGTGCCTTATCTTTCATTTGCTGTAAAAGCCGTTCACAAAACGGTACTCGTCAGATGCGGTCATCTGGCCGCTGGTGTTGCGTTAAGGCGTAGTGATATGGGTACAGATCTTCTTGGTGCAACAACTAGTCTCTGAGGTGTCTGTAGCTACCTTACAATATCACGGGTACTTAGTCGAGGTGACTGGTGAAGACTTTTAAGAATCACGTCCGCTGGTTGCGGAGTACATGTAGTCCTTACACGATCTCTGTCCACTACTTGTGAACGAAGAATACCAGATTGCCGAAGGTGTTGCTCCATGTGACGAAAAACATTGTTATCGGAAGGCGCCTTTGAGGATAATCTGCAGGATACGCACGAGCAACAGCAGCAGCTTGGTTAAAGGATGCACCCAGCACCCAAGGCATATCGACAAATTCATCGTTTGTGTACTCCATCGGGAAGCCGCTCTACTTTAGCTTGACAGGAACAGCTAGTTGTGCACTAGACAGTTAGTTGACAGATGCATGCAGTGTAAGGATCCGTGTACCAAGTCATAGAAATGCGATCCAAAAATTCGAGGAACGGAGTGGAGCCGAACTCAAGACCCCACTTCTCCATTGCTCGACGCTTACCACTTTTATTTTTGTTATCAGACGGTACTTTCATGAACTTTCAGACGACCATAGTCAAAATCGTAATGTAATATGAGGAGCAAATTGAGAAAACAAATAATTATTAACAACAAAACAAGAGAAAAAGGATCCGATTAACAAGGAAACGAGCTCACAACCTGCTGCCTATTTTTTATTTTATTTTTTAAATGAGGAAGAAAAGTGAACAAAACAAGGCATCACGTGACTGGGCGCCAGAAAAAGGGAGGAATTAAAGACCATACGGGAACTTCACCAACATCCTGTCGATTAAACACAAGAAGAAGCGTATTTCCAAAGGCGCTCGATAACGTGGGAACCACAGCCACGTCCTGTGCACGGTCTCCGGATGAAGGTGAAAGTCACAGAGAACAGGGCTGTTCTTTCACTCAACAACATAGTGACCCAGGAACGGAGATAATCGTATTCATTTTCGACTGAGAGAAAAAGGAATCATTGCGGACGAATGAGAAAATCATCTGAAAAAGCAGATTCAGGCCTTGGTAAAGAACAGTCAGCTATTCACGAATCCAGAGCCAATGATCCTGTCTTCAAAAGAGTAGCCTCTGAAGTAAGGTATCAGTGTGATGACATGCGTCACACTGATCAATCGGGCAAAGGCCTATACGAGGATGACGATATCACACAAAGAATGACCCTATACCATCATGAAACAATTTCAATCGGTACTATAGGAAGACTAAGACCAGACAGTTTTTCGGGATGTAGACGGAGAAGCTATTTTAATAGGGGAGAGGCAGTTTAATAAGTCTCCGGTAGTGAGGTATGTCTTTGAAAGGACATCAGCACCTAATAAAATGACAGTTGTAAAATATCCACCGATATGTCACAATTCAGAGTTATTCCATCCAACATCGACGGGAAGAGTTAGACTGATCAGTTGGAGACAGGAAAATAAACGAGATGTAATGCAATATGGTAAGACATTCCTTCGTACAAACAAGATAGGCGCTTTCACTTTAATATCGGAGAGGCCTAATCCACCACATCGTACTGAACTCGAAAGATATGTCATAAGAATCGACCAGATAGTTGTTTGAGTCTGCGGGCCATCAACCCATCAACGCAGGAAGCGGGAATATCTGTGCAATGTAATACTCTTTACTGAAATAATAGCTGTCGATTGCCACACTTTGTGACGGAGGCTAAGGGAATGGTGTTCATGCTCAAGAATAGCTCCCTGAACACAGGTCATAATCTCATGCCAGTTAAGTGTCACCATTTTGGTCGGGTTGCGATCTACCGTGATCCCTAAAGTATTGCGGCGATTGACCACCTCGTCCAAGTGATTGTCACTTGGTTGAAGTCCCACAATGGCAGGAAGATGCGTTTGCGATCAATAATGTGGGAACCAGCAAGGCGACAAAAGAAATCCAAGGTATCCTAGAGCCTGGAAATGTCGGCATTTCGTACTAAAACCATGAAGTCATCGGCGTTAAGTGCGGACAGAGAATCGTTCTACCAATACAGTCCAGCCACGTAGTTGTATGGCAATACACCGAAGCAAGGGTTCTAAGAACAAAACAAAGAGAGACATGGATAAAGGGGCTTCCCTGAGATAGACCACGTCGGACATAAATGCGAGGGATAAGGTGACCATTCACAACCCTGATGCCAGTGAAAAGGTTGGCTAGGACCTGGCATGCATCGTGAATAAAACCCGAATCGCTTAACACATTAATTAGAAGACTGTGACTGACACTGTCAAAGATTTGTGTTAGTCGAGAAAAAGCAGGCCCCCGAGATATTAGTGGCCGCAGTCACCGAAACGACATCTCGACTTTCGATAAGACAGTATCGTGCGTCCAGGCACCCGTCTTTGATAAACAGCACTGATTATGTCGAGCAACTTAGAGAGACGTGTTTTTTTAGCTCGAGCGACAGTTTTAAAGTCGAAGTTCGGGAAAGCAGTCGGATGAAGCGAGTCAATATCAGGTCGACTCTTGGTTCTCAGGATGAGGGCCATTTCACCTTCCTTGAAAGGAGCGGGAAGTTCATTGTCCATCGACGTTATTGTGTTCACCTATGAGAAGCCAAAAATGAACACAAAAAATTGTTGAGGAATGCCATCCAATCCAGGTGACTTGCGTGACTGACACCCGGTAACCATATCATATATACGGCCTTTGTGGAAATTACTCAAAAACAAAAAAAGGAACAAAAAATAATATAAAAATAAAAAAAACATGGTTTAATTCATGGCTGACGACGCAATCTAGCAAAGGACAAAAGTCGTCAGGAAAATTTTCTGCCAAAACGTGGGTGTCACACAGTTCAGTAAATTAATTGAAAGTTAAACTGAAAAGGTCGTGGTGGGACGTTGACACTCGACCACCGGTGTTGTCAAGTGCTGCAATGCAAACGCGTTTCCTGCTCGTCCGCGTATGGATAAAAAGTTATAGAAAACACAGTCTTGTAAAATGGAACGTGGTTCACATCGAGTCCGGAGACCTTCAATCTGGAACTGTTTTAACTGTGGCAGCTTGTCTTTAATTTGCCATACATCTTTAATTCGTAGAGGAACTTGGGTAGCGCTATCGTAAAACTGACGTAAAAGAGAGTGATAAAATTCTTGGGTGCGCTCGACGTCTGACGCCCTTACGGCCCCAAAACACATCAGAGCTTTAAGAATTTGTGGCTTATCATCAAGTGTCCACCACTCTACAGTAGTCGAGTACTGTCCTATAGCACGAGAGAAACGGGCCCGTAATTCCTAAATAACAACAGCAAGGGAATAGTGTGGTAGATAGGTTGTATTGAGCATCCAGGCAAGAAGACACAATTCCACCGGCTGCTGCACATTCTTAAATTTGAAGGCTATAGCACAATGATAAGTAAAACAGGCGGGTTCGGCCGCTGTGGCCGAGCGGTGCTAGGCGCTTCAGTCCGGAACCGCGCTGTTGCTACGGTCACAGGTTCGAATCCTGCCTCGGTCATGGATGTGTGTGATGTCCTTAGGTTAGTTAGGTTTAAGTAGTTCTAAGTCTAGGGGACTGATAACCTCAGATGTTAAATCCCATAGTGCTTAGTGCCATTTGAACGATTTTTTAAAACAGCGAGTATCATGTCAACGTCCAAAAGCTGCCCGCGCAAGGAATCATAAAGGTAAAAGCGATCAAGCTGACTGCTGCGGGTGGCAATAAAATGAGTGTATTGGACAAGTGTAAGATACCGAGAAACCCATGCGTCACATAGGTGCAAGAAGCGTACCATGTCATTGAAATCTTTACTAAAACTAAAATTTCTATACTGTTTCACCGTCTGGAGAACACAATTAACATCACACTCCAATGGAATTTTGGTAGGGAATTTACAAGGTAGGTAAATGATTTCCTCTTTGTAGAAACGTGAAAGTTCCGTTGAACGACCAGAGCCAAAAGGGGCGTAGAGAAGAAAAATGGTTCAAATGGCTCTGAGCACTATGGGACTTAACTGCTGAGGTCATCAGTCGCCTAGAACTACTTAAACCTAACAAACTTAAGGACATTACACACATCCATGCCCGAGGCAGGACTCGAACCTGCGACCGTAGCGGTCGCGCGGTTCCAGACTGAGCGCCTACAACCGCTCGGCCAGTACAGAAGAAGTAAAGTGAGATCACAACAGGTACGTCCTATACCCCTACCATCACCGATAACTGCGAAATCTCGTGAAGGAATTTCTTCCCTATAAAACGAGGCAGTGCTCGTAAAAAATACATGAAGCCACAGTCAGAAAGGTTGAAAAACCAGGAATTGAAAACTGGTCAAATAATACTTGTTGTAGAAATATAGTTTATGCACAAGTCAAGTACAAATTGTTGCAAAGAGGCGATCCACAATTCGGAACCAATCTTATTAATGTTCAAAGTGAGAAAAATATCTGCTTGTATACCTAATTGAGTACAACGAAAATTACAAAATTACAAAATCATCATCGAACCGAACTATGTACCAGCATCCATAGTAGAATCAATGGACGAAACCGAGGGAGAAGAAGTGTGAACATCTCCCCCATCTTCCAGTAGTTCTTTTTTTTTTTTTTCTTCCTCTGTGTTGCGACTCTCTCAGGCTCCATACTTTGGTTTCCATGGCTTCTCGGAATGGCCGCTACCTCGTGCAGTTGATTGGGTGGGTGATGCAGAAAGGGAGAGACCTCCGTACCCCACTAGTCGATGGACAGGGACTCGCTTGTGGAGATCTGTGTAATAACGACGGGGCCCTCCTGTCCTTGTCCATTCTATCAAGTTATGCTGATCGAGAAGTTGTGACGTGGAGGCCGCGACGGAGGCCTCACAAGTACACTATGTCAACATACGTTTCTCATATTAGGTGCATTTTGCTGCCACCTAGTGCCAGGTACTCTATGTCAGCGACGTCAGTAGTCATTAGACATCGTGAGAGAGCAGAATTGGGCGCTCCGCGGAACTTACGGACTGCGATCGTGGTCAGGTGATTGGGTGTCACTTATGTCATAAGTCTGTACGCGAGATTTCCACACTCCTAAACATCCCTAGGTCCTCTGTTTCCGATGGGATAGTGAAGTGGAAACGAAAGGGACGCGTACAGCACAAATGCGTACAGGCCGATAGAGGGTCGTAATGTGTGATAGGCAGACATCTATCCAGAGGCTGCAATCTCTAGTCACACGACGAAGCCCATACAACGGGCTTAAAATGAATTTCTACAGTTGGTTTAATAGAAGTGACAAAACCTTATGGTTATGCATCGAGTTTTATGAAGATGACTTAGGACGTTGCCTGTTTTAGGCAAACATTTAAATAATAATTTATGTTCTGAAGAAGACGTTACTACTAACGTTGAAACCTAGGTAAACGATAAAGTTAACCTGCAACAGTATGCTGTATATTCTTATATAAACAATATCAGTTGCTGTCGCTGCATAAAAATGTTAAAAAAAGAGTGGAAACTGTCATCAAGGCTAAGGGTGGGCCAATTCCATATTGAATTCCAGCATTACCGATGGAGGGCGCCACGAACTTGTAAATCATTTTCAGCCAGGTGTCCGTATACTTTTGATCACATAGTGTAGTTTCATGGACATGGAGAGTTGCAGTCAGATGAATATGTATTCTACTACTCAGGAGGAGAAGTAAAAGGAATTAATGGAGTACGAATGATTATGACAAAGGAATTGGCTAAATGTGTGGAATATGTAGACTATGCAAATGACCTTGTTATTGGTGTAAGGCTGAAAGGAGCACAAAAAGATTTACTGATTGTCCAGGTGTATATGCCAACTTCAGAACATGATGACCAAATTGTAGAGGAAACGTACAATTTAATAGAGAGAATAATGGACGAAAATAAAAAAAATGCTGCAAAATAGTAATGGGAGACTGGAACGCCATTGCGGGAGATGGGAAAGAGGGAAACATAGTAGGCAGTCATGGTCTTGGAAAGAGAAATGACAGAGGTGAATGGTTAATTGACTTCTGCAGGGAAAGGCAGCTGATAGCGGCAAACACATGGTTCAAGAACCATAAGAGGAGGCTCTACACTTGGAAATCACCAAATCGATTTTATACTGGCAGAAGAAAGATACAGGAATGGAATCAAGAAGGTGCACACATTACCAGGTGCAGATATTAATAGTGACCACAACTTACTTATGGCAGAAATATAAATAAGAATGAAAAAACTGAAAAAGGCGACAATGGTGAAGAAGTGGGATCTAGAGAAGATAAGGTCCGACAAAGAACAAATTACAGAAATGCTGTCTCGGGACTTTCTAAACACATTACGAGACAGAGAAGCACCTGATAATGCCAACGAGTACTGGAATATGCTGAAAGAAGGAATCATTAAAGCAGGACAGCAAAATATAGGATATGTAAAAGGGTAAAGGTAAAAAAAACCATGGGTCACACAAGAAATGATTTCCAAGATGAAGGAGAGAAGAAAATTGAAAAACAAGAACACTGAAGATGCAAGAAAGATATACCGAAAGTTAAATAACGAACTGCGAAGAGAAACAGAGCAGGCTAGGAAAAAACGGCTAAAAGAGGAATGTGATGAAATTGAAGAACTGGACAGGAAGGGAAGATACGACTTACTATACAACAGAGTAAAGACTATGACATGGGAACGAAACAGAGCAGGAAGTGCTACTATGGAAATTTTGAGTAAAGACGAAGAGGCAGTGTACAAAGATGGTGACGATGTCCTCCAGAGATGGGAAGAATATATAAAAGAGCTATATGACACAAATAGCAAACCAGAAACTCTGGAACTTGAATCACACAACAGTGTAAGTGATGAAGAGAAAGGACCGACCGTCATAATGGAAGAAGTAAAGTCTGCCATTGCTGCAATGAAAAATGGCAACGCAGTAGGTACAGATACAATACCGGGAGAAATACTAAAATGCTTGAACCACAATGGAATAAGAGAAATATTGCGGTTATGTAATAAAATATATGACAGTGGTGAATGGCCTGAGGACTTTTTGACACCAGTAATGATTCCATTACCGAAAAAACAAGGAACCAAGAAATGCAGCGAGCACAGGACATTCAGCCTCATTTCACATGCAGCCAAAGTGATGTTAAGAATAATTAATAAAAGACTTGAAAAAGTAATAGAGGAGAATCTCGGCGAGGAGCAGTTTGGCTTTAGACGGAATACGGGCACCAGAGATGCAATAGGGCTCCTACGAATCTTGGGAGAAAGGTGTATTGAAAAAGGAAGAGACCTACATATGTGCTTCATCGATTTAGAAAAGGCATTTGACAATGGCGTTTGGGACAAGCTGGCGACTATTATGAGGGAAAAGAGAGTGGACTGGAAAACCAGAAGACTTATAAACTCATTGTACCTTAATCAAAAAGTTTCAGTTAAAGTGAGAGGAGAAAGTACAAACTGGATCAGACTAGGGAAAGGAGTAAGACAAGGATGCTGTTTATCACATACTCTTTTCAACCTGTACTTGGAAAATATGATTGACCAATGCTCATTAGATGACAAAGGAGTAGAAATTGGAGGAAGAAGAGTAGGGTGCTTGAGATTCGCTGATGACATGGTCCTGCTAGCCACAGGGGAAAAAGAATTACAAGATTTGGTGGACACCATTGCAACTAACGGAAAAAAATATGGAATGAAAATTAACACAAATAAAACAAAAGTATTGGCAATAGGAGGAAATAAGGAAATAAAAATTGTGCTGAATGGAGAAACACTAGAACAGGTGCAAAATTTTAAGTATCTTGGAAGGAGGATAGACACCGACTGGAAGTGCACCACAGAAATTAAAACAAGGATAGCAATGGCAAAAGAGGCGTTTTATAAGAAAAGGAGAATCTTCTGCAGCGGTCTGGACAGAGAACTCAGAAAGAAACTCATAAAATGTCTGGTATGGAGTGTTCTTCTGTATGGCGCTGAAACATGGACTATGAGGAAAAAAGACAGAGAAAGGCTCGAGGCTTTTGAGATCTGGACATGACGGAAGATGGAAAGAATAAGTTGGATGGACAGAGTAAAAAATGAAGAGGTACTGAGAAGAGTGGGAGAGAAAAGGCAGTTACTAGATGTAATAAAGAGAAGAAAAAGAAATTGGATTGGGCACATATTAAGAAAGAATGACGGACTGATAAAAACAGTTTTAGAAAGTTATGTAGAAGGGAAATGGAAGCGAGGAAGGAAGAAATTCCAGATACTGGATGACATGATGGACGGTACAACATACAGCAGCCTTAAGAAGGAAGCAATGGATCGCAGAAAATGGAGAGGCAAAGGACCTGCTAATATAGCAGATAACTGATGATGATGAGTGTAGTTTCAGAAGCTGAGACAACAGTAGAAAGTGGGCTGCTGAAAGAGTTTCCTTAACAGGCGGCGCCGGCGAGGGGCCCTGGATGGCGGCAGAATCGCTAGATGACTTATCAATAACCACGTGATCAGGTGCAGAAGCACTCATGATTTCGTTATCCACAAACTCAAGCTGGAAAAGAAGGTCCTTCAATGAACGGCGAGTCGAAGGAAAAGGCTCCTTCGCTACATCAGCACTGTGTTCTGCGACGCCTGTTTTGAATAACCGTGGCCGGCACTGCGGGAGTGATAGCGTTCGTGTCCCCAAATGTGAGTAGTGGGAACAAAGCACGAATATTATCATCGGAGATCCAGTTTGATTCTCAGTAACCGGGTTTGGCCCGGCTGCAGAATCCTGTGGGAGAAGATCCATTAAAGTCAATTTTTACTCTGTTCGTAAGTGGGTTTTAATACCACCACAATGCGGACAATTGGAACAAACGGGGCCACTGATTACAACTGAAGCAGGTTCCTTCCTGGCCGATATAAGTAATATGAGCCAGATATCCATATACCTGCAAGTGAGAGGGGCTGCTTTTTCAGTCGGATTTCTACCGACCGAACACCACTACAGACCTGTAAGCGGTACTGAGCAGATCAGAATTCCCCTCGAATATGTCATATACCTTTTATGATAACAGGATAGACCTCAGAAAACTGTCGTCTACCTCGGGTGGAAGATTAAAAACCGAACATCTGTGTGGACCACTTCTGCATTCGCCAAATGAACAATGGTAGTGGAATCATCAAGATGAGTACCCATACACCAGTTTTCCAGACCGGAGCCGCTACTTCTCAGTCAAGAAGTTTCTCAGTTTGCCTCACAGGGGTTGAGTGAACCCGTTTGCCAACAGTACTCGGCAGGTGGCACGGTCACCCATTCAAGTGCTAGCCAAGCCCGAAAGCTCTCAATTAACGGGAACCAGTGTCACCGCTGCGGCAAGGTCGTTGGCCTTGAAAAGCATATACTACTTCCATAACTAGTAACAATCAAGCCCTGATACTTTCAAGATAAGCAAAACGTATAGTTACAATGCTCCAGAGGATCAATTTGGGATTACGATCTGAATCATGAGCTGAATATAAGATTGTAACGTTCTTTAAGAAATTTATTTGTTTGTGTGCGAATGAATATGAAATGCATAATGTTTGTGTTATGCAAATTTACTGTGTGATGTGTTGTTGAGCAAATGGTGCGCTTAATCAGATTTACTGTAATCCAAAAAAATTAAAGTACGTAATCTGGAAAACCAACACGCAATGCCCGTAGTGAAATCAATCACTCTGAAATTTACCCAGTCTCAAGAGCACCAGGTTCTACTGCCCTGTACAATAAACTGACAAAATTCCCTGTGCAAATAAGCAACAACATAAATTTTCCTTAGCTCTAGAGTCGCAACGGATGTAATCTTTGAATTTTGTTCTCTCCACAGTAGGCGTAGAAAATAATCAGTTCTGGCACAGCGAAGTGCAATGCCGGCCGTGAAATAACTTCATACAAATAATATCAGTAGATTGGTTGGTTGGTTGGTTTGGGGAAGGAGACCAGACAGCGTGGTCATCGGTCTCATCGGATTAGGGAAGGATGGGGAAGGAAGTCGGCCGTGCCCTTTCAGAGGAACCATCCCGGCATTTGCCTGGAGTGATTTAGGGAAATCACGGAAAACCTAAATCAGGATGGCCGGACGCGGGATTGAACCGTCGTCCTCCCGAATGCGAGTCCAGTGTCTAACCACTTCAGTAGATTGGCTGACAAATGAACAACCTTGCAAATGTTCAGTGAAAATACTGGGCATCGGCTCAGCACTGTGCAATGCTGCCCGCATTGAAACTGTTACAAACGTTAATCATTTTCTTACTGTCGCACATTAATATTTTTATGATTATGATGGAAAAATGCTTTCTTTTAGAAAAATATTCATTGGATAAATAAACACGACGTGGAAGAGCATGAGGTACTGGTAAGGGGATTCGCTAAGACCGAATACTTCATTTTTAAAAATTGTATTCAAAGTAAAGCTCCACCTTCACAAAATCTAATATGACACATTTTACATTGACTTCAAAATCAGTGAACTTGTCAACTGTTCTAGAATTCTCACTTGCTGTCGCAATTAAAACAATTGGATCGTTACATGAGAAAAAGTCTCACAACGTTTGACAAAATAATTTCAGAATTCAACTTCTCTGTATCAGGATAACAAAACACACAAAATATTACAAATCGGATATACCTAATCAACCAGTACATTAAATCTGATGGAAAATACTTGGTTCCTACATTGTAGGGTCAGTATGGTAAAATTCAGCCAAATCCACATATCGCGTTGCTGCATACTTAAAACTAAATACGGGTAAACAAAATTTTATTATCTTACAAATTTGTTCCAGTTGCTTTCCCTTTGAGTTACAGTATAAAAGTCATTACTTTTGTATGATTGTTAAGGACAATGGCCAATATTTGTTTACGATCAGTATTATTTCAATTCTTGATAATCTTATAGCCCCACAAATTAATAATACACACTTTACACTTTTATAGAACTAACTACGACCTAGCATTTACTTGCTCTGTTTGAGGATAAACAATATCATTAATCACTTCATTTTACAAAAACTGTATAATGCTGCGTCCATAGAGCAACAACAAAGTTCTCACAGCTAGCCACCAGCTTTAAGTCTTACATCCCATCTTTAACAGAGCGTAACGGCAACTGCTACTGCGTTCCGCGCGCTCCTGCTTACAATCCATTCTGCCACTCAGTCAACACCTTTGGTTCAGTGGTGTCAAAGATACAATCTCTTCTGCGTATGACAATCGTTGCAGGTCATTTTTCATGAATTATGTCACGAAATCGGGCTCCACGTACAAGTGGACCCCTCAGAAGATAGTCACACAGTACAGACTCTTCCATCAATTTAACTCAGCGAAAAGAAATGGGTCTCCATATACGATACTTGTACACTGCACAAGTAGTGGATTCGTTTGTAAAGGCAATGGATTACACTGAACATGTCTTCGATTTTTGTTTACAGCGTCCAGCAATGCACTGGGGCTGTCTCATCATTTGTTACAACATAAGTTTGGTATATTAAAAAAATAGTTAATCATCAGTGTGAAGTCTTAAATCCTGACTCTACTTCCTATATGCTATCGCATTCTTGATTGAGATTACGTAGCACAACGTCATACAAAAATAGTCCGTACAGCAGTACACGTCAACCTATTTTTATCAGCACTTGAACGCTAATAAGATTCAGAGAAGAATTAGTTATTTCTAACACTGTTTAGTAACACCTCAACAGATGGTTTGATATCCACTGAAACGTCCCCTTTGAAAAATTATGAATGTCTGTGCTGGTAAACTTTTACGTTATTTGATTTTCAAAGAGCTGAGCAAAACTGAACGTACTCAGACATTTCTTTCTTTACTTATTATGATTATCACTAAAATTTCACACAATATTTTTGCGCAACGCAATCTGACTTTCAATAATCCCTAAAAAAGAATGGCCCTGACTAACAGTAACCTATTCCTTTCATTAATCACTTACCTTACAAAAATCTTCGTTACTCGAACTACTGAAATACAGCGAGCGTCAATACTGCCAGCTAAATAAAAGATTCTAACTACTGAAGGCATAGTTAGCAAATGAAAGATTTTGATAGAGAACAATGTAGTTACCTTAATAGCGTTCAAAAGATAATTTTGTGACATCCAACTAAATAAATTTCCTTTTTCTTACGGACACACGTCCAGATCGTCCGCTCAAAACTTTGACATCTCTCTCCCCACATCCATCACTGCTGGCGGCTCACCTCCAGCTGCACAAGGCTACTCGCTGTTCACATCCAACTGCCCAACGCTACGCTAGTGAATATTCCAACATTGAGTCCAACCAGCCACAGACAGCACACAGCGCAGTCAGCGATTTTCATACAGAGCACTACGTGGCATTACCAACATAAAAACCTAAACAGCCTACTTACACCATTAGAGTGCATACTAGTCATATACAGTAGATATAATTAAACAATATGGCACACTTCAGTGGCTGAATAAAAATAATTGTAATGTTCGTGGTAAATGGAAACCGAGATAAGTGGATTAACTAGCTATACATTGTCACTCAACACGATATAGTAGCAACCTGGAACTACAACATTCAGACTTACAAACAGAAACAATATCGTCTCCGCGACTGTTTAATTCTTACTGTGTGAAAAGATAGTTTTTATAATACAGCTCGCAACCTATAAGCTCCTGTTTCACTGATCTTAAGCAGGCGACCCAGTATACAGTGTGTAGGGAAGCAGCCTACTCACGTAGTAGAATCACATCAGTCTTTCCATTGTGTGCCAGCCTAGTCCGCTGTAACTAGCTCTGATGTCATAAATGTTGCGCAATACTTTTAAAATCTAGCAAATAACCTGAAACGGTTCTAGCATGTCAGGAGTAATACTAAATTAATATGTGTTGAATATCAGTTCGATAACTTTAACCATTTTCGAAATTTGGACGTTTTTCTGTAAAAATCATTGGCGCAACAGAAAAGAGCTAGAGACTTAAAAATTTATATTTAGAGTCCTTTTTCATTATAATTTAATAGAAACAGTCTTCTGGATCTCACAAATTAAAATTTTAGTGGAAATTCATGATTCTCTGGTTTCTGTCTTAAAAAATTAAGGAAGGAAGATAGATTAAGTAGGCTAATAAATAAGGCTAGGATGTTTAGATTTAAGTAAAAGGGAGATCCGCTATGATAATAAAGATGTGAGAAGTTTCAATTGAATAACTATAAAACTATAGCGATAGCGTATCTCCAAAGGGCAAGTTCAGAGCTCGTCTACTGCGTGTAGTGTAATTAAATTAGTTCTCTCGCCCAAAATATTTTACTTAGCCACGTCAGACATTTATTATGATTACTTACCTGTGTGCTGAATGCACGTTTAAATTGAGAGCTTCATCGGCCATCAGCAAAAGAAGCTATGATTTATTCGATAACTTAAAGTGGTGCATTACTAGTCCAGCGGCTAGTTGGGAGAGCCGATTTGATCAGGCATTCCCTTAGCCGTCCGCACCGCGGCTTTATGTATAAGAACGCTGCGCGAGGAAGCAAGGCCCCAGTTCTCTCCAGACGCTGAATAGCACACCATCTGTGTCGGGAGTCGCGCCGCGTCGGTATCATTGCTATAAACAGCCTCGGATGCCGTATTAAGTTACTCGGGATACGCGTAACCATGAAATCATTTTCGAGTGAATTGTTAATTCTGGGATGACTTTAATTACCTATCTTCAGTTTGCGTGTGTCGTATTTTCACGTGCCGCCGCGGGACAGACATTCTACCATCATACAGTGTGGCGTTTGATGAACCTAATCATCAAATTACGTCGAGCATTCATTTAAACATTTAATTTGGACAGTTATAGTTGCATCAGCGTATTAGACTCTGAACTGCTCTGTTAGTCAGATTGTGTGGATTCTTTTTTTTCATCTGTGACTTTCAGAATACAGTGAACCTTTTTTCCACGATCATTTTTGATTATGAATCCCTGACAATCTCCTAATTCCTCAGAGCTATAAGCTGTAGCTATAAGTGTATTTCTCAGATGAAGTGGGCACTACGAATTATAATTACAGGCTTCACGTTTTGCTAATCACACTCTGGTTGCCAAAATTGTAGTCAGAGAGCCAGTGTTGAGAACGGCAAAACAACAGCATAAATAATAGGAACATTTTAAATAACAATTATTCCACCCGCCGCCCCAGATATAGTTAATCGGCCGGGAAATGCATCTTTTCTACATTACAATTCTACATTATATAATAACAATTTATTCCACTAGCCGCCCCACAAGTGATCAGCCAGAACATTATGACCACCGACCTACTATCGGTATAAACCCGTCCAGGCGACAGCAGCGTCACCTGGCACGGTGCATTTAGTACCAGTGAGCGTGCTGTCCGCTTGTAGAATGGGGAAGGCGTGCGATTTGTCTGAGTTTGACCGAGGGGAGATTGTGATGGCCCGGGGATTCTGCAGGAGCATTTCGGAAACTACACGACTTACCGGGTGTTCCAGGAGTGCCATAGTGAGTGTCTTCCACAAGTGGTGAAACCAAGGTGAAACCTTGTCCAGACGTCGTGGGGTTGGGCGGCCTCCCTTCATTACAGATGACGGAAGTCGTAGGCTGGGTAGACTGGTAATGCAGTACAGTTGGCGAACAGTGGCAGAACTAATATTGGACTTCAATGCTGAGCAGAGTACAAGTGTGTCTGAACAAAATGGTTCAAATGGCCCTAAGCACTATCGGACTTAATATCTGAGGTCATCAGCCTCCTATACTTATAACTACTTAAACCTAACTAAGCGAAGGACATCACACACAGCCATGCCCGAGGTAGGATTCGAATCTGCGTCCGTAGCAGCAGCGCGGTTCCGGACTGAAGCGCCTAGAACTGCTCGGCCACAGCGGCCGGCTTGTGTCTGAACACACTGTGCACCGAGCATTCCTAACGATGGGCCTCCGCAGGCGACGACCCATGCACATGCCAGTGTTAACACCATAGCAATGACAACTACCTCTGAAATGGGTAAGTGACCATCGGGACTGAACGTTGGCGTAATGGCAGAGCGTTGCATGATATGATGAATCCTGATACCTTCCTCGTCATGCTACTGAGAGGATGTACGAGGGCAGTTCAATAAGTATTGCAACACATTTTTTTTCTGAAACAGGGGTTGTTTTATTCAGCATTGAAATACACCAGGTTATTCCCCAATCTTTTAGCTACACAACACTATTTTTCAACGTAATCTCCATTCAACGCTACGGCCTTACGCCACCTTGAAATGAGGGCCTGTATGCCTGCACGGTAACATTCCACTGGTCGATGTCGGAGCCAACGTCGTACTGCATCAATAACTTCTTCATCATCCGAGTAGTGCCTCCCACGGATTGCGTCCTTCATTGGGCCAAACATATGGAAATCCGACGGTGCGAGATCGGGGCTGTAGGGTGCATGAGGAAGAACAGTCCACTGAACTTTTGTGAGCTCCTCTCGGGTGCGAAGACTTGTGTGAGGTCTTGCGTTGTCATGAAGAAGGAGAAGTTCGTTCAGATTTTTGTGCCTACGAACACGCTGAAGTCGTTTCTTCAATTTCTGAGGAGTAGCACAATACACTTCAGAGTTGATCGTTTGACCATGGGGAAGGACATCGAACAGAATAACCCCTTCAGCGTCCCAGAAGACTGTAACCATGACTTTACCGGCTGAGGGTATGGCTTTAAACTTTTTCTTGGTAGGGGAGTGGGTGTGGCGCCACTCCATGGATTGCCGTTTTGTTTCAGGTTCGAAGTGATACACTCATGTTTCATCGCCTGTAACAATCTTTGACAAGAAATTGTCACCCTCAGCCACATGACGAGCAAGCAATTCCGCACAGATGGTTCTCCTTTGCTCTTTACAGTGATCGGTTAGACAACGAGGGACCCAGCGGGAACAAACCTTTGAATATCCCAACTGGTGAACAATTGTGACAGCACTACCAACAGAGATGTCAAGTTGAGCACTGAGTTGTTTGATGGTGATCCGTCGATCATCTCGAACGAGTGTGTTCGCACGCTCCGCCATTGCAGGAGTCACAGTTGTGCACGGCCGGCCCGCACGCGGGAGATCAGACAGTCTTGCTTGACCTTGCGGCGATGATGACACACGCTTTGCCCAACGACTCACCGTGCTTTTGTCCACTGCCAGATCACCGTAGACATTCTGCAAGCGCCTATGAATATCTGAGATGCCCTGGTTTTCCGCCAAAAGAAACTCGATCACTGCCCGTTGTTTGCAACGCACATCCGTTACAGACGCCATTTTAACAGCTCCGTACAGCGCTGCCACCTGTCGGAAGTCAATAAAACTATACGAGACGAAGCGGGAATGTTTGAAAATATTCCACAAGAAATTTCCGGTTTTTTCAACCAAAATTGGCCGAGAAAAAAAATGTGTTGCATTACTTATTGAACTGCCCTCGTAAATCTGTCGTCTTCCAGGGGACCAGCTCCTTGACACCTGTATTGTGGCACGGAGACGAGCTGGCGGCGGTTCCTTTATGCTCTGGGAAACATGACGATCATGTTTCCCGATGGCAGTGGCATTTTTCAACAAGATAATGCGTCATATCACAAGGCCAGAAGGATGATGGTTCGAGGAACAGAGTGACGAGTAACTATTGATGCGCTCAACTCGCCAGATCCTAACCAGATCGAATACCTCTGTGATGTGATTGAAAGTAGCGTCAGACCTCAGCGCCCCCCTCTCCGGAATTTACCGGAATTAGGTGAGCTGAGTAGGCAAATGTGATACTAACTCCGTCCAGCGACTTACCAAGGCCTCATTGCCCCATTCCACGACACGTCGCCACTATTGTCATGCCAAAGGTGGACATATAGTGTAATAGATGGTCATAATGTTCAGGTTGATTACTGTGTTGTCGCGGAATTGTATTAACCAAGCAATGCCAGATTAACTTCGCCATGAAAACTAATCTTCATCGCAGCAAATGAACTGTATTGTTCTCGTCCAACTCTCATTTCACTGTGGCATCAACACAACAGCGTGGATCTCCGTCAGACAGAAGCAGTGTTCCTCTCAACATTAGGAAACGAACGGATTCGGCTTTTCGACTTTGCAAAACAACATCCGAACCGCAAATGTAGAATAATGGTGAATACTATTGAAAAGAACAAAAGCATATAAGCGACAACTCACAGAAGCCTCCCGTTGGTCGAAGGAAAAACCGACTTGAAGGGCTTAAAACTGCCACAGTGATCAAACAAAGAGATTGCTACAGAGCATGTGTCGATTATGAGTCATTTAGATTACAGAAAGGTAACTATCGCGATATGCCAGAAACAAAATATAATGAGAGGAATTCAAAGTGCCGAAAGCAGGCATCTTCCAAGTCGCAACAGTTGTCGGCTAGCTCAAGAGATGATACAATGGCCTTCCCAACACAGCCAGTGCATGTATACAGACCAGAGTACGGAGCAACGTCATACTTATAATTTTTCCCGTACTGCAAAGTTCTTTGTTAACTTTTACTCGATACTCTAATCGCCGAAATATCTCAACGCATCAGGTTTCATTTCGTTTCCTCCACCCCTTCTGGATGCTTAATTCTTTTTTCAGGTCAGTGTATATATAATTGAATAATATTTCCTTCCTGCGTAATATATTCGTTATCGTTTAAAAATATTGCAACTGCCGAACAGGATTTGTTCTCTGATAACAGCTGTGGCCTGCAGAAGTACTTGCTTTCACTGCTTTTACTTTTTGTTTGACAGCGAAGACCTGACCTTCTACACGTTTCTATTTACTGCTATCGTGCTGTACCCGCACATCACACAGATTTCATTTGTTGTCTGTGAGTACCGATATTTACTGTTAGTGCAGTCGTGATACGACGCAGGTAGTCGCTGTGAAATATATCAAACTTGACTGTAGAGAACCTTTCCTTGTCTTGCTAGAGTGTGTAACAGCAGTAAATACATTTTTAATTGCCATATAACTAAATGCACCTCTCTTAGTTTCAGCAGAGGACTCTAGAATTCGCTAGTGACAGTTACTTCTTCTAACTTTTGTTCAGTAGCTCAATTACAGAATTACTTAACTACAAAATATCTTTTATGCAAAATTCGGTCTCACGCTTTAAACAGACAACGAAACTTGAATTATCCTTTCTTTTGTCTAGCGCAGTTAGCTTGAAATACGTGACTTCGACGGCTCAGGGACAAATGAAATGTGTAGGTTCCTCTCTCACTGGCAGCATTTTAATGAAAACACCTAATACGCAAGCTACAAGCTGTAAAATTTGGAGAAAAAAAGGCCACCAAAGTAGGAAATAATAAGGGATGTTCCAGGGAAGGGCACACAATAGATTGATGTATTCAAGATATTTGTGAAAAGAAATCACTGGGACCTGCTGAGGAGACTGGGGGCTTTTGTATCGGATTATATTATAAAGGTCTGTGTTGGTCATACATTACTTTTTTGAACACAAAACCGGTTTCTGCTTTGCAGCCATTGACAGATCTAAAAACTACATCAGTACTGACTAAGCATATACGTGTCACTGTTTCAGTTTTTAGACCTGTTGACGGATGCAAAGCCGAAAGCGACTATAATTTTCAGTGAAGTAGCGTGTAACCGAGTCACTGACTTCTATAATGTAGTACAATATAGTTTTCATTTGAGTGACAGTGGTTCCTGTTGCTTGAAACAGTCGATCTTGCAGTTACGCCTTAAAGTACCAAAAATGGCTTCTGCGGCACTCACTGTCGAAGTCTAAGTGACTCAATCTCACTAAAAATCGAATGGCTTTCGTCTCCAGTCGTCTATTCTGTCGCTGCGATCTTCATTCCAAATACTGGCTTGTGCATCTCTTCACTCTAGACTCTGCAAGCCAGTTCATCCCTAGCTACTGCAATACATATCCGTTTGAGCTTGCTTACATACAATTCTTTGGTCTCCCTCTACAGGTGTTATTCCTCCGCTCGAAATACTTCCTTCCGTTACCGAATTGACGATTCCTTGATGCAAAAGGCGGGGTCCTGTCAACCGATCTCTTCTTTTATTTCATTTTCTTCCCATTTCTATTCAGTATCTCCTTCCCAATTACCCGATATGTCCCACGAATCTTCACCATTCTTCCGTAGCATCACATTTTAAAAGCTTCTGTTATTTTCTTGTGTGAAATGTATCTCGTCCACGTTTCAGTTTTACACAAAGAACAGGTGGAAGAAATACGTTCATAAAGGATTTCCGAAAACATCCATTTGTACAGAACGTTAGCACGTTTCCTTTCTTCAAATGAGCTTTTTTCTTTTTTGTTGCCAGTTTGCACTTTATATTCTATCTAATTCGGTCTGGCAAGACTAAGCTACTGCTTTTATTATCCCATTGCCTAAAGTAATTCAATTAGCATTACTTGATTTAATTCGACTAGTTCCATTACCTTTATTTTACGGGTGTTGATATTCATCTTATAACAATTTTCAAAGACACTATTTATCGCCTTCAGCTATCTTACATGTCCTTTTCCGCCTTTGACAGAATTATAACGACACCTGAGAAAATTAATTTTTTAATATCTTCCCTCTGAACTTTAATTCCCTTTCCAAAATTTTCGGTAGTCTAGATCACTAAGATTACGGAAATAAACCGTTCGAGTCCTACTGATCAATTTCGCCAGCGGAGCGATAGCATAATGTGTAAATCACAACCTCTCCGCAGGTTCGCTATGGTGTGAGGGCCTGTGATAGTATTATTAATAATAGGTCCGTTCGGGTGCGGCGTTTTAACGTTCCTCTCGGTGTTAATTGAGCGGAGTGCGCTATGTTTAAGCACCTGTTATTTCTCCATTTGTTCTCATTTCACTGATCATCGAAAAGAAATGCAGTTCTATACAGCACTGTCCCGTAGCATAGGCAGTGACGTAGCTCAGATAACATTAGGAAAACTGTTTCGTCTATACTACACTATAACACCACTGAAAGTGACTCACAACGTACGTGTCGGTGCTAATGACTGGCTCTACTTTAACCATATGTGTTACAGCTAAAGTCGTTGTGAAGACCGTTCAGTTCGATAAATGGATATGACGGTTCTCGTGATTGCTGTTGCTCCATCCTCAGAATAAAACACTCAATCCTGCTAAAGTTTATGAGAAAAATTGTATTATTTTTCCTGTAGACGTAATGGAAATTTTATTCTCACGGGTTGGTAGAACTCTGTCGTATATCCATTGACCTAGCAACAACAAAGGCCTGTGTGCTTAATGTTTGCTTTTGTGGATAGTCTTTGCTTACTGGCTACTATGCTCACTGCAACATGACGACTGACAATTTGCTTGCCAGATGAAATGTCTTACTACATGCGAAACTTGTCCAAACAAATTATTCCTCGCTGCTTTTTTTTTTAGTTTCATACCCTCCATAGCTATAATCCAGGTAGTGAAATTCTACAGATCATTAATTAATTTGCTAACAAAACTTCCGCCAGTAATAGTTAACTGTGGAATAACTAGCAGCGAAAATGAAGTTTGTCGGTATTCGGCGTTCTACGCGTAGTAACGCAGCTGTCGTGTAAGAAAGAAAGCCTAGCTATCAAACACGCATTTTATTTCTCTGGCGTTTCAAGACACGTTAGACCAGAAATACATGTGGCACTTTGGTTCTCGTTGGTTGATTTGGGAGGTGCAACATGTTATAACAACTCTTTTGCTATCTCTTACTACGTAAGTTCGTAGATTAATATAATGGACATAACGTGCAAAGTTACATCTACCTGTCTGCCACATATCCCTTCAAACGCCTTTTGAGTTTTAGAAATACATCCTCGACAGCCAATCTTGTCTGTCTGCACCACGGACTGGCTGGTTGTAGAGCTGTATACATCTCGTAGCAAGTATAATCTCCAACATCCTTCAAATGGTTCAAATGGTTCTAAGCACAATGGGACTTTAACCGCTCGGTCACAGCGGCCGGCCGAACATCGTTATGATTCACTTTAATCATGTTGGACCTATTATATACAATATTATTTTGCAACGGTATGGAAACGAAAAACCAGATTTCATTATGTTACTTATAATCCGTCTTGATTGCAAATTTTTTTTATTCATATGACCGGTTTCGGATCATTCTGAACCATCTTCAGATCTGTAACAATAATGATACTGACTAACTATTTCACGGAAGCAAATCTTTTTCATCCTATCTAATCAACATCAAATGTACCAGAACGTACCTGATATTTCAGTTACAGGAGTAACCCGTCCAAATCCAGCAACTTTCACATGCTGCGTCACATAAAATTGGTTGGCAGAGGGATGAGGGATGGTGCGTGGTGAAGCCGTCGTTGACGGGGCCCTCCTGCGCGGCCCTCTTGCCAAAAAGTCCACACCAGCACCATAGATATATAAATCGCCCTATGTTTTTAGATAGTATAAAAATGATAATTTTACGGTTTTTAATTTTGATATGTACAGATTTTAACCTTGACATCTACGTATTTTAATTAAGTATTTTTGGAGATAAAAGTTAATATATAAAAAAATCCACTGAATACAGTATGTGCAAATGGAATGTGACAAATGTATCTGACACCACCTGTCGGTAATAGTGTTGTAATTAAAATAAGGGACGTGCACTCTGCCAGCCAATTTTATGTGACGCAACATGTGAAAGTTGCTGGATTTGGATGGGTTACACCCGTAACTGAAATATCAGGTACGTTCTGGTACATTTTATCTTGATTAGATAGGATGAAAAAGATTTGCTTCCATGAAATAGTAAATTAGTATCATTATTGTTACAGATCTGAAGATGGTTCTGTGTGAACCGAAACCGGTCATCTGAATAAAAAAATTTCGCAATCAAGACGGATTGTAAGTAACATTGTACAATCACTGATTGCTGCTATCCCATTAGACATTATGTATGTTTTTGCAAATTTCATTACGTTTCATTAGAGTTGTGTTCAAGTCCATCGTTATACGTTCATTCATTTGTATCTGACCTCCACGCGCTTTATTCGACATCCACATTGGAGTGTTATTTGAAAACCCCAACTGTTAATGAAATGAAAAACAAATCAAAACAGTTGTATATATCATTAACTTGTTTTAATTTGTCTTTTATGCCTTGAAATCGGCTATGAAAAACGCTTGAGAAACATATTTTCTGTTCTCCTTTTAATGGTCCAGTTTGGGTGAATTCTGAAATTGTGTTATAGTCAGCACATACTTAAAACAACGATTCTCTCGTGAATATTGTCTCATATCCACCATATCATCTCACCACGGCAATCGCGTATTTACTAACCTCGCGTCAATTCGACAGTATTTTGTAATATGCTTTTTGTCCCTACGAAAGTTATTCAGTTACACGTCGTTGCCGTAGTTCATAAATTAATGAGACACTCACGCTTTCATACCCAGTGTTCTCTGTCAATCGTGACAAACGAGGCATCTTCATCGTTTACCAAATCATTATATGAGCATCTGACAAACGTTTACGATAAAAATGAAGTCAGGGCCGAATGCACCCCTCAAAAGACGCATGCCGTGACAACGTTGATCGGTGAGTGTCCAAAACGATCATATTCGACTATGTTCCTCGGTGTCTAGAATCAGTAGTCAAACTGAATCTGCTCTCATCCGAGAAGAACACGCGACTCCAGACTTCGTTGATCCATTTCCTATGCTACTGGAATAATCGCTATTGGTGTCGCAGATATGCGGATGTTAACGGATCGAAAAGTACTAATTGTCGGGCAATGAGGTCACCCCCATAAAATCGTCTTGTCACGGTGGGTCTTGAGTTCACATGCCTTGGAATTCTGTTAAATGTTGAAATTGCTTCTACATCTACATCCATACTCCACAAGCCACCTGACAGTGTGTGGCGGAGGGTACCTTGAGTACCTCTATCGGTTCTCCATTCTATTCCAGTCTCGCATTGTTCGTGGAAAGGACTGTCGGTATGCCTCTGTGTGAGCTCTAATCTCTCTGATTTTTATCCTCATAGTCTCTCCGCGAGATATACGTAGGAGGGAGCAATATACTGCTTGACTCCTTGGTGAAGATACGTTCTCGAAACTTCAACAAAAGCCCATACCGAGCTACTGAGCGTCTCTCCTGCAGTCTTCCACTGGAGTTTATGTCTCATCTCCGTAACGCTTTCGCGGTTACTAAATGATCCTGTAACGAAGTGCGCTGCCCTCCGTTGGATCTTCTCTATCTCGTTTCCACTTGTCTACATTGAGTTTCAATTGCCATTCTCTGCACCATGCGCCATTCGCTGCAGATCCTCCTGCATTTCAGTATAATTTTCAATTGCTACAACCTCTCGATATACTACAGCATCATCCGCAAAAAGCCTCACTGAACTTCCAATGTTATCCACAAGGTCATTTATGTATAATGTGAATAGCAACGGTCCTACGACACTCCCCTGCGGCACACCTGAAAGCACTCTTACTTCGGAAGACTTCTCTCCATTGAAAATGACATGCTGCGTTCTGTTATCTAAGAACTCTTCAATCAAATCATACAATTGGTCTGATAGACCATATGCTCTTACTTTGGTCATTAAACTACTGTGGGGAACTGTATCGAACGCCTTACGGAAGTCAAGAAACACGGCATCTACCTACGTATCCGTGTCTATGGCCCTCTGAGTCTCGTGGACGAATAGCGCGAGCTGGGTTTCAAACGATCGTCTTTTTCGAAACCCATGCTGATTCCTACAGAGTAGATTTCTAGTCTCCAGAAAAGTCATTACTCTGGAACGTAATACGTGTTCCAAACTTCTACAACTGATCGACGTTAGAGATATAGGTCTGTAGTTCTGCACATCTGTTCGACGTCCCTTCTTGAAAACGGGGATGACCTGTGCCCTTTTCCAATCCTTTGGAACGCTACGCTCTTCTAGAGACCTACGGTACACCGCTGCAAGAAGGGGGGCAAGTTCCTTCGCGTACTCTGTGTAAAATCGAAATGGTATCCCATCAGGTCCAGCAGCCTTTCCTTTTTCGAGCGATTTTAATTGTTTCTCTATCCATCTGTCGTCTATTTCGATATCTACCATTTTGTCATCTGTGCGACAATCTAGAGAAGGAACTACAGTGCACTCTTCCTCTGTGAAACAGCTTTGGAAAAAGACATTTAGTATTTCGGCCTTTAGTCTGTTTCAGTACCATTTTGGTCACAGAGTGTCTGGACATTTTGTTTTGATCCACCTACCGCTTTGACATAAGACCAAAATTTCTTAGGATTTTCTGCCAAGTCAGTACATAGAGCTTTACTTTCGAATTCATTGAACGCCTCTCGCATAGCCCTCCTCACACTACATTTCGCTTCGCGTGATTTATACTTGTCTGCAAGGCTTTGGCTATATTTATGTTTGCTGTGAAGTTGCCTTTGCTTCTACAGCAGATTTCTAACTCAGTTTTTGTACCATGGTGGCTCTTTTCCATCTCTTACGATTTTGTTTGGCACATACTCATCTAATGCATATTATATGATGGGTTTGAACTTTGTCCACTGATCCTCAACACTATCTGTACTTCTGTGTTGAGCCGTCAAGTACTCTGAAATCTGCTTTTTGTCACTTTTACTAAACAGAAAAATCTTCCTACCTTTTTTAATATTTCTATTTACGGCTGAAATCATCGATGCAGTAACCTCTTTATAATCGCTGATTCCTTGTTCTGCATTAACTGTTTCAAATAGTTCGTGTCTGTCACCAGAAGGTCTGATATGTTATCGCCATGAGTCGGTTCTCTGTTTAACTGTTCAAGGTAGTTTTCAGATAAAGCACTTAAAAAAATTTCACTGGATTCTTCGTCCCTGCCACCCGTTATAAACGTTTGAATCTCCTAGTCTATATCCGGCAAATTAAAATCTGCACCCAGTTCTATAACATGCTGGGGAAATCTACTCGAAATATTTTCCAAATTTTCTTTTAGGTGCGCAGCCACAACAGCTGCTGAGCCCGGGAGCCTTTAGAGACATCCAGTTACCATGTTTGAGCCTGCTTTAACCGTGACCTTCACCCAAATTATTTCGCATTTCGGATCTCCGTCAATTTCCTTCGATACTATTGCACTTTTTATCGCTATAAACACGCCTCCCCCTTCTCTGACCAGCCTGTATCTGCGGTATACATTCGAATCTGAGTTTAGAATTTCATTACTGTTTACATCTGGTTTCAGCCAACTTTCTATCCCTAGTACTATATGGGCATTGTGACCATTTATTAATGAGAGCAGTTCTCGGACCTTTCTATAGAAGCTTCTGCAGTTTACTATTACCACATTAATATTGTTATTCCCTGTTGCGTTTTGCCTACTACTACCTTGCCGCGTCTCAGGAGGCGTATTGTCGGGCCTAGGGAGGGAATTCTCTAACCAAAAAAGCCACATGTGCACTCCTTGTAGCCGCTTCCTGCGTGTAGTGCACGCCTGACCTATTCAGGGGGACCCTACATTTCTCCACCCGATAGCGGAGGTCAAGAAATTTGCACCCCAGATCTCCGCAGAATCGTCTGAGCCTCTGGTTTAAGCCTTCCACTCGGCTGCAAACCAGAGGACCGCGATCGGTTCTGGGAACGAAACTACAAATAGTTAGCTCAGATTCCACCTCGCGAGCGAGTCTTTCCGCCTTCACGAACTCGGCCAACTGCCTGTATGAACTGAGGATGACTTTTGAACCCAGACGGCAGGAGTCATTGGAGCCGACATGAGCAACAATTTGCAGTCGGGTGCACCCAGTGCTTGCACGGCCTCCTCCACATCTCGGATGAGACCCCGCGGCAAGCATACATAGTGAACACTGGCCTTCTTCCCCGACCTTTCCGCTATTTCTCTAAGGGGCTCCATCACCCGCCTAACGTTGCAGCTCCCAATCGCTAATAAACCCCTCCCCACGTGTGCCTGCTCGGAACTTGCTGAAGGAGGGGCCACATGTCCACTCACAGGCCGAGCGGGCGATGCCACACGACCAGCCTCCACATTGACCCTCCGCCTCATGCGCCGCGAACGCCGCTGAACCCGCCACTCCCCTTGGGGAGAGGGTGGCCCAACCGCGCCCGGTACCCGCGAAGATGTCTTGACCGCAGGGACCGTGGGTGAAGCATGTAACACCTGGGGTGTACCATGCGACACACCAGACTGCCCACTGCCGCTACACTCCGAGGCAGCAGCCTGAAGACGGCTGACCGCGGCCATCAACACGTTCAGCTGTTCGCGAACAGTGGCCAGCTCCTCCTGCGTCCGTACACAGCAGTCCATCCTAAGAAAGCAATTTACTGTAGAGAGCTACTCAACTTTTAACGAGACTGCTAATTCACTAAAGGCGGCTGAAAGCTGACTAAACTGTGTTTACTAGACACTTCTTGTTGAAAACAATGAAAATAGCACTACCTGTCTCTGGACTGTATTCTAAACAAACACTAGCAATACTGGCACTACAGCTGACTAAAGGGACTCTCTCTGACTGTATTCAAAACAAACAAAAAATCTATGTAACACTATTACTAGCTCTCGAAAATTAAAGCTTCCTAAAAGCAAAAACACACGGAAGAAGAAGTGACAAGTAAGAAAAATACAGTTTATACTTAAATTAACGTAGCTCACTGCACAGCAGACCTGACGCAGAGCCGGCCGCGGTGGTCTAGCGGTTCTAGGCGCGTAGTCCGGAACCGCGAGACTGCTGCGGTCGCAGGTTCGAATCCTGCCTCGGGCATGGATGTGTGTGATGTCCTTAGGTTAGTTAGGTTTAAGTAGTTCTAAGTTCTACGGGACTGATGACCACAGATGTTAAGTCCCATAGTGCTCAGAACCATTTGAACCATTTGAACCTGACGCAGACGGCAGTTACGACGACACTCTGCTTCTGCAATTTGACGTAATTCCTTTCTTGCTTGTTGCACAACTTAGCGGCCATCTACTGATGTAGCTGATCGTGACAGATTACCTCCTCTGCTTAGGGCAGCAACTCCTATGGTTAGGATCGCTTCCCATGAACCTGAAACAATTTTATGAGCCATACCAAATTCCTGATTTCCACTCGTCACGCTTAGTCCTTCTTCCAGTTTCCCGATGAATCTTCGTCGTGTGAAATCATCCAGGTGTTGTCTCTGGGCATTGTTGTGTAGAACAACAGGACTACAGGGCACCGCAAGTGCTTGCTGATTGACTCACCCTGTCTTTCCCCGTTCCTTCAATTGCAACGTGTAGCTAGACCTGTCTCATTAGGCGCTATGGTCTCGCTGACCTTACGCCATACGACGTCAGTCTTTCTTCGCACGACTGACATATCTGTGGCAACAACCTCCCGCACTTTCATTCATTTCCACCTACTTGTTAATATGCTATCTATCTCTTCATTAAGCTTGCAAGTGCAGTGTACCTAGCCACAAGACCCGTTGAGCATCTGGAGCTACCTTTCGTTTAATCAGAAATTGGACTGTTTCTGCTAGAGTAAAATCTACTTCCGCTCTTGTAAAATCAAGCACTGGTTCCATCAATTGGTAATATCTGTAACACTGTAACTGTCTGCAATATTGACCCCAGTTTGACCCCCTTGTACTGCCCGCTTAGACTCATCTGCTGATATGTATCTGTTCAACGAGACACTCTTTGCACTGTGAATCATACAAAAGAATAAGTAATTTTCATCGTCGTCCCTATGCTAATTCCCATCGAAATATATTCATCGAAAAGAAATTCTTCTTCTTTCGTTGCGGTCACCATAGGACATCGTAAGGCCCCTTCGTGGAGTGCGTTTTCTCCTCTCAGGACCTCTTCTTCCCTTCCTTTCTTAAATTTCGCTCTTCATCCGAGATCTCCAGTATCGTCTTCTCTTGTCTGTTACACTGGTGACTCTCTACCCTATTCCTGTAGTCTTCTCTTTCATCTCTTGAATAATGCTCGGTTGTTACTTGCTTCTACAATTTTTCTTTTTTTTCTGGCTTTATCCCCATTTCCAACCAACCCTCCCTCAGTTCAACAACTCACATGGTTCAAGTCGTTCCTCTTATCTTCTCCGGTATGTCTCATACCTGTTTGTCATTCTATCAATATTCATACTGATCATATGTTCCACAAATCTTACCCTTTACAGTCTGTCTTATCCTGATTCTATCTTCACGCTCGGGTGCAGGTCTTCTACAGGTCTTCGCATCCATTTCTCACCCAATTTAGATCCCAACATTTTTCTTAGTATTCTTCTCTCTACGTTTTATAGTTGTGTTCTCCGTCATATTTTCCTTGTATTATCGTGTCATCTGCATACAGTACCGCTTTCATTACCGTCGCCTGAGAGTAGTTGATCTTCTCATCTGTTGATGTTTTCTTAACATTGTAAATGTCTCTAGACATACAAGATCTTCAACACCTCTTCTATTCCCGCATTGTTCCTGTTTATTCTATTACGTGTTCGACCAGATATTTAAATTTTCACGCCTTTTGCACAGTGCATCCTGGTTTTTTTCCAATCTTCTGAGGCATTCAGTATATCCACATTTCGCTCTTTGTTATATTTTTAGAGTGATAATTAGCTGGAGCTCCCTTGTTCCCATCCAAAATTTAGTATTTGGTACTGGTTCTCTTCACCTGCACCCTGTTTCCTTACTACGCGTTACCTGTCAAAGGACGAGTAGGAAAAACTGCAGTGGTGAGGTGACTATCAGCAACCTTCATGTCATATCACATTTCATTACTGAATACACGATTAAAACGTTTGTATAGGTAAATGAGTATTTAAATCCACCCTGAAATCAGTCTTGTTTGTAAGAATTTTGTGCCGGCCGGTGTGGCTGTGCTGTTCTAGGCGCTACAGTCTGGAGCCGAGCGACCGCTATGGTCGCAGGTTCGAATCCTGCCTCGGGCATGGATGTGTGTGATGTCCTTAGGTTAGTTAGGTTTAAGTAGTTCTAAGTTCTAGGGTACTGATGACCTTAGAAGTTAAGTCCCGTAGTGCTCAGAGCCATTTAAACCATTTTTTGTAAGAATTTTGTACTCATCGGCAAATCACGTGAAACATTGTAGTTCATTTAGCGGAAAGCATAGCCTGCGACGCAGTGAAACTGAAACCACTGAAGGTGTCGGTAAAGGGACGCCTAGATAGCGCTTCAACACAGAGGCTTAGGACATCTCACCGATGGACCTAAGAGTTAACGATGGCGAAAAATATGGAAGTGCTGTAGAAATACTGAAATATTCAAAATTTCTAAATACTGAGAGCATAATATCGGTGTGACTACTCAATAAGAAAATTATCGAACAAGTTTTATTTGAAAAGAAAGTGGTGAACTGGGAAAAATGATGTGTTTCATGTTTCAATCAACGGTGAGGGTGTATGATAGCAGTTGCTGCCGAAAACAAACAGAAAAATAAGTACATTACATACAAGTAATAATTATAGGTCTGTTACTTAATTTAATCACTCACTTAGGATCAATATCAAGAACGTCTTGACACACTTAAGCTGAGATCAACATCATCTTAAACGTAACAGAGATTAGATTAGAAGTATGTGTAACAGAATCCTTTTCTGGAAGTAGAAGAGACATGAGAATACTGTTTCAAGATAGAGACTCGGGAACTTCAGTGGTCGACGTTAAAGTTCGCACATCGCGAATTCTCTATTAACACTTCTTTGGAGTCAGAATAAATCATACGGACAAATTCAAAAATTCATTGCACAAATAAAAACTCTAAAATTAACACATAAAAGTGCGAAACTCAGCAGTAGACGCGTTATACTTGGCTTTCAGTGCCAGGATGTTAACAAAATGGTTCAAATGGCTCTGAGCACTATGGGACTCAACTGCTGAGGTCATAAGTCCCCTAGAACTTAGAACTGCTTAAACTTAACTAACCTAAGGACAACACACACATCCATGCCCGAGGCAGGATTCGAACCTGCGACCGTAGCGGTTGCGCGGTTCCAGACTGTAGCGCCAGAACCGCTCGGCCACCAGCGGCCGGCTAGGATGTTAACAGACAGAAACAGTATAAACAGTTATAACGGAGGGTCGCACTACAGCAGCATTCTCATTGTAAAAGTATTGTCTAATCACGAGAAATGTACACAAGGAAGGAGACGTGTTTTTTCAAATTTTCGATGTTAAAGTGGTGACTCATTTGAAAATGAAGTGGAACACTGGTACAAAATTATATATAAACTTTATTTATTACGTATGTGTAATACGAACTGTATTACGAGATGGTTACATAATAGACTGAAGGAAAGAAAGGACGCTGTAATTGCCAGTTCATGAGTATGCATATTGAATACCTGGCCAGTTTTATACAGACAAGTTCAGTTAGCAAAGTGGTTCTCCATTTATAATTTTCCAGCAGCCACCTTATTTATGTTCGGTCTATAATTCTTACGAGGAAATAAAACCGGAATTATAAAAGTTGATTTTGTTAGTAAGAATAAAAGAAATATCACACCGGTGAAAGACATCAGTTCAAATTTTGAGTTGAGCATTTGTTCGGGTGGATGTTTATATTTCGCAAATGGATTCAGAGAAGTATATCACAGAACAAAAACAGATTAGCCACTAGAAATGGAAAATTTAGGGAAACTATTTTCAAAGTATTTGCCTTTGCCTACGCACATTCAAGTTAACGTCAACTCAAAACTAAACTCTGGCACATTTCTCAAGGCGAGAATGCAAGTAAGGGACTGCGTACAAATCATTGCATTTCAGTTTAACCTTCTTGCAGAGTACCAGGATAATGAGCTATACCTTACATGCTGTACACCACGCCAAACACATGTCGCCACTGGCTTTGCGAATGTATATAATTAAAAGTTGGATGAATCGCGTTTTCCTGATCTTCAAAGACAAATCTCTGAAAACCTAACAAAAATCATAATTTTGTTAGTGTATACAATAACTGTTCGCAGCCCTCTCTCTTTTCCTTCCAAACATTTCGTAGGATTTTTCGCATTGCTGCAAGAGAAACACCTCCGAGGCAAAGCATTTACCGGTGTGTCTCACTTATCTTGAACTTCAGATTATTGCAGAGAATTTACTCTTTTACTATTTGCAGGATCTCAGCTGCATTAGTTGCTCCTGACTTTGGCAAGGACGAGATGTACGTGGCAAAATGATGCTCTAAGAGTAGGTCAGTACGCAGACTCGTTGTTAGACATAAAAAGAAGTATTGCCCCTACCCGCAAAAGGAAGAAATCCAGATTTATTCACGGTCGGGCAGTTACACTCATAATGGCGATTTGTGTTTAAAATGGCCTGCCTGACAAGTGTACTTGACAATGGCAAAATGAAGGTGTTAAAAGCAAAGCAGATCTGAGTGAGCAACTATACGTAAAGTGACACTTGAGAGAGATTCCATTTTAGTCTTTCAGTTATACTGACAACACGGTGCTTTCAGTGAACTTTATTACCTTTTTGAACATTTTAATTATGTTGAAAATTTTTTTAGATAACTCCTTTGTGTACAGTTTGGTTCAGAAAAAGTTTCAGAATCAGCTTGTCTGATACTGTTACCAGAAGCAGTTGAAATGTTTAATTAGTGGCACATATGCTAAACCAAATTTAATGAAATATCGAAAACAGAATTTTGGCGTTATATATGCTAAGACTTCAGACTTTTGACTCAGAAAATCACTTAACATTCTTTCTTTCTTATAAAAAGGACTTTCCTGGTAGGAAATAAATTACTGTTGAAGATTAAATACAGGAAATAAAACAAGACTAACTATTTTGATATACCATCTCCCAAAAAACAGACGCACCCTTTTAATTAATGATTGAATATCGCTTCAAACTGAAATAAGTTGTTAGGCAATATTTAATTCTAGTATATATTCAGCCACAATCTAAACTTACTATGGTATGGGCAACGAATATTGTACTGCGATCAACTTTACGCATTTCGAAATATTTGGGCAGCAAGATGCGCAATTAATATTCATTAAAATTTTTATGTACAAAGATAAACTTAGAAACGTGTGAAGTTAATAAAGGTTGTGCCGCTGTTTTACCATCAGATTAAAAAAAGGGCAATGTCAAACAACTTGAGAACCCCTGTTCTATATAACAGTATTTTGATTTCACGTAAGATCTTACTTGTGTTGGTGTAGCATGGTCTCATATACACATACCAAAAAATGTTTTGCAGCGCCTCGTTTCCCAGACCTCCTGAAGATAGACGTTGACTGTGGATATTGTATCACAGACACTGTCCCTTTGACTGTTCAGAGATGTCACGAAACCCGCCCAAAGCTATAACAACCATGCATGAGCAGCGTCTGTTAGACGGAGGCGGTCCAACAGCAGATCAGATACAGTCATTCAACCAGGAAGGAGGTACAAGGTTCGTGTTGTCTGTAGTTCAACACTGCCTAGATGATCTATACCGCGGTTCGATTGCTTCCGCATTGCTACTTTGTGCCAGGAAGGGCTCTCACCAAGAGAAGTGTCCAGGCCTCTCAGAGTGAACCAAAACGATGTTGTTCGGACATGGAGGAGATACAGAGAGACAGGAACTATCGATGACTTGCTTCGGTCAAACTGGCCAAAGCCTACTCCTGCAGTGGATGACCGCTAGCTATGGATTGTGGCTCGGAGGAGCTCTGACAGCAAGGACACCATGTTGAATAATGCTTTTCGTGCAGATACAGGACGTCGTGTTACGACTCAAGCTGTGCAGTAGGCTGCATGATGCGCAGCTTCATCCCGACGTCCATGGCTAGGTCCATTTTTGCAACCACGACTCATGCAGCGCGGTACAGATGAGCCCAACAACGTGAAGAATGGACCGCTCAGGATTGGCATCACGTTCTCTTCACCGATTAGTGTCGCATATGCCTTCAACCAGACAATCGTCGGTGACGTGTCTGGAGGCAACCCGTACAGGCTGAACGCTTTAGACACACTGTCCAGCGAGTGCAGCAAGGTGTAGGTTCCCTGCTGTTTTGGGGTGGCCTTATGTGGGGCTGACGTACACTGCTGGTGGTAATGGGAGGCGCAGTAACGGCTGTACGAGACGTGAATACCATCCTCCGACCGATGGTGCAACCATATCGGCAGCTTATTGACGAGGCATTCTTCTTCATGGGCGACAATTAGCTCCCCTAACGAGCACATCTTGTGAATCACTTCCTTCAGGATAACGACATCACTCGACTAGAGTGGCCATGAATGGCACCGAACATGCCTGGGATAGATTGAAAACAGCTGTTTGTAACCTCCCCCTCACTTATCGACCTTAATGACAGTGAAACATTAAACCGCGTGTACCTAATGGAAATTTGGGAAAAGCAATCGTCACCGAAGTTAATCTGTCGGTAAAGAGGGAGGAAAGGGTTACATCTAAATGAAAGGAAAAATGCAAATGAAACTGGTGGAAATTAATTTTGAAAAGGGGTAAAGTTAATGAAGAAAGTAAACGTGCAGCCGTTACGTTAACAATTAACTAGCGGTAATTAGATATTTGAGATTTGGGGGAAATTACGGTCGCCAGTCCTAAGGACAATTACTATAGTAACTGAAAAAGAAAGGTAATTACACATATAATTAGCACTAGAAGCGTGGCAACTGAAGGTTGACACGTGTAGTGTGAAAACTGAAAGTTTGTCAGAAGTAATAACTTTCGCTGCACTCTGACTTAATTTAGCAAAAGAATTAATAAAACCGGAAAACTGAAAGTTAATTTAGTGACTGAAATTAATAAGAAGCTTTCTTTCTTAAGCACATCGAAATTCAGTAAAATACGGTTAGTCTTGGACTACCTCAACAATCATTTCAAAAGCTACTTGAATCTACGCAATTTAGAAATAAGAGATTTAACTTTGAACTTGAATTAAATGATTCTGAACAATTAACAATAGTAAAATTTAGTACGTGCCAAGCTGATCTGCAGTCACAGGTAAGCTAAAATATGGTAACAAAACTAGCACTTTTAATTTGTGCTTGTGTAATCTAAGTATTGTAACCAGCTATGAATACTTTAACTGAACTTTGAAATTAAAGCACTGAAATGGAATTATGCTGGCGTTTGAATTTCAACGACACTCGGGTTCATTTCGGAAAAGGAAGGGACCCTGCTTGGTAATCCAATTGGGACAATGAGCAACAAAGGTTCATGCTAAGTTGCTGTAATTTTGCGAGGCAAATGGAACAATTTGAAAAGCTGAGGTCTGCCATACAGTTCTAAAACTTTACGTGCTTCCAGTCTCCCTTGTTGGTTGATTTAAGGTTTGAAGCCGTCGATCGAGGAGGTGGCGACAGTCACTCATTGTCGGCCGTCGCTGTTGCAGAAGCTGGATGTTGGCGCGCCTTCTTCTCAGCACGGTCACCAGACGAAACGGGCTCTTGATGTGCGCCAGCTAATGCTTCCCGTCCGCGACACCATGTCAGAAACTATTATCGCAAGTCGAGCGCAATTACATGCTGTCAAACCCCGAAAGCGCGGCAACTCGCGGGAGCTACACACAACACACCTGCTACACTGCACCACCCCAGCCAGACCCTCCCTGCCCGCGCTCCACGCGGCAGAGTTAACACTACCAAAGATCCTACACACTTTGATTCTTCACATGACCCATCGATGTAATCGTTCGATAGCAGTTTTCCCTAGGCAAGACCCAGCGTAAAAATACAAATAATATTTACGAAACAAACCAATTATACATAGACATAAGTGCATAAATATATATATACAAACAGTAAAACAATTACAATATATAAAGAGACAGAAATGTCATATCTTGAGGTAACAAAACAAGGAAAAAAAATAATAGTACAATAGATGGAAATAGGAGGATATGCATTTCCGGCGTTACATGTTTATGAACGACCCACCAACCACTCTGAGGTATCTACGCCGAATCGCTGTTAAGAAGTGGGACAATATGTACCAACAGTGCCTTGGTGAACTTGTGGATAGTATGCCATGACGAATACAGGCATGCATCAATGCAAGAGGACGCGCTACTACTTATTAGAGGTACCGGTGTGTACAGCAATCTGGACCACCAGCTCTGAAGATCTCGCTGTTTGGTGGTACAACATGCAATGTGTGGTTTTCATGAGCAATAAAAAGGGCGGACATGAAGTTTATATTGGTCTCTGTTCCTATTTTCTGTACAGTTTCCGGAACTTTCGGAGCCGAGGTAATGCAAAAGTTTTTTTTTATGTGTGTACTTTTCCCATCCTTCCTCACTGGTGATGCAACGTTTATCCTACATCAGTGCTGACGTAAGCTACTAATCACACAGAACGTTCTTAGCGATGTGTACGATATTTTCGAATGTTAATAGCACCTGGTGCTGTTTCCTCTATGGACTTTTCATTTTCAGATTTATTTCAGAATACTTTTCCCAGTGCTTTCTTCAGACAAGAGATTAGTTGTATTACTTTCTTAATCTATTACGTTTTCTGTCACAATGTCAGCTGACAGTTTAATTATTATCGACATTGTGCTACACCTTATTGGAGGAAAACAAAGTTGATGGCGAGTTACGAAACAGTGTCAGTTTGTGAGAGGTAGTCACGTAACTGCTTTTCAGAAGAATGTAGCTCGTGATAAGCTGAGATTTCTTTCCGAACCAGCAGTTAGCATTAGGTATCACCCATGATCACACAAAACGCATACTAGTAGCGCACAAGAAATTTCATTCCAGTACGCTGGGATATTCATTATTACCGTCTTTCCCAAATGTCCCTATCACAGCGTATGAAATTTAAAGCGTGACACACATGCCATGTCGAGTTGAAGACAATATGACAACGATCGTTATAACCTGTAAACAGTAAGCACTCTGATGGCCGTGGATACTGTACAAATACTGAACGTCGTTCTGCCTGAAAAGTCCAGAGAAAAAAAGTCTCATTACTGGATGTGTTTTGAAAGTTTCATGCTGTCAGCCGCTTGAATTGTAAATAATGCATTTTTTAATGTTTCACGTTTTTATTTTGTAAGAAACACGTCGTCTTAATTTCGCTAGTCAGAAAGCTGTTTAACACCGCTGAGCAAAAACAGGATTAAATGGCCTTGGTATCGTGGGGTGGAGAATTCCGCGGCACAGGCAGTCTTCAGAAAGCAGTGCCAATGTCAGATTAACATAATGCTCTGAAACCTTTTCCTATAAATAATTATGTAAAGTAAGTTACATAGTTAATTAATCACTTCAATTTACATATGAACTCATTAGAAGAGACCAGTCTGATCTGGCTTTCTCTTAAGGACGACGGCAGTTCCCGACATTCACATGACCAGTCGTTTCCTCGTCCTCTCTAACACCACAACCTTTCACGCTATCTACACTCTGACGTGACAATAGTCATTAAGGTCCAGATATAACGCTCAGTCTTGTGGATATTACTAATAATTCATTTAGATGGTTTCCTTTTATTATGATTGTATATGAATTTGTTTGAAAGTAGGACTTAAAATTTATTGTAAAGCTGAAGTATGTAATCAATATAGCTCGGAGAAAATAATAGGATTTAACAACGAAATACTAGAACTAGTTGATGGGGTTTTGTATTTAGGGCTGTTAATGAAAACTGGCTAGACAGAAAGTGTAAAATTGACCTTTAGCACTTGGGCAAACGAAACAGAGTTTTCTAAGTTAATCTTCTAATTTTTGAGGCACAAAAAAGGTTACAATCCATGTGAATTAATTTATGGTAATGACATATAGATCTATTGAATGTGAAAACCATACAAGGTTGCTTAGCAAGTCTTGTAAAGAGGTGTGCCGGAAGTTTCTGTGGAAGAAAGGAAACCAGGCTGATGGATGACCGAACGGACCAGGTCTGAAGACGTAATTATGATTAATTAAAATAAAGTTGTAGGCATGATACGTAACTAGGCAATGGACTGTAGATAGACCAAGAAACATCTATGCTAGATTATGAGAGGTAAGAATAGACTGCGTTTGAAAGTTAATAGGTAATCTTTAACAATAGTTCGAAAAAAAGTTGTTCTCTTGAATCGTGTTGTAAAACAAATTGGATTTCTCCAGCCTTACATATCTGAAAGTACGGCGTATATGCATCAAATTGAAAGACAACAAGTAATGCTGATATAGATTGTGATGACAGTAACATGAATAAGGCCTGTGATCTTCACAGGAGCAAATAGCTTTCTTGTTCCTAGAATTCTTACGCCAAGGCAAGGCATTGGGCAGCAGCAAGGCGCCTCCCATATCCAAGACAAGCACGCTGAAGGGATTACAAATCTGGAGAACAAACTCGCCAACACAGCGATGACTTCTTTTCTGTTGATTTGATCAAACAGTGAGACGTGCGTATTCGGGCGTGGTCGATTGCAGTAGGAAATAACCAGCTGCTGCATCGGAGCAAGTGTGTAGATAAGCATTAAGAATTTCACTACCATTGACATAACCGTCACGGGAGATTCAGCCGCTTAGTTGAAAATTTAAAATTTATCTTTTATTTTACCGTCTCAGTTGAACATTTTTTTGTTTTTGATACGACTAGCAATATTGTTCGTCTGGGAACTACGATGGTACAGTAAGAGTAAAATTTTAAAATTAAGATTATGGTTGTCATGAGATCGAAACAGGCGCAGTTCACCGTGGAAAGACAATGCATCGTGCGAGGGCAGCCCCTCCACGTAAGCTGATAAAAGGTTCCCTTTTCTCGCTAAGTGAAAGCATGCCTCGTCTGACCCTGAAAGTGAAAGCCAATTTCATCCGCGAAAAAAATGTATCACCACTGATTACTGTCTAGTACACATGAAGAGTGATAATGGAAAACTTTCTAAGTGCCATTTTTCACAAAACGCACTTTCCGTCGTATTGTTGTCTCGGTACTCTGTTGTCTGTCCTTAGGATTTTTCCAAACGTCAAATCTTTGAGACAATGTTTCTTTCATCACTAGATAGCGCATGGTGTTCAAACCAAGCAGTGTTTCTCAATGCGCTAAGGCCTCCCCCCTTTACCCTGGGATGGTTTGTAAACGTAACACAAGTTTTTGATAGGTGGGCACAGCTTTTAGATGTGTGACAGAGACTTCGCTGTTATAGACAAACGGAGAAAGTTAAACATAGATTTTTCTCCGCAAGATTTACGAAGGACTGTTGAATCAGGAAATGCTATGCAATAATTTCACGTAAATCCGATGCATATAAATGACTTCTTTGACTTTAGAGTTGCTGCTGAATCATTTTTGTCAATATAGGTGTGAAAGGTCTGTAACAACAAATATGATCAAAATGTCTCATACTCATCCATCTCAAACAACTATTAATATTTTTGCTCTGGAACAGAAGAATGGAAAAACATCTGTGTATCCAGAACAGGAAAGACCATGGCGGATATACGCCATGTCATACTTCATCTAAAATACCAGCCATGTTAATCAGTTGCAACACAAAAACAACTGTTTTCGACGTTGCCTTTTCTTCCTGAACAGCACAAGAAGTTGTACAGTACATTTGCAGCATCTGACCCACAAGAATGGAGTTGTGTAAGAAACAGAAGTCAACGCAGAGAGATTTTTTTATCTTGATTTTCGATTTGTTATTCTGTTGTAGGCAGTGTAAAACAGATCAGAAATGGTTTCTGCTGACTACATTTCTACTACTTAAAATACGGCTGCTGCATTTCTGTACTTGTAATTTCACAAAGAAAGCTTAGTGTCTCTCTATTAACGGCACCTGAAACAAGAACTTTATTATTCGCACTTAGAACCAGTCAATTTCCTGTTGTAGCACTTACAAAGTACTTAATAAATTATTTATTTTCTAATTTGTTCCATATTTTTGCAGTGATGAGGGAGGGCCATATAATTCTAAGACAGCAGAATAATTTCACGGTTATTTGTGTTAAAGTAAGTTTTGTACAAAAAACGATATATCGTTTTCTGATTCTACTGACAAATGTGAGACTTTGCTCTTAGAATGTTTTTCACTTTCACTCTTCACAAGTTGCTGCCCTCACTTGGACAAAGGTGGATGGTCGTTTGGCACACATGCCGTTCTCATGGAGACATTTGCGCGCAGTACCGGATGCTGTCGCTTTACAGCAAGTGCAGACCCCAGGTGGCATTGTATCGCCGTCATAGTGCTTTGACTGCACACAGCTAGAAGGGCATGACTCGTAGCCCTTATCTCTCCTTGGATGAATGTCCTGGAGACCGAATCTGTGGTCAGCATTTGCTGCTAACCTATGAAACAGAGGAAGGACCACGTGGTGACCTCTGGTCTACTATGACGTGGTTTCATTTTGATGATATGTTTTTTAGCAGTCCTTCCTCGACACTGCTCGACCAAACTGCTTATCTCAGCTCTTATTCTCGCAACTCCACCGGTGGTTCCACTCTCTGTTGTGTAGTTGATCACCACGTACAGATACTACAAGCTGGTTTGCATGTAATAGTTCCTTGCAGTGGCATCCTACAAACAAGTTTCCTGTCGTTTGTTTTATATTCTCACGAATTATTTCATGATCTTCTTTAATTTGTAGGATGTAGAATGTTCACGTGCTAGCATGATTGCGTTTCCGAATCTCGGTTAGAAGCAAAGGTTGAATTTTTCATGTTAGTTTCCGTTGAACCAGTGAGTAGAATGTACCTGTAAGGGATACTACTTGTACAAAATAAATTATGAAACCAGAGGCTTGTATCAATGCTACAATAATTTGTGTGGAAACTAATATTTATTTCGTCTTCATTTAGTTTTCATATTACAGGGTTATTCTAAATGATGGGCCCATTTTCAAAACTTCGTATTTATTCAAGTAAAAATCCGAAATGAACAAACTTTATACCACTGAAAAGAGGAAGTTTCAAAGTTTTTTTCATTATGTTTGATATCAATTTAATAATTTGTAATTTATTAGTTTTTAATAATTATTTAATAATTAGAAATGTGATAAATGTTATAAATGTTCAATGTGGCCACCGCTGGCTGCACGACAAACATCGACGCAGTAGTCATTTCGTCCCACACACGCGAAACCGTATCTGTTGTTAGCGATTGCACGGCAGCAGTGATCAGGTTCCGCAGACCGGTCAGAGTGGTTGATAGAGGCGGAACGTAGACAGCTGCCTTCCCATAACCCCATAGTAAATATTCGCAGGGTGTGAGATCAGAAGCTCTCGGTGGCCAGAAGTGCAGAGCCAGGTCCTCAAGTCCCTATGACCAATCCAGCGCTGAGCAAGGGAGTTATTCAGTAAGCCTCTTACATCACGGCGCCAAATGGGGCGGAGCTCCATCTTGTTGTAAAATGACGTCCTAGGAATCTTCCATAACTTGAGGGAACAGCCATTGTTCCAACATGTCCAGGTACGTAATTCACTTTACAGTCCTTTTCGCAAAGAGAAATGGTTCATAAATCTTTTTACGGGATATGGGACAGAACATGTTGATCTTCGATCAGTCTCTTCCGTGTTTCAGTGGTGAAAGTGGATTTTGCAAACCCCATGGGCGAACATTGTGTCTATTGACTTTTTCACTAAGGTGGAATGCCGCTTCTCTTTGCCATTGTGATTGAGAGCCTGCACAAGTTGTAATCAGTAGATCTCGAAGAGCAAATGCTGTCTCAGAACATTCCATACAGTTGATTGGGGTATTCCAAGTTCTTGACTGGCTCTATTGGTAGACTTATTGGGACTGCACTCAAAACTTCCCGGAATCTGTCGGACATCATCCTCTGCTTTTTCCTTTGCACACACTCCCAGACTGTTTAAATTGCAAAAACCAGTGGCTAATGCTTTTGCAAGTAGGAGGTTGAATACCGAATTTGATACGAAATGCCCGCTACAGCGCAATTTGCGACTCACTTTTCGTGAACTCAAGGACGCAGAAAACCTCGTGCTTCATGGTCGCCATCTCACTCACAACTGACAGTGAAACGGAATTACGGCCCTATTGCTGCACGAACTCTACCGGCCGCTTCTGAAACCATCACCGCCCGGCCGCCGCTGCCCGCCAAAAACTTTTGAAACTTCTTCTTTTCATTTACATAAAGGTTATTCATTTTGGATTTGTACTTGAATCCATATAAATTTTTCTGAAAATGGATCCACCGTTTAGAATCAACCTGTATTTGCAGGACATTACGTCATTGTTATTGTTTTTGATTTTATTTATTATTCTCGTTTTATTATCCAAATAAATTATGAATTTTTTGTAACTTTCAGTCCTGGACTCTGATATTCCTCAGGCCCGCCAAACCACCCTCTGACGTCTTGTCCTACCGTCCTGTCGGCATCACCTCGATCTTCAGCAAGGTCTTGGAGTCCATCCTTACCCGACACATCCACCAGCACCTCTACGTGCACCGCGTCCTCCCCTCCACCCAATGTGGCTTCCAGCCCTGACACCACCTTCTTCGCCCTCGCCTGCACCCTTCAACGCTCCCAACGCCTTCTCCAATCTCGTCTTGACCAATTTACCACTTGGCGCAACCAGTGGCTGCTCAGCGTCAATCCTTCCAAAACCCAGACAATCATCGTAGGCAAAAGCACCCATTACTTCCGTCTCCTGGATTTCTGCCTTACCATCTTTGGCTGCCCCATTAACTTCACCCTCACCCTCAAGTACCTTGTCGTCATCCTCGACCGCCGCCTTTCCTGGACCCACCATCTCCAGACAGTTCAAGCCAAGGCATGAACCCATCTCTGTCTCCTCAAACTCCTCTCTGGCTGAACAGGGGGTCTGGACCTCTCCACAATCCTCCGCACTTATAAGTCCCTCATCCACTCCATCCTTTGTTATACTCACCCCACCTGGATATCTGCCCCTCCCACCTACTATAAGTTCCTCCAAATCCTTGAACTCCATGTGCTCCGCCTCACCTATCGCATCCATCTCCCCTCCCACATGTGGATCCTTCACCACTTGATCCCTTTCCCGCACCTCCTGCTTTTCCTCAAACGGATACGGATCCTCTACAGCTTCCTTAAGCTTGATCCTCCCCACCCGCTTGTCTCTCCCATCCTCTCCCACCCCATCCCATTTCCGTGCCTATACTCTTGCATCCCACCTGCTCTCCATCTTCACACTCTACACACCCTTGCCCAAGGTGGCTTCTGCCAACTCCCCCTTCTTGAAGATGTCCTTGTTCCATCCATATAATCCTTCTATCAGCTCTAATCCTCCCCTTCCTTTCCTACCTTCCCCCATTTTCCTCCAGGGCTCCCTCTCTCCTTCCTCACCTTCCTTTCTCCCTCCTCCCTCCTCTCTTCCAGTTCTCCCACTTCCTCCCCCGTCCCCAGGCTTCCACCAGCGACCCTGCCCTCTCCCTTCCCCTCACCCTTCCTTTCTCCCATTAACTTCTTCCCCCTCCCATCCTACCCCCCTCCTGTCCATTTCTTGCACCTCAGTGTGTTCAGTGTGCTGAAGATCATCAGCAATGTGCTATAGTGTTCTCTTTGTCTAAGTACGGCACTGTTCTTCAGTGTACTCCTTCGTTCGCGTGTGAAACTGTTTGTCTACGTTTGTGTGCACTGCTGAACTTACTTCCACAACCAGTGCCTTTCACGAACACCTTCATGTTATTTCTTATGTATGTCTCCTATATCTGCCATTCATATATGTCTGTTTTTCTGTCTCCATGTTTACAGCCTGTTTTTCTGTGGGTGAAGAGCGGTGTAGATAGGCCGCTGCCGCCATACCTTTTGTAAGGTATTAAAATAACAATAAATAAAAAAAAATAACTTCCTGTGGAATCACATAGGCGCTTTACGCAAGTGTAATTGTCTTTTATAGCGCTTCAGGAAAGATCTTGTTAGAGTATTGTCGAAGTGTATTTGTGGCATGGAATATTATGTACCAGACGCACAGGACAAGGGTGTGTGACAGTTGTGGAGGACTGGTTTTATATAAAACTTCAGTGGCAGAAGGGTAGAGACTAGAAACTGTACAAGTTAGTTTTCTCTGAGTTAAGAAAGATTCTGAGAGTTGTAAAGTCACATTAACGTTCAACATACAAAAGAAGCTAATAAAAAATCATATCAGAGAAATTATCTCAACTAGCGTAAATCATCCGTCTCTATAGCTGAAAGCTCAGTGCAGCCGACTGCCTTTCGGGGCACCAGGGTTCAGTTCCCGGTACTACCAGGGATATTTTCCTCAGTGAGAGGACTGGAACGGGACAGCTTATCCTCGTGACGCCAACTGAGAAGCTGGATGAATGACAACTGGCGACTCCAAGGCCTGTAAAGTCGACAAGGGCCGCGTGAACGATGTGCTGACACCAAACCACGCCACACCACATCGACACGACGCCATTGGCTGAGGGCGACACAGCGGTCGGTCGGTCGCGATTGTTCCGTGTGAGGCCAAAACAGCGAAGCAGCGTAACTGTCGTTCCACAAGAAAAACGTGGAAATTTAGGACAATTACATATTGTACCACGTTTTGCTGAAGGACGAAAAGACTATGAATTATTTTCAATATTCTGTTTGTAGGTTTAATGAACGACTCCAGGTACATGTCTAATGTGGTTCCCCTGAATATCGAAGGAAAATATTAGGGTGTTCCCACTGAAAACGACATGGCAACGCATAATTTATACGTGCAAGACAACCTAACCACTTAGTAGTCAAATGACTGTTTCCACAACCAATACCGACGCTGCATCTTTTACGGTAATGCAACTGATCAGGCGTACATCATTGGTAGAAGGTGAATAAATCGTACTTAGTGTTTAGTAGCGTATGTTTAAAATAGCACTCGAAAAAAAGTCTAATAGTGTCAAAACTCTGTAGATACTTTAAATAACGTAAGATTAAATGCCATGGGATGATTACTGCTACCACCAATCTATGGTGTCGAAATGAGGTTAAAAAAGTAAAAGACTGGAAAATAAATGAAAGAATAAAAAATGTAGAATCACTTAGATGATATACATTACGCAGATATTTCAAACAGAAATTTACATCCAAAACGCCAGTTCCCCACGGAAAAGGGATTGAGAGATTAGCGCCCCTAGCAAGGATAACAAATCACGATAGTATAACGTGTAAAGGAACAAGGAGACAAAGAAATGAAGGTGCTAATAGCAGTTCAGTGGCTATCACAAAATAAGAACAAAAAGTGTGAATTAGCTACTGTATGTTTTGAATGACCATGAAGAAACTGCCGTACGGCTGAAGTTGTTAGTACTAGATTCTATTCCTGTCGACGAGAGGAACGCTGACCATCTCAGTAGGTTCTGGCCGACAGTAAGCGCGAGGTGGCAGCTCATAATTCCTAGTGTGTTAATTTCCACGTAATGAATTATGGAGGGAGCGAATAACACGTACTTGGCCTCTTGCCACGCTTGGGTACCACCAACTTGGCTGTTCACAAGTGATATTGATGGAGATGGACGCAATGTGTTAAAAGCGTTTTTACCCTAGAGCATACTCATTTATATATAAAACTACGTACAGTTACAACAGAGTAATCATCGCTGCACAAATGGGCGTTTCCATACCCCACAACATAATCGGACGACAGAGGAATCAAATGTAATAACATTCCAAGTTTAATTCCTGAAATTCATCCTAGTGCTGACAAAATGAATCAAATGCTGTGTTAAAGCTGCCTGCATAAATGCACTCGATGTTGCTTCTACGTGACACTAGTGATTTGTAGATCACATATACAATTTCAGTAAAATTTTTATAGAGATTTATAATTTACTCAAGGTTTATTGCTGCAAAAGTTCATATGGAGTACATGAAATGATTACATATAGAGATCAATAGCACAAGCGGTTCTCAGGTACCATGTATCAACCCATGCTTAGACACTCATACAGGGTGTTTCAAAAATGACCGGTATATTTGAAACGGCAATAAAAACTAAACGAGCAGCGATAGAAATACACCGTTTGTTGCAATATGCTTGGGACAACAGTACATTTTCAGGCAGACAAACTTTCGAAATTACAGTAGTTACAATTTCCAACAACAGATGGCGCTGCGGTCTGGGAAACTCTATAGTACGATATTTTCCACATATCCACCATGCGTAGCAATAATATGGCGTAGTCTCTGAATGAAATTACCCGAAACCTTTGACAACGTGTCTGGCGGAATGGCTTCACATGCAGATGAGATGTACTGCTTCAGCTGTTCAATTATTTCTGGATTCTGGCGGTACACCTGGTCTTTCAAGTGTCCCCACAGAAAGAAGTCACAGGGGTTCATGTCTGGCGAATAGGGAGGCCAATCCACGCCGCCTCCTGTATGTTTCGGATAGCCCAAAGCAATCACACGATCATCGAAATATTCATTCAGGAAATTAAAGACGTCGGCCGAGCGATGTGGTCGGGCACCATCTTGCATAAACCACGAGCTGTTCGCAGTGTCGTCTAAGGCAGTTTGTAACGCCACAAATTCACGAAGAATGTCCAGATAGCGTGATGCAGTAATTGTTTCGGATCTGAAAAATGGGTCAATGATTCGTTTGGAAGAAATGGCGGCCCAGACCAGTACTCTTTGAGGATGCAGGGACGATGGGACTGCAACATGGGGCTTTTCGGTTCCCCATATGCGCCAGTTCTGTTTATTGATGAAGCCGTCCAGGTAAAAATAAGCTTCGTCAGTAAACCAAATGCAGCCCACATGCATATCGCCGTCATCAATCCTGTGCACTATATCGTTAGCGAATGTCTCTCGTGCAGCAATGGTAGCGGCGCTGAGGGGTTGCCGCGTTTGAATTTTGTATGGATAGAGGTGTAAACTCTGGCGCATGAGACGATACATGGACGTTGGCGTCATTTGGACCGCAGCTGCAACACGGCGAACGGAAACCCGAGGCCGCTGTTGGATCACCTGCTGCACTAGCTGCGCGTTGCCCTCTGTGGTTGCCGTACGCGGTCGCCCTACCTTTCCAGCACGTTCATCCGTCACGTTCCCAGTCCGTTGAAATTTTTCAAACAGATCCTTTATTGTATCGCTTTTCGGTCCTTTGGTTACTTTAAACCTCCATTGAAAACTTCGTCTTGTTGCAACAACACTGTGTTCTAGGCGGTGGAATTCCAACACCAGAAAAATCCTCTGTTCTAAGGAATAAACCATGTTGTCTACAGCACACTTGCACGTTGTGAACAGCACACGCTTACAGCAGAAAGACGACGTACAGAATGGCGCACCCACAGACTGCGTTGTCTTCTATATCTTTCACATCACTTGCAGCGCCATCTGTTGTTGAAAATTGTAACTACTGTAATTTCGAAAGTTTGTCTGCCTGAAAATGTACTGTTGTCCCAAGCATATTGCAACAAACGGTGTATTTCTATCGCTGCTCGTTTAGTTTTTATTGCCGTTTCAAATATACCGGTCTTTTTGAAACACCCTGTATTAGTACGTGGTGTAGCCTCCACTGGCAGAAAAGGAGGCGCTGACTCTGGAATCCAGTCGAGAGTACAGATGGCGAATACTATCCTGGGATACGTTACGCCACGCCTGCTCGACCTACTTACATAGATCTGTAAGAATTATTGGTTGATGAGTCGCAAGGGTCTCTTCTCGTCCCATCGACTAATAGTCATCAGAAGATCAAAACAAACTGCAAAATTATTTAGAAGAAATATCGGAAAGGTGCGAAAAGTGGCAATTGACCTTAAATAATGAAAAGTGTGAGGTCATCCACGTGAGTGCTAAAAGGAACGCGTTGAACTTTGGTTACACGATAAATCAGTCTAATCTAAAAGCCGTAAATTCAACTAAATACCTAGGTATTACAATTACGAACAATTTAAATTGGAAGGAACACATAGAAAATGTTGTGGAGAAGGCTAACGAAAGACTGTGTTTCATTGGTAGGACACTTAGAAAATGTAACAGACCTACTAAGGAGACTGCCTACACTACGCTTGTCCGTCCTCTTTTAGAATACTGTTGCGCGGTGTGGGATCCTTACCAGATAGGACTGACTGAGTACATCGAAAAAGTTCAAAGAAAGGCAGCACGTTTTGAATTATCGCGAAATATGGGAGAGAGTGTCACAGAAATGATACTGGATTTGGCATGGACATCATTAAAAGAAAGGCGTTTTTCGTTGCGACGGAATCTTCTCACGAAATTCCAATCACCAACTTTCTCCTCCGAATGCGAAACTATTTTGTTGTTACCGACTTACATAGGGAGGAACGATCACAAAGATAAAATAGGGGAAATCAGAGCTCGTACGGAAAGATATAGGTATTCAGTCTTTCCGCGCGCTATACGAGATTGGAATAAAACAGAATTGTGAAGGTGGTTCGATGAACCCTCTACCAGGTGATTTGCAGGGTATCCATGTAGATGTAGATGTGGATCACATCACGCACATGCTCGATTGTAGACAAGTCCAGAGATCATGCTGGCCAAGGAATTTGCTTCACGTCTTGAAGGGCACATTGAGTTTCACGAACAGCATGTGGGCGAGCACGCAACAACACATCACGTTCCTGTTGCAGGAACGGCAAAATCACGGGCCAAACAAAATTCTGCACGTAGCAAGCGCTGGTTAGCGTCACCTCGAGAAACCAAAGGTGAACGAGATTTGTAGCTTGTCGCTTCCCAGACCATAAGGCCTGGGATGGAACCAGTGTGTCTTGGACGATTCTACTCTACGAGACAGCGATCACCAGGTCTACGTCGTACGCGCAAACGACCATCACTTACGTGCAGGTAGAATCTGCTTTCATCACTTAAGACCATGGGGCGCCATTCCATCTTCCAAGTGGTGCTCTGACGGCGTCAGTCGAGCCATGCGGGTCAATTATGTGGCGTGAGTGGAACACGGCAATAAATACGCGTGCCTGTAGTCTAATGCTAATAACCGATTCGCAGCAGTTCGAGTTGACACGTCTGGCTTCAGAAGGCTCTCTTTCTGTGCTGTGGTAGCTGTACGATCTGCCATTGCTGTCCTTTCAATACGACGATCCTGGTGGGCGACTGTGCTGTGTAGACGTCCAGAACTTCGTCTAAGGGAGTGAGAATTTTCACGTGACCACTGACGCTAACATACTTGCAGAACTGACTCAGCACGTCCAACTTGTGTGATAATTCTCCCAAAGGACCATGTCGACAGTCGAAACACCATAATCTGACTTGGTTCAAACTCGCGTAGTTGGACGTAGAAAGCACGAATGCGTCTCCCTTGCACGCTTGCTTCATACGTTTCCGCCTCACTTCTGCCTGCGAGCATTCCCTAATAAAGGGTAGACACGTTTGTCGCTCTGGTAGCTACACCATGGCTCTGGCTGTTGGCGAACGCCGCAGAAACAGTTATCAGTACGTCTACTATCCCCCAGATGACACGTGGTGTCATCGGATCACAATCGACGTCGTATTTCTAGGTGTTCTAATTCTTTTTCTCCAGTGTATGTAACAGCGCTCACTCGTGGATAATGGGCAGTAGAAAGATCTACTGCATGTGTATTATTTACCTGAAGGTCTGTAGTGATGAAAGCAGATTCTGCCTTCACGTAATGTGTATTACTTACCTTTATTTATTCCAAACCCCGTCGTTGATGATAACAGTGGACCGTTAGATATCCACTGTCGAGTCACATTACTGTGACCGCCTCTCAGAAGCCTGAAGAAACACCTTTTGCAGCGCAAACCGCTGCGAAACATGCAGGAACGGTGCCAATGCGGTTCTAAAAGGTACCGACACGGATGTGAAACCTTGCCGACTCCTGTGCTGTGACCAGCTGTACAAGATATGTCTGTTGAGGAACCACGGCGCGAACAGCCCAATCAAGGTGGTCCCACAGAGTCTCGACTGGATTTTAATCCATTGAGTATGGTGGCCATGGGAGTACGGTAAACTCACCGAGGTGCTCTTGGAGCTACGCACGTACACTGCGAGCTGTGCGACACGTTGCACTTTACTGCTAATAGATACCATCGCTTCAAGGAAAAACCAAATCGATTTAGGGATGTACATGGCCACCAAGGGCAGATGCACACATATGTTGATCCATTTTGGCTTCCAAAATGACTGTATCAACCAGGGAATGCCGCGAAAAAATCCCCCAGACCATGAAACTCCCTCCTGGTTGCAGAGTGTTTGCTTCTAGACGTTTCACGCCTTACACAACAGTGGAAATTTGTGGTAAGGTCTTATGGGACCAAACTGCTGAGGTAGTCGGTCCCTAAGCTTACACACTACTTAATCTAATTTAAACTAATTTATGTTAAGGAAAACATACACACCCATGCCCGAGGGAGGACTCTAACTTCTGACGGGGTTAACTCCAGGAACAGTGACAAGGCGCCATAGACCGCTCGGCTACCCCACGCGGCTACACGACAATGGCCATCTCTCTGTTTGATGGTGCATAAAGGGTGATTCGTCTGAGAATGACCACTTTTCGCCACTCAGTGAACAGCAGGCAGCATGAATGCCCTAGCCATTGGGCCACCTTGACACAATGGGACACTTTACTGCACACATTACCTTCCCACACATCCCTCCTCGTTCCAAATTCCCACTTTCACCCCAGTCTACTTAAAATACTCGCAGTTGTGTAAACCACTGTACGACGGTGGCTTAGTCGCTAACGCACCTGCCTAGTAAGCAAGAGACCTGGGTTCGATTACCAGTCTTCGTACTGATTTTCATTCGCCGCCTCAGTCTTTATACACACATAAAAAAATGTTTTTCATCACCTTGGTTCCGAGAGTTCTGCAACCTGTACAGAAAATTGGAATAGAGATCAACATAAACATCATTTCCGCTTTTCTTATTGCTCATGAAAACCACACATTGCATGTTGTACCACCATACAGCAAGACCTTCAGAGCTGGTGTTCCAGATTGCTGTACACACCGGTACCTCTAATAGCCACTAGCACGTCCTCTTGCATTGATACGTGCCCGTATTCGTCATAGCATACTATCCACAAGTTCATCATGGCACTGTTGGTCCAGACTGTCCCACTCCTCAACGACGATTCCGCGTTGATCCCTCTGAGTGGTTGGTGGCAACTCGTCGGTAAACAGCCCTTTTCAATCTATCCCAGGCATGGCGATAGGGTTCATGTCTGGAGAATATGCTGGCCACCCTAGTCTAGCGATGTTGTTATCCTGAAGGAAGTCATTCACAAGATGTGCACGATGGAGGCACGAATTGTCGTCCATGAAGACAAATGCCTCGCCAATATGCTGCCGATACGGTTGCCCTATCGGTCAGAGGATGGCATTCACGTCTTGTACAGCCGTTAAGGAGCCTTCCATAACCACCAGCGGCGTACGTCAGCCCCACATAATGCCATCCCAAAACAGCGGGGATGGTGCAATCGCTGGACAGTGTGTCTAAGGCGTTCGGCCTGACCGGGTTACCTCCAAACACGTCTCCGACTATTGTCTGGTTGAAAGCATATGCGACACTCATCGGTGAAGAGAACCAGATCCCAAGCCTGAGCGGTCCATTCTGCATGTTTTTGGGTCCATCTGTACCGCGCTGCATGGCGTCGTGGTTGCAAAAATGGACCTCGCCACTGGCGTCGGGAGTGAAGTTGTGCATCATGCAGCCTATTGCGCACAGTTTGAGTCGTAACACGACATCGTGTAGCTGCACGAAAAGCGTTACTCAACATAGTGCCGTTGCTGTCAGATTTCCTCCGAGCCATAATCCGTAGGTAACGGTCATACATTGCAGTAGTAGCTCTTGGCGGCCTGAGCAAGGCATGTCATCGACAGTTCCGGTCACTCTGTATCTCCTCCATGTCCGAACAACATCGCTTTGGTTCACTCTGAGACGGCTGGTCACTTCATTTGTTGAGAGCCCTTTCTGGTACAAAGTAACAATGCGGATGCGATCGAACCGCGGTATTAACAGTCAACTACAGACAACAAGAGCCGTATACCTTCTTCCTGGTGGAATGACTGTAACTGATCAGCTGTCGGGCCCCCTCCGTCAAACAGGCGCTGCTCATTCATTGTTGGGGCGGGTTTTGTGACATCTCTGAACAGTCAAAGGGACTGTGTCTGTGATACAATATCACAGGCAACGCCTATTTTCAGGCGCTCTGGGAACCAGGATGATCTAAAACTTTTTTTGATGTGTGTATATTTAAAGCGAACAGCTTCCAAACATATCCGTTTTGGTAATGATTTTACCCTTGGTCTGAAAGCCAGTAATCATGCCCCTTTGGACGTCAGTTAAATCGCTCCGTTTCCGCATTACAACAACGACTCCACTCGTTTCAGCGCCCCAGCCCCATGGCATGCATGATATACCTTCCACTGCTAGTGCTATCAGTTACCATCTGTGAGTAGTTATTGCACGTTGACGTCGAACATAGGTGGTGGTCACATTGACGTAACTAGAGCGCGTAAAAAGACAGTACAGTGAACTTTATAATAATCTTTCTTCTGTTCTGAAAATCTGACTAAATTTACAGTGTCTACCATACTACTACCCTTGTCGGTGTCACTCTAATATTTAGATGGTTACCTGCATGCTTCTCTGGTTTAAAAGGCTCTGAGCACTATGGGACTTATCATCTGAGGTCATCAGTCCCCTAGAACTTAGAACTACTTAAACCTAACTAACCTAAGGACCTCACACACATCCACGCCCGAGGCAGGATTCGAATCTGCGACCGTAGCGGTCGCACGGTTCCAGACTGAAGCGCCTAGAACCGCTCGTCCACAGCGGTAGGCGCTTCTCTAGTGTAGTTGCCCAGTGACGTCTTTTTTCATTCTTAGCTGGGTGTATTGAGAAAGAGAAATAGCCCTAAGTTTTTATTATTTCAACCTATTGTCACTAATTTTACAATTATCTTTATCACCTGCTCCTATTAGCACTGTTACACCAGTATGTACTACTACTACTACTACTACTACTACTAGAGGTAAAACAACGATTATGAGTATAAAATGACCAGTTACTACTGTCAGCAGCTACATTTTTCTGCAGAAACTGCTACTGCTGAAACTTGCGTTAATAACACTAACACTTCTACTTTGATTACTTACGGTAATGTTACGTCTCTGATCCTAGAGTGCTCAGCAGTTAAGCAGTATATTTTGTTGTTTAGCTATACTGTTTCTCTTCTTTTAGTCTGAAATGAAGACATACACACACACACACACACACAGATAGCATTAGTTATCTTGCACCGATTCTTCCCATTATTATCAGGTGCGCTTCTTTCCAGTTTCTTCCATGTTTCCGTTACTGTGCCAAGCGATCATAAAGCTGTCAGGTTTCGTCCTCTTTCTTAGGTTCGACTGCAAGCCTTATTTGTCTCTTTGTCTCTGCTTTGGATTGTGTTAGCCATAGTTACGCTTGCTTTTTCTGAGACCACATGATCTGCTATATTAAGAGTATCTAAATGCTCTTTTACCCAAAATTGTAAATAGTTTTACCTCCTAAGCCGTGCCTAGCACTTCTTTCTGTATCTTCAATGAGAGGACAATCCCATGATAATATTGTTTTCCCATCTGGCCAAAGCCATAGGTGGTTGTTGCCCCGCACAAATTCTATTAAGGTATGTGGTATATGGCTCATATCCGGAAATGTAACGAACCAGTCCCCTATCTGGCTCAAAATATGTTACCTGAGGACTTCCGTTTACATCAGGAATAAACTGAAACGTTCTCTGTGCTGTGTCTTTGCTGCCATTACGTAAATATTAAATACATCGTTACTAGCGGATTTGTTTCTGATTTCCGAAGAATTTGTTGTACTTTTTATATATTTTTCATCAGGCTACAGATTTCAGCCCTTTTTCTAATTTATAAGTTCAGGAAACATACGCCCAGTGGTAGAGTTAGGCTGTCTGTAATCCTTGCAGCTAGACATCATTATACCTTACTCACCGGAGCAGAGGATGTGACCAGCCCAAACTACAGTTAGTAAGTCTAGTGGTACAGAGTAATTAAGAGGCAAATAAATCCTCCTCTACACCATATTAATAATTGTATTCATTATTTTTCATTTTACAAATACACACACCTCTCTTCCGAGAGTTCCGGAACCTGTACAGAAAATTGGAATAGAGATCAACACAAACGTCAATTCCGCCCATTTTATTGCTCATGAAAACCACACACTAATTGATGTGCCACCATACAGCTAGACCGTCAGAGCTGGTGGTCCTGATTGCTGTACACACCGGTACCTCTAATACCCTCTTGCATTGATACATGCCGGTATTCGTCGTGGCATACTATCCATAAGTTCAGCGAGGCACTGTTGGTCCAGATTGTCCCACTCCTCAAAGGCGATTCAGCTTAGATCCCTCAGAGAGGTTGGTAGGTCACGTCGTTCAATCTATCAGAGGCATGTTCGATAGGGTTGATGTCTGGAGAACATGCTGGCCACTCTAGTCTAGTGATGTCGTTATCCTGAAGGAAACCATTCACAACATGTGCACGATGGGGGCGCGAATTGTTATCCATGGAGACGAATGCCTCGGCAAGATGATGCCGATATGGTTGCACTATCGGTCAGAGGACGGCATTCATGTCTCGTACAGCCGTTACTGCGCCTTCCATTACCACTAGCAACGTACGGCGGCCCCACATAATGCCACCCCAAAACAGCAGGTTACCTCTACCCTGCTGCACTCGCTGGACAGTGTGTCTAAGGCATTCAGCCTGACCGGGTTGCCCCAAACACGTCTCCGACGATTGTCTGGTTGAAGGCAAATGCGACACTCATCGGTGAAGAGAATGTGATGCAAATCTTGAGCGGTTCATTCAGCATCATCTGGAACGCGCTGCATGGTGTCGTGGTTGCTAAGAGGGACCTCGCCATGGACGTCGGCAGTGAAATTGCGCATCATGCAGCCTACTGCGCACAGTTTGAGTCGTAACACGACGTCGTGTAGCTGCACGAAAAGCATTATTCAACATAGTGGCGTTGCTTTCAGGGTTCCTCCGAGCCGTAATTGGTAGGTAGCGGTCATCCACTACAGTAGTAGCTCTTGGGCGGCCTGAGCGAGGTATGTCATCGACAGTTCTTGTCTCTCTGCATCTCGTACACATCCGAACAACATCGCTTTGGTTCACTCCGAGACACGTGGACACTTCCCTTTTTGAGAGCCCTTCCAGGCACAAAGTAGCAATGCGGATGGGATCGAACCGCGATGTTGACCATCTAGGCATGGTTGAACACACACAACAGGAGCCGTGTACCTCCATCCTGGTGGAATGACGAACTGATCGGCTGTCGGATTCGCTCCTTGTAGAACAGTCAAAGGGACTGTGTCTGTGATGTAATATATACAGTCAATGTCTATCTTCAGAAGTTCTCGGAAGCGGGGTGATGCAAAACTTTTTTTGATGTGTGTTCTTTTACTCGCTACATATATTTATGGAATGCACAGTGTTTGTCTTGGTAGGCACTTAAAATACCTTCCAGATATAGCCTAATTTATTATAATCTGTGGTCCCCTAACAAACCTTCCTTTAAGAAACGTATATATGTCATTTTTATGACGTTACGTTGAGTGAAAGTCTGCGGTATTTAGTAGAGCATGAGTAGTCATTGACAGTCATCCCACTCTCTCGTCATTTTCCTTAAATATTCCATACGCAAAGCAGCGTGTGTGGGCCGGCCGAAGTGGCCGTGCGGTTAAAGGCGCTGCAGTCTGGAACCGCAAGACCGCTACGGTCGCAGGTTCGAATCCTGCCTCGGGCATGGATGTTTGTGATGTCCTTAGGTTAGTTAGGTTTAACTAGTTCTAAGTTCTAGGGGACTAATGACCTCAGCAGTTGAGTCCCATAGTGCTCAGAGCCATTTGAACCAGCGTGTGTGGGAAGAAATGGTGTCGGTGAGCACCTACGTAGTCATGAACATCAGATTTTTCCGTTTTGGTTCTTTTGTAACATGTGCATGGGAGAAAGCAGTACTGTATTTTGCTTATGACGTCTTCAAATATGTGCTGTCGGAATTTGAAGAAAAGTCATTTCTGTCATCCACAACGCCTTTATTGGTAACCTCTCCAGTTGATTGAGAATATACTTGGCGGTCTTACACTTATACGGAACCTGTGACAGGACATGCAGAACTTGTCTGAGTTTTCTTTTTCTTCTCTGTCAGTCCTACCTGGAATGGTACCAGACAAACGAGCAGTTCTCGAGGACTTGGTAAGCTACTAAATTCGTAGTTTTCTGCTCTCTTCCATTTAATGCTCTCAAAGAATCTGTCTGTACAGCATCTGCCTTTTCTACAACTAGTATTAAGTGGGCATTTCACCTTAAATCACTCTTGACTCACTTTCGCTACAATTTTATGGCACGTGTGCGTGTGCGTTCCATACAATAAGTAGCGAGTAAAAGAACACACATAAAAAAATGTTTTGCATCATCCCGGTTCCCAGAACTGCTGAAGATAGACGTTAACTGTGGATATTGTATGAAGACACAGTGGTTACAAATATGAAAATTCCGCAACAATACCCACATGTGCGTTCCGACATTAACCACATCATCGATATAAAGTGGAAACTCATTGACTCGAAACTATTGGGGCCTAAGTATTTTTTCGTCCAAAATATTTCATGTTAAATAAAAAGCAAAAGTGGAGAATGTTCTAAATACCAATTCTCACATTTGCCAGAAAACGTAAAAAACAATGTATCTCTTTTTTCGCACATAACTTATTTGTACCCAAATAATTGAGAAGATATTCTGATACCACAGAATTATGCTGCCCACATCATCACCGCACAAAATTATTGTAATACAAATTAGAAAATAAGTAATTCATGAAGAATGTTCTAAGTGGCATACCAAGAAACCTACTGGTTGTAACAGCCAGTAAGATAATTTTTGTTTCAGTTGTCATTGATACCGAGGCACTAAGTATTATTTATGATAATGGTAATACATAACTACAGCAGACATATTTCAACTCGTTTAACTGTAGTCAACCATAGCTATTTCCCTTTACTTTTACATTATCTTGCAAGAGAACAACAAAATTAAGTTGACGAAAAGATCCTATCAGTAATAACTTCTGTTTCTTATACTGTTCTATTCATGGGGATCAGTTGTTGGAATGAATCTTTCACTAATGACTTCTGTTTATTATACAACTCGATTCTTGGGGCTCAGTTGTTGCAAAGTTTACTGTGAAAATCTTTGTGCTTCTCAGGCAGAAGTGACAACATGATCAACAGGTCTTTCTGTCTTGCAACTGAGAAACGTGGCTGGTCTTTCAGATGAGCCACGGCGTGGCATACATCTTCCATCGTCTTTTCTCTTATGAATGCATTTTTCTGTTTCAGAGTAACGATTTTTAACAGCTATTTGAGGTGAATGAGAATGATACACCTTGATAATACTTCATTTGGAAATCTTACATGGCTGCACTGGCAACAATGTTTCGTCATCATCTTTAAAATCAAAGAGGCCAGTTGCATGCACTGGAGTGGTATTTGCAACTCTTGAGAGAAGCAGTGCTTGACACAAAGACCTTGCACCTCCTACTAACGAACGTTCGAAACATTTTTTCCATTATCTGACCCTTGGAATAGGTCTAGGGACGTGCGAAAGAGAGCAAAGAGCACAAAAGCACTGGAAACGTTTTTTTAAAAGAAGTGGCTCTTAGAACGTTTCCCATTTCCACTCTTGAAATGGTGTATCCAAAGCGGAGCAACAACAGTTTCTTTTCGATGTCTTAAAATTACATTACGGAATAGTAAGTTGATTTCTTGCTAAAATTGGCTATAGTAGCCGCACAGTGTGCACTAGAACTCTAAATACTAAATTATTTTGTGTTTTCGTAGAACCGTTATTTTTGTGGCGTCATTATAGAATGGAAATTTGGACAAGCTTTTTGGTACGAGGGTCACTCCAAAAGAAAAGCACACTATTTTTGTAAAAATACAGTTTTCATTCTGCATGTGTGAAACTTTTACAGTGTGTAGATACATTCTTACCACTTGTTTACAAACTTAGTTCAACCTATTCCCGTGAGTGGCGCCATCACAGCATGCCTTCAAGGTGGCTGCTACACTTGACGTTCGTCAGAAGCAACGTGCTGTCATAGAATTCCTGTGCCGTGAAAACGAGACAGTGGGAAACATCCGCAAGAGGTTGAAAAAGGTGTATGGAGATGCTGCTGTCGATCACAGTACAGTTAGTCGGTGGGCAAGCAGGTTACGTGATGAAAGCGGGCACGGCAATATTGAGGATTGTCCTCGCAGCTGCAGGCCTCGTACTGCACACACTCCAGACCATGTGCAGAGAGTTAACGAATTGGTGACTGCTGACAGACGCATCACAGTGAACGAATTGTCTCGCTGCTTTCGGATAGGGGAAGGAAAGTTTTTTTGCAAAATACTGAAAGTGTTGGCGTTAAAAAGATTAGTGCCAGGTGGGTCCCCAGGATGTTAACAGTGGCTCACAAAGAAACAAGAAAAACGGTATGTAGCGAACTTTTGGAACAGTACGAGAATGGTGGAGATGAATTTCTGGGAAGAAATGTGACAGGTGATGAAATATGGCTCCATCTTTTTTCACCAGAGACGAAGAGGCAATCAATGGAGTGGCATCATGCATATTCACCCAAGAAAAATAAAATCAAAACCACACGTTCTGCCGGAAAAGTTATGGCTACTGTGTTTTTCGATTCCGAAGGACTCTTGCTTGTGGACATCATGCCAAGTGGAACCACCATAAATTCTGATGCATATATGACGACACTGAGGAAACTTCAAGCTCAACTGAGCCATGTTTGACCACATCGGCAAAAGGAGGGTGTTTTGCTGTTGCACTACAATGCACGGCCACATGTCAGTCAAAAAACCATGGAAGCGATCACAAAACTCGGATGGACAACACTAAAACACCCGCTTTACAATACTGACCTGGTTCCATGTGACTATCATCTCTTTGGGAAACTGAAAGACTCTCTTCGTGGAACAAGGTTTGAAGATGATGACTCCCGTGTCCACGCTGCCAAACAGTGGCTCCAACAGGTTGGTCCAGAATTTTACCGTGCGGGTATACAGGCATTGGTTCCAAGATGGCGTAAGGCGGTTGAGAGGGATGGAAATTCTGTGGAGAAATGAAAATATTGTTCCTAAAGGATGTATCTACATACTGTAAAACTTTCAAACATGTAGAATAAAAGATGGATTTTAAAAAAATAGTGTGCATTTCTTTTGGAGTGACCCTTGCATCATTCTTAATTTTATTCATTTCGTCATTCGAATGTGCATCTAAATATCTGCACATACTTCTCGTGAGATTCCACATTTATGATACACTGAAGACAGGAACTACAGTTTTGATTTCATTGTCGAATTCGTTGTCGTTGTCTCCGTCAATGATTTCGTTTGAGCTCAGAACTGTCCCCAGAACGTCTTCGTTTGTCACAATCGGCACTGTACACTCATAGATTGCAACAGATTCATCCATTGGTATCGGAGAGCAGTCTAATACACTATTGATAATTAAAATTGCTACACCAAGAAGAAATGCAGATGAAAAGCGGGTACTCGTTGGACAAATATATTATACTAGAACTGACATGTGACTACATCTTCATGCAATTTGGGTGCATAGATACTGAGAAATCAGTACCCCGGAACATCCACCTCTGGCCGTAATAACGGCCTTGATACGACTGGGCACTGAGTCAGACAGAGCTTGGATGGCGTGTACAGTACAGCTGCCCATGCAGCTTCAACACGATACCACAGTTCATCAAGAGTAGCGACTGGCGTATTGTGACGAGCCAATTGCTCGGCCACCATTGACCAGACGTTTTCAGTTGGAGAGAGATCTGGAGAATGTGCTGGCCAGGGCAGCAGTCGAACATTTTCTGTCTCCAGAAAGGCCAGTACAGAACCTGCAACATGCGGTCGTGCATTATTCTGCTGAAATGTAGGGTTTCACAGGGATCGAATGAAGAGTAGAGCCACGGGCCGTAACACATCTGAAATGTAACGTCCACTGTTCAAAGTGCCGTCAATGCTAACAAGAGGTGACCGAGACGTATAACCAATGGCACCCCATACCATCACGCCTGGTGATACGCCAGTATGGCGATGACGAATACACGCTTCCAATGTGCGTTCTCCGCGATGTCGCCAAACAAGGATGCGACCATCATGATGCTGTAAACGGAACCTGGATTCATCCGAAAAAATTACGTTTTGCCATTCGTGCACCTAGGTTCGTCGTTGAGTACACCATAGCAGGCTCTCCTGTCTGTGATGCAGCGTCAAGGGTAACCGCAGCCATGGTCTCTGAGCTGATAGTCCATGCTGCTGCAAACGTCGTCGAACTGTTCGTGCAGATGGTTGTTGTCTTGCAAACGTCCCCGTCTGTTGACTTAGGAATCGAGACGTGGCTGCACGATCTGAGTCAGCCAAGCGGATAAGATACCTGTCATCTCGACTGCTAGTGATACGAGGCCATTGGGATCCAGCACGGCGTTCCGTATTACCCTCCTGAACCCACCGATTCCATATTCTGCTAACAGTCATTGGATCTCGACCAACGCGAGCGGCAATGTCGCCATACGATAAACCGCAATCGCGATACGCTACAATCCGACCTTTATGAAAGTCGGAAACGTGATGGTACGCATTTCTTCTCCTTACACGAGGCATCACAACGACGTTTCACCAGGGAACGGCGGTCAACTGCTTTTTGTGTATGAGAAATCGGTTGGAAATTTTCCTCACGTCAGCACGTTGTAGGTGTCGCCACCGGATCCAACCTTGTGTGAATGCTCTGAAAAGCTAATCATTAACATATCACAGCATCTTCTTCCTGTCAGTTAAACTTCGCGTCTCCAGCACGTTGTCTTCGTGGTGTAGCAATTTTAATGGCCATTAGTGTGTATGGAAACTTCCACAGACGTTTCGTTAAATACCGTCTTTGTTTCAATGTAGGCGTCTTCTTGAGGAACCAGAGACTCTAGTACTTTGGAAACAGTCACCGCTGGCGCCACCAAATTCCAAGGCGAATGCTATACATGTAATGTGTCTACTTATGAAGTACTTTTGTTTTACTTCGATCAGGAATACTTATCTTCAGGCAAGTGATCTCGATACGAAATTTCCCGTTTTGTATAATGCCTCGATTACACGGTTCTTAAACAACGGTGTTCGGAAGTAAATACGCAAGTGTTAAATAAAGGGGTCGAATATTCTGAGATGTGGTGTTTCCCACAAAAACATGAAAAAAGGCCATTACACTTGGGTCCGAAAACGCATACTTTCTGCGACATGTACACTTGTTCACAGGAGAGGTTTATTCATGACACTGGTTAAAAGAAGTACTCATCGTGATATCCGTCCATACCAATGCATTCCCTTGCCCTTCGGTGTTAGGAAACACGTAATCTTTTTCACACACCCGGTTGTTGTAAGCGCTGGAATGCACAGAGGACGCGATTCCGTAGTGTCTAGACATCGTTGAGTGAGGTGGCGTAGACTAATTCCTTCAAGGGTCTCCCTAAACAAAACTCTAGGGCACTAAAATCGGGAGTTCGAGGAAGCCAAGGTTTGGGGGCTTCCCGACCAGGCCGGCTGTCCTGAAGTGTTAGCGTCAAATGCTTATTGCGGAGGACATGTACTGGTGCGATATCGTGCGTAAACCACATCTGTAGTCTTCGCTGATGTGGGTCAGCCTCCAACAACTGCATAGGAATTGTCTTCAGCCCACATATGTTGGTTGTCAAAGTTCACAACCACATTTCCTGCGAACCCTGCCTTACCAGTGAATAAAATCTTTGACGAAGACTGTGGATCTGCAGAACACTACCGTCATCTTCTGGCCTTAATGCCTGGACACTTTGAGGACGATGTGGATAAAGCAATTGTGTAGTTGTACCGTCCAGACAAGAAGATGGCTCATGCCTTCCACTGCTAACAACCTCCTCACAGTGGTTCCAACTCTATCGTCCAGTAAAAGTAGACCTTGCTCCTTCATCTCACGTGTGCGGACTGACCGAGGTCGTCCACTAGTCACCTTGTGGGGTGCTAGAGAACCTGTGAAAAAGTTGCCCGAACAGCTTATTGTATGCTGCTCTCCTACATACATATTTTTCTGCGTAGGGGGCATGGGCTCGCAGGCTACTTCCACTGGCTAGTTCGTAGCAGGAAATCATAACCGCCATATCACTTGTGGAGTAGTAAGTACGCTTCCATTGTTAACGTATGGAAGCGAAAAGAAATTGTACTGCACCATTCATGCACAGAACACTATAAACATCACTTTTCCCTGTACTGTTTTTCCAGCTGCATATGAATTGACTTTTGCGATCTCCTCTGGAACAGACTGCATTGGAGTTGCTTCACTGAACATTTTTCTTGTACTGCGTCCTGCCGTGTATCTGGATGCTGCATCTAACGTGCCTTTTTAGAATCATGGAAGAAAGTTGTGAAAGAGACCTGGATAACGAAAAGTTTTAGACTGATTATATAATCGTAAGAAATAGATTTAGAGACCAAATTTTAAATTTTCAGGCATTTCCTGGGGCAGATGTGGTTTCTGACCACAATGTATTGCTTTTGAAGTGTAGATTAAAACGAAGGAACTTGCAAAAAGGTAGGAAATTAAGGGGATAGGGCCTGGATAAGTTGAAAGAACGAGAGGTTTTGCGAGTTTCAGCGGGAGCATTGGGCAACTACTGGCTAGAATAGGGAAAAGAAATACAGTAGAAGACGAATGGGTAGCTTTTAGAGATAAAATAGCGAAGGCAGCAGAGGATCAAATAGATAAAAAGAAAAGGCCTAGTAGAAATCCTTCGATAACACAGGGGATACTGAATTTAACTGGTGGACGAAGAAAACATAAAAATGCAGCAAATAAAGCAGCCGAAGGGTAATACAAAGTCTAAGAAATGAGACTGACAGGAAGTGCAAAATGGCTAAGCAGGAATGGCGAGAGGACAAATGTAAGGATATCGAAGCATATATCACTGGGACAAAGACAGATACTGCCTACGGGAAAAGAGTATTTTGGAGAAAAGAGAATTAGCTATATGAATATTAAGAGCTCCGATGTGAATCAAGCCTTTAGCAAGGAAGGGAAAGCCGAAAGGTGGAAGTAGCATATAGAGGGTCTAATCGAGAGAGATGAACTTGCAGGCAGTATTATACAAATGGAAGAGGACGTAGATGAGATGAGAGATGTGTTACTGCGAGAAGAATTCTACAGAGCACTCAAAGACCTAAGTCGAAATAAGGTCCTGGCAGTAGACGACGTTCCGTCAGACCTATTGAGAGCCTTGCGAGAGCCAGGCACGACAAAACTCTTCCATCTGGTATGCAGAACATATCAGTCAGACGAAATGCCATCAGATTTCAAGAAGAATGCAATAATCCCAATTACAAAGAAACCATGTGCTGATAGGTACGAATATTATCGAAAAGTCGTTTAATAAGTCATGGTTGCTAAATATACACATCTAAAACGTTTTGCATCACCTCGGTTCCGAGAGTTCCAGAACATGTACAAAAAATTGGAATAGAGATCAACATAAACATTGCCGCCCTTTTTATTGTTCATGAAAACCACACATTGGTTGTTGTACCACCTTACAGCGAGACCTACAGAGCTGGCGGTTCAGATTGCTGTACACACCGGTACCTCTAATACCCACTAGCACGTCCTCTTGCATTGTTGCATGCCTGTATTCGTCGTGGCATACTATCCACAAGTTCATCAAGGCACTGTTGGTCCAGATTGTCCCACTCCTCAACGGCGATTCGTCGTAGATCCCTCAGAGTGGTTGGTGGGTCGTTCATAAACAGCTGTTTTCAAACTATCCCAGGCATGTTCGGTGCCATTCATGGCCACTCTAGTCGAGTGATGTCGTTATCCTGAAGGAAGTGATTCACAAGATGTGCTCGTTAGGGGAGCTAATTGTCGTCAATTATGACAAATGCTTCGCCAATATGCTGCCGATACAGTTGCACTATCGGTCGGGGGATGGCATTCATGTATCGTACAGCTGTTGCGGCGCCTTCCATACCAGCAGCGGCGTACTTCGGCCCCACATAATGCCGCCCCAAAACATCAGGAACCTAAACCTTGCTGCACTGGCTGGACAGTGTGTCTAAGACTTTCAGCCTGACCGGGTTGCCTCAAAACACGTCTAAGACGATTGTCTGGTTGAAGGCAAATGCGACACTCATCGGTGAAGAGAATGTGATGCCAATCTTGAGCGGTTCATCGGGCATCATCTGTAACCCGCTGCGTGGTTGCGTGGTTGCAAAGATGGACGTCGCTAGTGAAGTTGCGCATCATGCAGACTATTGCACACAGTTTGAGTCGTAACACGACGTCCTGTGGTTGTACGAATAGCATTATTCAACATGGTGGAGTTGCTGTCAGGGTCCCTCCGAGTCATAATCGGTAGATAGCGGTCATCCACTACAGTAGTAGCTCTTGGGCGGCCTGAGCGAGGCATGTCATCGACAGTTCCTGTCTCTCTGCATCTCCTCCATGTCCGAACAACATCGCTTTGGTTCACTCCGAGAGGCCTGGACACTTCTCTTGGTGAGAGCCCTTCCTGGCACAAAGTAGCAATGCGGATGGGATCGAACCGCGGTGTTGACCATCTAGGCATGGTTGAACTACAGGCAATAGGACCGTGTACCTCCTTCCTGGTGGAATGACTATAACTGACCGGCTGTCGGATCCCCTGCGTCTAATAGGCGCTGCTCGTGCATGGTTGTTTACATCTTTCGGTGGGTTTAGTGACGTCTCTGAACAGTCAAAGGGGCTGTGTCTGTGAGATAATATCCACAGTCAATGTCTATTTTCAAAAGTTCTGGGAACTGGGGTTATGCAGAACTTTTTTTGATGTGTGTAGTGACATGAAGTACTCACAGAAGAATGGAAAAACTTGTAGAAGCCGATCTCAGGGAACATCTGTTTGGATTCGAGAGAAATGTGAGCACTTGCGAAGCAATACTGACACTACACCTTACCTCAGAAGATAATTTTAGGATTGTCAAACTTACGTTTATAGTATTTGTAGACTTAGAGAAAGCTGTGACAACGTTGGCTGAAACACTCTTTGAAATTCTGAAGGTATCTGGAGTAGGATACAGGGGGCGAAAGGCTATTTGCGACTTGTACAAAAACCAGATGGCAGTTATAAGAGTCAAGGAAGCAATGATTGAGATGTGAGTGAGGCAGTATCGTAACCTATTCCCAACATTACTCGATCTGTACATTGAGCAAGTGGTGAAAGAAATCAAAGAAAATTTTGGAGAAGTAATTACAGTTCAAGGAGAAGAAATAAAAACTTTGAGCTGTTTCGATGCCAGTGTAACTCTGTCAGAGACAGCAAAGGATTTTGAAGAGCAGTTGAACAGCAGAATGGACAGTGTCTTGAAAGGTAGGTTGGGAGAGGACAAGTCAATCTCTCAATATTCTCAGTACTAATGGGTACAAGTAGGGATGATTTTTTACCCAAGACACCGTGTTTGTGAAACTGCAGGAAGTTATCATCACAATCAGACATTAATGATAGTATGTATATTGTTAAAACATGCGGGATCCTTATGGTACCTCTCCTTCGAGTAGTATTTTCCTGGAGTTGAGAACAAGGTGGCAGTTCGGTCAATTAACAGTAAATCTTGCAGTGTACATTTGGGGCTTGAAAGCCACATGCAGTTACTAGGGAAAGGAACTTCTCAAAGCACTTACTGGGCCCAAGAATATCTCCCACCATGTGCAGACAATACGTTCGGTTGAAGAGGCGAAAAACGGTCTACCTGGACCTACCTGCTAGGCGCCTCTTGCCACAACAGGAGTCGGGGGCACAAGAGAAATACAGGTCGCCCAGCCAATGTATTACGACAGCACTGTAAACCCGTTTTTGGACAGGGATGGAGGCCACACAAATTTGCGAGTTTCCACGAAGAAAGCAGTGTGGTACTGACGTTATCGAGGGAACCGTGAGGTTGTGTTGAACCTTCGCCTGCAGAGTTTTCTGGGGAGCCTCCGGCCTTCAAAATAATTTTAGAAGGAATGCAACATTTATGGCGGGTCTCTCTCTCTCTCTGCACAGGAATGAGCGAGTCAGGGCTTGGCTGATACTCCTGAAAGGAGATGAATATTGTTAACTTTAATTAAGATTGGCCGATGATTAGAGCACATGAGTTAGAGGGGAGACATGGAACTCATAGAGTTTGTGACTGGCATGAAGTCCTTGTGGGGTTTGTTGGGGGAGTCCTTTTGTGGAGTTTAGTGAGGTTTGATGGGAAATGAAGGGGAGAGAAACTTGGTCTCCCGATTCAGACTGCTTGTTGGAATGGGTCTTCTGGTTCAGACTCTGGGCAGATATAGGTCTCCAGAGTCAGACTCCGGGAAGGAGTCAGACTCCGGGCAGGGAAGGATTCTGATCTTGACTTGTGTTGTAAGTTGGTTGCACTAGGGACACTTACCCTGGGGGTGATTTTGCCCTAGCACTGACCTTGATTGGGGAGGACTTGGTTGTACCGATAGTTCAGACCGCTTATTCGTGACAGCTCTGCCGCTCTGACGTTTGACGTCCTTGTGTGCACTGCCATGTAAGTGAGTCAAATTGGTCCATGGTATGAACGGCGAACGGGAATATCACACGCTGGAATCTGCCGAGATTTCAGGGCTCTGTTGCAGAGCAATTGCGGCCATCTAACAGATCACCAGCCGTGAGTGTGCATATTTCGTAGCCACGATAGAGAATTACAGGCGCCGTGTATCACTGCCCTGCAGACACTTGGACCAGGACCACCGCCTGAGACAGCGCTGCACATCGAGGAAATGGGGATTTTATTGCTACTGCGGCTTGTTAGGGTATAACAGATCACTGTGTCGCCACTTGTTCTCAGCTATACCAGTGTAGTATAACTTCTTTGTAGAATAAATCCATCAAGGTCAAGTCGTTGTTAGATAATTTAGGATTGTGTTATCCATATTTTGAGCCAGAGTAAACAGTTCAATCAGAGAAATGTTAGTCTTTGCCAACCAGCCGCCACACAGGATTGTTAACTGTTCATCGTATATTCGTGCTGCCATCAGACGTTCTTTTTGTCATCATTGTTAACATGAACTTTGTCCAATTTTTGATCAATAAACTTGTGCAATAATTCTTATAAAAAAATCGATCCCGTGCTGCCTTATTAATCACCCATCAACACAGTTAACAAAATTAATGACAGGGCTACCAGTTCATTAATACTGTTTCAGCTTTCAAGGTCATTTAGATACTGATTACTGTGCTAAACTCTAATGCAAGCTATCAACAACAAACACAGTTAAAGGGCAAATCCAATTTAGCAGACCCGTGGGGCAGGGAGTGAAGCGGAATGGTTACTGGCTAAAGTGATTGCGGTCAGTGCAGTAGCTCAGTGTCGTCTGTCGACTTCTAAAACACACCGCAAGTCCAGTGTAGTGATTAGGGTAGAAGAGGAACATCAGTAAAATCCAAACAAAGGTAATGGAATGTAGTTGAATTAAATCAGGTGATGCTGAGGAAATTAGATTAGGAAACGAGACACCTAGAGTAATAAATGAGTTTTCCTGTTCGGGCAGTAAATTAACTGATGGTGGCGAAAGTAGAGGAGATATAAAATGTCGACTGGCAATGTCAAGAAAAATGTTTCTGAAGAAATTTGTTAACACTGAGTATAGATTTAAGTGAGGGGAAGTCTTTCCTAAAGTATTTGTGTGAAGTGTAGCCATATATGGAAGTGAAACATGAGCGATAATTGGTTTGGACAAGAAAGGAATAGAAGTTTTTGAAATGCGGTGCTACAGAATACTGCTGAAGATCAGATGGATAGATCACATGACTAATGAGAAGGTACTGAACAGAACTGAGGAGCAAAGAAATTTGTGGGACAACCTGACTAGAAGAAGGGGTCACAATTGGTAGGACGCTTTCTGAGACGTGTTCAAGGGAAGTTCGGGGGGTAAAAATCGCAGTGGGAGATCAAGAGGTGAATACAGTAAGGAGATTCAGAAGGCTATTAGTTGTAACGACCCACACAGGTGAAGAGGCTTGCGCGGGATAGAGCAGCATGGAGGGCTACGGCAAACCAGTCTTTGGACTGAAGACCATAACAACAACAATATCGAATCGCATCCTACCAGTACCATAATCTTCTTTCTAAAAATATCCCAACCCACCGCTTGACACGATTATCCCCTGCGCGATAAAGCCTTATTGGATGATCAGCGGTAAAATACATGGACGCAAAAATATAGCAACATCAGGAAAGGGTGTGCAACTATAAACGAAAGTTGGTAGGCTGTTTCTACAAAATGACATCTATTCAAATTTGGCGCCAGTCGTTTAAGAGTAGCTATAGTAGCGCTACTATGAGAATGCAGATCAGGTTTGCTTTATGTACACACTAACTTGAGCGTTAGTTACCTTTGAGATTAGATGTAGTGGGTGGATGTTCATGTGACAAAGATGCCGTTATCAACACTTCACCGAGTTTGAACATGGTCGTGTAACAGTGCTACGAGAAGCTGTATGTTCCTTCTGCGATATTACATAAAGACATGACAAGATTGCTGGCAGCGATGATCACGAGAATATGCGGTCGCATTGGACCAGGTTCCGGACAGAACAGCTCCGAGCCATACTCCCTGTAGCGTGCATTCCACTGACGCCGAATGACCACCATTTGCGACTTCAGTGGTGTCAAGCGAGAGCTCAATGGAGGACGAGGTAGTGTTCTATTGTGTTTCCTGATGAAAGCTGGTCCTGCCTCGGTGCCAGTAATGGCCGTGTGTTGGATAGAAGAAGGCCATTTGAGGGCGTGCAGCCAACCTGTCTGCGTGCTAGGCAAACTGGACATTCACCAGGAATTATGGTCCGGGGTGCAAATTTGAATGACGACTGGAGCACATGGTTATCCCATGTCCCTTAATGCAAATTTGTATTTGAATGTAGGATTCGACGTGTTGAGCTGCCTTTGCTAAACAGCATTCCAGGGGGTGTTTTCCAGGCAGATAACTATCGCCAACATAACGCCGTTGTAACCCAACGTGCTATATAATGTGTCGACATGTTACCTTGGCCTGCTCTATCAGCAGATCTGTTTCCAATCAACCATATATGGGACATCATTGGACGCCAACACCAGCGTCATCCAGAACCAGCCTTAACCGTCTCTCTAATGACCGACCAAGTACAACAGGCATGGAACTCCATCCCACAAACTGCCATCCGCCACCTGTACAAAACAACATATGCACTTTTGCATGCTTCCACTCAACATTCTGGCAGTTACACTGGTCATCAATGTAACAGCGTTTAACATAAGCATTGACTTATCTCGCACTTACATTAACCTTTGATCTTGCAATATTGATCACTTACATACGAGGAGCGTTTGAAAAGTCCGTCCAATGAGATGACAGCAGTCAGATTCTTTATCAAGCTTCTAAACGTATTCGCCTCACACTCACACACACACACACACACACACACACACACACACACACACACGCAAAATCCGATATCCTCATGTGAGACTCTTGTCCAACAGCAACCTCGCGATGCGAATCAAGAAAATAGTTACGCATGAAACATATGTATGTTGTGAACAACAAACAAAATCATATTGCGAGTGTGCACTTCCTGTATCAGCGAAGCTACTTATATGCATCTCACCGTCCTGCAAACATAAATCTGCACCATTTCGACAGCAAACGCGATCTTCCAACACGGCGGGTCACACGAGGGCTTACTTTAAGGGGAGACTCCCTTCAAAAAATTAAACTTTCTTCTGCTTTGTCGATTTATACCGAATTTTTACATCATGTCTGTCAGTAAATGTGTAGCAATACCCAAGTTTTGAAGTCCGGAACTTAATTGGTTTTTGAGCTTTAAATTTTTAACACGATTCTTAACAGTATTTTTGAAAACCATCTCTTGGTACTCAGACCTCAATTTTCACATTGCAGGCTTTCTAGGAACATTCACAAGACATTGTTCTACACTTCTTTGCATTCATTTTATGAGAAATGTTAGAAATCTACTTTTCTCGAGTTTGAAACAAATTTTAAGTACTTGTCTATACATGTGATAATAAACCAGACAAAATACATTTTTGATAATATTCAGGCATGGAAGTTTCCACATACTTCAAGACTACTTTCTGCAAAAATTTCATTGACATTGGTTAATATTTGGAATAAGAAAGTTGGCACAGAGGTTAGAAAGAACTAACTTACTGAAAAATGGATTTTAAAATTTAATTAAATAGTGAGTGCTAATACAAGACACACACCGATTAAAATTCACCAGCACCGTACGTTTTCCCTTCCTGATCCTGTATGTCGTCATCTTCTTTCAATTTCAAGACCAGGGTGGTCTTTTCCTTGAATTTGTCATTCTCCAGATTGCATCTTGTGAACTTCAGTATTAGTCGTTGATGTCTAGAAAAGCTGATCTTCTTGGGGCAGGGGAGACGAGGGATAGTAAAGGAGTTCTCTGATTCCTGCTTTCTGCAGTTCTGAAATACCGCCGGCCGCGGTGACCGAGCGGTTCTAGGCGCTTCAGTCTGGCACCGCGCTGCTGCTACGGTTGCAGGTTCGAATTCTGCCTCGAGCATGGATGTGTGTGATGTCCTTAGGTTAGTTGGGTTTAAGTAGTTCTAAGTCTAGGGGACTGATGACCTCAGATGTTAAGTCCCATAGTGCTCACAGCCATTTGAATCTTTTTTTTTTTTTTTTAAATATCTCATATCGAACTGGGAAACATCTTCTACACGACCCAAGAGTATCTTTTCTTTGCCTTTCGGATACGTGGACCAGATGACACTGTGCACACTTTCATTTGAATTTTGTGTCTTGCCATCAAACCATCTTGCCAGCAGTGCATGAGATGCAAGTCTCTGACAGACAGGTATTGTCTTAACCAGTCTGGCATTTGTCAGTGTGCCACAGCCCCTTGAGTAGCCCATGTTTCAAATATTTCGTAGCTGCTACTCACCATATAGCGGAGATGCTGAGTCACAGGTAGGCACAACAAAAACATTTTCACAATTAAAGCTTTCAGCTGTTGGCCATTGTCAACAATACACACACACACACACACACACACACACACACACACACACACACACAAACCCAACTCGCATACATGACTGCAGTCTCAGGCAACTGAAACTACACAGCGAGCAGCAGCACTAATGCATGATGGGAGTGGCGACTGGGTTGGGATAAAGATGCGGCTGGGGCAGGGAGGAGAAGGATGGGGGTGGTGGACAGTGAAGTGCTGTGGGTTAGGTGGTGGGCAGGGGAGAGGTGGAGAGGGGGGAAGTAGCGGAAAAGGAGAGAAATAAAAAGACTGTCTATGGTGGTGGAATGACGGCTGTGTAGCGCTGGAATGGGAACAGGGAAGGGGCTTGATGGGTGAGGACAGTGACTAACGAAGGTTGAGGCCAGGAGAGTTATGGGAATGTAGGATGTATTGCAGGGAAAGGCCGGCCGAAGTGGCCGTGCGGTTAAAGGCGCTGCAGTCTGGAACCACAAGACCGCTACGGTCGCAGGTTCGAATCCTGCCTCGGGCATGGATGTTTGTGATGTCCTTAGGTTAGTTAGGTTTAACTAGTTCTAAGTTCTAGGGGACTAATGACCTCAGCAGTTGAGTCCCATAGTGCTCAGAGCCATTTGAACCATTTTGCAGGGAAAGTTCCCAAGTGCAAAATTCAGAAAAGCTGGCGTTGGTGGGAAGGATCCGTGTGGCACAGGCTGTGAAACAGTCGTAGAAATCAAGGATATGTTTGTCAGCGTGTTCAGCAACAGGGTGATCCACTTGTTTCTTGGCCACAGTTTGTCAGTAGCCATTCATGCAGACAGACAGCTTGTTAGTTGTCATGCCTACACAGAATGCAGCACAGTGGTTGCAACTTAGCTTGTACACCTCATGACTGTCTTCACAGGTAGACCTGCCTTTGGTGGATAGCTGATGTTAGTGACCAGACTGGAGCAGGTGGTGGTGGGAGGATGTATGGGACGGGTATTTCGTCTAGGTCTATTACAGGGGCATGAGCTATGAAATAAGGGATTGGGAGCAGGGCTTGTGTAAGGATTGACGAGTATATTGTGTAGGTTCGGTGGCTGGTGGAATACCACTGTGGGAGGGATGGGAAGGATAATGGGCAGGACATTTCTCATTTCACGGCACAACGAGAGGTAATCGAAACCTTGGTGGAGAATGTAATTCAGTTGCTCCACTCCTAGGTGGTACTGATTTATGAGGGGACGCTCCTCTGTGGCTGTATGGTGGGACATTGGGAGATGGTGGGAGACTGGAAAGATAAGGCATGGGAAATTCGTTTTTGTACAAGGTTGGGAGGATAATTATAGTCAGTGAAGGCTTCAGTGAGACCCATATATTTCGAGAGGGACTGCTCGTCACAGCAGATGCGATGACCATGGGTGGCTAGGCTGTATGGAAGGGACTTAATGATATGGAATGCTGTCGAAGTGGAGGTACTGCTGGTGGTTAGTAGGTTTGATGGGGTTGGAGGTACTGATGTAGCCATCTTTGAGGTGGAGGTCAACATCTTGGACCAGGTGCAGCAAATGGGGGAGAAGTTTTTGAGGTTCTGGAAGAATGTGGATAGGGCGTCGTCACCTTCGATCCAGATAGCAAAGATGTCATCAATGAGTCAGCATCAGGTGAGGGGCTTAGAATTCTGGGTGTTTAGGAAGGATTCCTCTAGATGTCCCATGAATAGATTGGCATTAGATGGTGCCATGCAGGTGCTCATAGCCATACCCCGGATTTGTCTGAAGGTATTGCCTCCAAAGGAGAAGTAGTTGTGGGTGGGATATTGTTGGTCATGGCGACAAGAAGGGGGGTTGTTGGATGGAATCCGTTGGGCGTTGGGAAAGGTAGTGTTCGATAGCGGTAAGGCCTTGGGCGGTAGGAATGTCAGTGTACAGGGGGGTAGTGGCGTCAATAGTGACGAGCAGAGCACCGTGTGATAGAAGGGTCAGATCTCTTATATAGGAGGTAGGTTCTGGATTGTGCCTACCTGTGACTCAGCATATCCGCTGTATGGTGCGCAGCAACTTTCCTTCTCATAATATTGCTACATTCCATCCTGGATTTTCCACTGTTTAAAATATTTCCTAGACATACACGTAATTCGCATACAGAGAATTCGTTTTGGGATCTAACAGTAAACTATCCGTTAAAACGTTTTTGAACGTAATTGAAGATTGAAGAACGAGTGCCTCACCTTAAATTCATGCTGTAGGATTCTCAGGGATGGGGAGGTGGGGGGAGGTAGCAAGTTCAGTGACCTGATCGGTCAAATCATACAGAACTGAAAGAAGACCTCCTGGATACCTCACAGACTACCCGAAAGGTAGCTAAGTTGTTCTTAATCGATACTAGGTACAGAATTGCATCTTTGTAGCAACCCTTTGCTAACTACTACGCGAAAATAACCGAACTGTGAAAATATCAAGTTAAACATTGGAAGTTCGAACAACCAGTTTTCAAACTATATCCTCGTTTCTATGTCACTGGTAAGATCATTTGAAAAGGACTTCAGCGAAACAGTAACAAGGCAACATCGCCGCAAACCAGTGTTCCGGCAACAGGACAAGAGGTCCCAGAAACGTCTGCCCTGCTATACCAAATGTAAGCGAGTACATAGCCTAAGCAAGGTTCCTGCGTTTACTTGTGCGACTGAAGCCCATTAGTCTGTATTTTGCTTTTGCAGCCATAGGACAACACGCTGGTGAAGCTATCCAGACTTTCACGATCTGTAAGACAGTCGAAAACGAAGAAACGGTTTCGTTTATGGCGAATGTCGCCAAACTGCGGTGCGGTGCGGTTGTATGCTGAAAGCTGTCCTGATCATGCCAACCCCACACGATCTAACATTTCAAACGCGCCATAAATTTTGAAGAAACTTGAAATGTGTATAACAATAAGCCACATCAAAACACAACAGAAAGTGGTAGCTTAGAGTCGTGTGGTTGAAGTTGGAGATGTGAAAATTCGGCCCTGCGTCTGCGTCTGCGTCTGCATCTGCGTCTCCAAAATATTGAGTTAAGAATTAAATGACTATTAAATGAAACAAAATCAGAATTAATGCGGTTTACTCTGTTAATGAATACATTTGACAAACGATGATATTGTTCTACTATTATCTTGTCACATAAGATAAAGGGTCCGGGGAACATTCTGATAGCCGTGTAAATGAAGCACCTGCAAATGCGAAGTTGAACCACGATTGTTGTGACGCTAATAGACAAGATAGATATTACCTAAGATGGGAATGCGTTGAACCTGCAGTCGGAGTTGAAAGCAAGCTGGTCAGTGAATCTGAATGCATGTCTTGAAAGTGAAGCTAGAAGCTATGAAGTAATAAAAAAATAGCGTTAATGTATCCCACGTATCGCCTCGCTGTTACAACTCGATCTTCCCACCGAAAATTGTAGGTGGAGGCGGCAGTGCCTACAGTGTCAGTCATTAGCGGCACACTAAATAACCCTCGCCAACAGCTAAGTGCACCTCAGCCCGAAATCTTTTAAACATTTGCTCTGGTGACACCGCAACCCAGGTCTTGGAGATCAAGATGGAGCGGTGAATCCTCTCTACGAAGAAGTAGGTTTATATTGAGTGTTCGCTAAAAGGGAAACGCATTTCCAGATTTTAGATCATTACTGTATTCTAACAGGTAAAAATCTTCCTTATTAAACTCTCTTCACCTTCGCAGGGTGATTAACCAGTAACGCACATCCAACTGTTTAACACTAAAAAAGGCATCTCACTCCCTCTCGTCGGCACAGTTGAGTTTCTCTCTCGTTCATATTAGCCAATACTGGTAGTTCTTTCCTTGCATAATCATTTGTTCTTTGTGATGTCAATGTCCAGCAGCGTCTCACGCCTAGAAAGTGTCCCAAAATTGCGGGTTCCCACACCAATTTTCAGATAGCAACTGCGACATCCGGCGCTTTCTGGGGAAAATACAGCTTTCTATGTTTTGTGTACTGAAGTGCCTTCTTGGACTTTTCTAAGAACAGCGTTCCTTTTCATTTCAGTTCTGGGTTGTAGAAATGGTCCTGGCTGTGGCCTTGCACCACAGGAGGTCTTATCTGTGTTTGCCTCGGTGCCTCTGGTGTCCATTGGCCGCACTCCAGTGACATGCGAGATACTAACCTGTGCGTCTCCCATCGTTCTTTCCAATTTGTGTGGTGGCCTGCGTGACTCCACGGCGCTGTCGCCTCATTCCAGTCTGCTTTCAGCGTCCTCGCACTTAAACAGGGTGAACATCATTAAAACCGACGAACTGCAGGGACAGAAGCCTAACTGGAAATGGAGGAAAAATGGTCCAATGAACCTGTATCCGGAAATGCGTCGTCGTCACGGTAGATTGTGCTGACTAATGACAGTTTCTCTGACCACGTGCCGTGTGTTCATTGTGTGTTGCAGGGTGTGTGATTTGGCAGCTTGCTCTAAACAGCAAACTGATCCGGTATTCATGTCAAGAACAAGCCGAGATGGTGTTTGTGTATGGCCCAGCAGACGGAAACGTTCGAGAGACAGCAATTATACAGGGTGGTCCATTGATCGTGACCGGGCCTAATATCTCGCGAAATAAGCGTCAAACGAAAAAACTACAAAGAACGAAACTCGTCTAGCTTGAAGGGGTAAACCAGATGGCGCTATGGTTGGGTCGCTAGATGGCGCTGCCGTAGATAAAACGGATATCAACTGTGTGTGTGTTTTTTTAAAATAGGAAACCCCATTTTTATTACATATTCGTGTAGTACGTAAAGAAATATGAATGTTTTAGTTGGACCACTTTTTCCGCTTTGTGATAGATTGCGCTGTAATAGTCACAAACATACGGCTCACAATTTTAGACGAACAGTTGGTAACAGGAAGGTTTTTTTAAATTATAATACAGAACATAGGTACGTTTTAATATTTTATTTCGCTTGTTTCAATGTGATACATGTACAATTGTCAACTTATCATTTCTGAGAACGCACGGTGTTACAGCGTGATTACCTGTGAATACCACATTAATGCAATAAATGCTCAAAATGATGTCCGGTAACCACAATGCATTTGGCAGTACGTGTAACGACATTCCTCTCAACAGCGAGTAGTTCGCCTTCCGTAATGTTCACACACGCATTGACAATGTGCTGACGCATGTTGTCAGGCGTTGTCGGTGGATCACGATAGCAAATATCCTTCAAGTTCCCCCACTTTCCCGGGACGTCAGATACGGTGAACGTGCGGGCCATGGTATGGTGCTTCGACAACCAATCCACCTGTCATGAAATATGCTATTCAATACCACTTGAACCGCACGCGAGCTATGTGCTGGACATCCATCAAGTTGGAAGTACATCGCCATTCTATCATGCAGTGAAACATCTTGTAGTAACACCGGTAGAACATTACGTAGGAAATCAGCATACGTTGCACCATTTAGATTGCCATCGATAAAATGGGGGCCAAGTATCCTTCCTCCCATAATGCCGCACCATACATTAACCCGCCAAGGTCGCTGATGTTCGACTTGTCGCAGCCATCGTGGACTTTCCGTTGCCCGGTAGTGCATATTATGCCGGTTTACGTTACCGCTGTTGGTGAATGACGCTTCGTCGCTCAATAGAACGCGTGCAAAACATCTGCCATCGTCCCGTAATTTCTCTTGTGCCCAGGGGCAGTACTGCACACGACGTTCAAAGTCGTTCAAAATGGCTCTGAGCACTATGGGACTTAAGATCTATGGTCATCAGTCCCCTGGAACTTAGAACTACTTAAACCTAACTAACGTAATGACATCACACAACACCCAGTCATCACGAGGCAGGGAAAATGCCTGCCCCCGCTGGGAATCGAACCCGGGAACCCAGGCGTGGGAAGCGAGAACGCTACCGCACGACCACGAGCTGCGGACTTTCAAAGTCGTCGCCATGCAATTACCGGTGCATAGAAATATGGTACGAGTGCAATCGATGTTGATGTAGCATTCTCAACACCGACGTTTTTGAGATTCCCGATTCTGGCGCAATTTGTCTGGTACTGATGTGCGGATTAGCCGCGACAGCAGCTAAAACACCTATTTGTGCATCATCATTTGTTACAGGTCGTGGTTGACGTTTCACATGTGGCTGAACAGTTCCTGTTTCCTTAAATAACGTAACAATCCGGCGAACGGTCCGGACACTTGGATGATGTCGCCCAGGATACCGAGCAGCATATACAGCACACCCCCGTTGTGCATTTTGATCACAGTAGCCATACATCAACACAATATCGACCTTTTACGCAATTGGTAAAAGGTCCATTTTAACACGGGTAATGTATCACGAAGCAAATACCGTCCGCACTGGCGGAATGTTACGTGATACCACGTACTTACACGTTTGTGACTATTACAGCTCCATCTGTCGCAAAGCGAAAAAAGTGGTCCAACTAAAACATTTCTTTACGTACTACACGAATATGTAATAAAAAATGGGGTTTCCTATGCAGAAAAATGCAGTTGATATCCGTTTGACCTAGCGGGCCAACCATGGCGCCATCTGGTTTCCCCCTTCTAGCTAGACGAGTTTCGTTGTTTGCAGTTTTTTCGTTTGATGCTTATTTCGTGAGATATTTTGCACGATCGCTATCAATGGACCTCCCTGTATACTCTCACAAACAGCAACCACATCACACAACATTTCAAGCCTATTTTGGATATCTGTGTGATCACGGGTAGTTTCAGACAGACGAACGTGCAGGGAGGGGACGTACTGTGCGTTCACCAGGTCTGGAGGACCAGGCTGTAGAAGGTATTGAGACGAACCCCAGAGAAAGCTTTATGCAAGTGGCCCGCCAACACGGTGTTAGCCAAAGTACGATTACGACTATGCTGCATGACAACCGCTACTATCCGTACCACCTATAGTCGCATGCAGTCCACGTTGACAATTTTTTGCCGGCCACGGTGGGCGTGCGGTTCTAGGCGTTTCAGTCCGGAACCCCGCGACTACTATGGTTGCAGGTTCGAATCCTGCCTCGGGCATGGATGTGTTTGATGTCCTTAGGTTGGTTAGGTTTAAGTAGTTCTGAGTTCTAGGGGACTGATGATCTCAGATATTAAGTTCCATAGTGCACAGAGCCATTTTTTTGAAAATTTGTTGTGACGTGGGTGCCATGCAGCTATGTACGATTTTCCTGCACGATATGTTGTTGTTACATGCACACCGTCCATTTTCGGACACCTGTCCACAGGACATTTCTATCTCCTTTCCCAACCAGGAATCCGCCCGTGCCATTTATCGGTTTTACTGTTGTCCATCCTGTGTATGGCATGCAAATTCAACTAAATGAGCAAATGAAGAGTAAATTAAATGTAAACGTAGGCTTCCGTAGTCGATGTCGCATTCAACAAACATCCTGAAGGAGGCGGCTTGCAATAGTCGTCAAAACGTCGGGATTTTACAGTTGACGATGCGGCCTCAAACCCAGAAGGATTTTATTGACTGAAGAGTAAATTACTCTTGTCATCTGTTGACAATTACGAGTAAAGTTGATATATCACATTTCTCGGCATTGATTAATTAATCCAATCGAATGGATATTGGCATTACGATTTTACATACGTTATGGAATTGTTTGAGTAAAACCGTCCGTAATAAAACTAATGAGAGAAGTACTACTAACGTTTTAAAAATGGTAAGAGATTATCTAAATATTGCTACAAGGCAGCTTCAGTGTGAGTGGGATCAGCAAAATGAGTGTAGTACGAATACTGCGTTCGAACGCATTTTATCATTCCAAATTTTACTTCTTCAATGGAATGACTGTCAAAATCGGTTACAGCAACCCAGTGATTGAGAGGTATGAAGAGGGTATGGGTCAGATATCAGGGATATTATCGGATTGCCCATTTGGTTCATTCCCATATAGACTGCGAGGACTATGCTGCGTGGATACGCATTGCCAAAAATCAAGGCAACTGCAGAATTCTGCTTTCGAATGTCACTCGATTTTAATGCAAGTCTCAGAGCAAAGTGTGTTTTATGATCCATCTCAGATGTTGAGGATGATGCTAGTACCGAAGAATCGACGTAAGCGTATCTCCGTTGCCACAAAATTCAGTCCCCATTATTTTTCATACAGACTGCGTTTGTCTGAACTTCCACCACTTCGGCAAACTTGAACACCAATGCACTGTCTGCCATTTTAATTCCACAATAACGAAAGATATTCGTATTTTATTACGAATCTTGAACAGCCCAATCGCACTGAAAATATATTCACTGACCGTAACTCAAACGTGAGGGGAGTGCTAGTTACGTCCGTTTTCTGTTTTTGTCGCTTAAGGAGCTAATAACAACAGCGCGAGGAACTTCGGCAATTCGTGCTCGTAGGCGTCACGCAAGCCATTGTTGAGCTTAAGAAATATTGCGAACAGTCATATTTTCTAGACAGTCAATGGTTCCTTTTGAAATCTGTATTATACTTGCTCACTATGGGTGGTGCCCTGGCGTAGTGAGTAAGAAAGCAGTTTCCGATCATATGGCTTTCGTAAAGTACAATATTTCTTAGCGCTTTTCATTGTGCCCTGTTCAAGCACCAAGGCTAAGAAATGATCTTCGTGCTACATTTACATCAATATTAGTGTCCTACCGAGCTACCAAGTGCGTAAGTAACTGTATTGGTAAAGCACTGCGTGTGGGAGAGGAGGTACCAGAGTTGTGTCTGATACATGTAAAGTTTTATACTTTATTCCGTTTGGCATACGGTCGGTGTCACATAGAACAAAATATGAAAAAATATGCAAATATACAAGTTCCAGTGTCAGAAATAATTCATATAATATGATTAATAAATATAAAGGACAATTTTTTATTCTGTTTTTCTCCTTTGTGGTTCGTGAAATTTTGCAAAATATGTCACGCAGAATCCAGTTACAAAACAACTGTTCGAAATTACTCATTTGTATCCAAATGTCTACAGCTAATAAGTGCCCGTCCGACTTATGTATAGGATTCGCTTTTGAAATTGTGTTTCACTTGTAATACGGGTAGCGAGAAACACTGACATGTTCATTTGATCAAATTTAAGGCACCGTGATATCATTCAAATAGCATAAATCCAGATACACACACAAACAGATCTTACATGTCCTGTTAAACTGACGACTTAGAACTCGTACCACCTATATATGGAACATATAGCTAACTAAATCAAATACCATATTGTTACTGTGTATAATGAGTGTTTGAGACGGCTCTTGTGTATCCGTTAGGCTTCGTTACGATTCACGTTTTCATAATTTTGCAATCCATACTGTCCTACAATGTGTTTTATGCATCTTTGCGAATACCATGAGCCGTATAAAATTTCTACAGATCGCTGTAGAAATGTGTTATGGAACATTTTAAGTAAACATCTTCCGTGGCAGTTATTATGTGACAATTATTAGTTGGATTTTTTTCTGCCTTAAGTATACTGTAACTGAAAGAGGTATTACACCAGACGAGTTTCGATGATGCGTTGTTAATAAAACCGAAACGTGGGTGGCTTAACACGCTTTTTAAATTGTGATGTGGTTAAGATGCAAACTAAAAAGTAACTGACATGAATAGATCATTTAAGCATCAAGCCATATTCTCGCCCAGTCACTCGTGGTCTGCCGCTCAGGAAATGTCATTTATTATTTATTTGGGAATGTTCCTTATTCCTGTTAAGTACCTTCGAATATCTCTATCGGAATTGGAAATACAGTCACATTTCTCTGCCCTTTATCGGAGTATTCGCTATAGAAATCATTTGTGACTAGCTATAACTAAAACTGTGAGCCGAACTGTGACTCGAGCCCGGCTCCGTGGCTTTCGCGGGCAGTCCTCTACCAGCTGCTCAGCGTTTTGCTTCTACTCCCACCCCCGTAGCATAAGACCACACTATCAAGAAACGCACACAAATTCCAACTTGTCACTCGTTTCTACCATACCAGCCAACTGGAAACCCTTATCAAGTTCGCATCAGGTCTAACGCGAGTGTGACTCACTAGGAATGAAGAGGAAAGCTTGTTCACAAGATAAATATATCATCTGAAAATACTGTTGGGCAGAGATCCTAATGGACGTAACAGATATTATCTCATACAACGAGGATAGCAAATTGATAATTTATTGGACTCACACTGAAAGTCTTGGAAGTATTACAAGGATCCCGTGTAACGGATAATCCGCGTTATGTCGTAACATTCAGTGGTTCATAAAGCGACCGTTCTTATATATAGGTCATAACCAGTTTAAAGAACGCGGAACTGTAGCCCGTAACTCATATGCCCATTGTGTACCCTGCTCCGTTCTTATTTATTCTCTAAGATTGGTGTCTCATTGTGCTAGTACAATTACGATTCTCTTCACTGCATTTGCGTTAGTACTGCACTCACGCAGGAAAATATATTTGCTCATTATTTTTTCTGTATACCTTCAATGACTTTGGTGTTTTGCGAGATATCTCTCCATTCGCAATGGCTGTATGCACTACGTACTGTCTGCGTCGAGTGGAACACCTCGACTGAAGCTTGAGAAATATCCTGACACAGCACGGACGTTTCCAAGAAAACTGTAATTGCCGTAAGCTACGTAGATAGCGGCTTTGGTATTGTATGCCCATAGTCTGCTTGCACATTGCTTGTCGAATTGCTCATGATGTCAAATATCATATACATATCTCCTGGCATTCTTTGTAGAAGAGGCTTTAGGTTGAAGTGTTAAATTTAAATGCTGAACTATTTTTGGAGAAATGCTAAGTATTGGTGGCGCCAAATGACATAACTTGATCTATGGATTGCAATCTATGGATCCCGCAGAGAGTAGTCCGTGGGCTGTGAAAAGACGGTGAGGATGTTCATATTTTTTAAACGCAGAGCGATGAAGTTACTTAGCATCATGAAATATTATTGTATTACAGTATTAAATACGATACAAAATAAATTATAACATCAATTTTAGGAGTAAATAATCGCCAGTGGAGTAGAAGGAGTTGCTCAAAAGGAAGTTCTTTAATTCACTCCGGAAATTGACATTACCTGCATCACATTTAGTATGTACTGGCATTCCTTGTATAAGTGGTTTTTGGTCGTAGTGTTATATGTAACTGCTGAACTATTTTTGGAGAAATGAGTATTGGTGACGCCAAATGATATAAATTAATACATATCTTGTGAACAATGACGAGTAGTAATTTGTTGATAGACTTTGATGATAGTACTATACGCTCCACTTTAAGATTCAAGAGTTTCTTCAGAGCTGGAGAGATGTAGAGACCGGAAAGAGTTTGTGTAGGACTCAACTACTGAGGTGCTAGTTTATCGATATCCAAGGGTAAACTGAAAACTTCTCGGCGTACCAGTGGAAGGCGTAAAATACAGTTTCAGATTTTTTTTTCACAAAGTGTTCACGAAGACCAGTGTGTCCCTCTCAGTGATACTGCGGTACCATTAAACATTCCATAATACAGTTCTTCGGAAGGCACGGTAACAACAGCGGCGTGGTAACACTTGGTTTAAGGAAAGCACTGATCGGGGAGGAAAAGTGTGAGCTGGGGGAGAGAGAAATCAGCAAGGAAGCTAAACCACTAGAGCACACATAAACTATTAGAGCATACATAGAGTTGTTATAATTAAACTTTCACGGCTTGTGAGGACTCTCATGAAAAACACGTGATCGTAGGGTAATGAAACTCATTTGTATAGACATGCGGAAGAGTAATAACAAATACCATTGAAAGAAAAATATTTTAATTTGCACATGAGAGGGTAACATTTATTAACTGCGTGCAACAGCGTGTACGTCCGAGTTACAAACGTTGCTTCATGTGACAACAATCTGTATCCAAGACAGTGTGGAATCGTACTAGAGATTGCCCGAAACTTATCAGGTGGGGTGGTTCAAAAAAAAAATGGTTCAAATGGCTCTGAGCACTATGGGACTCAACTGCTGTGGTCATCAGTCCCCTAGAACTTAGAACTACTTAAACCTAACTAACCTAAGGACATCACACACATCCATGCCCGAGGCAGGATTCGAACCTGCGACCGTAGCAGTCGCACGGTTCCGGACTGCGCGCCTAGAACCGCGAGACCACCGCGGCCGGCAGGTGGGGTGGACCGTCGATTATTCACTGTCGTGACACAGCTTATGCACTTCTTCAATATCGTATTTTATGAGTCCAGCATTCTCATTCTTTGGAACAGTAACTTCTTCATCAATGTGTGACGCACTCGGCTGTTGACCTCTCCCAGGAGCAATTCTTAGATCGCCACTTAATTCTAACTTCCGAATCGTGTTCTTCAACGTCGATGTGGAAAGAGGAGGTCTCTGTATTCCTTAAGGCGTCGATAGACGAGAAGAGCAGCAGCGCTATTACTGTTGTTTTAGCAAAACAGTTTTATGAGTAACGCCCTGCTCACATTCTCCAGACCCACTTGTCTGCAACTGTACTGCACATTAGTATTGTGTCGGCGTACCAGTGCCGCCCTCTAACGAAAAATCACGACACTAACACTAATATCCATGCTTTACTCCAGCACTTCATAAAGCGGTATCCAATTTTCTACACAGTGACATCACAATGTTCTCCGCTCATGTGATAAATTCTTGCCAGATTAATTTTCGCTGGCCGCAGTGGTCGAGCGGTTCTAGCTGCTTCAGTCTGGAACCGCGCGACCGCTACGGTCGCAGGTTCGAATCCTACCTCGGGCATGGATGTGTGTGATGTCCTTAGGTTAGTTAGGTTTAACTAGTTCTAAGTTCTAGGGGACTTATGACCTCAGATGTTAAGTCCCATAGTTCTCAGAGGCATTTGAACCATTAATTTTAACTCATACAACTTGCATAAGCACTTTCGATTGCTGTTTTAGTTCGTGATGAATAATAATGAATACAGTCACGCCGTAGCTAAATCCCTTGATTCACACGTGTGGTGGTTCTCAGCTCTGAAGCAGCCGACCTGAATCTTATTTGAAATTTGAGACTGTCAGAGTGTTCACTGGATCTGACCCCTGCGACAGATTAGGTGCACTGTGGGTTGAGCTCTTTACCTTTAGGGCAATGGCATACGTAAAGTTAGGCAGTCAGGGTCCTTGCCCAAGGCGCCCTTTCCATAGGGTCGTGTCTTTTTGTGACATTCGAAAAAAATAAAGGGCATAAAAAGGAGAAGAGGGCTGGAAAGTCTAGAGGGAGAAGAAGAAGAAGAAGAAGAAGAAGAAGAAGAAAATGGAAGAGGACTGGACAATAGTATAATGAGAATGGGGCAGAGCGATATGTGGAAGAGAATCATGAGATTTGGACTGGTCTGTGTTGAGCTGCGTTTCCACAAGACCCCCTCTTAATGACTCCATGATCGCAGCTGTTTGTGTCTTCTTTGCAGCTGCTTTGGTGGAATCACTATCGTTGTGCCATGTGAGCCTATACAACAGCGAAAGTGTAAAAAATATATTTAGCATTTGTTGTCTTGTTTGTAAGCTTTAGCACTGATTAGCAACGAATACTGAAATGAAGATGCGTTATTTTTGTAAGCGATGCAAATTTGAATTATGTATTTTATCATATTTCGTACTGCATAACGTCAAAAAACTGAAATGTGTACCTTTCAATTCATTGTAAAGTTGTGATGATCTCGATAAACGAGTAGAAATACTAAGGAGCGGTGACAATTAAACGGGAGTGGTAGCGGGGACGGGACAAAGTCGGCCGGCCGGGGTGGCCAAGCGGTTGTAGGCGCTACAGTCTGGAACCGCGCGACCGCTACGGTCGCAGGTTCGAATCCTGCCGCGGGCATGGATGTGTGTGATGTCCTTAGGTTAGTTAGGTTTAAGTAGTTCTAAGTTCTAGGGGACTGATGACCTCAGAAGTTAAGTCCCAAAGTGCTCAGAGCCATTTGAACGGGACAAAGTCGAATTTTGCTCTGGGCACTTGTTATCCTTGTTACGCCACTTCTTTCGCAGCCCATGATATAAAATCACAGCCGTATAAGCACGCCTCATAGTGTATCTCAAAGCCTTAATGTGCCAACGCTTTCCTTCTGATGTTACTAACTCGTCGTATGGCGACAGCACGGCGATAAGAATGGACGGTCATACCAAGTCTTAGCCTAGTACACTTTTAAAGGGGAAGAAGCGTAAAAGAGCTAAAAATCTTAATTGTAGGCTTTGTGTAGGTTATTTTTAACCTCATTCTTTTTCCGCAAAAGTAATCATGTGAAGTTAGGAACTAAGGCAGAAACATCACTGATAGATAGCACCCAGTTTTAACTTATAAGGAAAATCAATACCGTTATTCATTACAGTGTACCAATGAATAACCGTATTGATTTTTCTCATAAGTTATTCATTGCAGTGTACCATCTCCCATAAGTCGAACCCCTCGTCCAAGTCGTGGGAGATGGGCAACGGCACAAAGTAGGGGACTGCCTATAGGGGCGATGTACAGCGGGGACTTCGTGTGCCCCAGGACCGCTACGGTAGCTGGGAAGGCCCTATGGGAACCCTGAAACGTGACGGCTAACGGGGCTCTGGTGAAGCTGCGATAGGCCTAGCAATCCAGTAGTGGATAAATCAACTGCTTTTAAAAAGGGAACATGCCTCGGATCACGGAACGGATTTAAAGGAAACCGACCAAGCAATGGAAAATGATTACGAGATGGTTTACGACTGGGCACCTTAAACGTAAGGACTCTAACTGGGAAGTTAGAAGAAATTGTAGAAATGATGGAAAGGAGGAAATTGGACATCTTGGGACTTGCTGAGACTAGGTGGAGAGGAGTTGGTGAAAAACCACTAAGTAAAGGATGTAAACTGTACTGGATGGGGAATGAGAGGGGAAGAAATGGAGTGGCAATAGTGGTCAGAGAGGGTCTGCAAGAGGAGGTGGAAGGTAGCAATGATCGAATGATAAAAGCCAGAGTACGAGTGAAAGGAAAAAGCATTGAAATCATCCAAGCATATGCCCCACAGGTGGGGTGTACAAAAAAGGAGAAGGAGGAATTTGAAGATGACATGCAAAAGCAGCTAAATTGAGGTAATCAGATTATAATAGGGGACCTCAATGCACATGTTGGCACAGACAGGAAAGGATTCGAGGAGATAATGGGACCAGAGGGCTGGGGGAACCGAAATAGAGAAGGAAAATTGTTGCTGGAATTCTGCAAGAGGAATGGGCTGGCGATCGCAGATTCCTGGTACAAGAAGAGAAGTAGCCACAAAATAACTTGGTACAGTGGAGACTGGTCCCAAACTTCAGTAGTAGACTATGTACTAGTGGATAGGCAGATGATGAGCAGCCTCACAGATGTTAAGGTTATTCCATCTGAGGCCTTAGACAGTGACCATCGGCTGTTGGTAGCCACCCTGAGAGAGAAAAAAGATAGGAGGGCAACAGATATACAGGAGAAAAGGTTGAAGACATGGATGCTGAAAGAGGATGAACGGAGGACCCAGTACCAGACACTGATCAGGAAGAAGCTGCCAAAGGAAGATCAGAGAACAGTGGAAGAAGAATGGGGAGATTTTAAGAGGGCTCTAGTTGAGGCAGCTGAGACTGTGTGCGGAAGAACTAGCACAAAGAGGAGAAGTAAGGAAACCCCATGGTGGAACAACATATGTAAAGAGGCAGTACTTCGAAAGAACAAAGCCTTCAGAGAATGGTTCCAGACCCGAACAGAGGAAGCTAGGGTAAAATATAAGGAAAGCAAGAAAGCGGCACAGACCATAGTAAGGGCGGAGAAGAAGAAGTGGATGGAAAAATGGACAAGAATGTTAGAAGAGGACAGTGAAGGGAACAAAAAAGTACTTTACACCATGGTAAGAAATAAGAGGAACGACAGAAGCGAGTGCCTGAGTATCATGGATAATAATGGAAGAGTTGTGGAGGAAATGCATGAGCTCAAAAAGATTTGGAAGGAGTACTTTGAAGATCTGTTGAATGCCGCCAAGCGGGTAACTAACAGCGTTGGAGAGCCTAAGTTAGCAGACGATTATAATAGTGGGGAAATTGATGATCTAACTTGGAATGAAGTGGAAGAAGCCATAAAGAGGATGAAAGGGGGCAAGGCACCAGCTTGGGACGAAGTAACAGTGGATACGATACGAGCAACAGGAGAAGTAGGAACCCAGTGGCTATACAGAGTGCTGAGAGTGGTGTGGAAGGAGAACAGAATTCCTGAGGATTGGAAGAAAGGAATTATAGTCCCGATCTTCAAGAAAGGGGATAAAAGGAGATGTGAGAATTACAGAGGAATCACCCTGCTATGCCACTGTGGAAAAATCTATGAAAAGATCCTGGAGAAGAGAATAAGAAGCAGTATTGAAAGTAGACTGCAAGAGGAGCAGTATGGTTTCAGACCGGGAAGATCAACAACGGACCTCATATTTGCGGTAAGGCAACTGCAGGAAAGGCACTATGAGTACGGGAAGGACTTAATCATGGCCTTTTTAGATATTGAGAAGGCGTATGACAGTATCTGTAGGGACAAGCTCTGGGATGTGCTGAACGCAAAAGGGATAGATGAAGAGATAACACGAAAAGTCAGAAAAATGTATGAGGGAAGTGAGAGTTGTGTGAAAGTAGGGAGGGAACGTACTGCACGGTTCAAGCTGTAAAATGGGCTGCGACAGGGAAGTGCACTTTCGCCTTTATTGTTTATTATTGTTATGGATGAAATCCTACAGCAAGTATCAGATGCAATTGGAGATCATAAAATGAAAGCAGTGCTTTTTGCCGATGACCTGATGTTATGGGGAAATTGCGAGAAGGAGGTGCAAGAGCAGTTAGATGTATGGGAGGCAACGGCAGCACAATATGGAATGCATTTCTCTTTAAAGAAAAGTGAAATGATTGTCACAACAAGGAAGAAGAATAGGCCAAATGTGGATATAACTTGTGGAGGGGAAAAACTACGAGTGGTAGAGAACTTCAAGTACCTGGGAAGCATGATTGAAAGTAAGGGAGGAAACGCAATGGAAATAATGAAAGGTGCAGAAAAGCAGGGCAGTTCTACAAATGCATTGGGGGGCTTATTTGGAGCAAGGAGGTGCCACAGAAATCCAAGGGAATTATATACCGAACCTTGTCCCCATATTGGCATACGGAAGTGAGAAATGGGTAATGCACAAAAGCGACAAAAGTAGAATACAGGCTAGTGAAATGAAGTTCCAGAGGAGCAGGTTGAGTTAACAAGACGAGACAGATTGCGAAATGTGTATGTGAGGGAAAGACTAAAGGAGGAACCAGTACAGGACAGGATAGAAAAATCAAGACTGCAGTGGTATGGACACATGAAGAGAATGGATGAAGGAAGAATTCCAAAGAGGAAGTTTGATCTGCAACTGGAGGGGAAGAGGCCCAGAGGAAGACCAAGAGATAGATGGGTGAAGGGCGTGAAGGAATGTGTGACGAGAAGAGGAGAGAACTGGACGAAGGTGGAAGAGGGCGAATGGTTGAAAGACAGAACACGATGGAGAGGCTTGTGTTCCCGACAGACCCAGCCAGTGGCTGGAAACTGTCCAAGATGATGATGATGATGATTGCAATGTACCGTAGGTCGCTGGACTAGTGACTCGCTCCCAATGATTCGAAAAATGCGCGCGTTCTTTCAATTTTCAAGATGAGTCAGCGAATAGACGCATACGGCTATAGGCTTATTCGTTTACAGAATTCTGTAACACGTCTTATGCTCTCGCATTATTAAAATTTGCTCTGTAGGAATCAACATGGTTTCCACAGACAGTGATCAATTGATACCTAGCTCGTTATATTCGTCCACCAGACCCAGAAGGGTGTAGACACAGTGGCCCTAGATGATGCTATGCTTCTAGATTTCCAGAAGGCGTTCTGTGTAGTTCCAGACTGCAGCCTAATGAACAAAATAGGAGCGTACGGAGTATCACACCAGTTTCGTGACTGGACTGAAGTGTTCCTAGCAAACGGAACACAGCATTTCATACTTAAAGGAGAGAAATCTTCAGACGTAGAATAACTGCTCGCATAAGCCAATGGAGTACTATGCGATCCTTACTTTTCACTCGATGTGTAGATGACCTAGTGGATCACGTCGGAAGCTCCGTGGGTTTATTCGCGCCGGTCGTGGTGGCCAAGCGGTTAAAGGCGCTACAGTCTGGAACCGCGCCGCCGCTACGGTCGCAGGTTCGAATCCTGCCTCGGGCATGGATGTGTGTGATGTCATTAGGTTAGTTAGGTTTAAGTAGTTCTAAGTTCTAGGGGACTGATGACCTTAGAAGTTGAGTCCCATAGTGCTCAGAGCCATTGGCTTATTCGCGGTTGATGCAGTTGAATACAGAGACGTCGCAACGCTAGAAAACTGTAGCGAAATGAAGGGAGAGCAGCAGAGGATCGAGGCTTGGCGTAGAGATTATTCATTTTATTTATTCATCATAGACTACTATCTTAATGGCAACTACATGTAGAAGTTATTACATGTTCGTGAATTTTCATGATAATCTATCCATTTCGTTTCTTTAATTTTTTTTTCTATTCTGAATCTTGAGTTGAGATCACCGTGTCTATAACACGGTGTTTTTTTCTCATCTTTACTTCTGTCTACTACTATAGCTCTGACATTTAGATTGCCACTTATACACTACTCTCCATCTAGATTTCCCATAGCATATTTTTCCACCCCGAATCGGGTTACCTCTACTCTGACGAAAATAGAGCCACAGGATTATAATAGCGTATACTCCTACTACCAGTACTACAATTACAACTACAATAACAAACAATGTAACTATTATAATGCTAAAAGTTCCTATTACTACTATTACAGTCTTCATTTGCCTTCAGCAACTACTGCTACATCTGAGACTTACGTTACTAATACTTCTAATACCATTACACATGATGATGTTAGTGTTACTGACCTTTGGAGAACAATTATGTAGTATATTGTGTTATGCTTGGCTATTCCTTTTTACACATACACACGCAAACTTACACACACACGTGTTTACTGCAATCGGATTGTATCTAGTTTCTCCGTGCGTTCCGTGCCAGATCAGCAATTGGGTACAGTAATTTTTGTTGCTCGAGACAGCATGGCGATGGATCAGACTGCATCACTTGCATTTCACCAATTCTTCTTAATCTTCTTAGATTTTCTTATGGTTACGTCCCTCCACTCTTACGGTACAGGGCTATTGGGCATCGTTCTCGTTCCCTTGGATCGTATGTAGGGCTCTCTCTTATGTAATGGATTGTCGTTGGCTACAGTTAAGCCTGCTTCCTTTGAGACAGCATTAGCTGCAAGATTTATGGTACCGTACCAAAATCCTCTTTAAATACGTTATAACAGCTTTACCTCTTGAAACCTGCCTAGGGCGCCTTGCTAAATCTGCAAATGGGGTCATTCCAATGGGACGTGACCTGCTGTGCGTGTTTCACCATAGTCAAAAACGGTTCAAATGGCTCTGAGCACTATGGAACCTAACTTCTGAGGTCATCAGTCCCCTAGAACTTAGAATTACTTAAACCTAACTAACCTAAGGACATCACATACATCCATGCCCGAGGCAGGATTCGAACCTGCGGCCGTAGCGGTCGCTAGGTTCCAAACTGTAGCACCTAGAACCGCTCGGCCACTCCAGCCGGCTTCACCATAGTCACAGGTGGACGTTGCATTTCCACCAATTAAGGTATGTGGGATATGGCCCATGTTCGGAAAGGTAGTGAACCAGTCCCCTATTTGGAACAAAATTTGCTATCGTAAGGCTTTCGTTTACATCAGGAAGAAATTGAAATTTTCTCTTCCTGTGTGTGCGGAATTCCATCTCTGTTGTCTTTTTGCAGACATTAAATACATTATTACTAATGTATTTGTGGCTGGTTCCCCAAGAATTTCGTGTATGTTTTCATATTGTTTCTTCTTCAGGGACCAGATGGCAGCCATTTTTTTATTTGTTGGTTCCAGGAATATACACCCATTCATATAGATAGGATGTCTGAAGGCTCCAGAGCGTAGCTGCAGAATCCTTAGTTGTATTTTTTTCACTGCAGCGGCGCAGCTGACCAGTCATCCCATATGTATCGAAATACTGGTACCACAGCACACAATTTCAGTTAATATAGACTTGTCGTACAGTCTAATTACATTCAGGGACAAACGAAACTTGCTATGTCTCATAATAATCATTTAATTTATTACAGACCTCCCTTTCTTTCCTGCAGATTTTTTGTGGGCACTGAATTTACCGTGTCTGTCCAGCTGCAGACATACATACATGTTGATGATATGGCTTCGAATTATCCACTGTTTTAATTTAATCTATTGATCCGTAATATGTCTTCCATTAAGTAACATGTATATCGATTTTTCTGGTAATACATGGAGTCGCACGTGCGAGCACCGCTCATGCACGGCTCCAAGGAGTTTGTCTCAGTTATTATTTATCGAATCTCCACTGTTCGTGCCCATTGAAAGTAGCAAGTCATCTGCACATTCCACATATATTAACAACTCCTAATTATTTTGCACTCTCTCCAGAATTAGTTATAAGTTAACGTACCAGAACTCGGGAACGAAAACTGAACCTTGAGGGCATCCTCAGTAATCCAACACACTATAGTAAAGCGTTATTGATTAACTTGTTTCTGTTAATCTTCTCAAAAAATGAAGGTAACCGTAAGTTATGAAACAGCCCGGATATTATGCCAGTACACCTATCAGACCTACTCATTCTGTGTCTGCAGTGTATATAATTTTGTCGTTTCATTAATCGCATCCTCCATACAGTTACCCTTCCTAGATCCATACTGAGCATTATATAATTATATATACTACAGGATTTTAACCTGCCGATAGCAATTATTTCATAAGTATCACCTAATACATTTATTATGCAGACAGAACGGTATGATTTGGGGAGTACTGTAACTTATATCTTCCATTCTCTTATACGACTGCTTCTGAAATTCTACGGTATTCGGAAAAACTATCCTGGACCATGCATTCATTAAATAATCTGCTCAAGTAAAGAAGTACATAGGTACTTAATGAATTTCGGCCACCTCTACATCAGTCCATGGGTATATGGCGGCTGTATTGTCATAAAGATCTTCGAGTTTCTCTCTCCGTTTTACTTTGTGATATTTAGGGTCATCCTTTTATTTATCATCTGGAAGAAGAATGTGAAGGAGAACTTCAGCAAGAACCTTGCAGTTTCCAAGTTATAAAGGTTAAATATGCACCGAAAAGGAGTTGTGCGATATAAACGAAAGTTGGTAGGTGTATTTCTGCATCTGAAGGATGATCTGTTCAGATTTAGCGCCAGTCCCATAAGAGTGGCGCCAGTAGCGCTATTATGAGAATACAGATCTGGTTTTATTTTAAATACACACTGCGGCCATCGTCAGTATTCATTATCTTTGAGACTGGATGTGGTGAGTTGATATTAGTCAAGAATGTCTTTAAGGCAACAAAGACACCATTATCATCACCTCCCTGAGTTTGAACGAGGTCGTATAATAGGGCTCTGAGAAGCTGGCTGCTTCTTCTGTGATACTGCAGAAAGACTTGGCAGGAATGTAGCCAGTGTACATGATTATTGGCAGCGGTGTTCACTAGAATATACGGTCGCAAGCAGACAGGGCAGCGGACGGCCGCATGGCAATACCGAGAGGGAAGACTATTGCCTTCGGCGTATGGCTCTGACGCATAGTACTGCATCTACAACAGCAATCTGAACAGCGGCCACCTCAGTCATACAACGAACTGTTAAAAATCGGTTACTTCAAGGACAGCTCCGAGCCGGACGCCCTGTAACGTGCATTCAACTGGCCTCGAATTATCACCACTTTCGATTCAGTGGTGTCAAGCAAGAGCTCTTTGGAAGGGGGGGGGGGCAGGGTGGTAGTATGAAATCTGGTTCTACTCGGTGCCAGTGATGGCTGAGTGTGTCGGTTACAAGGAGGCCAGTTGGGAACCTGCAGTCAAGCTGTCTGTTTGCTGGGCACACTGGACCTACACCTGGAATTATGAGCTGGGGTGCGATTTTGTATGACGGCAGGAGTACTCTCGTGGTTATCCCACGCACGCTGATTGTAAATTTGTACATCAGTCTGGTGATTCGACCTGCTGTGCTGCTATTCATGAACAGCTTTGCAGGGGCCATTTCCAACAGGCTAACGCTCGCTCACATTTCGCTACTGTAAATCAACATGGCCTAAAGTGTGTCGGCTTTTTGCCTTGGCCTGCTCCATCACCGGATCTGGTTCCATTTGAGCACATGTGGGAGGTTATTGGACGATAAATCCAGAGTCATCCACAAACATAAGTGTGCCTTATTGAGCGACTAAGTCCAACAAGCATGAAACTCTATGCCACAAACTCATATCCGGCACCTGTACAACTCAATGCGTGCGCGTTTGCTTGCTTGCCTTCAAGATCTAGCTGTTACACCGGTTATTTACCAGCATATCCCATTTGGAATGGCTTATCTCGAGCTTGCATTAGCTTGTGACTTCGCAATGTAAATCACTTAAATATGTTACTTAGACAAATATATTCCCGAAATTTCATTACTCTACATTAATTATGTTTGATGTTGCGATTTTCTTCCGATCATTATATATTCGAGTTTTTGAGCTGTGAAGAAGCACTGCCGTCTTGATTTTGTCCACATAGTGATCAGATGGCACGGTTCTTCCAACAACATGAACATGGTAAGTTCAGATGGTTCAAATGGCTCTGAGCACTATGGGACTTAACATCTGAGGTCCTCTAGAACTTAGAACTACTTAAACCTAACTTACTTAAGGACATCACACACATCCATACTCGAGGCGTGATTCGAACCTGCGACCGTAGCAGTCGCGCGGTTCCGCACTGAAGTGCCTAGAACCACTCGGCCACAGCGACCATTGAACATGGTAAGTGTTAGTGAAAGTGCTGTGTGCTGAAACCTACGACTTATGAGTAGACGAACATGAATAATGGCGTAAGAAACAGAAAACCTGACAACTGAAGAAGCTTTAGAATAAAGCGAAACGAGTTTGTTCTTAATTAGACTTCATTAAAGTCGCAAAAGATGATATTTTACTTACATAACACGTATAACTGCGACTGCGGAAAAAAAGGCCCAAAAAGAAGAGAACATGTACCTTCCAGTTTGTCGTCATGATATTTTCAGCCTGGATTGTGGACAGACCATTGGCAGTATCTAGTTTTCGTGGTTTTAATTTTATAGGGTGTGTTCCCGGGATCTACTTCCAGTTTTTCAAGAACAAACATGCCCCAGATGGAAGACAGACCTATCCCAGAGATTGGTAATTACCCCTCATTATAAACGTACTGCGCATTAATAGGCGGTAAAATACGTTAATGTATGATCACACGACTGCCGAGCAATTACAGTAAGCAGCTACAATCATTCAATTAATATATGTGAGCACGCACACGGAGAGCTTTTAATTGAAGGGATTATATAAAAATGATTACAGATAAGGGAGATGTCATATTGACGTTAATGGGGAGAATTCTCAGGAATTATAAACCACCCTCGAGGAAAGTAACTTACTAAACCCTCGTTCGACGAATACTTGAAAATTACTCCTGTCTGAAATCGGCACTAGATTCGACTAATAGACACTAAACGGAGAAGAGCCAAAGAAAAACAGACCGTTTCGTCAAAGGTTTATTTAGTAAGCGCGAAACGGCTACGTAGATGATAATGCAAACTCCTGTGGTAGCCGGCTGGAGTGGCCGTGCGGTTCTAGGCGCTGCAGTCTGGAACCGAGCAACCGCTACGGTCGCAGGTTCGAATCCTGCCTCTGGCATGGATGTGTGTGATGTCCATAGTTTAGTTAGGTTTAATTAGTTCTGAGTTCTAGGCGACTGATGACCTCAGAAGTTAAGTCCCATAGTGCTCGTAGCCATTTTGAAACCTGTGGTAGACGCTTCAAGAGTGGCGTATGCATCACGGTAAGGGGTTACTGTTAAACTTCCGAAGCGTGCGTTCTATTAGAGGACTGAACGAGTATATTGCTTCCTCCTACCTACTTCCAGAGGAAATACGTTGAAGATAAAGTCACTCAGAGACGAGCTCACCTGGAGGTTTACCTTTATTCTTTCTTTCCGTGCACATTTGCTACCATAACAAGAAAACCCTCCACCATACATGACGAAGTGGCTTGTGGAGCATGTAGCATAGCCAACAGACGGACCGGCACGAAGTTCGACTCGCCGATTGATTTATATGAACAGTGTGTGTAGGACATCACTAGGACTTCAACATCTTATACACGACGATCCAAGTCTCAACCGTTTCAAAATTTCGGGAAAGCTTATAAATTTTGTATGGTCGCTGCCCTTGAAGGGGGAGCAAGTAGGCGCCTAGTATCATAAGCGAGAAGTCAGTAAATCTAATCGCACTACCGGTGCTTTTTTCCAAACAGCAGATTAATTATAAGTGTGCAGTTGGCAATATCCAGTAATCTTTTATTACAGTCATAACATTTACCGTGAAAATTCGGATTTTCCTCCGACATTTTGAAGTCGGTTCCCATTATAAACGTATTTCGTTTTCAATCATGTACTGTACGTAGCAACAATTATTGTTTTTCATGTTTCTACCAACAGTATCATTGTTATTCATGCAGTACTTATAGATTACACGTCATACTTGCCACAAATGTAGATTCAAGAATATAAACAACACTACTACACAGATCTGGTTCAAAATACTCTGCATCCTTATGAAAAAACTTTTTTCGTCTTTTCCCAGAATAAACATTACGAAAATAATAAATCAGTCATTATATATTGATAAATTGGAGCCACAACTGCCAACAGAGTTAGATCTAGAGAGCTTGCGCTTAAGAAACTAAGCACTCACTCGCTCGTCTACATCTACATATACATTTATACTCCGCAAGCCACCCAACGGTGTGTGGCGGAGGGCACTTTACGTGCCACTGTCATTACCTCCCTTTCCTGTTCCAGACGCGTATGGTTCGCGGGAAGAACGACTGCCGGAAAGCCTCCGTGCGCGCTCGAATCTCTCTAATTTTACATTCGTGATCTCCTCGGGATGTATAAGTAGGGGGAAGCAATATATTCGATACCTCATCCAGAAACGCACTCTCTCGAAACCTGGCGAGCAAGCTACACCGCGATGCAGAGCGCCTCTCTTGCAGAGTCTGCCACTTGAGTTTGCTAAACATCTCCGTAACGCTATCATGCGTACCAAATAACCCTGTGACGAAACGCGCCGCTCTTCTTTGGATCTTCTCTATTTCCTCTGTCAATCCGACCTGGTACGGATCCCACGCTGATGAGCAATACTCAAGATAGGTCGAACGAGTGTTTTGTAAGCCACCTCCTTTGTTGATGGACTACATGTTCTAAGAACTCTCCCAATGAATCTCAACCTGGCCCCCGCCTTACCAACAATTAATTTTAAATGGTCATTCCACTTCAAATTGATTCGTACGCATACTCTCAGATATTTTACAGAAGTAACTGCTACCAGTGTTTGTTCCGCTATCATATAATCGTACAATAAAAGATCCTTCTTTCTATGTATTCGCAATACATTACATTTGTCTATGTTAAGGGTCAGTTGCCACTCCCTTTACCAATTGCCTATCCGCTGCAGATCTTCCTGCATTTCGCTGTAATTTTCTAATGCTGCAACTTCTCTGTATACTACAGCATCATCCGCGAAAAGCTGCATGGAACTTCCCCTGTGGCACGCCAGAAGTTACTTTAACGTCTGTAGACGTGTCTCCATTGAGAACAACGTGCTGTGTTCTGTTTACTAAAATCATGCCATTCAATGCCATTATCATCCCAGAGTGTCTGGATATGCTGTTTCGATCCACTTACTGATTTAACGTAAGACCAGAACTTCTCTCCATTGAGAACAACATGCTGTGTTCTGTTTACTAAAAACTCTTCAATCCAGCCACACAGCTGGTCTGATATTCCGTAGGCTCTTACTTTGTTTGTCAGGCGACACTGCGGAACTGTATCGCACGCCTTCCGGAAGTCAAGGAAAATGGCATCTACCTGGGAGCCTGTATCTAATATTTTCTGGGTCTCATGAACAAATAAAGCGAGTTGGCTCTCACACCATCGCTGTTTCCATAATCCATGTTGATTCCTACAGAGTAGATTCTGGGTTTCCAGAAATGACATGATACGCGAGCAGAAAACATGTTCTAAAATTCTACACAGATCGATGTCAGACATATAGGCCTGTAGTTTTGCGCATCTGCTCGACGACACTCCTTGAAAACTGGAACTACCTGTGCTCTTTTCCAATCATTTGGAACTCCCCGTTCCTCTAGAGACTTGCGGTACACGGCTGTTAGAAGGGGGGCAAGATCTTTCGCGTACTCTGTGTAGAATCGAATTGGTGTCCCGTCAGGTCAAGTGGACTATCCTCTGCTGAGTGATTTCAGTTGCTTTTCTATTCCTTGGACACTTATTTCGATGTCAGCCATTTTTTCGTTCGTGCGAGGATGTAGAGAAGGAAACAGCTTTGGAAAAAGGTGTTTAGTATTTCAGCTTTACGCGTGTCATTCTCTGTTTCAATGCCATTATCATCCCAGAGTGTCTGGATATAGTGTTTCGATCCACTTACTCATTTAACGTAAGACCAGAACTTCCTAGGACTTTCTGTCAAGTCGGTACATCGAATTTTACTTTCGAATTCACTGAACGCTTCACGCATAGCTCTCCTTACGCTAACTTTGACATCGTTCAGCTTCTGTTTGTCTGAGAGGTTTTGGCTGCGTTTAAACTTGCAGTGAAGTTCTCTTTGCTTTCGCAGTAGTTTCCTAACTTTGTTGTTGAACCACAGTGGGTTTTTTCCCGTCCCTCACAGTTTTACTCGGCACGTACCTGACTAAAATGCATTTAACGCTTGCCTTGAACTTTTTCCATAAAAAATCAGCATTGTCAGTGTCGGAACAGAAATTTTTATTTTGATCTTTTAGGCAGTCTGAAATCTGCCCCCTATTACTCTTGCCAAATAGATAAACCTTCCTCCCTTTTTTTATATTCCTGTTTACTTCCATATTCAGGGATACTGCAACGGCCTTATGATACTGATACCCTGTCCTGCGCTTACAAAGTCGAAAAGTTCGGGTCTGTTTGTTATCAGTAGGTCCAAGATGTTATCTCCACGAGTCGCTTCTCTGTTTAATTGCTCGAGGTAATTTTCGGATAGTGCACTCAGTATAATGTCACTCGATGCTCTGACCTAGTAGATAGTGTTGGAAGTTCCATGCGGCTTTTCGCGCATGATGCTGTAGTATACAGAGAAGTTGCAGCATTAGAAAATTGCAGCGAAATGCAGGAAGATCTGCAGCGTATAGGCACTTGGTGCAGGGAGAGATAACTGACCCTTAACATAGACCAATGTAATGTATTGCGAGTACATAGAAAGAAGGATCCTTTATTGTATGATTATATGATAGCGGAACAAATATTGGTAGCAGTTACTTCTGTAAAATATCTGGGAGTATGCGTATAGAACGATTTGAAGTGGAATGATCATATAAAATTAATTGTTGGTAAGGCGGGTTCAAAAATGGTTCAAATGACTCTGAGCACTATGGGACTCAACTGCTGTGGTCATCACTCCCCTAGAACGTAGAACTACTTAAACCGAACTAACCTAAGGACATCACACACATCCATGCCCGAGGCAGGATTCGAACCTGCGACCGTAGCAGTCGCACGGTTCCGTACTGCGCGCCTAGAACCGCGAGACCACCGCGGCCGGCGTAAGGCGGGTGCCAGGTTGAGATTCATTGGGGGAGTCCCTAGAAAATGTAGTCCATTAACAAAGGAGGTGTCTTACAAAACACTCGTTCGACCTATACTTGAGTATTGCTCATCAGTGTGGTATCCGTACCAGATCGGGTTAACAGAGGAAACAGAGAAGATTCAAAGAAGAGCGGCGCGTTTCGTCACAGGGTTATTTGGTAAGCATGATAGCGTTACGGAGATGTTTAGCAAACTCAAGTTGCAGACTCTGCAAGAGAGACGCTCTGCATTGCGGTGTAGCTTGCTCGCCAGGTTTCGAGAGAGTGCGTTTCTGGATGAGGTATCGAATATATTGCTTCCCCTACTTATACCTCCCGAGGAGATCACGAATGTAAAATTAGAGAGATTCGAGCGCGCACGGAGGCTTTCCGGCAGTCGTTCTTACCGCCAACCATACGTGACTGGAACAGGAAAGGGAGGTAATGACAGTGGCACGTAAAGCGCCCTCTACCACACACCGTTGGGTGGCTTGCGGAGTATAAATGTAGTATATGTAGACTCTATCACCGTCCTAAACATCTGAGTGTCCCAGTCTATTTCTGGTAAATTGAAATCTCCACCTAAGACTGTAACATGGTGAGGAAATTTATGTGAAATGTATTCCAGATTTTCTCTCAGTTGTCCTGCCACTAATACTGCTGAGCTGGGAGGTCGGTAAAAGGAGCCAATTATTAACCTAGCTCGGTTGTTGAGTATGACCTCCACCTATAATAATTCACAGGAACTATCCACTTCTATTTCATTACAGGATAAACTACTACTAACAGCAACAAACACGCCACCACCGGTTGCATGCAATCTATCCTTTCTTAACACCGTCTGTGCCTTTGTAAAAATTTGGGCAGAATTTATCTCTGGCTTCAGCCAGCTTTGCGTACCTATAACGATTTCAGCTTCGGTGCTTTCCATCAGCGCTTGAAGATCTGACACTTCACCAACGCAGCTTCGACAGTTTACAATTACAATACCGATTGCTGCTTGGTCCCCTCATGTCCTGACTTTGCCACGCACCCTTTGAGGCTGTTGCCCTTTCTGTACTTGCCCCAGCCCATCTAACCTAAAAAACCGCCCATTCCACGCCACACAACCCCTGCTACCCGTGTAGCCGCCTGCTGGGTGTAGTGGACTCTTGACCTATCCAGTTGAACCCGAAACCCCACCACCCTATGGCGCAAGTTGAGGAAACTGCAGCCCACACGGTCGCAGAACCGTCTCAGCCTCTGATTCAGACCCTCCACTCGGCTCTGTACCAAAGGTCCGCAGTCAGTCCTGGCGACGATGCTGCAGATAGTGAGCTCTGCTTTCATCCCGTTAGCGAGACTGGCAGTCTTCACCAAATCAGATAGCCGCCGGAAGCCAGAGAGGATTTCCTCCGATCCATAGTGACACACATCATTGGTGCCGACATGAGCGACCACCTACAGATGGGTGCACCCTATACCCTTCATGGCATCTGGAAGGACCCTTCTCACATCTGGAATGACTCCCCCTGGTATGCACACGGAGTGCACATTGAGTTTCTTCCCCTCCCTTGCAGCCATTTTGCTAAGGGGCCCCATTTCGCGCCTGACGTTGGAGCTCCCAACTACCAGTAAGCCCACCCTCTGCGACCGCCCGGATCTTGCAGACTAAGGGGCAACCTCTGGAACAGGACAAGCAGCCATGTCCTGCCGAAGATCAGTTTCAGCCGGAGACAGAGCCTGAAACCGGTTCGTCAGACAAACTGGAGAGGCCTTCCGTTCAGCCCTCCGGAATGTCTTTCGCCCCCTGCCACACCTCAAGATGACCTCTCACTCTACCATGGGTGAGGCACAGCTGTAGTCCGATCGGGGGGGTGCGTGGGACGAACTGGCCGTCCCCGACAAACCCCCGTCCGGACCCCCACAGTAATGCCCATTGGCAATAGCCTTAATCTGTGTGACCGAAGCCATCTCTGCCTGAAGCTGGGAGCGAAGGGATGCCAAGTCAGCCCGTATCCGAACACAGCAGTCGCAGTCCCTATCCATACTAAATACTGTTGTGCAAAGAACGTCTGAACTAATCTGTAGAGAGCACAAACAATTCGACACAAAAATGAAACGGTTATTAAAATACAAGACTGCCTAGTAAATGCAGTAATGCTGCTACTTGCGCACTGCTGACACACTGCTCGGCGGCAGAAGGCTAACTCTACTGTCAGTAACGTACAAAGACTATTTGATTCAAATGGTTCAAATGGCTCTGAGCACTATGGGACTTAACTTCTGTGGTCATCAGTCCCCTAGAACTTAGAACTACTTAAACCTAACTAACCTAAGGACATCACACACATCCATGCCCGAGGCAGGATTCGAATCTGCGACCGTAGCAGTCGCGCGGTTCCGGACTGAGCGCCTTAACCGCGAGACCACTGTGGCCGGCAAAGACTATTTGAAAGAAATAAACAAATGACTACGCGACTTCATACGCCACAGATATTAAAGTGCAAATCTGCCCCTGTTAATTACGAAACTACACAATGATTTGACGGATTTAACTAAATAAGTGTGCTAAGAATACTCAGACAAATTTTCAACTTGACTACTACACTTATATGAACGCTAAATAAGCCACTTGCTGCTACTTGCGCACTGCTGACACACTGCTCGGCTGCAGAAGGCTAACTCATCTGAGGACTCCTCCAACAACAGCGGTCATTCAACGTACCTTATACATAGATGCGTAAAACTTTGAAAATCGATTTTCTACTAAATGGAGTTGCGTTCTCTTGTTTACATATTTGTGGTATCAGGTATCGATACCACATCACTGCAATGGAACTGCAAGCTTCCGTGAGACGCCGAATGCAGTCGTGCGGGATCCGGTGGAACCAGTGGAGCATACCCGCTGGCAGGCCACGCCTCTAGTGATTTGGTACCTCGAACGCTCTCCGCCGCCGCAGTGTAGGAGGGTGGGCGGCAGTGCTCAGCCCACTCGCGATCGGAGCCACATCGCTACATAAAACAACGTTACTGCTCTTGTAACAACTGGACTCTTTTTCTTGCAGCACTCTTTGTACTGAGTCTTAGACTACAGAAATACGCTATGCGATCAAAAGTATCCGGACACCCCCCAAAACATACGCGTTTTTCATATAGGTGCATTGTGCTGCCAACTGCTGCCAGGTACTCCATATCAGCGACCTCAGTATGCATTAGACATCGTGAGAGAGTAGAATGGGGCGCTCCGCCGAGCTCACGGACTTCGAACGTGGTCAGGTGATTGAGTGTCACCTGTGTCATACATCTGTAAGCGAGATTTCCACACTCCTAAACATTTCTAGGTCCACTGTTTCCGATATAATAGTGAAATGGAAACGTGAAGGGACACGTACAACACAAAAGCGTATAGGCCGACCTCGTCTGTTGACTGACAGAGACCGCCGACAGTTGAAGAGGCTTGTAATGTGTAATAGGCAGACATCTATCCAGACCATCACACAGGAATTCAAAACTGCATCAGGATCCACTGCAAGTACTATGGCGGTTTGGCGGGAGGTGAGAAAACTTGGATTTCATGGTCGAGCGGCTGCTCATAAGCCACACATCACACCGGTAAATGCCAAACGACGCCTGACTTGATGTAAGGAGCGCAAACATTGGACGATTGAACAATGGAAAAACGTTGTGTGGATCGATGAGCCACGGTACACAATGTGGCGACCCGATAGCAGCGTGTGGATATGGCGAACGCTCTATGAACGTCATCTGCCAGCGTGTGTAGTGCCAACAGTAAAATTCGAAATTCGGAGGCGGTGGACTTTACCTTGTGATAGTATTTTTCGTGGAGGGGGCATGGCACAGCACAGGCCTACATTGATGTTTTAAGCACCTTCTTACTTCCCACTAATGAAGAGCAATACGGGGTTGGCGACTGCATCTTTCAACACGATCGAGCACCTGTTCATAATGCACGGTCTGTGGCGGAGTGGTTACACGACAATAACATCCCTGTAATTGACTGGCCAGCACAGAGTCCTCACCTGAATCCTATAGAACACCTTTGGGATGTTTTGGAACGCCACATTCATGCCAGGCCTCACCGACCGACATCGATACATCTCCTCAGTGCAGCACTCCGTGAAGAATGGGCTGACATTCTCCAAGAAACTTTCCAGCGCCTGCTTGAACGTATGCCTGCGAGAGTGTAAGCTGTCATCAAGGCTAAGGGTGGGCCAACACCATACCGATGAAGGACGCCACGAACTTGTAAATCATTTTCGGCCATGAGTCCAGATACTTTTGATCACACAGCTTACAAGTAAAGTAAATCTTCTGTTTGCTGTGTTACTTGTTCACAGATCCTTTCTGCTCCTGTCCAGCTTTTCTACGACGATAGTGCCGCAGCACTCTGTAGCCCGCCTCTCCTCACCATTGTTAATGAAGCCGTACATATCAATATTGCACCCCCACAAGAACAGTTGCACTACTCAAAAGTGCTATAGTTCGGAAAAATCGACTTTGAGATTTCTAGATTCCTATAGACTTACATTGAAATAGCGCAAGCCTCCTATAAATTTAAGTAAGTATTTTTTGGTAGTAAATTCCATTGCGTTCTGCAGAACAGTAATGTGGACATTTAGCTCTGTTATTATCGAATGTGAGGTGTTATAGGGTAATTAGTAGTTAATTCTTTGAATTGTGTCACATTCCTTGCTTTACTAAAGACATTTTTGTTTGCTTATGACCCCTCATGTAATATTTCACCAGTTTTCTACCCCCCCCCCCCCACCCCCCCTCCCCCACACACACACACACACTTTTGAAGGCGAAAATCACTCCTAATTTACAATATAAGCCCATTTAGTGTATATGTTTCCGTAAATTGTGTTTCTTAAATCGTTCCTAATTCATGTTCCTTATCAAATTGTCAAACTGTATTAATTTACTTAAAATATAATTTTGCAGTTTTCATTTTACTGATAAAACAGTTCTATTTTGTTCTACATTTTTTAATCTAAGTATTACTTTTATCTGATAAAGCTTCGAATATATATATATATATATATATATATATATATATATAATCCCAAGAGAATTGGATGAACTTCCTGAAAATACAGAAGCAATCAAGCAAAATAATTCGCAGTGAAAAACGACAGTATGATAAACGGCGAGTGACGGAGATCGAATCGGACTTCATGAAGAACAATACAAGAAACTTCTACAGAACATTCAGAGAAAATATGACTGGATATCAACCACCCAACTTATGCTTCAGAAGACCGGATGGAGCCCTAGAAACCAATACCAAAAACAATTGTGTTATTCTGGCAAAGTACTTTGGAAAACTACTCAACATGGACCCCCCCTGTGGAAGAAATGATGACAGAAACGAGCACGTACGATCCAGATAGTGAACCTCCAACTCTAGAAGAAGTTAAAGAAATAATCAAGTCACTCAAGAATCGTAGAGCACCAGGAGAAGACGGAATCATCGCGGAAATCTGGAAGTTACAAGACCCAGAACTCACTAAAGACATCCACAGGATCTTGGAAGATATATGGAATACCATGAAAATTCCTGACGACTGTAAAACTGCCCTGATACACCCACTACACAAAAAAGGTGACAAGACTGACCCGAACAACTACAGAGGAATATCCCTACTACCGGTCACATACAAGATTCTCTCTAAAGTTTTACTGAACAGACTAGAATGCCAGACCGACCACTTGATTGGAGAATACCAAGCAGGCTCCCGTAAAGGGCGATCTTGTGTGGAACAAACTTGGAACCTGAAAATGATTTTACAACACAAACAGAACCTGATCATTACCTTTGTCGACTTCAAAAAGGCGTACGACTCTATCGACCGGAAAACTCTCTTCAAAATTCGAGCAGAATACAAAGTAGACAACAAAACACGGGCTATCATGGAGCAAACTTTAACCAACATGTCCTCCAAAGTGAAGTTCTGTGGGGAACTATCAGAGCCCTTAGAAATTCGCACAGGTGTCCGACATGGCGATGGCCTCTCACCTCTCCTTTTCAATCTGGTGTTACATAAGGTAATGAAAGAATGGGAAGCATCACAACAGGGGATAACCTTGGGAAACCTACAGATTAAATGCCTGGAGTTTGTAGACTATTTGTCGATTGTCACGAAAGGTATAAAAGAAACAAAAGACGCTATCGAAAAACTACACGAAATCGCTTCCAAACCTGGATTACAGATCTCTTACGAAAAGACACAGTTTATGAGCTACAAAGAAACTCTCATCTCTGAACACTAAGTATGGCGCGATTTACAAAACGGCAGACTTCAAATACCTCGGTGAAACACTACAAATGAGTGGACATAACAGAGACTCAAACGGAGAAGGAAAAACTAAACTGGACATGGCATACAAAGTAGTGTGGAATCATTACAACGAGAAGTCTATCTCACAAAAAGCCAAATTACGCCACTACGACACGGTGGTACTCCCCGAGGCACCGTATGCAGTAGAGACCACACTTATCCTAGGGCATACACGTATCAGAGAACTAGAAAAAGTAGAACGGAAAAAACTTAGGAAAATATTTGGCGCAACTAACACCAATGGAATACGGATCAAGAAACCTACAGAGGAACTATACAAACATACGGAGACAATCACAGAAAAGATTAGAAAACGCAGACTACAATTCTATGGACACCTATACAGAATGCCATCACACAGACTGACTAAACAGATATTTGACTGGGTAACCACTAGAAACAACAAATGAGTGGCAGAGGTAAAAAACGACCTGAACCAACTCAACATAACAGCAGACACAATAAACGACAGAATAAAATTCAGAAACATACTTAAGAAAAGTAAACTACATGAAGTACAATGTGACAAACGAACAGGCGTAAAATGGACCGAAGAACGCAAGCAAGACCACAGCCGGAAGATGAAAGAAATATGGGCAACCAAATAGACAATCAAGATGAAGCCGAAGACACAAAGCCGACAAGAAGCATGGACAGAGGACCGGAAACAGAAACACAGCGAGCGAATGAGGGAAGTTTGGGCAGCAAGGAAGGCAGCAAAAGGAACTGGCCATGTAGTTTAGTCCAATTGCGCTTTTTAAGGGCAAAACACCAATAAGTTATACTAACTTAGATTGAAAAATGTAGAACAAAATGAAACTGTTTTATCAGTAAAATGAAAACTGCAAAATTATAATTTAGGTAAATTAATACAATTTGATAAGGAACATGAATTAGGTACGATTTAAGAAACACAATTTACGGAAACATATACACTAAATGGGCTTATATTGTAATTTAGGAATGCTTTTCGTCTTCAAAAGAGATTCAGTATGAAATTTCTTTACAGCAGAAATAACCATATTCTTCTTGTACGGTGCAACACATGATATATCGTAATATTTACAACAGTTGTAACGGTAAAAACGGTGTGTTCGTTCAGATATGCATGCATGTAGGGAGGACGCTGTAATTTAAAATTTACACATTGCATAAACACTGACACTATAATAGCCAGTTATATTAAAATTGCTTCAATTAAACTTGTGCATGAAACGTGTCACACGCAGAATGTGCCGATTTCGTTTAATGACCCGTGCAACCTGCCAGCAGCAACGCTGAGGCTAGGTAGTTCTTGCCGTGGCGAATCGTGAAGTATCCTACAGTAAAACTGCCAGTTTTAGACTTGTCTCACTTTTCTTGCCGGAGTGCGCTATGTTGAAGATCTAGTTATGTCCTACACTCTCTGTGAATCTGTATCAGGTCGGTGGTAGGTGGTGGTGGTTGGGGGGGGGGGGGGGGGAGGAGTTGGTACGGTCCCCTTGTCAGCCTCTGAAGCTAATTGTAACCAGCTCGCCAAGCACACCTGCGTCAGTTGAGGAAGAAGTCCCGCAGCGGAGGCTGCAGGCGTCTGCTCGGCTGAGCGGCGCGAGTGACCCGTCAGCGTGATTTACGAGCGCCGAGCCGGGGGCCGACTAGATCGCAGCCGCCGCCGCTGCTCCCGATTGCGATAGCTCGCTTCCCTTCCTTCCCACGATACGGGTCGCGGCTCTCAGATCTCGCATTATTTACGTGCGGTGTCGCAACGGACGCCGAGTTTAAAGGTCGCCTCGAACCCCGACGGCTTCACTTTCTCAAATGTTGCAGCCGCATCTACAGGCCTCGTGAACTGCGGTAGCCGCTCGATGGGCCCGCTTCTGCCCCGCCAGTCGGCGCATTAAGTTTCGCAACAAACCGAACTCGATAAACCCAGAAGGATTTTATCCTAGAAACTTTCGTGCTATGTCTCATCGCTATAGCTAATAAAGTATGGTTAGGAATTTTTGAGAACATTTCTCGTGAAAAAAAGCAGTCTGTCCAATCTACTTTAAAAAGGATTAAAAACGGTCTTGTTTGAAATAATATATTTATTTTTTATGGCTACCGATTTCGCTCAGAATGTTACTTCAAGCGAAGGTTTCAACAATGATGACATGAAGACGGTCATATTCTGGCCGAAACCGCAATCCATTGCAAATAAATATTTTATTGCACTAAAAATTGTTTTTGACCAGTATTTAAAGTATTTTGTGAGACCATCTTCAGACCATTTATAGCATGGTAGTCTGAAGATGGTCACATTCTGAACGGAACTGGTAAGCATTGCAAATAAATATTTTATTGTGGCCAAGTCTGTTTTTAATACGTTTTAGAGTATCGTTAATCAATACTTTCGCTTTTATGCCGACCGGGAATATCAGTTTGTGATTAAATAGCTCACGTAATGTAGGTTCATAAAACAAGAGCTCTACGAAATGAAGTGAAACATACGAGGCGTATTCGGAAAGTAAGGTCCGATTGGCCCGCCCGGTTAGCCGAGCGGTTAAATGCACGGCTTTCGGGTGCGGGATGGAGCGACTGGACCCCGGTACGAATCCACCCGGCGGACTTCTGTCGAGGTCCGGTGAGCCGGCCAGTCTGTGGATGGTTTTTAGGCGGTTTTCCATGTGCCTCGGCGAATGCGGGCTGGTTCCCCTTATTTCGCCTCAGCTACACTATGTTGGCGATTGCTGCGCAAACAAGTTCGGCACGTACGCGTACACCACCATTACTCAACCACGCAAACATAGGGGTTACACTCGTCTGGTGTGAGACGTTCCCTGGGGGAGTCCACCGGAGGCCGAACCGCACAATAACCCTGGGTTCGGTGTGGGGCGGCGGAGGGGCGAAGTGGACTGCGGTAGTCGTCGTGGGGTTGCGGACCACTGCGGTTGCGGCGGGGATGGAGCCTCTCCGTCGTTTCTAGGTCCCCGGTTAACATACAAGGTCCGATTAGACGGGGAATGGAAACCACTGTGAAAAACCAATGGAACTTCGCAGAGATGTTTTGGGTAGTGTCTTCAGTGTGATCTGCCGATAGCTTCACGTGGCTCTTTTCAGTTCAGAGAGCAAAGTTATTACTTAGAAATGCCTAAAACGACAGTGTCTCCAGCCAGATATGTGGATCTGTTGAGAGATTTTAGCCTGAAGCTATGGAACCCACATAACATGTACGTCATGCATTTCTTTCATCAAGACAATTTTCAGCCCCAGCCTTTAGGGGCAATGAAGACGCTCCTGCAGCGTTTTCGCTGGGAAATGTTTCATCACCCACAATACAGCCCTTAATTGGCTCCCTCCGTTGTTCATCTCTGCTCACATGAATCGCTGGCTACGAAGACAACATTTTGCCACAAACAACGAAAGGCAGACCAGCGTAGAGAATTGGCGGAAGGCACAGGCAGCTGCTTCCTGTGACAAGGGTACTAGAAAGTTTATACAAAGCCACGAGAAATTTCTAGGTCAGAGCGGCGATTATTTAGAGAGGCGACTGCAATGTGTTTTGACTTTCACTGCACGGTTTTCACATCTCGACCGATCGGACCTTACTTTCCGAAGAGGTAGTTTTCGATTTTATTTTCTTTTTTCCTTGTTAACAATTAAGACGTGTTTCAGGGCAGCAGCTCGAAGGAGGTTTCGTATGCAGCCGTAACAGTAAAATTCTTTGTTACGATAAAAATGATAGTTGTCGGACATCTGGCGAATCTGTTGCACACTGAGCTCTTTGAAGTGTACGTTCTTCTGTTATTGGCATAGGAGATCTACTTTCCAACTTATTCTGCAGTATATGTACTCTATTCAGTGCTCCTGTCAGTAGTTTTTATTGTAAAATTTTTCTTTAGTTTCCGATAACACATTATGAACACGCTATGAAAACCAGAAGTTAACCATTGTTACTTTGGATACCTATTTCGGATAAAGTACAAAGTGGATAATTAAACTTTCGCTACTTGAGCCAGTGTAGATGGAAAACGATTTACCGTATGGTTACCCAACTTTATAGGAATGATGTTGAGACTGAGTGCTACAGGATTTTCGTTGTCAATAGTATGTCATTACTTACCGTTAGGCGCCGCTAAAGGTACGACGACGCAGAGCTGGAAAACAAGCATCAGTGTACGTTTCCATTACAGTTGCACACAGTCAATATGGGTCTGGACAAGGTAAGCATGGACTTTATCCGTAAGGCTGTTTTATCAAAGCAACAGCAATAACGTTGCTGCTGTTATTCAGCATCGAACGCATTGAAGGACTACAGAGAGATTCTTTTTCTGCACCAAGGTTGAAGAACATGATTCGGAAGTTCGAATAAACACTCGATTGTAGACGGGAACGTAAACATGACATGCAGTTAACAATTGTTACCCTCTCGTACGGAAATTAAAATATGTTTCTTCCAGTGATTTATTAGTTATGTGCGCCCCCGGTAGCTGAGTGGTCAGCGTGACAGAATGGCAATCCTAAAGGCCCGTGGTGGATTCCCGGCTGGGTCGGAGATTTTCTCCGCTCAGGGACTGGGTGTTGTGTTGTCCTAATCATCATCATTTCATCCCCACGGCCGTGCAAGTCACCGAAGTGGAGTCAAATCGAAAGAATTGCACCCGGCGATCGATCTACCCGACGGGAGGCCCTAGTCATACGACATTTGAATTTATATTAGTCATTTCTTTTCCGCAAGTCCGTACAAACGCTTCCATAAAGTTTGACTGTCCTCCGATCACCCTAAGCAGCGGATGTTTAATGTTAACCACTCTGTATCTACTCGTAAATGTGTTTCTAGGCCTCAATAGTTCCACACCATCGACGCATCAAAGACGAAATTCTTGTTTGGAGGAAACAGAAAAGGCACGCTTACAAGATAAAAATCTTTCCTTTATAATTTGTTCATATTTTTATACTAACGAAACAGTTTACTAAAACTGAGTAATGACTGGAGCATGGGTAAATACAGGATCGCGTTTATAACAGCTGGTTCTTGCTTCTTTTGGTAAACTGTTTTCTTTGAATACCTGGAGGTTGCCATAGTCGGTACAATCATAGGAATATCGTTGAAAAGATACCAATGTTGTGGTGGTCAGTAACTCGTGTGACGAGGTATCATGTCGATGGTTGGGACTGAAGTCTCCCGTCTTCGTCACAGATCAGAGAAATTACATTAACGCCCAGAAGTATAGACATGCGCAACTTCCGAAGGTGTAGTTTGTTCAACATTCCTCTAGATGGACGATAATATCGGGTCGCATCCAGATGCTATGGAGAATTAATTTCTCACAGTTAAAGATTTACACTACGGCAACTAGCCTGCGAGATCTGCGTGTGTGAATCCAATACAGAATACCGAAAATGCGAAGACGAGACTGTCGCCCGACAGAGAAGACTCTTCCAGACTTTTGGCTCAGCTGTTTTTCAGGAATAACATCGACCGCCAAATTATAACTATCCAGCTACCTCAGAGGTCATCTCACAAAACACCCGACAACAGACATAACCGTATGGGTCTGTTGTGACATTCCTCAATTTACGTACTTTACGTGACATTTTACCTTCGGTTCTGGAAGTTTTCTGACATCGTGTTTTGGACAATGAGTGTTACTAACTATCCTGTTATAAATCCTTCCTGCAGTCCACCAGAAACATAACCTCATTTGTTGATCATGCTTAACTTTTGGTAGCTATTGTAAAATTTTTAATTACTTACTGCAGAATGAAATAGATTATTACTCACTCCGATGTAGCACCAGATCGTCGCCACATGACCGGTTTAAAAAGGAAGAAAAAGAGCTGTAGTTGAATACTACGAAACTAAATCTCAAGTCAAACTTCAGATCTATGCGTACTTGAATTCAAAATAACTTATCAATTGAAGAGGCCAGTTCTTTTTTCTTTTTTTCTGACAAGTCCGATGCGGCACGTCATGAATTTCTGTACCAGCCTCTTCGTCTCAGTGTAGAACCTGCAACCTATGTCCTCATTTATTCGCTGGATGTATTCTAACTTCTGTTTTCCTCTATAGGTTTTACCCTCTACAGCTCCCTCTAGTACCGTGGAAGTTATCCCCTGATGTCTTAACAGATGTCCTATCACCCTGTCTCTTCTTCTTGTCAGTGTTTTCCATGTATTTCTTTCCTCGCCGACTCTGCGGAGAACCTCCGCCTTGCATACCGTATCAGTGCACCAGATTTTCATCATTTTTCCATAGCAATACATCTCAAATTCTTCGATCCTCTTTTGTTCCGGCGTTCCGACAGTGTATGTTTCACTACCATAGAATGCAGCTCTCAGAACACTCATTCTCGGAAATATCTTCCTCTAATTAAGGTCTATATTTGATCCTAATTGACTACTCTTGACCAGGAATCGCATTTTTGCCATTCTGCTTTTCTGTTCTTGCTCTGTCCGTCACGGGTTACTTTGCTACCTAGGTAGCAGAATTACTTAATTTAATCCTCTTCGTGATTATGATGGTCAGTTTCACGCTCTTCTCTTTGCAGTTACCTCTTATTGCTTTCGTCTCTCTTCGATTTATCTCAATCCATATTTTGTACTCATTAGACTGTTCATTTCGTTCAGCAAAAAAATGTTCAAATGTGTGTGAAATCTTATGGGACTTAACTGCTAAGGTCATCAGTCCCTAAGCTTACACACAACTTAAACTAAATTATCCTAAGGACAAATACACACACCCATGCCCGAGGGAGGACTCGAACCTCCGCCGGGACTAGCCGCACAGTCTTCGTTCAGCAGATCATGTAATTCTTCTTCACTTTCACTGTGATAGCAATGTCATCAGCAAATCTTGGCAATGATATCCATTCACCTTGAATTTTAATTCCATTCTTGAACCTTTCTTTTATTGCCGTCATTGCTTCTTCCATGTATAGACTGAACAGTAGGAGGCGGAGGGGGGGGGGGAGGGGGAAACTACACCCCAGTCTTCCACCCTTTTTAATCCGAGCACTTCAGTCTTACTGTTCCCTCTAGAAACTTGTACATATGGTATATTACCCGTCGTTCCCTATAGCTTTTACCTATTTTTCTTAGAATTTCGAACGCCTTCACCATTTTACACTGTCGAACGCTTTTTGCAGGTCGACATCCTTCACCATTTTCCACTGTCGAACGCTTTTTCGAGGTCGACAAATCATATGAATGTGTCTTGATTTTTCTTCAGTCTTTGTTCCATTACCAGCCGCTACGACAAAACTACCTCCTGGTGCCTATAGCTTTCCTAAAGCCAAAATGATCGTCATCTAACGCATCCCCAGTTTTCTTTTCCTTCTTCTGTATATTATTCTTGTCGGCGACTTGGATGCAGGAGTTATTAAGCTGACTGTGCGATAACTCTAGCACTTGTCAGCTCTTGCAGTCTTCGGATTCGTGTGGATGATGTTTTTCCGAAAGTCAGATGGTCTGGCAACAGACTCATATATTCTACACAACAACGTGGAACGTGAATAGTTGTTCTGTTACCACATCCTCGAACTATTTGAGAAATTCCGATGGAATGTTATCTATCCCTTCTGGCTTTTTCGATCTTAAGTCTTCCAAAGCTCTTTTAAATTCTGATTCTAATAATGTAATTTAACGATACCTCGTAAACAACCAATCGCCATTCACGGGTCTTTGTGTCTGATGAAATCCTTCGTTGCCTCATTATAGACCATAGTGATTGTGTGTTTGTAGATTTTCTAATTGCCGAGGTATTAGTGAAGTGGTCCCATCACATCATGGTGGTCTCGGTGACATCTTCTATATTCTTCGTATGACTAACTTTTTCAAGGGAAAAATTCGAGATTGTTCTATAATATTCTCGGGGTTTTACGAATATTCTCAAATGTTTTACGTTGTTGTAGAATATTTTCGAACATTATAAAACACAGCTTAGAAACGACACACATCGCATTGATGCGCATTCCGGAAAATGATCCTAACTGATGAGAATAATTATAACTACAAAAAAAGTCATGGTTCAAGAGAGAAATCAGTGAATTCTGAATAAGATGCGAGGGGAAGAAAAATTCTTACATCCATTGATACAGTTATGAATGAGGACTAAAGCGTAAACTTGCCAACATAATTCCTAAATTCATTCGATATATGCCCCCGCCGGCCGGGATGGCCGAGCGGTTCCAGGCGCTACAGAGCCATTTGAACCATATATGCCCCCGAAAAAATATTCTAAACAACATCATAGAAGCACAAATTAAATATTAATCTAAAAAGAAAAAGCCAAAACAGTAATTATATCTTGAATTCCTCTAATTTTAAACAACAATTGACCCTTAAAATGGTCCTATTTCCGATATTGTTAGAGGTAGTAAAGTCTATAAGTAAGACTACAAAAGACAAGGACAAAGATTTTATGTTGCGGAGTCAATTTAAAAGAGCCGTGTTTCTCGAACGAACATCTATACGTAGCGTGTTCACGCATTTCTCGTTTTTGCTGTCTGAAGCATATTACCATATGTAGTTTGTAAGAGCATGCGCCCAGAAGTTACATGCCGTAGAAATAACTTGATTGTGCGCAGCTCCTGGTCGTGCGGTAGCGTTCTCGCTTCCCGCGCCCGTGTTCCCGGGTTCGATTCCCGGCGGGGTCTGAGATTTTCTCTGCCTCGTGATGACTGGGTGTTGTGTGATGTCCTTAGGTTGGTTAGGTTTAAGTAGTTCTAAGTTCTAGAGGACTGACGACCATCGATGTTATGTCCCTTAGTGCTCAGAGCCATTTGAACCAGCCAAATAACTTGATTAATTGCGCATGTTTTCCAGTTCAGAAATCAATAGTGGAAAAAAGACTAAGTGAAGCAGGTCCATTTCAGTTACTATAAGGTTAAAAATATCCACTAAGCAAAACTGATTGCGATACAAAGCCTTCTCAAAATGAAACCTACTACAAGTTAGTTAACTACTGGTGTAGATAAGTTAGCAGTGTACTAGAAGCGAGATATGCGGCGCCTTTCGGAAGACTCAGTTCACGGGTAGTACAGCAGTAACTGCTGTACGCCAGCGTGCGCTAAACAGTCAGTATGAAAGAACTGATAAATCAATCTACTATTTTATTGCGCAAGTGCGAACCGCCAGAGCGGAGCTAAGTAAAAAGACCAAAACAGGATGAAAAGCCGGCCGCGGTGGTCTCGCGGTTCTAGGCGCGCAGTCCGGAACCGTGCGATTGCTACGGTCGCAGGTTCGAATCCTGCCTCGGGCATGGATGTGTGTGATGCCTTTAGGTTAGTTAGGTTTAAGTAGTTCTAAGTTCTAGGGGACTGATGACCACAGCTGTTGTCCCATAGTGCTCAGAGCCATTTGAGCCAGGATGAAAATACGTCATTAGACGTCCGAAAATACTTTGAAAAAGATTTATTCGGAAAACGTGTAAGTAGGCTGTTTATGTTTTCTCTATGTAAGTAGGCTGTTTATGTTTTCTCTATGTAAGTAGGCTGTTTATGTTTTCTTATTGGCAACGTTACGTAGCGCTCAATATGAAAATCACTGGCTGTGCTGTGTGCAGTCTGTGGCTAGTTTGCATTGTTGTCTGCCATTGTAGTGTTGGGCAGCGGCAGCTGGGCTGTTAACAGCGCGTAGCGTTGCGCAGTTGGAGGTGAGCCGCCAGCAGTGGTGGATGTGGGGAGAGAGATGGCGGAGTTTTGTAATTTTTCATGAACTGATATATTTATATATGATGATATCAAGGTAAATACATTGTTTGTTCTCTATTAATATCTTTCATTTGCTAACTATCCCTATCAGTAGTTAGTGCCTTCAGTAGTTTGAATCTTTTATTTAGCTGGCAGTAGTGGCGCTCGCTGTATTGCAGTAGCTTGAGCAGCAAAGATTTTTGTGAGGTAAGTGATTTGTGAAAGGTATAGTTTAATGTTTGTCAGGGCCATTTTTAGTAGGAAATTTTGAAAGTCAGATTGCGTTGCGCTAAAAATATTGTGTGTCAGGTTAAGCACAGTCCTGTAAAATTGTTGAAAGGGGACGTTTCATATGGCGACCCTGCCAGGATTCGAACCTGGAATCTTCTGATTTTTTTCTTGTAGTTTGTGTAATTAGTGTAGATTTTGTTTATTGCTAGCACGTAACTGTAGAGAGAATCTCCTTTGTAGTTGCAGTCTTTCATTGTTGTACAGTAAAACAGTTGTGGCATGCATGTAGATTTGCACCAAGTATTTAGCAGCTGCAATCAACTAGATATTATTTTCAGTGTTATGTTAATGTGTTCTCTTATTTTTGCTCTTCAAATTGTGCTTTTCTGTGTTATCGTGAAATATTGTGACAATAATGGCGTGTGAAAAACGTAATACTAGGCTCCAAAGTAAACTGAGAAATGACAGTGAAGACGAAAGCAGTGTGTTAGCGCCGCAGAGTAATGAATTAACAGACATTCAAAGTAGTAATTTGGTAACTGTGCGTAGGGAAATGGAGCGGGCGGCAAACAATGGCGTGGACAGTGAAACAATTAGTGAAGAGGGACGCATTATCGAACGATCGGTCGGGAACAGCTCGCCTCAGGAATCCGAAATGACAGGAAACAATCTCGCAAATACTGTAGATTCAGGTTTTGGATCCTCACCGTTTTCTCAAATAAGTCAAGACACATTTTCTGCTTGTCAAAATGTGAATGTTTCCGGTGTAAATTCACTGCCGAAAAGCACTGAGGAACATGTTTCAGACACCAATGCATTGTTATTACAATTAATACAACAAATGGGACAAACACAGCAAAAGCTTCAAAAGTTAGACACAATGGAACAAAATCAGAGACAAACACAGCAAAAGTTAGACACAGTGGAACAAAATCTTCAAAAGTTAGACACAGTGGAACAAAATCTTCAAAAGTTAGACACAATGGAACAACACCAGAGACAAACACAGCAACAGTTAGACGCAATGGAACAAAATCTTCACACCACGCTTGAACAAACACGTGAAGATTTAACTACTGAGTTACATAACATTGAATCGAAATGTCAAAAAGTCTGTAATGACGTAAAAACACAAATTTGTGAGCATTTTCAACCTATTTTTTCGCGGCATGAAAATGCATTACAGAATCACGAAGCAGCCATAAAAGAACTGCAAGCCATTGTTCATGAAAATCATGAGACCTTGTGGGCTAAAATTGACTCAGTTGCATCTACCGATTCGGTTACGCAACTTGCAATAACTCAGGAAGGGACTGGATAACAGCATTGCTGGTTCTAAGGACAATTTCAAAAACTTTGTGAGTGCACAAGTGGTGGTTTATGGACTTGCTATATTATCCGCAAGACTCTTCAATGGTGATTGTGCACCTGCACAGTCACAACAGATGGCTGCTGGCCATCTCTACAAGGACTACAGTGGGTCTGCATCTTTGATGGCCCACCAATACCGTAATCTCTACCAGGACTACAGTGGGTCTGCTCTGTGATGACCTACCTACCAATATTCTTCAAAACGTCGAATGACTCTGCTGTGGGTTTGCTCTGTTGTGGCCCATTACCTGTCAGCATGTCGAGAGTCAGCACTGTCTTTCCATTGGAAGGACAACACTACTTCTTCAAGACTGCATGGAAATCCACTACTTCCATGTGCATTTTTATTTACTGCTCAGACTTTGAGAAAAACACTGCTATTCTCCTGTTATGTACGATTAGGACTGTCTTTATAGACTGTGAGAAATTTTTAGCTTTTGACCAACATTGTATCAATAAGTGTGTGCATTTGATTTCTTTGTTATTGTAATTATGAAAAATTTTATCAAATCATTATTGGCCACTGCCCAAAAAAAATTTTGTAAAATTTTTTGTGGGGAGCATGGGGGCTATGTAAGTAGGCTGTTTATGTTTTCTCTATGTAAGTAGGCTGTTTATGTTTTCTCTATGTAAGTAGGCTGTTTATGTTTTCTTATTGGCAACGTTACGTAGCGCTCAATATGAAAATCACTGGCTGTGCTGTGTGCAGTCTGTGGCTAGTTTGCATTGTTGTCTGCCATTGTAGTGTTGGGCAGCGGCAGCTGGGCTGTTAACAGCGCGTAGCGTTGCGCAGTTGGAGGTGAGCCGCCAGCAGTGGTGGATGTGGGGAGAGAGATGGCGGAGTTTTGTAATTTTTCATGAACTGATATATTTATATATGATGATATCAAGGTAAATACATTGTTTGTTCTCTATTAATATCTTTCATTTGCTAACTATCCCTATCAGTAGTTAGTGCCTTCAGTAGTTTGAATCTTTTATTTAGCTGGCAGTAGTGGCGCTCGCTGTATTGCAGTAGCTTGAGCAGCAAAGATTTTTGTGAGGTAAGTGATTTGTGAAAGGTATAGTTTAATGTTTGTCAGGGCCATTTTTAGTAGGAAATTTTGAAAGTCAGATTGCGTTGCGCTAAAAATATTGTGTGTCAGGTTAAGCACAGTCGTGTAAAATTGTTGAAAGGGGACGTTTCAAACGCTTTTTCATTTAATAACTGTTCAGGAATAAATTTTTTAACAAGTTAGTTTTTCAAGCTCTTCAGGAATTTCCACACAACGTCTCTTAGAACACAATATTTAACGTCCGCATTTTTAAAAATGGGAACCAGTAGTAAGCTGTTTTATTTCTGCCTGTCTTATTATGTTCTCTAAACAGAACATCAAAAGCTGTGCATGTTTGGCCTATGTAAAATGTCGGCCAGGCGCCACACATTTACATAAATCTGAATTTGTGTGTTTATTATGAGTGGTCTTTCTTTTCGGTTTGTTTTATGCCAAAGTGGGTTGTCAGTACGGAAGACGACACTCGGTTTAGTCTTAAGGAAAAAATGAGCAATCCATCCAGACGCTTTTCCCCTTAAAGCCAATACAAGGACTCTTTTTTTTCGCGTTTGTCATCTACACTGCTCATCCACTATCAACTTTGAAATTTTTTTTGTAAGTTAATGACGTCCTTTGCTTTACAACTGTTAGAAACAGCTATTTGTGTTGCCATATGAAGTTCGTTATGGTACTCGTCCTGATTTAGAGGTAGACAGTGTACCCTGTGCATCATGCGAGAGAATACGTTGACTTATATTGCAAAGGACGCATTGACTGATGAATAATAACTGCATCTGAACAGGTCGACTTTCTGTAGACAACTAAACTATATTCACTGCCTTGTTTTACATGTGGTAAAACCTAATAAACTGGCGCTGTTATTTAATACGCTGGAAGAGCTAATTTACCAAAATTGTAGGAAAAAGCTTTCAAAAATAGCACAAAATGTGAAAACCATCGCCATGGAGATTCGAACCTATATGGGCAACTATTCGTGCCATAGACCTACATGCAAAATGAAAAGAAATTAAGGAAAACTGTCAAATTGTAGAAAATTTAGAAAAAACGCCATCACCTGGACTGAAACTCACGATCTTAAAAGCACACCGCAATCAGCCTTATTATGTGTCTCGCTTTGTTGGTAACTGATTCCTGGTCGGTGTGTGTTTAGGCTGGCGCGTAAGCTCTTGCAAGCAGTTCTCAACATGCACCCAGTCAAGTCAAAGCGCACCAGAGTCACCAGCTGTTCATTCATTCCTTCAGCGTTTTTCTCTTCCATCGAGTTCACTATTTATCAGTATTCCACATCATGTTTATTGTCTCTTTTTTCCGGCCTCACCTTTTAATCGGATCGCACGACGGTAAACGTTTGAGGAAATAACGGGATGGCCATTCTGATTCAGATGCCAGACTGTGGTCTTTAGCCCAGCTTCTCTCTTGTCTTCTTGAGAATATTCTGTTTCATCCACTACCTTTTCTTATTACATACTTAACCGCTAGAATAAAGCTACACCGTATAGGAATAAATCGTGGTCTTTGGCACATCTGCTGTAGTCAGCAAGGCGTCATCAAATGGTTCAAATGGCTCTGAGCACTATGGGACAACTTCTGAGGTCATCAGTCCCCTAGAACTTAGAACAACCTAAGTAACTTAAGGCAGGATTCAAACCTGCGACCGTAGCGGTCGCTCGGTTCCAGACTGTAGCGTCTAGAACCGCTCGGCCACCCCAGCCGGCAAGGCGTCATCCCTAGTTCCACGTCTACCTGCAACCTACTGACCTTGCAACCTTCCTATAGATAACAACATCGTCCGCAGTTAGCCTCACTCAGCCACGGACGTCACCAACTAGGTCATTAACATAAAATGTAAACAGTGATCGTCCTATAACACCCCCTTGGGGTACCCCCGATATTATCTTTACATCTGTCTGTTTTATGCTGTTAAGAACGATGTTTTGTGTTCCGTATGTAAAGAAGTCCTGAACCCAGTCACAGATCTGGTCCGATTTACGGCAAGTTATTATTTCATATAATACATAGGGAAGAGCCGGGAAAAGTGGCCAGAATAGCCACAGACGGAAACGCATAGAAATAAGTCATTATCATCTAGACAAATTGAATTATAATATCGAATAATTTAATTACCTAAGAATAAAATTAACCATTTTAAACAATTCAATTTTCACAGAGTGGCAAAATGGTCGCTTGGCCCGACATGATAGGAAAGTGGCCACTCAGTTTTAATCTAAAAAATAATAGTTAAAAAGCTTTTTCGGCAAAGAACTAAATTTACTTTATTGTGAAACATGATTCGAATGAAGCATTTCACAAATAAAAGTCAAACTGTGTTCCTCATCTCGTGTACAAATTCCGTGAGCCCAGAGTGAGCACAATTGGTTCTTAAACCACTGTTCTTCTGGTCTTGAATTGGGAAGTACATATGCTCTGTGTCTTCCCTGTTGTTGTCAGGAAGCGTTCACCAGGGCTGGGTTTCCTGCTCTTCACAATTTACTTTTTACTGTCTTCTTTCTTTTTGGCTGTTTTTCATTTTTCCTTCTTTTCACTCTCTTTTTCTTCTCTTTCTTTATTTACCGATTGTAGGTCACTCTTATAATGAATGGCCTTGCCGCAGTGGTAACACCGGTTACCGTCAGATCACCCAAATTAAGCGCTGTCGGGCTGGGCTAGCAATTGGATGGGTGACCATCTGGTCCGCCGAGCACTGTTGGCAAGCAGGGTGACCTTGTGAGAAAACTGAGGAGCTACTTGATAGAGAAGTAGCGGCTCCGGTCTCGTAAAGCGACATACGGCCGGGAGAAAGGTGTACTCACCCCATGCCCCTTCATATCCACATCCAGTGACGCCTGTGGAGTGAGTATGACACGGCGGCCGGTCGGTACCGTCGGCCCTTCTTGGCCTGTTCGGGCGGAGTTTAGCTTTTTTAGGTCACTCTTATTAGGACTTGCTGAATGTATCGTCGCGGAGCCCTTCTTTCGGTCTCTGCTTTTGCGTTTTCCCCCACAAAAATTGACCAGATGTCACTACCGTGGTGGCTACTTTGCCCGCATTGACGCCTTTACACAAAAACCGCATAGCCTCTAATAGCGTGACCGAGCTTTCAGTACCTAGCATAGTGTTACAGAGTGAAGACGTGACAGGTTCTACACATTTTGATTAAAGAGACCTAAGTTACAGTCCCTGTCAACAATAAATACATAAATTAACTGCTTACCTTTTATCATGATAACTAAGATCCACAAATATTATTGTACCTCTGAGGAATACTGAAGGAAACAGGTTAGTCTTCACGGGATCATCCATAGGGCCCACTGGCCGACTTGCCCGGCCATCCCCAGACGTGAAACATTCAGCTGACAGATCGCACGATGGCAATAAAGGCATAACACAATCAAATATCGTATGAAAATGTTCTGGTGGATTTCCTGACACATCGTGCTGTAGACTCAAATTCATCTGCTACGTTATTTTTGGAGAGCATAGGGCGCGTGGTAAAAAGAACATTGCATGAAAGCTTTTCGTTTAGCGGCAGTTCAAGTTACGTCTCTTCACTGTTAAGTGGAACAGGTTGTACATAGATATCACAAGTGTAGAGCTAAATGACCAAGACGTTTGAAATGGTAACTCACGTCATCCGACTTGCCGATTTTGGAAAAGTCTGTCCCGCTAGAATTTTGAGTATAAAGACCTGCCGGATTAGCATTATATGGACGAGCTGTGGTGCTGTTGTGCGGTGATGTAGCGTGTGGCCTCGTTAGGCAGGGGAGTGTGACAGTGGAGCAGTCGGCGCGGTCGCGCAGGGGCCGTTGCCCGCTGTGGCCTTGTTCCGACGCGGCTGCGACCTTTGCCGGCCGCGCCGGCCGGACGCGGCGACGCAGTAGGTAGGCGTCGGCTGACACCATGCTATACGAGATGTCCTCGCGCCTTACGCCCGCACGCGGCCCTCCATTATCCTGATCCTCATTAACAACCCGGAGTGGCGCGGAGCGGCGCTCACCCAGATCGCGGACGTCACAACACGTGCCCAACTCAGTTCGCCGTGGCCCGCGAGTCGCCAGCCGCCGGCCAGCAGCGGCGGCGGCCGCTGCCGGCGGGGTCACTGCCACGCAGCAGGTGTTGCAGATAGCGCCTAATGGCCGCCACACACATTAACTGCGTGCTTGACGAGCACGGGTGCACAAGCGCGCTTGAGCATGCGAGATAAATCTGTACAAACATCGGGACTTTACAAGCAGCTTGACGCTTGATCGAATTTCGATTCTGCATGTTTGTGCAAGCATTCGAACGTGTGCATGTTTGAGCGTGTGTACGAACAATTCGGAGGCTTGTGCGAGCATTCGTAACTGATTTGATTTAATTTTTATTTCGTACTATTGAGTGTGTAACTCAATAGTACGAGACTGGCCATTAAAATTCCTACACCACGAAGATGACGTGCTACAGACGCGAAATTTAATCGGCAGGATGATGCTGTGATACGCAAATGATTTGCTTTCCAGAGCATTCACACAAGGTTGACTCCGGTGGCGACACCTACAACGTGCTCACATAAGTTTCAAACCCATTTCTCATACACAAACAGCAGTTAACCAGCGTTGCCTGGTGAAACGTTGTTGTGATGCCTCGTGTAAGGAGGAGAAATGCGCACCATCACGTTTCCGACTTTGATAAAGGTCGGATTGTAGCGTATCGTGATTGCGGTTTATCGTATCGTGACATTGCTGCTCGCGTTGGTCGAAATCCAATGACTGTTAGCAGAATATGGAATCGGTGGGTTCAGGAGGGTAATACGGAACACCGTGCTGGATCCCAACGGCCTCGTATCACTAGCAATCCAGATGACAGGCATCTTATCCACATCGCTGTAACGGATCGTGCAGCCACGTCTCGATCCCTGAGTCCACAGATGGGAAAGTTTGCAAGACAACAACCATCTCCACGAACAGTTCGACGACGTTTGCAGCAGCATGGACTATCAGCTCGGAGACCATGGCTGCGGCTACCCTTGACGCTGCATCACAGACAGGAGCGCCTGCGATAGTGTACTCAACGACGGACCTGGGTGCACGAATGTCAAACCGTCATTTTTTCTGATGAATCCAGGTTCTGTTTACAGCATCATGATGTTCGCATCCGTGTTTGGCGACATCGCGGTGAACGCGCATTGGAAGCGTGTATTCGTCATAGCCATACTGGCGTATCACCCGGCGTGATGGTATGGAGTGGCATTGGTTACACGTCTCGGTCATCTCTTGTTCCCACTGATGGCACTTTGAACAGTGGACGTTACATTTCGGATGTGTTACGCCCCGTGGCTCTACCCTTCATTCGATCCCTGCGGAACCCTACATTTCAGCAGGATAATGCATGACCACATGCTGCAGGCCCTGTACGGGCCTTTCAGGATACAGAAAATGTTCGACTGCTGCCCTGGCCAGCACATTCTCCAGATCTCTCGCCAATTGAAAACGGCTGGTCAATGGTGACCGAGCAACTGGCTCGTCACAATACGCCAGCCACTACTCTTGATGAACTGTGGTATTGTGTTGAAGCTGCATGGGCAGCTGTACCTGTACATGCCCTCCAAGCTCTAACTCAATGCCCAGTCGTATCAAGGCCGTTATTACGGCCAGAGGTGGTTGTTCCGGGTACTGATTTCTTAGTATCTATGCACCCAAATTGCGTGAAAATGTAGTCACATGTCAGTTCTAGTATAATATGTTTGTCCAATGAATACCCGTCTATCATCTGCATTTCTTCTTGGTGTAGCAATTTTAATGGCCAGTAGTGTACGTTCCGTACAAAGGCTGAGCCATAATGTAGGACAAGTCAAATAACACATTGTTACAAAAAAAATATAAGAAAAACAGCAATACTGATGGAGTCTTTCCGTAGTGTGCCTACAGCGAATATTTAAATGGGTATAGTGCACGGATCAGTCATATCAATGTGACCATCTGTTAAAGGGGCGAAAGTGCAGGAAGAGAGTCAATGACGTTCGGCGAAGAACCTACACCGACGTAGAGCCATGCTGACTGCTGCGCTAGTTTCCATGGTTGAGGATCCGAGGCGCAAACAGCGCGATTGGAGTGATCCCTCAGATTCTTGTTTGGGTGTAAATGCCTAGTGTTTGGTGGCCAGGGGAGTACGGTAAACACATCCTGATGCTCTTCAAACCACGCACATACAGTGCGAACTGTGTGACACATTGCATTGTTGTGCTGGTAGATGCCATCGTGTCGGGGAAAAACAAACTGAGTGTAGGAATGGACTTGATCCCAAAAGATAGATGCATACCTATGTTGATCGATTGCACCTTTCAGAAGGACCCAGGGAACGCCACGAGAACATATCCCAGACCATAACGCTCCCTTCTCCGGACTGAGTCCTTGGTTGGCTGATAGGTTTATTCGGGAAAGAAGTGGGCCGTACCCTTTCAAAGGAACCATCCCAGAATCTGCCGGAAGCGATTTAGGGAAATCACGGAAAACCTAAACCAGAAAGGCCCGACGCACGTTTGAACGGTCGTCCCACCTCACTTAGTAACCTGGGCCCTTCCGACGATTGTTTCAGGACCGTGCACTCCATCAGCCACCTGTCCGATGGAGCATAAAACGTGATTCATCTGAATAGGCCACCTGTCGCCATTCGGTGGACGTCCATTTGCGGTACTGGCGTGCTAATCCCACCTTCGTCGCCGATGAACAGCAGTCAGCGTGGGTGCATGAACCAGCCACCTGCTGCGGAGGCCCACACGCACCAACGTTCGCTGAACGGTTGTTGAGGAGACACTGTTGGTTGCCCCTTCGTTCACTTAGGCTGTCAGCTGCGCAGTAGTTGCACGTCTTTTCGCCCGTACACATCTCCACAGCCGTCGTAGGCACCGATTTTACGTAGCGCCAATTTGCCATGTTTGATATACTGTGACGACGGCGGCAAGCGAACAATTTACAAACTTAGCCATTTCGTAAATGTTTCCACACTTGGCCGGAAACCTTTCGGACGCCTGATAACACAGGCATACGATGGAAAAACGTTTTGGCTGAAAATACATTAATCTCATATTTTTTAGGGTGGGAAATCCAAATATGATACTTAAAAAACTGTACCACCCCCCCATTTCTTCACATTTCACAGTTAAATATATTATATTAAGCGAGTTTTTAGAGAATTTAACAGCTTTTATGTAGTTAGAACAATTTACAAAGGAGGTGTAATGAATGTAGATGACGTTGGTAGCACTGCTGAAAAACATTTGCTGACAAGAAAAGGTCGATTCTATCTTTGTGTTAACAGATGGTGTTTTGTTTACTGTCAGCCTAACCTCACTTTCCCATTTCCTGTATATTTGCTCAGAACAATGTCTAATCGTGGTTGTAAAAACTCTTCTGACACTTTTTGTTGAATTTGTGGTGAATTTTTGATTAAAAAACACCAAAGAAACATTACAGACTTTTTGAAAAAGGTTTATTTATCCTACTTTGGATCTAAACTTGGTGATCAAGATAAATCTTGGGCACCGCATAAGGTATGTTATGTATGTGTTGAAGATCTGGGAAAATAGTCCAAAAAGGAGAAAAAAGCCTTTAGATTTGCTGTTCCTATGATATGGACGGAGCCAAGAAATCATTTTGATGATTGCTAATTTTGCAGTGTTGATATTACTTGTCATAATTCGAAAAACAAGATGGTAATAAGTTACCATAACCTCCCATCCGCCATCCGACCAGTAGGGCATGGTGTAGATTTACCGATTCCTGAACCAGCAGATGATTTAAAATCTGTTCCAACAGAAGTAGTTTCTGATGTACAATCTGATTTAGATGAACCAGATGATGATGAATTCCATTGTAAAACAAAAAGTCTAGAGCCCAAATTGTTTACTCAGACCGAGCTTAACGATTTGGTTAGGGATCTGGGCTTAACGGAAGAGAAAGCTGAATTGCCTGAATCTAGGCTAAAATAATTTATTAGCAGTTGGAACCAGCATATACATGTATAGAAAGAGAGAGAGCAGCAATTTTCCAAGTTTTTTCAACTTTGGTATTGAATACAAGAAGGAAGACTGGAAGCCGTTTATTGATTCTTCCGAAGCTAATTTAAAGTCTGTTTTATTACACAATGGTAGCATGTATGCATATATACATGCTGGACACTCTGTAGATATGAAAGAAAGCTATGAAAACCTAGAAATAGCACTAAATAAAATAGGCTATTCTGCTCGTGGTTGAATGATATGTGGCGATCTCAAAAGTAACATGCATGCTCCTTGGTCAGCAAGGTGGCTTTACAAATATTCCATGTTTCTTGTGTGAATGGGACAGAAGGGCTAGGGATCAACGCTGGTGCAGAAAGGACTGGCCTGTGAGGGAGTCTTTAAAACCTGGTGAGAAGAACATTCTACGCAAAAACTTTGAAGATCCAAAAAACGTACTTCTACCACCTCTACTTATAAAGTTAGGCCTAATGAAACAGTTTGTAAAGTCTTTGCCTAAAGATGGACCGTGTTTTAAGTATCTCTGCCGAAAGTTTCCACACCTTTCAGAAGCTAAAATAAACAAGGCGTCTTTGTCGGATCCGACATTAGAAAATTGATGTTTGATGTTAACTTTGAATCAGCAATGTCCTTAAATAAGAAAGAAGCGTGGGTATCATTCAAGGAAGTTGTTACGAAGTTCTTAGGACATGAAAAAGACCCAGAATGTGTATCTATTATAGCTACAGTGTTAAAGAAGTTTAAAATTTTAGGATGTTTAATAAGCCTGAAAGTTCACTTTTTGAACGGTCACCTTGATTACTCCCCGGACAATATGGGAGATATTAGTGAGGAGCAAGGAGAGCGTTTTCAACAGGTCATTAAAGTGATGGAAAAACGTTACCAAGGCCGCTGGAACACGAACATGATGGGGGTCACTTCACCGAGAAGTCCAGCAAGCGACTCATCGCAGAAAAAGCTATCAGAAGCTTCAAAGAAAAAAGAGAAAGAAAATGCAAACCAATTCCAGCTGAAACGTGAAACCTCTATTAACACATATCATTGTTTTCAGTAGCTTACTGTAAATACAAACCATGCTTATGTTGTAACAAAGCGTTTCATTAATTTCCCTTTTACCGTATAGCATAGGATTTTTATACTATACAATAAAAAGCATGCTGCTTGAAAACTATAGGTAATACAAAAAGCTAAGGCTACATCTGGGTTCATCTCATAAAAATCTGTTAGAATCAGCTATCAAAGTAAAAAAGTTTTTCCAAAAAAAGTTTTTCGTTGACCTGTGTAATCGCTCCCCATTTCGCTTTACAATGCAATGTTTTCCGCGTCACCCTGACACGCTTTATGTCCTCTCCGTTGCCAGTGCTGCCTTTTTGCGATGGATCCGACTCTGGATATCAATTGTACGTCGATGTCAACGTAGGTGATCGTCACATTATTCTGACTGGACCGTATATTTTCGTTTCTTGAACCGCTCCTACTGTTTGGCGGCAGCTCAAGGCACTTTGCTTCACTTACAGGTGGGATATCTTGTTTCCTTTTTTGTTTCTTTCGTACCACACGAAAAACTGCTGCCAAATCCAGTGCATCGTCGTCAGAGCGCGACATTTCTTGTTAAACTGATGCTTGTACAGTCATGTTTTAGTCGTATGGAAGTGCCAGGAATTTGTGCATGCTTGAGCAAGTACGCTTTTCCATGCGTGGTTGTCAAGCATGAAGCTACTTTTGTGGTCGTCTCTAGGTGTAACAAAAATGCTTGAGTGACAGTAATGTATTTCATTACAAGAAGATATTAAATTTTACCTAGTGCCTCTAAATACTTCGTTGAATGGACAAGACCACACCAGACAAAAAAAAATTTCATCTCGCAGAGAACATACCTACAGTACCGTCACTCCTGCTCAGTTCTGTTATATACTGCGACAGCAGTTTCTCTGTTCTTTTGGGCCATTGACGACGCGTAGCTTTGCGTGCCGTTGTCAACAATCCCTTTTTGTGATGGATCCGACTCCGGATATCAATTGTATGCATTTCCTTCGCAATGTTCGCTCGGAAACTGGTCCACATGGACCTACGTTCACTGTTAACAGTAATTCATGTGAGGTTTGACACCTGTTCATATTGACAAGGCGTTATACACGTCTCCAGTCCGTGATGGTTAGGATCTATGTACGATCCTTCATTTTACACCGTATTACAAAGCTATGAGTGGTACACCATTCCGTGTACACAAGTTGGACATTTCGCTTTGTCAAACCAACGAATTGGGTAACTTTATTCGTGTGGTCGTGGCTGCATCCAAACACGATGACTTCTTTCTGTCACTTTTCCAGGTCGGTTCATGTTGCAGCTCTGATTCCATACAATCAACTGACGTACACACAACTTCATTACCGCGGCTTATGCCAACTGTGGAGAAACACGTGAGAACTTGCCGCCAGCTTTGCACCAAGTATAGTGCTCCAAAGCGACTGGTGTGCTCTTTTAAAGTGGCGACTAACATTTTGTCAGAAGAGCTTTTCGAAATGGATGTGTAAAGCGCGCGTGCATGTGTAAGTGCACAGAAAGGCAGGAGTAGAATAGCCACGTAACGTTGAACATACTCTGATGAAGGAAGTTTTATTGACGTGCCCAGTTAGAGGTGTAAATGTTGAGACAGGTGTCATCGTGTAGTAATGAATCAGACATCAGTATATTCTTGTTGTTAATTTTAAAAAGTCGATACTAGAAAGTATACAGAACAGGATCCTTCAGAATGGAATGCGCGATACTGAAATTTTTAACGTATTAACGTACATGCCCTAAATAAGACAAGTACGTAATAAATTTCGCTGAAGCACTTTAAAGCATCAGCAGCTGTCTCTGTGTTCCTCAGTCGACACGTAGGGGAAATACATCGGATCGTACACGACAATGAACGATGCCTGTCTATTCCAAAGTGCCGCACTCGAAAGTGCGGTTTTTCAGGACGTCATATCTCGGGATCTGGGTAACGTATTTTAGATAACCCTTGGACAGGCCACCATTTGGATACCTTTCGAAAGAACGGGCACACTTGAGCTATCATACAGTACATGGTCAAAATTTAGACATTACACACTTCCTCTAGCCCCGGCACTACGTACAAATCTGTTGGTTTGTTTGCGTTATCTGTGGTCTCAGATGAATCTTAAGCGGCTTATAAAAGCACTATTGGCACATAGGCTTGTTCGTTTGAATTAAGTGTGGTCTGGAGTGAATCTTCGGTGACTTATAAAAACAACATTTGCACGTGGGCGAGTCCTGAGAAAACCTAGCAAAACCATGATTTTTGGCACCAAAAGTATCTATTGTGGAGATAGGCAATTCTATAATTTTCATTCGTGGCAAATTGTCCACATTTTGGCCACATATTCTTAAGAGTATGTCCTCGCCGAACACCAAAACTTTTTTGATGTAATTATCCGTTACCGAGATCGGGAGGTCAAAATTACCGTACTTACGTACGTAAAATACGCTCGTAATGTCTGAGGGTTAAACATAGTTTTAACCGACGTAATGAACACTTGGGAACGGTTCTAGGATAGTTTTGAAGGTTCTGAGGTCACGAAGCTATGTTTTGTAGTCATCATTTTTTCTACATAAATCTTTATGACGCGCTGTGTTTGTATAATAGGCATTTACACCTATACAAATGCGTCGAAAATAGGGCTTCAGTGACAAAAATTGTGTAAAATTGGTCCTAACATGCCGTAAAAGAACTTAAAATGACTACGAAACGTTACGTAAAACTGGAAAGATTGCAAATGCAGTACAATATTTCTAATAACTTTTCTATTCTTTTAAGACACAGATCGGTTTTGATTGATTGCGATCGATGACCAAAGATTTCAGAAAAAATGTAAAGCTACCGGTTTTAAGGTCATCTCATATTATGCATTTTTATTTGTTGTTTATGTGTCTCAAAATATATAAATGTGTCGAAGTGTTTAAATAAACTGTCAAAAAAGTTACAGCAGAGAAAAGAAGAGAACCAGCGGAAAAATGCTCCTGACAGCGAAAATGTTTCTGTTTGAAGGACTCTGAAAGAAAAGAGTTCAGTAAGCTGCCTCAATAGTCTTTCCATATTCCTCACCAATTTTTTTTTTTCATTTGAAAATATTTTTACTTTTTGTACTGAAAGAGAATAACAGAAAAGGTGTCAGTGAGAGAGGAAGAGAGAGGAGACAGTGAGCGTGGCAGAGAGAATTTCGCAGTGAAGGAGAAACAGAGGTGGACGAAGACAATAGCAGTGGGAACCTAAGAGAGGACATATTGATGGTCAGTGAGAGGCAGTGGCAGTAAAAGAGAAAGAGAGATGAATAGAGATAGAAGCAGTGGGGGCAAAAGAAAGAGGAAGCAGTGGAAATAAAAAATACATATAACTTGGGATCGTACATAGGCTTGGGGGATCTGGATCTTCCCAGACCGGCGAACTTTAACACATACAAATATGTGAGGGTGCACTTGGACAGAAATTTTAAACACATGGGGACAGAATTTGTAAGGTGCCGAGAGGTGGAGACGGTGGCAGTGGGAAAAGGAAGATAAAAAGAGACAGTGAAAGTGAGAGAGGAAACAGTGGGATTTACTGTAAATCAAAAGAAGAAAATCGAAGTAGTGAGAGGGAGATGCTAAGCATGAAGGATTAACGATAAAGAGAGACCGCACAAGAGGATTTGGAATGTTCCGTGTTAAAAGAATGCGATTATTTTCACATGCAGAATCTTTGATGAGGAAGATGGGATGAGAATTAAGGCAGCTGGTTTCCCACTTTTCTATCACAGTGTTTTAAAGAAGAATATATTCGCCCTTTTCTTGTCTCTGACAGGTGCATTACTCCTCTGGTACAAGTAAGTGGTATCGTCCGAGGACAAATGGGTGCACAGTCTTAGTGTGAAATAGTACTTGACGAAAAACCAACCACATGAGATCGACGTAGGGGATTAGAGAGAAAATTTCGAGCCGAGAGCTAATAAACGCCATATAAGAGATTATCATGCGCTTTACGTCCATTCACGGTATATATGGTTTTAGAACATTCATACCAGCTGTTCGGTCGAACCTCACAAATTTTGTGGTATAAGGGGCTCCTAAACGCAGTCATCGCTGCCTTAGATTATAATGAGTAAGTGTTATGGGCTGCGAATACCGTAACCACTTCTAGCAATTAATCGATACGTTTTGCAAGAATTTCAAATACTGTGGCTAAAAGTAATGATCTGTTATCGATACCCTCGTAACACTGCCTTGTTGGATTATTTAAACTCCATTCTGGATTTTTTATTCGTTTGGCACACGGAAAATAATCGAAGATGGCTGGTTGGCTTTCTGACGTAGCAGAAGACATCACAGGGCCATCCGTGGGAGGAATGCAAAAAAATGGTTCAAACGGCTCTGAGTACTATGGGACTTAACATCTGTGGTCATCAGTCCCCTAGAACTTAGAACTACTTAAACCTAACTAACCCAAGGACATCACACGCATCCATGCCCGAGGCAGGATTCGAACCTGCGACCGTAGCGGTCACGTGGTTCCAAACTGAAGCGCTTAGAACCGCACGGCTACACCGGCCGGCGGAGGAATGCAATATGAGGTGTCCGCTACAAGACGTACCCACGCCAGAGCCTGCAATACAATTACAAATTTTACTGGTGTCACTGAGCTGCCGCCTTGCCTGCCCATTAGCGGCAGCAGCGGCGGTTATCGATATAAGCCCTGGCGTATTATCTTTGCTAACTGCTATTACTTCCCGGTTGTCGTGTGTTGTGAGTTAGTTCGGCTTTGCCAGTCAGTTGGATCACGCTAGCAGTGGAGTTCGGACCTGGCAGTGTTTGAGTTAGGACGCGGCAGAAGTTCAGTCGGGGCGCGGCTGCAGTGAGGTCCGGACAGCCTTGGCTAGCCTGATAGTTGCTGATACATATCACTTGTGTGCGGATCACCTTGATTGGTCGTCGGTCGGTCGTCTGGTTGGACGATGTGTGTGTTGACCGGCGATCGCTTATGGGTTGGCTGCGTGTGATGACTCGTGATTCGCCCTTGTTATTGTACTGTCACTGTCATTAGCAGTGTCTAGTTCTTCCTGCAAGTGTTCGCGAAACTGTGTGTGGTTTGTGTGTTATTTCAAATGCTGTCGGCGTGCTGTTTTGTACCAAGTCGGTAGGTTGGTGTGGATCAGCCAGTAAATCTCCGCGCGGCGCAGTGGGCTGGGCTCGCTGGTGGTCCTACGCAGTGTCGGACTGTGTGGGAGCTGTTGCGATTGCTACGGGGTTCGTGGTTCACCGACCCAGGACATCAAAGTTAAGTGGTGATTTAATTACCGAAGCCAGATTGTTCACATCGTGCCGTTGGTTTTCATGGTTGGCTGTTTGGGGTATTCCCGTGAACAACAGTGAGTGTTAGAGTTGGCGAAAGTTTGGCCTCCATCCAGTGGAGTTTAACTGTATTTTGGTTATTTGAAGCCCAAGTGTACCAGCGGAATTTTCTGCCTTGTGGTTGTTAGCGTCCCGGTTACCTGCCATGGCCGCCGACGTAAAATTCAGGCAGTGTCCTGTCCTCGCCGTGTTGTCGCTGTCCAACGCGTGTGTGTAGTTTTGACAGCTTATGAATACTTGGTTGTGGGCGCCGACTCCTTTTACGTTTTGGCTTTAGAGTTCCTTGTGCAATGGTTGGGTGGAAAGCAAGTCGTCTTGTGGATGGGTCCGTTGACTGTCTCTTGGTTGCGTTGTCGGCAGATCGGATATAGCTGGGCCGACTACCTGTCTCCCCTAAGCGAAAGCTATTATTTTAAGTGCAGACCGATCTCCAGAAACTTCTGAGCGCCGCTGGCTGTGCTGCCTTTTCTTATTGGTGTTTGATTGGGTATTACAATGGCTTATAACCGATTGTTTTAATTTGTATGCTTTTAGTTGGGTTTTAAATAATGGGCCACGAGTTAGATTTGTTGGGCCTTCAGCCAAGTTATAGAACTTACTTACGTAAGGCCTTCTGCCTTCTAAATATTCTGTTTTGAGTCTGAATTTTAAGTTAACGGCTTTCAGTCGTTTTTAAATTTAAGTAGTTGTGCCCTTAAGGCATAAGACAGGGTGGCCTATTCAGCCGATAACTATGTTCAAAAATTTTTGCTGTATTTTTTGGACAACTGAATAAAGTTATATGTGTTTGAGTGTAACTGACAGCCCGCTTTTGGCCCCTTTCCACAATTCCTACTACCTGTACTGTCCTGCGGATTTAAGCAGGGCATTTCAGCTACAACATTTAATTCATTGTGGTATTTCCAGCCGTGAAAATTTACATTTTACAGTTTTAGAGAGGCTAATATTCTCATTACTTCAGTCAGAGACGAACCAGTAATTTCGTGTTCCACCACCGAACCAATGGGGAAATTGTTAAGAGTTGCAGAACTCATTGCACGCGTACTGGACAGAAACAGATAGCAGCGGTACTATTGCGGTAACAGTTGACCTTGAACTGGAAGTTCGAAGGTACTGATGGCTGTAAGATGTGAACCAGCGTTCGACCCCGAACTGAGAAATGGTACAGTATTTTAAGTTAGTTGCGCAGTATATATACGGCTAACAAGTCCACCTCGCAGCTCAGTGGTTAGCACTTCCGACTGCCATGTGCAGGAACCTGGTTCAGTTCCCGGTACTGCCAAGGATTTTTCCTTGATCGGAGAACTGGAGGAGGTTCTGTCAGCCTCGTGATGCCAGCTACGTGAATGAGAAGCAGCGGCTCCAAGGTCTGGAAAGCCGACCGTTCGTCCAGAGGAGCAATGTTCTGAGCCCATTCCTGTACATGTGGCATATGGCACACGATGACGTGGTGGCTGGTTAGCGGTCTTCTGGATCTGATTGTTGAGCTTAGTTTTAGGATAGTATACGTCGCTAATGGCTGCAACTTGTGTGATTAATAATAGCTAGTGGAAGGGTATCATATTTTTCTGTTATTGTAAATAATTTACCTCAACCGTACTGGGATAAAGAGGAATGAGCGCAGTGCATGAGCCGCAAATAAAATCCTTGACCCTGTGTTTAGTTTTTATCTGTGGCTGGCTTGCTTGTCAGTCAGTTGTGAAGCGCTCAGGCACTTCTATTTGAAGGATAGTAGCGAGTAGTTTAGTTTTTCAGAAGATAAGATCTGTTTTCTGTGAATGTGGGAGAAGCTTTTTGGAATACGTTATTATGGAAATGACAACTCTTTTACAATACTTTCTGGCTCTTTTTATTGACAGAGAAGATTTTCGACGAATTTAAGGGCATGTTTGTAGTCTCTTTCTAATGAGACAATTCTCTAATTGTTAGTCTTCTCATGTTGTGCAGCCTTTTTGTCAATAAGCAGTGTTTGATTTCTCAAAAATGGTTTTCCTTAAAGCAAAACCTACCTCCATGAGTTATAGCAAAGTTTAGAACATTTCGTGGTGTGTGCGTTGCACCTTACGCCACACGAAGTCGCATTGCTTCTGATAAGCAAAAAGAAAGACATTGTTAGTGAGTAGTTTATTTTCCTCTAGCTACTGCATCCGCCGATTTGTACTTGCTTTCGAGAACTTCGGAACTCTAGACTCAAAAACCACATGCCGAGCAAGAGGTAACACACTTTTATTTCAGGGCGGATATCACCTAGCACTCTTGACCAAACAGTGTGTAATTAGGCTTGTGAGGTACCGTGCTAGCAAGTACATAAATTGTCAGTCAACAGTTTTGGTAACTGCAAACAGTCATTTCTTCCGAGTACAGGTGTAATTTATTTTTGGGGATATTCTGAGTGTAACATTGTACTTCATATCACGCATCATTGTTGAAAGTTTTAATTACATAGCTTTCATTGAGCATATAGTTAGTTTCTTTTGGCATTTAATTATACTTTTCCCTTTATTTCAAATTCTGCGTTCGTGAAGTTTAAAGTTTTACTTCACGACACTGTTCACATGCTCAACGCAGGGCCAACCAACAGTCAAGTCTGCTCAGCAACTGAATATCTTATCTAAAGTACATGATACATGAGAAGGAAGTTTTCGAAATCGATGTCTTAAGTTTTTTCTTATAGAGACAATATTTCGTATAAAGCTTCCACTACTTACCGGACTGCGAATGTACTTCACAAGCGGAAACGAACAGTTAAGGGAACAGTCAGCCGCAGAGAGCAGCACTTACAGTCATCATGAATTGAATTGAAACAAACAAACAGTAGCGTCTAGCATCGACTGTGCCATCGCCAAGAGAGCTATTCTGATCCGTGATGGTAACCGTCATCCACATCTTGGTGCAGTCAGGTGAATCTCAGGACCATGTTAGTGTAACTTAAAAGAAAAATGCGTTAACGCATTGACCTGCTCGTATTTCAGCCACTGTCAGTAGTGTCTGAAACAGAGTTTATACAGTTATTTGCAGTTACTCTCTCGCGCCTCTTTTGTTTCAGGGAACACCAGAACGGGCAATGCAGAGCAATAAAGACACGCCGAACCAGTTACCCCGTACAGTAACTGATGCACTGGTTATAGATGTGACTCTTTTGACAGCAGCCGGAACATTGTCGTTCTTTCTCTGAGGACTTTATGGGAGGCCCGGATGAAAGAGAAACGGTGGCATGCGCGTCAAGAAAAATGCGTTTGAAGGTCGCTTTTGTATATTTTTTTTGGGTAATTCGAAAATTACGGCCTCCACCAAAAACGTATCCGAGTTCAAAATATAGCTACATTAAATTTCCTAGAAAAAAGGTCATATTCATTTTCTCTGTAGGAAAAATAGTTTGCACATAGCGATGGACAGAATATAAAAGTCTTGCACATTGTATTTGAAGGTATTACGGGTTGCATAAATCTCATCTGTAGGGGCAGCTGAATCACCCTGTGTACAGTATGATCAGAAACAGTCTATAAACCTTTAAGAGTGTCGCAGGGTAGATTGTGTTGAGAAATAATTGAGAGGGAAAAATTCGGTGTGTTGTACCATTTGCGAGGTAATTGGCACTGAAGTGAATTCAAGCGGCACGCCAGAGACGTTGTCACCAAACAAGAGAGCGATACGGAAATTGGACAAAGGATAGAACCCGAGCCACAGGCCGAACGGTCTCATGTACTATCGATTATGTAATAAGAAAAAAATGACACTAATTTTATCTGGTGGGTCGCTTGAATTTGCGCATGTAGCGATCTGACTGGTTAACTTCATTGATATCTAATTCGGAAACGGCGAAACGTATCCAATTTTTTTACGATTATTTCTCAGAACCCATTATTTCTGACCGCTCTGCGTACATTACTACTAAAATCCTAAGCATGTGTGCACATTAAAAGTAGGAAATGGCATGAAGTAGCCTTAAGGTGGCTCTGTGAATCATCTGCTAGGTGCATAAGTATGAATTGCAGAATAGTCATGCGTAGATGTGCGCATCGTAAGCGAAAGCGACGCTATTACGTGCAACTGTCCTTTTTCGTCCGCCCATAGTAATGCTGATCGTAACACAAAGCCTACAAACAAGACGATAAATGTCGCGATTTAAGTGAGCCCTGCTGTAAAGGACTACCAGCGACAGGGTGCTCCTTAAGACCCACGAACAAGCACTCTGGGAAGTAAAACGAGAGCTGATCAGCCGAAAGATTATGGCCGCACCCAAAAAGTGTGACAGTCTACTTTGACAGGCAAAATCATAAGAGTTCGCAATATCTCATATTCTTCCGGCGCCTGTGTTTGTCACGTAGTACCTGTAATTACATTTTGTAAGTACCAGAGTCTTCAGCGAAATGTATTTACTTGGCTTCGAAATGATACCAGAATCGACAAGCGAGTGTACAAAAGATATTTTTTGTTTCTTTAAGACTGTTGCGAATTTCTATGTGCCTTCCAGCTGACTAAAAAAGAATCTAGTTGGCAACTCGAACCAAGTTGTAAGTTTCAGCTGTTTTCCCAACTTTCTCTTCTGTAAGTCTGAATTAATAAAGTAGTCGGCTTGACCTGAAATACTTAAATACGTAAACACCCCAAATGTTTTTGAATATGTGATCACAGCTTTATTTTAAGTAACGCTTGAGAGGCCATCTGATTCTCTCACGTAGAACGGCAAAATCGCTTTGCAATGATGGTTTCCGTGCTGTAGCATTGGATCGACTTCGCTGTTATCTCCCTAGAACGATTTGCAGCACTTAATTCGAATGTGTTCAACGGCGGTGGCTCACTCAGTAACTCTGAAGCAATAGTGCGACTTAAAGAGCGTTTTCTTTGGAAATCAAATAATTAATTATTTTAACACTTACGTGACGCAGCTGGCTAATGTCTATGGTCTATCTAAGGTTCCGTCACTGTTATCAAAGTAAAGTTACTAGAGAGATGGAGATATAAATATAAGTTGCTGTCATTCCCATTTTAACGCACCGCAGTTGCCTAGGTTTTAATAATAATATCAGTAAAATACATATAAAATGTTTTAATAGAGTAATAATAATGTCCTTACATGTATAATTCCTACGTCACTTTAGCGTAGCTTACAAGAATAATAATTTACGCTACACGAAATCGAAGTGTGCACTTACCATTGTCAGTATTTCAGCTCCCTCTAGTACCATGGGAGTCATTCCCTGATGTCTTAATAGATTTTCTAACACTCTGCCCCTTCTCGTTGTCAGTGTTTTTCATATATTCCTTCCCTCGACGATTCTCCGGAGTACCTGATTCCTTACGTTATCAGTCTACCTAATTTTTGACATTCGTCTGTAGCATCACATCTCAAATGGTTCTATCTCGTCTATTGCGATTTTGGCACAGTCCATGGTTTGCTACCGTACAAAGCTGTGCTGCATACGTACATTCTTAGAAATTTCTTCCTTAAGTTAACGTCTATTTTTATACCGGTGGAGTTCTTATGGTCAGGAATGCTCTTTTTAGCAGTGCTGGTCTGCTTTATATGTCCTCCTTGCTCCGTCCGTCATGGGTTATTTTGGTGCCTAGGTAGCATAATTCCTTGACGTCATCTACTTTATCACCAGTCCTGATCTTAAGTTTCGACTGCTACGGTCGCAGGTTCGAATCCTGCCTCGGGCATGGATGTGTGTGATGTCCTTAGATTAGTTAGGTTTAAGTAGTTCTAAGTTCTAGGGGACTGATGACCACAGATGTTAAGTCCCATAGTGCTTAGAGCCATTTGAACCATCTTAAGTTTCTCGCTGTTCTCATTTCTACTGCCACCCATTACTTTCGTCTTTCTTCGATTTGCTCTCAATCCATATTCTATAGTCTGTAGACTGTTCATTCCATTCACTTTCACTTTCACTGAGGACAGCAATGTCATCAGCGAATTGCATGATTAATAGCCTTTCACCTTGAACTGTAATTCAACTCTTGGACCTTTCTTTTATTTGCGTCATTGTTTCTTCGACGTATAGATTGAAGAGTAGGAACGAAAGTTACATCCCTATCTTGCACCCTTTTTAATCCGATCACTTCGTTCTTGTCTTCTCTTATTCTTCGTTCTTGGCTCTTTTACGTAATTCTCTATTGCTTAACCAGATTTTTCTTAGATTTTAGAAAATATTGACTATTTTACGCTGTCGAACGCTTTTTACAGGTCCATGGGTCATATGGTCTTGATGTGTATATAGTCTTGTTTCCATTAGCAACCTCAACGTCAGAATTGCCTCACTGTGTGCCCTTTCCTTTCCCAAAGCCACACTGATCGTCATCTGAAACATCCTCAGTTTTCTTTTCCATTCTTCTGTGTATTACTTTTCTCGGAAACTTGAGTGCATGAGCTGTTAATTTTATTGTGCGATAATTCTCGCACTTGTCGGCTTTTGCAGTCTTCGGGATTGTGTAGATAATGTTTTTCCCGAAAGTGAGATGATATATTGCCAGTCCCATACATTCCTAAAACCAACTTCAATAATCGTTTTGTTGGCACTACCCCCAATGATTTAGAAATTTTGATGGAGTGTGATCTATCCCTTCTGCCTTATTTGATGTTAAGTCTTCCAAAGCTCTTTTAAATACTATCTCTAGTACTGCATCCCCTATCTCCTCTATATTGACTCCTGCTTCTTCTAATATCACGTCCAGACGGGTCTTCCCCTCACAGAAGCCTTCAGTGTACTCTTTCCACCAATCGGATCTCTGCTCTGCTTATTACGGCGGATTTCCTATTGCATTCTTAATGTTACAAACCTTGCTTTTTATTTCACCGAAGGTTGCTTTGACCATTCTACATCCAGAGTCAGTCCTTTCGATAGTCATTTGTTCTTCCATTTCTTCGTGTTTGTCGTGCAGCCATTTCGCCTCATCTTCCCTGCACTTCCTATTTGCTTCATTCCCGAGCGACCTACTTTTCAAAATTATCTAAGAAAATTGAAGACTGAAATTTCTGAAACTATAAACGATTAAACTGAAAATGTTCTTTGGTTTGGTGATGGTTTCATGATCCGCCGCGCCTGCTAACGCATAGTTAGGTTTCACATTGTAGCGTGCTGTAATGAGGTGCGAAGGAAACTGTGGTGCACCCCGGGCCATACATGACGGATGAATCATGGCTGGGTGTATATAAGAACTAACACAGGTGGAGCTCTTGAGCAATTGAACGGTCAGTGTTCCAAGGGGCGACCAACAGTGTGTCCTCACCGACCGTTCAGCAAAGATTGCTGCGTATGGACCTGTGCAGCAGTCACCTGATTCATGGGCTCATGCTGACTGCTGTTCATCGGCGACGAAGCCGGAATTGGCACGCCAGTACTGCAGCTGAAGTTCACTGACTGGCTACAGGTGACCTTTCCGGATGAATCACGTTTTATGCTCCATCGGAGAGATGGCCGTTGGTGTGTACGGCCGTGCTGCCGGAGCAGGTGCGAGTTTTGGTCTGGTAATTATTTCGTGGCATTCCCTATGCGATCTTGTCATTCTGGAACGCACAATGTATCAACACAAGTATGCATGCATTCTTCGAGCTCATGTCCACTCCTATTTCTTCTCAGCACGATGGCACCTACCAACAGGACACTGCAACTTGTCACACAGTTCGCAATGTATGTGCGTGGTTGGAAAAGTATCCGGATGAATTTACCGTACTCCCACGACAGACGATCTCCCCGAATTTCAAGCCAGTCGAGAATCTGTGGGATGGATTCTTAGTCTTGGAGACCTAGTGCAGCTGGCATGGATCCATACCCTGCACAATTTCGCTGATTCCCTCCATGCACGTCTCAAAGCGGTTCGCGCTGCAAAAGGTGGTAATTCAGGCTTTTGACAAGTGGTCACACTGACATGACTGGACAGTGTCTATCCTCCCTTCTCAGTTTCTACTCTGTCTCCGTCAGCATAACCTGATTCAGTTCGGCTACATACTATCTCCAGTATTTATGCTAGCGAACTCATCATCCAAGCCTCTTGCCGTCTCTTATACAATTACAATATCATCTGCAGATTTCAAAGATTTATATCTTCACTCTGAACTTTAATTCCCTTTCCAAAATTTTCCTTGGTTTCTCTCACTGCTTGGTAAATGTGCAGGTTGAATAACGTAGGGGATAGGCTGCAACCCTACCACATGTCCCTGAGAAAAGAGTCAGATACATTGAGGATACGTGGCAGCGTACGGGTCCTTGGCGGATGTTTATTGGTGACAGCTACAGGCTAGGGACCCAGAAGGGAAGACTAATGGGGCGGCAGAAATCTGTGGAGTGAGTCAGGCGGCCATTGTCTCTGTACGGAAAACTGGGCAGCGACCGGCGCGAGTTCGAGTGGCGCGAGCGGCCGGCCACATCCGGCCAGTGATGAACGGCGGCGCGATGTGCGTGCGTGGGCGCGCGCGGGCGCAGAGGCGCACGCGCAGGCTCGGGCGCTGGACGCGGGCTCGGGGCGCGTGGCCGAGCCGCGCGGGACACGCCCAGCTGGGCGCTCGCCGGGCGCGCCGGCCGGCGAGGACGCGACGCGGAGCGGACGCTGGGTTCCTCGAATCATGCAACACTGCAGTTAGTGAGCGACCGTAACGGCGACGAGGCCTGTCACAAAGTAATATTTGGTGAAAAAAGTGAAACCCGCTAAAGACATAGTCGGATGTCAATGTTAACTTCCAATACATACACACCATGGGCGGGAATGTAAATGATTAAGAGTTTCAGTTCTCTACGGCAGAGAAAACGGCTCCCAGAGAGTATTAGTGTTGTTCACGTTTCGTGTTGTTACTAAGCCTATATAAGGTATAAGGAAAGATCAAAAACTTTCCGTTTGACGGCGTTGTTGCAGTGCACACTACTGGCCGTTAAAATTGCTACACCAAGAAGAAATGCAGATGATAAACGGTTATTCATTGGACAAATATATTATACTAGAACTGACATGTGATTTCATTATCACCCATTTGGGTGCATAGATCCTGAGAAATCGGTACCCAGAACAACCACCTCTGGCCGTAATAACGGCCTTGATAGGCCTGGGCATTGAGTCAAACAGAGCTTGGATGGAGTGTACAGGTACAGCTGCCCATGCAGCTTCAACGCGACACCACAGTTCATCAAGAGTAGTGACTGGCGTATTGTGACGAGCCAGTTCTCGGCCACCATTGACCAGACGTTTTCAATTGGTGAGAGATCTGGAGAATGTGCTGGCCAGGGCAGCAGTCGAACATTTTCTGCATCCGGAAAGGCCCGTACAGAACCTGGTCGTGCATTATCCTGCTGAAATGTAGGGTTTCGCAGGGATCGAATGAAGGGTAGAGCCACGGGTCGTAACAGATCTCAAATGTAACGCCCACTGTTCAAAGTGCTGTCAGTGCGAACAAGAGGTGACCAAGACGTGTAACCAATGGCACCCCATACCATCACGCTGGGTGATACGCCAGTATGGCGATGACGAATACACGCTTGCAATGTGCGTTCACCGCGATGTCGCCAAATACGGATGCGACCATCACGATGCTGTAAACAGAACTTGGATTCATCCGAAATGATGACGTTTTGCCATTCGTGCACCCAGGTTTGTCGTTGAGTACGCCATCGCAAGCGCTCCTGTCTGTGATGCAGCGTCAAGGGTAACCGCAGCGGTGGTCTCCGAGCTGATAGTCCATGCTGCAAACGTCGTCGAACTGTTCGTGCAGATCGTTGTTGTCTTGCAAACTTCCCCATCTGTTGACTGAAGGATCGAGACGGGGCTGCACGATCCGTTACAGCCATGCGGATAAGATGCCTGTCGTCGCGACTGCTTGTGATACGAGGCCGTTGGGATCCAGCACGGCGTTCCGTATTACCCTCCTGAACCCACCGATTCCATATTCTGCTAACAGTCATTGGATCTCGACTAATAGCGACTAAATTTCGCGTCTGTAGCACGTTTTCTTCGTGGTGTAGCAGTTTTAATGCAGCAGTGTATATGCAACGTTCCACGACTCCTATACGGGTGTATAAGCACCGACATATTGGTAAGGAATTAGTGTGGCGTTCATGTCTTTTTGACGTGCATGCGGTAAATGTGGAAACTTGGACTATAGAGATGTTACTAGCAAATGCGTCCAGACAGATCAAACGTGCTGTTATTTTTGTTTTGGCTGCCGAAGGATAATCACTAGCAGACACCCATTATAGAACGAAGAATAAGTATGGGGTAGCATGTTCGTCCAGAATCATTTTTAGGGAAAGACGCGCCAAGTTCCGTGCTGGTCGCGATTCGACAAAATACTCCGGTCGATGTGGCAGGTCAGCCTCAAGTGGAAGACCCAAGTGGGAGACAATCGAGCATTCTCGTTACTGATCTCTCCCCGTATTATTATCACTCCTTCGCTCGCTTAGAAATGCCTTGAAGGACCGGCAGTTTTCAGTTACTGACTTCTTCACGCAGCAGGACACAGTGTTTTGCCAAACGGATATTTTCAACCTGATGCACCGTGGGATGATTGCTTCAATGCTCACTGCTATTTCACCTGGTTGGCATATCGATTCTACATTGTATGGCCTTTCAACGGAAACTTATTGATCGCCGCTTATACATGGACAGTGTCAGACGTTAAGTGATAACTGTGAAGAATACGAAGATGCCGCGTACTCGATTGAGACAGCGATATCAGCATTCGACAGAGTTCCCAGAGTTCGAAAGGGGCGTTTTTGTGGGTGTCCATTTGGCCACCAAGTCGAATCGTTCAGTGTTCAGAGTTTTAAGCCAATTCAAACATGGCAGTGCCCAATGTTGGAATGCTTGGGAACGTGACTGCCGAATTGATCATCGTCATGGCTCCGGTGAACAATGTCTGACCGCTACAAGGGAGGATCGCCGTTTTGTGGACGTAGCATATTGTAGCTCCTTCATCTATGCACCTGCCATCAGAGAATAAATAATGCACTCTGTGCCACATTCTATGTCATCCTGAACCGTTGGTCGAAGACAAGCAGCTGCCGGACCAGGCAGTTATTGCCCAACGCTTAGGCTGTATCTGGAGTGGCCGGAAAGAGCGGACTGCTAACGAATGGCGTCGCATTATCTTCAGCGATGAGTTCTGCAGTACCCAGATGACCATCGTTGACGAGTGTGGCTTATGGCTAGAACCTGGTGAAAGTTACAAATCTTCGAGTGATCAGGAGAGCATCAACTGTGTTATCCGTGCCATCACGGTGTGGGAAGCCATCGGATATGACTTCATGACACGGGCAACAGAGCTTGAGGGAACTATGACGACACTGCTAAAGTACAGTGTGTGTGTTATATAAATTGACCCCATAACCTACAGCAAACCTTAGTTCCCTCGAAAATAATGAGTAAGAAATTCGTTATTTACGATATTATGCAAGAATTACCATTTATGCAAGTTGTTACTTTGTCCTTGTTGTTGTGGTCTTGATGCAGCTCTCCATGCTACTCTATCCTGTGCAAGCTTCTTCATCTCCCAGTACCTACTGCAACCTACATCCTTCTGAATCTGCTTGGTGTATTCATCTCTTGATCTCCCTCTACGATTTTTACCCTCCACGCTGCCCTCCAATACTAAATTGGTGATCCCTTGATGCCTCAGAACATGTCCTACCAACCGATCCCCTCTTCTAGTCAAGTTGCGCCACGAACTCCTCTTCTCCCCAATTCTATACAATACCTCCTCATTAGTTATGTGATCTACCCATCTAATCCTCAGCATTCTTCTGTAGCACCACATTTCGAAAGCTTCTATTCTCTTCTTGTCTAAACTATTTATCGTCAATGTTTCACTTCCGTACATGGCTACACTCCATACAAATACTGTCAGAAACGACTTCCTGACACTTAAATCTATACTCGATGTTAGCAAATTTCTCTTCTTCAGAAACGCTTTCCTTGCCATTGCCAGTCTACATTTTATATCCTTTCTTCTTCGACCATCATCAGTTATTTGGTTCCCCAAATAGCAAAACTCCTTTACTACTTCAAGTGTCTCATTTCCTAATCTAATTCCCTCAGTATCACCCGACTTCATTCGACTACATTCCGTTATCCTCGTTTTGCTTTTGTTGATGTTCATCTTATATCCTCCCTTCAAGACACTATTCAACTGCTCTTCCAAGTCCTTTGCTGTCTCTGACAGAATTACAATGTCATCGGCGAACCTCAAAGTTCCAAATCTTCGAGTGTTCAGGAGAGCATCAACTGTGTTATCCGTGCCATCACGGTGTGGGAAGCCATAGTATTGTTACATTAGTGAATGCATTAAAACATCTGACAAACGTTGACGACATCAATCTAAGCAGAGGGTCAGGGGTCTGATTCTAATAACTGTGTGTCACTATAGAACAATAATATTCTCAAAGTCTTACCATTATTGCTGAAATGCTAATATTAAAAGTAGCGCTATAGAAGGGTATCCGTTTGCCTTCGTGGCTTGATCGTAAAAATCTGCAAGCATGTCTTGAGATCGAAGCTAGAAAATTACTGCAACTCAGTGAAAATGATTTGCCTGTCCGTACAGTTTGCCTCGCTCCAGCAGCAACACCTCACCACGTTTGTTTCCAGAAGAAGCGTGAAGTGGTGGCAGAATCAATCATTGGTTTCGCATCAACCAGCTGCATGTGTTGCTAAGTGCGATTTACCCCAAAATCTTAAGTCTCCAGCTCATCTGCTGATTTGCCCATCTGCTAAGCTGATGAGGTATGAAGAAGAAGTCAGCCAGAGAAGTTGTCTGTCTGTGAAGTTGTTTGGCGATGAAGCCGGAGTAGTTTTGTTCCGTCTGTTTCCGAAAAGGAAAGCTCGTGTTTACGATTTTTCAATCTTTACGCCATTTTACCTGACTGAAACATGGATTTCTGAGTACTGACCAGTCAAAAGATGCCTTGCAAGAAGCTCAACCCATCTCTGATTCTGATTTCCGGCAGTTGACCAGTAAAGTATTCCCTAACATTTTGTGCTGAGAATCAGCGCCCTGCTCTTTCTCTCTATCTTTTTCTATGGCCATTGACCCGCATCGTCAACAGCAGAGCCGTGTTTCTCTTTTTACCTGCTACTTTATTTGTGTTAGACAGTTCATCGTGTTAAACTTGCGTGTTTTGCTGTTTCTGGGACCTGACGGCGTCTCTCACTCAGAGAGGAAGCCTGACTATTGGTTCTCACTTCATGTTATGATCCTATCTGCTGCAGGTGGTTTATTTGGAAGAAAATCCTGTTTTCTACATTTTTCTCACAAATATGTTGTCCTTATGCCTTGCTAAAAACGGCGTTTCTCCTCCTTCCACTTTCGAGCTATAAAAGAGTCGCCCCACGGGAAATGCTGTTATGACTTCAGTAACCAGCGCCTCACAAAGTCTCTTTAAAGTAAAACTTGTCAGCCTAAACGTACTGACCCGTACGGGTACCGCTCGTCCCTTCTGGGAACTCTTCCAGGGTCTGCCTACGTGACGTGATCACACCTCCTTGCTTGCAGCTCAACACATACGCTTCCACAGAGGCGTCTTATTTCGATGTACAATGCAGTTCTGCATAAAAATGTAAATTATATTCATTAGTTATTTGCAATCACTGGTACTGATACACATCTCATTAGTCGGTGGGGATTAATTATTCTGATATGATCAGGTTCTGTAACTTTGATCTCAGGCTAGTCATTTTTTTGGAAAAAATGAACAACACAACGATACTTAATGTGCGTCACAAGTTGTCGTGCATTATTACTACTTATAAGGCAATGCTACACTCCTGGAAATTGAAATAAGAACACCGTGAATTCATTGTCCCAGGAAGGGGAAACTTTATTGACACATTCCTGGGGTCAGATACATCACATGATCACACTGACAGAACCACAGGCACATAGACACAGGCAACAGAGCATGCACAATGTCGGCACTAGTACAGTGTATATCCACCTTTCGCACCAATGCAGGCTGCTATTCTCCCATGGAGACGATCGTAGAGATGCTGGATGTAGTCCTGTGGAACGGCTTGCCATGCCATTTCCACCTGGCGCCTCAGTTGGACCAGCGTTCGTGCTGGACGTGCAGACCGCGTGAGACGACGCTTCATCCAGTCCCAAACATGCTCAATGGGGGACAGATCCGGAGATCTTGCTGGCCAGGGTAGTTGACTTACACCTTCTAGAGCACGTTGGGTGGCACGGGATACATGCGGACGTGCATTGTCCTGTCGGAACAGCAAGTTCCCTTGCCGGTCTAGGAATGGTAGAACGATGGGTTCGATGACGGTTTGGATGTACCGTGCACTATTCAGTGTCCCCTCGACGATCACCAGTGGTGTACGGCCAGTGTAGGAGATCGCTCCCCACACCATGATGCCGGGTGTTGGCCCTGTGTGCCTCGGTCGTATGCAGTCCTGATTGTGGCGCTCACCTGCACGGCGCCAAACACGCATACGACCATCATTGGCACCAAGGCAGAAGCGACTCTCATTGCTGAAGACGACACGTCTCCATTCGTCCCTCCATTCACGCCTGTCGCGACACCACTGGAGGCGGGCTGCACGATGTTGGGGCGTGAGCGGAAGACGGCCTAACGGTGTGCGGGACCGTAGCCCAGCTTCATGGAGACGGTTGCGAATGGTCCTCGCCGATACCCCAGGAGCAACAGTGTCCCTAATTTGCTGGGAAGTGGCGGTGCGGTCCCCTACGGCACTGCATAGGATCCTACGGTCTTGGCGTGCATCCGTGCGTCGCTGCGGTCCGGTCCCAGGTCGACGGGCACGTGCACCTTCCGCCGACCACTGGCGACAACATCGATGTACTGTGGAGACCTCACGCCCCACGTGTTGAGCAATTCGGTGGTACGTCCACCCGGCCTCCCGCATGCCCACTATACGCCCTCGCTCAAAGTCCGTCAACTGCACATACGGTTCACGTCCACGCTGTCGCGGCATGCTACCAGTGTTAAAGACTGCGATGGAGCTCCGTATGCCACGGCAAACTGGCTGACACTGACGGCGGCGGTGCACAAATGCTGCGCAGCTAGCGCCATTCGACGGCCAACACCGCGGTTCCTGGTGTGTCCGCTGTGCCGTGCGTGTGATCATTGCTTGTACAGCCCTCTCGCAGTGTCCGGAGCAAGTATGGTGGGTCTGACACACCAGTGTCAGTGTGTTCTTTTTTCCATTTCCAGGAGTGTATGTTGCCGTTTTTCAACAGGACAATGCTCGTACACACATGGCTCGTCTGCGTGATTTTGAGGTATTCCAGTGACCAGCAAGATCCCCAGATCTGTATCTGAAAGAATGCGTGTGGGACCAGCTCGGACATCACCTCCACCTCAGTGTCAGTATCCAGCATGTTGAGGAGCAGTTACAATAGTTGTGAGTAGGTAGTCTCATGAGAGGATTCGTCGGCCTTATAGTACTCGTACATGCACCCACGCTACAAACAGCAAGAACAGATTGTTGGAAATTGGGATGATGTCTCAAGTTGCCATGCGTTGTTTACTGCAGGCACCAGCCAGCCTCTGTGACCGAGTGGTTCTAGGCGCTTCAGTCCGGAACCGCGCTGCTGCTACGCTCGCAGGTTCGGATCCTGCCTTGGGCTTGGATGTGTGTGATGTCCTTAGATTTAGGTTTAATTAGTTCTAAGTCTAGGGGACTGATGACCTCAGATGATCTATATGTAGCATTTGAATCCACCTGATTTCGACAAGTGAGAGATGTACCCCTCCAAGTTACCCGCCCCTGTTAATTCCCTCGAAATCCCATCATGCACTGTTCGATTAGTTAGAAGACAGGGTAGTCCTTCGTCCGTCACTGACTAGGTAGAGAGCTATCACAACGAGAAAAACAGGACAGTAACGTACAGGGCGTAAATCATAACCACACAGAGTATAGAAGGACGGCACAAGGAAATTCAGAGGCGTAATACCTACATTTAGTTGATATCCAATGAATGATTACAAATATACGTCCTGTACATGATATAATCTCTTTTATCGTACTCCTATGATTAACATGCTAGAGTACGACAGTGTAATGGTGTCAGAGTTTTCGTCGACAGTACAGTGTCTCTTTTTCTCCTCCTTATTCTTGTAACACACAACTGAATAAAACACACAACTGTAAAAACTTCGCTAAGTTCACGTGCTCGAGAACTCTATAACATTGTACCGTATTCGTCTCTCTTCTCCTATGTGGGGAAACAAACACCATCTGCGTGTTGAAATCGACCATATGTTGTGATCCCGTTAAAAATACATGTTTTGGTTCGCTCGAGGAGGCGACCAGTGATCGAAATCGCTTCCACGAACCTGTGTAAAATTTTGTCACCTGTACTGGAGGAAGACCTTATCGACTACCAGTCACAAGGAGAGAGTTTTTGTAATATTTTTTTGCAAGCAGTCTGATACATTGATTTTTGCTGTAACACAGTGAAGCAGTATATGACGACAGCTGTGTACACAGTCAAAAATTTTGGTTTTCTACCATGACTTCGGGGTCTGCGTCAGGTGCTAAATAGTCATTATCATGTTACTATACATTGCCTCTCACAGAAAGCTGGACATCACATGATGTAAACTATGCTGCTCTCACAGGGGACAATAATGTGGAAACAGGTATTGTTGAGTGTTTCCAAACAGCTGTCCAAAGGTGATGACATCTACATTTAATTCTTCTTCCACAGTGACAGTGACTCGATGTTCCATTTAGAAGAGACCAAGAGCACTGATTCTTCATACTGCAGTCATGTATGCGATCACTATTTCAGTGTTGGTCATGTGTGGATGGTGTTGCTCCCGCGAAGACTCTGCCCATCTCAGACAAGTGGTGTGAGTCAGTCACTATGTGATTATCAACAGCGTACCAGTGGACGAATGGAATGGAAAACGCATCATCGATATGGGGTGATGTATTGTAATAAGCACCACAGTAGATAGTGCAATAAATTTTAACAATTTTACCAGTTTTTCCGTAATTTCAATGCCAATCAATGACACAGCTGCGTGCGTCCCAGTTTATGTATTGTCACTAAACTACCCCTCCTTTGCTTTGCGAGTACCATATACTAGATTGGAAATGTAGATAGGGGACCGTGCAGTACGTTCATTCATCGTTAACTCTCAGGCATATACACTGAAGTATACGAGACGACGTCCGATACTGATGCAGTTAGGTTATCTACATATTTTCAGCACTTCTATCATAGTGCGGAATTTATTATTGTTAGTGGCCAACTTTCCCTGGCTGTGGATGGGAGTCAAAGAGCATTCTCACACCCCTAGGTTTAAACTGAATATTGGAAGATCTCCCTGCACTGTCTTTGACTAACCCTCCTTACAACACTGTCATCGATTTAATTTGCAATTGACCAGAAGCAGTAGAGTACTGTACATACTACATTCCACGCCTTGTGAAGGAACAGAGCGAGCTGAGTCCATTACTGGTGTTCAGCGAAGACTGTTCCACACCAGTCTTATTCACGGGCCCATCCAAATGCACAAGACTCTCCAGATGCGAGCATGTCGAGGAGGTTAGCATTCCTTGTCGATATATAGCAGATGAAATTCAAGGATGTGGAGGGCTTTATAGAATTTTGGAGGGGTGGAGAATAAGGCGACACTAGAATAACAAAGGATATAACGGATCAAGGATTTATAGGTATGAAGGATGGTGGAGGGGTGCAGTCCGCATGTCCAGCCAGACATGAGTTTAAGGAGGTGGGGAGTCCAGGTAAGGTGACGGTCAGAGCTGAAGCCAAGGTATTTCAAGGTGGGAGTAAGTTGGATAGGACGGTCATAGATGGTGAAGAGCCAAAGAAATCTGGCATAAGAAGTCACCGCCATTCTGCCAATGGCCTTGTCAGAGAGGGCAGAGGAGTAGACAGAGTATCAGGGCACTCTCTTGTTCTTCGGATGGGAAACTTCACCTAAGACGGAAGAATCGGCAATGATCAGTGGCATGAGGATGCAGAAGGCAATGGAAACCACTGAAATAAAGACACATAAGATATATTCGCAGGACATGTGTCTTGTAATTGAAAAAGTGACATGATGATCTCTCTATCAGAAAAAGATTCCGGGATAGTCCCCCATTCATATCTCCAGGAGGGGACTGCGAAAGTGGAGATGACTCTGAAAAAATTATTGAATAACCAACGAAAGGATTACGTTCTATGAGCGGGGTGTGGAATGTCAGAAGCTTGAAAGTGGTAGGGAATGTAGAAAATCTGAAAAGGGATATGCAAAGGCTCAATCTAGATATAGTAGGGGTCAGTGAAGCGAAATGGAGAGAAGACAAGGATATATGATCAGATGAGTATAGGGTAATATCAACAGCTGCGAAAAATTGTATGACAGTAGTAGGATTCATTATCAGTAGGAAGGCAGGGCACGGTGTGTGATACTGTGAACCGTTCAGTGATAGGGTTGCTCTTACCAGAATCGGCAGCAAACCAATACTGATAATGATCGTCCTGGTATTCATGCCGACGTCGCAAGGTGAAGATGAAGAGGCAGAGAAAGTATATGAGGATATTCAAAGTGTAATACAGTAATTAAAGGGAGATGCCAAGCTAATAGTCAATGGAATGGCGTTGTAGGGGAAGGAGTAGAAGATAAGTTTACAGGAGAATAGGGGCCTGGGACGAGGAATGAGAGAGGACAAAGACTAATTGAGTTCTGTAGTAAATTTCAGCTAGTAATAGAGACACTCTGTTCAAGAATCACAAGAGGAGAAGGTACACATGGAAAAGGTCGGGTGATACGGGAAGATTTCAGCTAGAATACATCATGGTCAGACAGGGATTTCGAAATCAGATACTGGATTGTAAGATTCACCCATAGGAAATACAAGAAACCAAGACAAAATGGCTGCATGAAAAAGGAGAAGAAATCGAAAAATAAATGATTGTCGGAAGAAGTGCCTCAGCACATAGGAAAGTCAAAACAGCCTTCGGTGACCTTAAAATCAGGAATGGTAACATTAAGAGTGCTACGGGAATTCCACTGTTAAATGCATTGGAGAGCGCGGATAGGTGGAAAGAGTACACTGAAGGCCTCTAACAGGCGGAAGACTTGTGTGATGTGAAACCAGAAGAAACAGGAGTCGATGTAGAAGAAATAGGGGATGCAGTATTAGGATCAGAATTTAACAGATCTTAAGGGACTTAAGATCAAATAAGGCAGAAGGAATAGATAACATTCCATCGGAATTTCTGAGATCCATGGCGGAAGTGGCAACAAAACTACTAGTAACGTTAATGTGTAGAATGTATGAGTCTGGCGACATACTATCCAACTTTTGGAAAAACATCATCCACACAATTCCGAAGCCTGAAAGAATTGACAAGTGCAAGAGTTATCGCACAATCTGCTTCATATCTCATGCATCCAATCTGGTGACAAGAATAATATTCAGAAAAATGGAAAAGAAAATTGATGCTGTGCTAGATGAAGGTCAGTTTGGCTTTAGAAAAGTAAAGCCACCAGAGAGGCAGTTCTGACGTTGCGATTGATAATGGAAACAAGACGACAAAAAAAAAAAAAAAAAATACACTACCGGCCATTAAAACTGCTACACCAAGAAGAAATGCAGATGATAAACGGGTATTCATTGGACAAATATATTATACTGGAACTGACATAACGGCCTTGATACGCCTGGTCATTGAATCAAACAGAGCTTGGATGGCATGTACAGGTACAGCTGCCCATGCAGCTTCAACACGATACCACAGTTCATTAAGAGTAGTGACAGGCGTACTGTGACGAGCCAGTTGCTCGGCCACCATTGACCAGATGTTTTCAATTGGTGAGAGATCTGGAGAATGTGCTGGTCAGGGCAGCAGTAGAACATATTTTGTATCCAGAAAACCCCTGCAACATACGGTCGTGCATTATCCTGCTGAAATGTAGGGTTTCGCAGGGATCGAATGAAGGGTAGAGCCACGGGTCGTAACAGACCTCAAATGTAACGTCCACTGTTCAAAGTGCTGTCAATGCGAACAGGAGGTGACCGAGACGCGTAACCAATGGCACCTCATACCATCACGCTGGGTGATACGCCAGTCTGGCGATGACGAATAGACGCTTCCAATGTACGTTCACCGCTATGTCGCCAAACACGGATGCGACCACCACGATGCTGTAAACAGAACCTGGATTCATCCGAAAAAAAAAGACGTTTTGCCATTCGCGCACCCAGGTTCGTTGTTGAGTACACCATCGCAGGCGCTCCTGTCTGTGATGCAGCGTCAAGGGTAACAGCAGCCATGGTCTCCGAGCTGATAGTTCATGCTGCTGCAAACGTCGTCGAACTGTTCGTGCAGATGGTTGTTGTCTTGCAAACGTCCCCATCTGTTGACTCAGGGATCGAGACGTAGCTGCACGATCCGTTACAGCCATGCGGATAAGATGCATGTTATCTCGACTGCTAGTGATACGAGACCGTTGGGATCCAGCACGGTGTTCCGTATTACCCTCCTGAACCCACCGATTCCATATTCTGCTAACAGTCATTGGATCTCGACCAACTCGAGCAGCAATGTCGCGATACGATAAACCGCAATCGCGATAGGCTATAATCCGACCTTTATCAAAGTCGGAAACGTGATGTTACGCATTTCTCCTCCTTACACGAGGCATCACAACAACGTTTCACCAGGCAACGCCGGTCAACTGCTGTTTGTGAATGAGAAATCGGTTGGAAACTTTCCATATGCCAGCACGTTGTAGGTGTCGCCACCAGCGCCAACCTTGTGTGAATGCTCTGAAAAGCTAATCACAGCATATCACAGCATCTTCTTCCTTTCGGTTAAATTTCGCGGCTGTAGCACGTCACCTTCGTGGTGTAGCACTTTTAATGGCCAGTAGTGTAAGACACTTTCACAGGATTTGTCCATCTGGAAAAAGCGTACTACGAAGTAAAATAGAGCAAGATGTTCGAAATTCTGAGAAAAATAGGGATAAGCTGTAGGGAGAGGCGGGTAACTTTCAATGTATACAAGAGCCAAAAAGGAATAATAGGAGCGGACGACCAAGAAGAAAGCGTTCGGATTAGAAACGGCGGAAGACAGCTACGTGGTCTTTCACCCGTACTGCTCAATCTGTACATTGAATAAGCAATGATGGAAATGAAATTAAGGTTCAGGAGTGGAATTAGGATACAAGGTGAAGGGATATCAATGATGCAATTTCTGATGACATTGCTATCCTGAGTGATAGTGAAGAGGAATTACATGGTGTGCTAAATGGAATGAACAATCTAATGGGTGCAGAATATGAACTGAGAGTAAATCGAAGAAAGACGACTGTAATGAAAAGCGGCAGGAATGAAAACAGCGAGAAACTTAACATCAGCACTGATCGTCGCGAAGTAGATGAAATTAAAGAATTGTACTTCCTAAGCAACATAATAACCAGTGACAGACAAAGCAAGGACATCAAAAGGAGACTAGCACTGGCAAAAAGGGCATTCCTGGCCAAGAGAAGACTACTACTATCAAACATAGGCCTTAATTTGAGGCAGAAATTTCTGAGAATATATGTTTGGAGCACAGCATTATATGATAGTGAAACATGGACTGTGGGAAAACCGGAACAGAAGAGAATCGAAGCATCTGAGATGTGGTGCTGTAGACTGATGTTGAAAATTAGGTGGACTGATAAAGTGATGAATGAGGATGTTCTGCACACACCCGGAGAGGAAAAAAATATGTGGAAAACACTAACAAGGAGAAAGTAAAGGAGGACAGGACATCTGTTAAGACATCAGGTAATGATTTCCATGACACTAGAGGGAGCTGCAGAGGGCAAAAACTGTGGAGGAAGACCGTGATTGGAATACATCCAGGAAATAATTGAAGACGTAGACTGCATGTGCTACTTTGAGATGAAGCGGTTGTCACAATAGAGGAATTCATGGGGGGCCGCATCAAACCAGTCAGGATAACAATAAATAATATATAAATAAAATAATATAGAAAGGTCTCTGGAGACTGTTTGCTGACGCCTATAGATATCTGCAATCCTCTGGTTTGCCTCCGAAAGAAAATCAATAATAGCTCTTTACTTGCATCGTATCTTACTTTCAGGCTTCATTCTGAAGACAACATGTAGTGTCGCCACGTATCGGAACTTCATGAAACTGTAGAGGATGAAGTGGGAATATAACATGATGTCCAACAACAAAGTACGCATTGTTTCAATTGAAATTGACCGAGAGAAAATCTGTTGTACTAATTGATCGTCCCTCATATGTACAAGTATCAGCGTGGTTGTTTTTTCTCTGGGTCGAACAGTTTTCCCACGAACACATCACTTAATCAACTATCTGACGTTTTCCGTGCTGTTGCATCTGCACTAGTGAGGACTATGCCAGTCGTTTTGGTTCCACACGTCCGCAATTCAACACCTGACCTGCTGCCTAGGGGAATAGAAAGCATTGATGCCTTGCTTGTGTTGAGTGTACTCGAAGGCTCTAATTAACTAAAATATACTTCACATAATAGCAATAATTATTATTCTGAAAATGAAGTAAAAACTGAGTACACTGGTCTGTCACCAATGAAGATATATTTATACCCCTTGCATCCTGTATGTACGAGGGTTATTCTGAAAGTAAGTTCCGATCGATCGATAAATGGAAATCATGGTGAAAATCAAAATTTTCTTTTCGTTTTTTTCGCACCAGTTTGCTACGCCTTCCAGCTTCTTCTCTGTCTAGTCCGCGCTTCAATTTAGACGTCTGTCGTCGCGTTATATCGTCTTTGCAATACCGCCGTCATAAAAAGCAACCGACTATGCTTTCCACCAGTTCTCTACGCTGATATACCACATCTTGCCTCCATATCCAGCGGTTCACGTGCGCAGAGATGAAAATCAGAGAGCCACGTTAGGGCTGTATGGTGGACGATCAAAGTCTTCCCACCCGTCTCTTGCAGAGAATTATGGTCATAAAGGAGGAACTGCATGACAGTTACATTATGTGCGCTGCATGAATTCAGGCAAAATCTCCTGGCATGCACCCATACTTGGAGGGACACTCTGTCCTCTAGGCATCTTTGCGAGCTTACTGTGTTCTCTGAACTGAGAACAGCGACATGAATCGATCGACGAGCATACTAGAGACATTGGCCAACACATTTGTGCAAAGCTTCATCGGATTTTTGGGCTATGGTCCATAGCTCAAAGTAGTCAAGCCACATCTTACCATCAGGCGCAAGTTTGGGCATGAAACTTTCTGGATGCTGACTGTAACATTGAAGGGAGCACTGCACACGTTCTTGCGCTATTGTATTCGCACTGCGCTTAGGGATTTGATAACTCTGCTGGCAGACACCTCAAGCGTAAGGTGTTTGTACTCTAGCGCTGAGCAGAGTGCTTCTGGCAAGTCTTGTGGTCGCCTTCAGTTCTGTGAGCGTGTCGGGCCTATTCTCATGAATATGCTTTTCCACTATAGAACTGTTGACGTGTTACCACAGCGATTTTCCTTCCAGAAACTATTCCTTTCTCCGTTGAAGTGGAGCCACTTTTGCTGCCATTCAACTCAGATGCACGTGGTGTTACCTGACGGTGCACATTCTCCACACGCTACCACCAACCTTATGTGAACACCCTCGATGTTTACCCCTCCTTCCAAAGAAACCACCTCATCTAGCACTCCTACTAATAATCACACTTCATGTTGTCCGCTCAGGTAATGACAACAATAGGGAAAATGAGGTGAACCGTGCAGGTATTACACTTCTAGTGATTTTCCCCCCACAAAGCGCAACATACTTGTAACTAAAAAGATGCGTCAGAGGGTGCACCTTAAATGAGAAAATAAGCCTAACAGGCTTCAGCGAGCTTGTCGTCGATTGGCTGTCGTTTTGTTGTGCACTTCCGACCTGTGGTTATTAGGCAGTTTTGCATAATTCGACGTGCCCTACCGTGTTTTCCCGGGTTCGATTCCCGGCGGGGTCAGGGATTTTCTCTGCCTCATGATGGCTGGGTGTTGTGTGATGTCCTTAGGTTAGTTAGGTTTAAGTAGTTCTAAGTTCTAGGGGACTGATGACCATAGCTGTTAAGTCCCATAGTGCTCAGAGCCAGCCTACCGTGTTCCGAGATTACGAGACTGTTTTCTCTACTTTGAGCATGTGAAATAGTATCTGCTTACTTTCTAGGCCACAGACAACATCAGTAAGTGAAACTAATACATAATACCTATAAGAATAAAACAAAGAGCAGTAGCTATGTCAAATATATAGCAACAAATTTTTTAAATCAACGAAATTAAAATGCAAACTAGGTGGACTGATAATATCTCTTCACCTGTAAACTTTCAAGGTGGGTCAAAGTATATGTATGCCTGCTGTTAAGGACAGTAGCGTGTTCGAGAAACTCTTTGTGATTGTTTTAACCGGCAGTTCCATCAGCCCACACATTACATCAGCTCATGCAAAACAGCAAGAAAATTTGTTTAAGTCTCTAACAGAATGCAGAAAGGGTCATATTGCTGCAATTTCCGAGGCTGGTTTTCTGACGAGTTTGAAAAAGAGCAGTATCACATAAAATTTAATTACACGTTCTTGTGGGTTGCTGCGTTATACGTGTGTATAGTTCCAGATATGAGACAGCAGGTAATTGCGGTAACGTTAAAACTGAAACCTGAGGAAATTAAAAGGTTGCAGAACGCTGCTCTGCTTGTGGGACCAAGCGCGTTGTGTCCAGCACATGAAGTACAGTCTGCATCTGAAAGTGAAGGTCTTTTTCAAAAAAAAAGAAAAAAATCTGAATATTGATCCTTCACTGTGTCGTCACCTAGAGCCTACTGAGGTTAAGTCTCGCGGAAAACTTGCCTGTTTGGTGAGACGATTACCTCGTTCCCTCGTCATTTTACGAAAAAACTATCCATGCTATAAATAAAAAAATAATGGTTCAAATGGCTCTGAGCACTATGGGACTTAATATCTGAGGTCATCAGTCCCCTAGAACTTAGAACTACTTAAATCTAACTAACCTAAGGATATCACACACACCCATGCTCGAGGCTTTAGTAGTCCATAAATAAGCAATTGCAGCCCACTAAATAACTGTAACGCTCTTTTAGTTTTAGAAATGTTTGTGTAGTTGCTTGGTCTTCTTCATAAATGCACAAAATCATCGAGAGCACACGCTAATGTTGGCAGCTGAGACAGATTAACCGAGTTTTCAGATCCTACGTCTTTCCACACTCGCGCTCCTCTCATTATTCCGTTGATGTAGTCTCCAAGACATCAAGTTCGTTGGTAATAGGATTATAACAGGCCTGATTCTTCAAACATTATTCACGTGTTACGGTTGAGTTATGTGTCTGTTGGTGTATTTTGATGTTTTATACCATTCGACTGCGTTAATGTTTACGTCTAGTATGCAGCGTCAACGAATGGTGACCTCACATCACACTCCGAATAGCCTTCTGGATGGTGCTACCGTGGATGATGATTCATTAGGAGCTGGTAGTGGGTCTAACTCAAATTAGTATGTTATATATAATCCTGTCGTTTTGAGCCTCATGTGCACTTTGTACGAATGTGCTTATGTTTCTTCCTAACAGGCGAGATGCTCCCACATAGAAAGGCGTTGTTTCTGCGGCTATTCTGCGCTACAGTTTTTGCATCTCAAATTACGACTCTCTTCTCGTTTGTTGACAATCAGTAGTCTCTGATTTTCGGTGACGGCTGTATTCAGTATGTTACCTCGTTTCACTGTGTACACTTCACTACTCTACTACACCAAGAAGAAATGCAGATGGTAAACGAGTATTCATTGGACAAATATATTATACTAGCACTGACATGTGATTACATTTTCACGCGGTTTGAGTGCATAGGTCCTGAGACATCAGTACCCAGAACAACCACCTCTGGCCGTAATAACGGCCTTGATACGCCTGGACATGAGTCAAACAGAGCTTGGGTGGTGTGTACAGGGACAGTTGCCCATGCAGCTTCAACACGATACCACAGCTCATCAATAGTAGTGACTGGGGTATTGTGACGAGCCAGTTGCTCGGCCACCATTGACTAGACGTTTTCAATTGGTGAGAGATCTGGAGAATGTGCTGGTCAGGGCAGCAGTCGAACATTTTCTGTATCCAGAAAGGCCCGTACAGGACCTGGAACATGCGGTCGTGCATTATCCTGCTGAAATGTAGGGTTTCGCAGGAATCGAATGAAGGGTAGAGCCACGGGTCGTAACAGATCTCAAATGTAACGTCCACTGTTCAAAGTGCCGTCAGTGCGAACAAGAGGTGACCGAGACGTGTAACCAATGGCTCCCCATACCATCACGCCGGGTGATACGTCAGTATGGCGATGACGAATACACGCTTCCAATGTGCGTTCACCTCGATGTCGCCAAATAGGGATGTGACTATCATGGTGCTGTAAACAGAACCTGGATTCATCCGAAAATATGACGTTTTGCCATTCGTGCACCCAGGCGTCTGTAGCACGTCATCTTCGTGGTGTAGCAATTTTAATGGCCAGTTGTGTAGTTTGAAAGAGGTACACCAATTGCCATGTAGTCTTCCGACACACTCTTCAGTTTCTTCAAAGATATAGGGTATGTAAAGCAATACTATCATGAAAACATACTATTTTTCACTTACTATTATAGCTATCAATCTTCATAGAGAGTTTTCCACAAAAGTGTTATAAGATAAGGGCGAAATTTTTTCTTAAGCACTGTTGAATCATTTGCGCCGAATTGTTGGACAAACTGACATGGAAGACAACTAACGATCTGGTTCACCCTAAAGATATTACGGTGGTATTGAGCAGGCGAGTCCCATCCAGCCTATCTATCCAATATTCTTCAAATCTCGATACAGTCGTGGATATGCTCTAGCAGACAAGAACTATTGCCACATATTGCCACATTTTTGGGAGTCATTCAGTTGCTTAAAATGGTGGCAAAATTTTCCAAAATTTGTGTAATCAAACAAGCAGACATTTGCTTGTGAGGGACTCAGGCCCACGTAGTATAACAGGGAGAGAAATTCAGGTGCATCGACGAGTGCTGGGATTCAGAATTAACCAGATAGTGTCTGACGATTAATGTGGAATTAACGTATGTGTCGCAAGCCACTTTTGGAGAGATTATATTTACGTTGTTACTTGAGGCTAAGAGAAGAATTTAGGTTCAATTTTCAGTACTCCAATACAGATATGTGCTATATGAATTTGTTGTTGACACAGTGTGTTCTCTGTAGTGACAGTTTGGTTGTCAAGTTGGAAATATTTGTGGTAAGGTCTTATGTGACCAAACGGCTGAGGTCACCGCTCCCTAAGCTTAAACCTTGCTTAATCTAACTTAAACTAACTTTCGCTAAGGACGACACACACACCCATGTCCGAGGGAGGACTCGAACCTCCGACGGGGGGAAACGCGTGGGCAGTGAGAAGACGCCTGAGATCGCGCGATTGCCCCGCGCGGCCGTCAATTTGAACTGGGAGACAGTACAATAAAGTTTATCAAGAATATTTGGTAGTCTCATATGCAGCCACTTAATAAGGTTCTCACATACTCTGAATATCCGCTCTGTTTGTGCTTCACCCAACCTCTCAGTTTTTCCACCTGTATTACATCTGGGAAAACACAAACAAGTATAGATGTTAAGGGCTCATGAACCTTTAAGAATACCTCATTGACTGTCTAAAATAAGTTCAAATGAAGTGTACCTTCTACTTTCACTGTCTCCGTCATACACTCAGCTAAATATAGTTGGTTTTAGTGCTTGAGTTCTTACTCCACATTAAATCACTATCAGTAGACTGGGACACGATTAAATTTTGGCCCGTCTTTTTTATAGAATGTCTGAATTTCCAGGCGCTTATAATTACTCCCAATTAGAGCTTCAGATTTCACTGTTTACTAATTCTGAGAGAAACAGCGTGTGTGAAGTTGATGCATTTACGTCAGTACATATTGTTATTTGGAGAATTTCGGTCACGTAGTGTAGGTGGGATGATCACTGTGCTTCTCGACGCGAAAAGAATCTTCCACACTGACGTCACCTAGTTGTCGTATCCGATGGAGCAGCTAATTCAGCACCACTTTATTCGTTATTCAGTGATCCAGATTGCTGCTTCAGAGCTTGGCTGTCTCACTGTCGGCGATCATTCGAGTGTCGGCTGGTGTTTGAAACGTTCCGCACAGACAGAGACAGATAATATCTTTGACGTCTGTGTCCGCCCCACATTACACGCCCCAGCCGTTCTTCAAATGGTTCAAATGGCTCTGAGCACAATGGGACTCAACTGCTGAGGTCATTAGTCCCCTAGAACTTAGAACTAGTTAAACCTAACTAACCTAAGGACATCACAAACATCCATTCCCGAGGCAGGATTCGAACCTGCGACCGTAGCGGTCTTGCGGTTCCAGACTGCAGCGCCTTTAACCGCATGGCCATTTCGGCCGGCAGCCGTTCTTCCATCTGATAGTTAATAGCATCGGGGTACGGTCTCAATGTGGGCCCCGTTTCTGTATCTGTAAGAAAAATATTGTTACGCATTAACACTATTCTTGTTTTGCTTTAATCTACCTATAACGTACAACACAATTACTGAGAAGGCCATGTTACAGACAAATGCAACAGAATGATACAATTGACTGGCGTGTCACATTGTAAACTGCCCTTTGCTACTGTATGTTTCTCCTCCAATACCTTCATACAGACACATTACTGTAGCATATGGTGTGTTTAGAAAAGGTGAAGTTCGCTTTGGGAATGGGTCGAGGGGTAACAAAGGCTACTGTAGTAATTTTTCCCGTAACGATATTTAAGAGGGTTTTCAATATCACCAAACGGAAAATGTAATTACGTTGCAGAAGAAATACAGGGTGGCAATTATTGAACTAGGTGAAATAAAATCGTCGTAACTTCTGAAAGGTTTGCGTTAGGGCATTCAAAATGCACGGTTGTCCGCTCGTCATGAGGGGAATTAGTATAGGAATGCATGGTTTGGTTTAGCGACGAAGCCCACTTTCATTTGGATGGGTTCGTCAATAAGCAAAACTGGCGCATTTGAGGGGACTGACAATCCACATTTCGCGATTGGGAAGTCGCTTCAGCCTCAACAGGTGACTCTGTGGTGTACAATGTACAGTCACGGAATATTCTGTGCGATATTCCTTGATGGCACGGTGACTACCGAACTGTACGTGAAGGTTTTGGAAGATGATTTCGTCCCCATTACCCAAAGTGAGCCTGATTTGGACAAGATGTGGTTCGTTCAAGACGAAGCTCGACCACATCGAAGCAAGATGGTGTTTTATGTCCTGGAGGAACACTTTGGGGACCGTATTCTGGCTCTGTGGCCCCAGAGGCCGCTGGGATGGGCCTCGATGGCAGCCATATTCTCCGGATCTGAGCACATGAGACTCCTTTTTGTGGGGCAATATTAAAGACAAGATGTACAGCAATGACCCCAAAACTATTGCTGAGCTGAAAAGACCCATTCAGGAGGTCATCGACAGCATCGATGTTCCGACACTTCAGCGGATCATGCAGAATTTCGCTATTCATTTGCGCCACGTCGTCGCCAATGATGGTAGGCACATGGTAGATGTCGTAAACTAAATCCGAAAATCTGTAGCGACGTTTAAATGTTGAATAAAGTGTGTGCGCGCCGTAATTTGTAACTAATTTACGTTTTCCTTCATACAGTTCAATATTTATCACTCTTTAAAAGTAATGAAAGATTTAGCCAAGAGGTAGATTAAGCAAAAATGATTTTCTGGTAGAAGAGGATTACTAAAGCAAAAGCCAATTAATTTGTATTTAGCCCGCCAGGGTGGCCGAACGGTTCTAGGCGCTACAGTATGGAACTGCGCGACCGCTACGGTCGCAGGTTCGAATCCTGCCTTGGGCATGGATGTGTATGATGTCCTTAGGCTAGTTAGGTTCAAGAAGTTCTAAGTTCTAGGGGACTGATGACCTCAGAAGTTAAGTCCCATAGTGTTCAGAGCCATTTGAGCCAATTTATAGTTGCAGAGCTGATTTACTGAAAGCATGACGTTGAGAAACCAGCGGACATTGGGTGCGACTCTAGACGTATTGATTAGAGTTCTTCGCAGTGACGTGGTCGTGATTGATGACCACAAGCGTTGGTTGCTAGATGTGGTAGGTTTTCAGAATTTTCGATTCCCACTGTGAAAAGGTATCCCCGGGGACTAGAGGATATTTGGTTTAAGTGCCAAGAAGTGATGGGAGATATTTTTTGGCAATGAAAGAGAAAGCAACTTGTTTACATACTACTGAATGGATGGGTTAGTAATGGTACTTCAAAGTGAAATTTGTAACTGCTTAAAGGTAGTATTTACGAGTATTTAACGATGCGCCTTTCGTTTTGTTAAACAAGTAAATTTGTCTATTTTAAGTCAGGAAAAGTGTAGAACTGTACGAAAAAATGGCAGTTAGGTCGGAAGTATCTGTAGAAGAATGGAGGAATACCTGGAAAATGTTCTCTTACCGATGTAAACGGAAATCAAACGAAAATGTTGTAAGTAAATACTACACTTCAATATCTTTTGAAACGAACTGCTTTTAGATCCAAAAACAAAGGCAAGTTTTAATTGTATATCGTACCAGACCACTGACGATGTACAAAACCAATAAACGTAATTGCGTACAGTAGAAGCGCATTTCTTAGTAGCTGCAAAGACGGATTTGAAATACCCATATTAACTGCAAAGGAACTACGTACACTATGGTAACACAAATGAAGAAGTTTTTGAGGAGTTTGGCTTTTGCAGTTGTATGTGGGGTAGAACACCTTTGTGCAGCCTTGGGGCAAAATAATATAAATTTCTCTCTAGTTTTAAGGCAAATTGCAAAGTCACTGGAAGATGATTTCGTCCCCATTATCCAAAGTGAGCCCGATTTCGACAAGATGAGGTTCATGCAAGACGGAGCTCGACCACATCGAAGCAGGATGGTGTTTGATGTCCTGCAGGAGTATTTTGGGCACCGTATTCAGGCTCTGGGGCACCAGAGGCCGCTCGCATGGGCTTCGATTGGCTGCCATATTCTCCGGATCTGAGCGCATGAGACTCTTTTTTGTGGGGCTATATTAAAGAAAAGGCAGAAAAGGCAGAAGAAATGCACTATATTGCAACATCTCATCCTGACGTCTTCGAATAGGGAGCACGAGAAATACAAGCACAAATGATAGTCGAACACGCTTCAGTGATAGATTTTGAACGAGATATTCTTTCAGAAAGGTAGGAAAGAAAAGGGTTATCCGAATCATATTGTGTAACATCAGTGTGTTTTCAATGGCGCTTTCGAGTAACATTTTGGTTCAAAAATGGTTCAAATGGCTCTGAGCACTAAGGACATCACACACATCCATGCCCGAGGCAGGGTTCGAATCAGCGACCGTAGCCGTCACTCGGTTCCAAACTGAAGCGCCTAGAACCAGGTACCAAACTGAAGCTCAAAAATGGTTCAAATGGTGTAACTAACCTGTTTCTACGGGTTATTACGTTAAGATTAGGGTCGCCACTATACAACTAATCAAAGGGTTGGCCGAGTCGGAAAATGAGTTAATTTGATCACAGACCAAAAACTCATAAAAATGCATACGTCGTGATTTCGCTTATAGGGGATGGGATGTAATTAATGGTTTGCCCGTGCACTGTTCACGAGAATCAAACATTTAAAATAAAATAGAAAATGCATGAACACTGTGCATAAGATCAGCTCCCAGTAACACACCTGAAAATAAGACTTAATCTAAACCATTTGTTTCAAAATAAAAGTGGAAACTATTCACTGGACCCGTGCGTGAGGAAACGCGTTGGATGTGCTAATGGGAAAGCTACGAGGTGAGTGGCTTAGGTGCAAAAACGTAACTTCGGAACACAAGAGAAAATTGTAGATAAAATCATTTATTCATAAGATATGGATGTGAGACATGTACACAATTCCTGATAACATTAATTCCTAAAACATTAAAGAAAAGCATCGATACATTCACCGTTATAATCTACACCTAAAATCATTGGTGTGAATCATTCATACAACTGCCGTTGCCTGATAACTGATCGCAATAACTCGTGAACCGGTACACGTTTCGCAGCACACCCGCATGCCCACGTGGTTTGTGGGGACGCAATTTCTAGGTAGCGTGGCCAAGTTGCAACAATATCACATCACACAATCATGAACAGTTAACATTCTTTAAAACAAACACGAGATCGGACAGTTAGTGATGACGGTAGCCCAACAAACTCGAATGTTCAACCACGTGGTTGGCTCCCCACGGACGAAAGATACATGAAGCAAGGATATCTTACGAGAAGGCAAAGCTATTAATATTTAGGAAAATAAAAGCTTATACAGGCACAGCTGAAGGCAAACAGACATTCGTACAGGAGCGAGTGCTCACATCTTATCGACACATTTGTGTGGAGCACTTCCGGAGGATCCAAGTCTGCTATAGAAATTTTCTAAAAGAATAATCTGCCTAAGTTTTGCATTCCTTGCTGCGACAAGGCAAAGCAATCTTTCAGAGTTGAAAAGCGAGACCAAAAGCTAACCTCTCCTCTCGCCAAGTAACAACGCGCCACGCGGTCAGTCTAACTCACCCTTCTTCGAACGGAGCACAGCTGTGGACGATTCCCGTACCGGCAGCAGACTGCCTCCCTTTTACTTCTCCAGCCTCTTCCACGCTCCGCGTGGCCCGGGAAACCCAAAGATGCCTTTTCCGCCACCAACCTAACGCAGGTGGATTTCTTACAAGTAGCGCAAACCTCTTTGCCTACTTGACCACTACGAGAGTTGGCTACTCTGTACAACTGCTGCTGATCTGTAAAGACTATCGCAGAGTTTCTGCAGCAGACTACTCCACCGTCTAGCAACGTGACACACAACCACATTCATTCAATCACAATACTATGAGAGTTATGAGAAAAGAGAAACACGGAAAAGAAAGAGGAATTCTAGTGAAAATGGGCTACCGGACTAATGAAAGGTGGCTACAGGAACCTTTCAATGGCTCTGAGCACTATGGGACTTAACATCTGAGGTCATAATTCCCCTAGAACGTAGAACTACTTAAACCTGACTAACCTAAGGACAACACACACACCCAAGCCCGAGGCAGGATTCGAACCTGCGACCGTAGCGGTCGCGCGGTTCCAGACTGAAGCGCCTAGAACCGCTCGGCCACACCGCCCGGCTTTAGATTTTGGCTCAGTTAAGAGGCACATATCGTGTGAGTGGTTATATAAAGGTGGGAAGCTACAGCTGCAGGACTATTAAGTATTTCGCCACGTACGCCAAAGCAATGATAAAGATATTGCGACCGACCACACAAGCAGTACGAGAGTGGCCCCTTGCGAAATCCGGTCCGCGAGAGCTCGCCCAACGCCTGCGCATCGCGGCCGTCCTCTCACGCCGCCTGCTTGTGGACAGCTGTTTATCGCCTAATAAGGCCGGCGACATTAGTGCGGCGCGCGCAGCGGCCGCCGGCGGCCTTGGGCGCGACTAGTGGGACACACGCCGTCTTCCTGCCAGGCCGACGCCGCCGTCCTAATGGCACCGCTTCGTGAGGCGGCCCCTGCGATACAGACGGCTCTGCTACGCTTCTCGTGCCCTGCGCTTGTGTGGATCACCTCCTACGGAGGACAGTAGTTCACGCACAAGGTCAGCAGCGCAAAACAGGGAACCACCATGACAGGTCGAAACGACGTCCCGGGCTGGGAAATGGATCTTTATCCCTTCCTAAATTATGGAAGCCGATGTTTTCTTCACGTAGAACTTCTGGCCTCTATAACTAACCAGAGTATTGCACAACTTCTGCAAATGTAATTTTTTCCTTGTTAATCTTGTAATTGGCGTAGTGTTTTAAATTTCCCAAACATGACCTGCGTATGGGATTTCTTACAATTTCCATTTTCCTTTAGTGAATAATGTTTCAGATCTAATCAAACACTTCATTGCAGGAAACAAACTATTCGTGCTTTTACACTACTGGCCATTAAAATTGCCACACCACGAAGATGACGTGCTACAGACGCGAAATTTAACCGACACGAAGAAGATGCCGTGAAATGCAAATCATAATCTTTTCAGAGCATTCACACAAGTTTGGAGCCGGTGACGACACCTGCAACGTGCTGACTTCAGGAAAGTTTCCAACCGATTTCTCATACACAAACAGCAGTTGACGGGCGTTGCCTGGTGAAACGTTGTTGTGATGCCTCGTGTAAGGAGGAGGAATGCGTACCATCACGTTTCCGACTTTGACAAAAGTCGGATTGTAGCCTATCGCGAATGCGGTGTATCGTATCGCGACATTGCTCCTCGCATTGGTCGAGATCCAATGACTGTTAGCAGAATATGGAATCGGTGGGTTCAGGAGGGTAATACGGAACGCCGTGCTGGATAACAACGGTCTCATATCACTAGCAGTCGAGATGACAGGCATCTTATCCGCATGGCTCTAACGGATCGTGCAGCGACGTCTCAATCCCTGAGTCAACAGATCGGGACGTTTGCAAGACAACAACCATCTGAACGAACAGTTCGACGACGTTTGCAGCAGCGTGGACTATCAGCTCGAAGACCATGGCTGCGGTTACCCTTGACGCAGCATCTCAGACAGGTGCGCCTGTGATGGTGTACTCAACGACGAACCTGGGTGCACGAATGGCAAAACGTCATTTTTTCGGATGAATCCAGGTTCTGTTTACAGCATCGTGATGGTCGCATCCGTGTTTGGCGACATCGCGGTGAAGGAACATTGGAAGCGTGTATTCGTCATCGCCAAATTGGCGTATCACCCGGCGTGATGGTATGGGGAGCCATTGGTTACACATCTCGGTCACCTCTTGTTCGCATTGACGGCACTTTGAACAGTGGATATTACATTACAGATGTGTTACGACCCGTGGCTCTACCCTTCATTCGATCCCTGAGAAACCCTACATCTCAATAGGATAATGCACGACCGCATGTTGCAGGTCCTGTACAGGCTTTTCTGGATACAGAAAATGTTCAACTGCTGCTCTGGCCAGCACATTCTCCAGATCGCTCACCAATTGAAAACGTCTGGCCAATGGTGGCCGAGCAACTGCGTCGTCACAATACGCCAGTCACTACTCTTGATGAATTGTGCATGGGCAGCTGTACCTGTACACGCCATCCAAGCACTGACTCAACGCCCAGGCGTATCAAGGCCGTTATTACGGCCAGAGGTGGTTGTTCTGGGTACTGATTTCTCAGGATCTATGCACCCAAACTGCGTGAAAATGTAACCACATGTCAGTTCGAGTATAATATATTTGTCCAATGAATACCCGTTTATCATCCGCATTTCTTCTTGGTGTAGCAATTCTAATCGGCAGTAGTGTAGTAGACATATTCATGATATGAATATTGTAATAAAACTGAAAGAGATGTGCAAATGTATATTATCCGAAACGTGATTAAGTATTGTTAGTGTGAAAATCTTTGTTAATACGCTGCGCGCACGAAACAGTCGAGATTGGCGATGGACAGTAAAAAAAAATCTAGGTTTTTTTAGATGCCGTACACCTTACAGTCGCATCCTTGCTATTACGATACATCGAGAGGAATATATCGGTGCTTCGAATGCAGCAGTTGTTTTGCGCAAGTGATTGCAGATATGATTCGGGTATGTCAAAAACAAAAAGACAACAAATACTGAGAATGAAAATCTGTTCGAAGTGGGCTGTATTCTTTTTATTATCCGTGTAGTGGACGAGTTTCAACCGTGGGTCATTCTCAAGCACGTATCTTTAGCTTCCCCCTTCAGTTCACGTTCTAAAACATCGCTGGTGCATGTGGAGTGGTATACATCGTATTTCTGTGCGTATGTGGTACAAACACAATACATTAGAGTGCGTGCTTATACCCAAAAGCCAGCTAATCAACATCTCGATTCCGTGAATTCATTTTTGGAATGTTTAGTTCGAAGACTTGAGCTTAGTTATTATCAAGTCTTCGAAATAAACACGGTAAAAACTAATTCGAGGAATGCAGATGTTGATGGCTCCAGTATGCAAGTATTGATATATCAGATTGTGTGTACATGGAGTGCATAGGAGCCTGAGATGGCATTATTCAGATGCCGAAATTGGTTGCTTAAATAAAATAACTTCTCATAACATAGGACTGTTTGGCGATTTTCCTTGATAAATAAGAAAATAGATTCGCCAAGTCGATCTATCGAATAAGAAAGTATCGTCGCTTAGAATATTTGCAAAAATGTTGACAATTCATCGGTTCAGTTCAATACATCGGCACCATACATCGAGTATTCTAATGTATCAGCTATATCGTCCATCTCTACTCCGATGTGAGACAGTGAGCTACACGGTCCGGTACCCATGTGATTAAAGGTGTCTTGTGGTTGAAATCGCCGTTGGCGTCCGTTAGCTTTTCAGAGGACGACGGTTCAAACGCACGCCCGGCCGACCTGATTTACGTTTCTCTTGATTTCCCTAAATCGCTTCAGGCTAATGCCGGGATGGTTCCCTTGAAAGGCACGGCCGACTTCCTTCCCTAATCCGATGAGGCCGATGACCTCGTTGTTTGGTCTGCTCCGCCCAAATCAACGCACTGTCACTGCAAATTTTTTTTTGTTTAATTTCATATATTAAAACTATTAATTTTTCTAAATACTATATGTATATGACTATGAATGATGGGCAGCTGTGCGAATTAGTCGCACTTCATTTTCGTCAAATCTCTTTCTTTCAACTCGTACTGAAATCCAAGTGAAGTCGACAGCATTTATTGGACATACGGCGTTGTAACCAGCATTATCATTTAAATTATATGTTTTGCGCATCTTTGCCAAAGAATGATTTAACTGTTTTACCACATGTGTTTTAATATTTTATTGTGGGGGATCTAAATTAACAAATTTTCTGAAACTCTACATGACAGTCCGTGTAACATTTATGATGAATCCAATCTGCGATCAGTTCGACGGGCGAAATTAAAAATTATAGACTTTTTGAGAGGTAGTACTGTCGTTGAGGTGAACTGTCTGCAACAATAAGATATTTTCAGACGCATAAATAGTGACGACGACCCATACAAGGACTACTCCAAGTACTGTCTGCGTAACAATTTTACAGTTTCTTATTGTATGCCATGTTTGGCAGACAACTTTCTGTACTCTGAATTAGGTTGCATATATTCCAAAAAATAGCCACTCCGTGACATTGCGACTGACACCTCATAACATGTAGCAGAATATTAGTGGCGATGAAAATGTATCACAAGATAAAATTGCGTGCCGAAGCTGCACTAAGTCAAATGGTTCAAATGGCTCTGAGCACTATGGGACTGAAATTTTAAGGTCATCAGTCCCCTATAACTTAGAACTACTTAAACCTAACTAAACTAAGGACATCACACACATCCATGCCTGAGGCAGGATTTGAACCTGCATTAAGTCCTGAGTACCTAGACATTCTCGCCAGTATGTATCGAAAAATATAATGTTGTTCCGAGAGTGTAACGTCTCGCACCTACTGTTCGACAGTCCGCAGCTCGTGGTCTAGTGGCAAGTGTTGGTGCCTCTGGATCACGGGGTCCCGGGTTCGATTCTCGGCCACGTTGGGGATTTTCTCTGCCCGGGGACTGGGTGTTTCTGTCGTCCTCATCATTTCATCATCATTATTCGTGAGAATGGTTGGATTGGATTGTGTAAAAATTGGACTGTGTAAAAGTTAGGACTTTGTATGGGCGCTGATGACAGCGCAGTTGAGCGCCCCACAAACCAAACATCATCATCATCATTACTCTTCGACTATCTTGTGTCCCATAATTTAAGAGGTAAATCTGCTCCATTAGGGGACAGTGATCGGTACACGGCTACCTGTCGAAGTGAGCCTGCTGATGACCAGTGATGGCAGTGTCAGTGATGGTAGATGAGTCTCAGTTTATACACTGGATGAATCGCGTAAGCCATAAAATTCGTTCGATTGCGTGAACGGTTCGAGGTGTCGAAATGAGGTTTCTATAAATCAAAGGAAATTTCTTTCTTTATTTTTTTTGTTTGTTTTCTCTCTAAATGGCACTATATGCTTTGTTTAAAGATGTTCGAAAGCTCTTGAAAAGAGTCCAGTGATCTAACACACGTTAATGTTCGCGTTAAAAGTTTTCGCGAACGTATTTCCTCTTGGGTTTAGATTTTACGACGTAGCTATAGTATCAGCTACGATTGTTTTAAACGTAACTGTAAGCTGAATTAGGGTGTATCAGGAGGCACTTTAGGAAAATTACTTTGTGTAGGTACTCATGTTTCACAAACAGCTTTTGCGGAAACATGTTAACAGTCGGAAAACTTGCTACAGCGACGGAGTCAGCCATGGTGTCACACCGGATCCAACCCGCTTCGTCTCTCAGTTTTAAGTTTAATTTTTTGTGTAATTTCGTATTTTCTATTGTAATTTTTCATTTAATTTATTGATTCTGGAGTTATAGTTATATGCTATTCTGAGTAGCAACACCAATTATTTACATTTATTTAAAATTAGTAATTGAATTATGTTTGAGTTTGAAACGTCCCCTTAGAACAATTATACATGACTGTGTTTAAACTGACACACAATATTTTTAGTGCAACGCAATCTGACTTTCAAAAATCCCTATAAAAGAATGGCCCTGACTAACATTAACCTATACCTTTCACAAATCACTTACCTCACCAAAAATCTTCGTTACTCGAACTACTGCAATACAGCGAGTGCCACTACTGCCAGCTAAATAAAAGATTCAAACTACGGAAGGCACTAACTACTGATAGGCGTAGTTAGCAAATGAAAGATTTTAATAGAGAACAAACAATGTATTTACCTTAATAGTGTTGAAAAATCATAATATACATAGCAGTTCATGACATCCAGTCTTACAAATTTCAAAACTCCGCCATTTCTCTCCCCACATCCACCACTCCTGGCGGCTCACCTCCAACTGCGCAACGCTACGCCCTGTTAACATCCAGCTGCCCAACACTACAATAGCCAACAACAATGCAAACCAGCCACAGACTGCACACAGCACAGCCAGTGATTTTCCTACAGAACGCTACGTGGCGTTACCAATTTTTTTTTGGAGAACAAACAATGTATTTACCTTACTAGTGTTCAAAAGTCATATATATACTTCCTTTTTCTGACCGACATACGTCCAGATCGTCCGCTCTCAAAACTCCGCCATCTCTCTCCCCACATCAACCACTGCTGGCGGCTCACCTCCAACTGCACAACGCTACGCGCTGTTAACATCCAGCTGCCCAACACTACAATAGCCAACAACAATGCAAACCAGCCACAGACTGCACACAGCACAGCCAGTGATTTTCATACAGAGCGCTACGTGGCGTTACCAATATAAAAACCTGGATAGTCTACTTACAAGTTAGCTGAACCAAAGTTTAACGATCAGTGAGCGTAATTTTATGCGATCCTATGCGCTCAGATACCATAAGTTTTTAAAATATAAAAACTAAAGTGTTGTAAATATGAAAAAATTTGTGTAATGGGTACAGCAACCTGCTACTCCACTTTGAACCACAGGGAATTTCGAAAATTAGTCCAGGGACTAATGTAGAAGTAGATATTCAGCTAATAAATATTTCCTAAGAAAACTTCCCCAGAACGTGTACCTACAACACTGGTGTCTTTAAAGCGAGAGTGGTTAGGTATTTAAAGGACCGAAGCGACTCCGACGTTATCTTCACTCGCAATCTGGTGCTCCTGCCGTCAAACGTGGGTTTGCTAGTTCGTCTGAAAATCGAAAATTAAATTAAAATGCGTTGATGTACTGCTCCGTCCGTTCTCGGTAGAACATTTTGAACAAAAAAGACTTCATCATTGTAAAAGCGATGTAAGATTATTTGACTACCTGTCTAAGGGAACTATTTGATAATCTTACATCATATTTACAATGCAGTAGTCCCTCTTGTTTTATTCTGAATTCTAATATTAAAATTTTCATCTGTGGATTTGGAGATACTCCGTAGATGCACTAGTTTAAAATCTTTGATCCAACAAAATTTCACTGCATCTAATACTTATCTTTGTACCTGATTATGGTGTAAGAGCCTAAAACTGGTTCGTGTAAGAAATAATAGATGTTGAGGAATATTACATCAGTGATGTCTGTATTTCATTCACAATGTAAATTAAAATGGTAACTTAAGTATCAAATTTAAACCAAATTTGTAAGTGATGACTGAAAAATGAATTAATAGCACGGCGTTGTACGTAAAAAGTTGGAGAAACCACTGTCGCTACAAGCATTAACTCTCTCAGATATTAATGTGAGTGGTAACGTTTTAGAAATGTCACTTATTATAATAAATTTGAGTTTACAAGCACTTATGACTGTCTCGTCTCACTTAGGTCTTCCCTAGTATTTTTAATATCGTAGTATTAATTTACAATTTGGAGCTATCGCCATACAGAGTTCTGTAGTGGTCAACTGTGGTAGCCACGACTGTATCAAAAAGATACCAGAGAACCTGTGTTAAGTTCCGTAACTCACTTGCCACTCCAAGCTCCATTTAGCGGCATTTTGCAAAGAGGGCAGGTCAGTCTGTCCAGTTCAAACTGTTCCCTGTCGGGAAATATGGAACTCCGTGTGTGAGGAACTTAACTTTGTAGGTGCTTAGAGCATATAGGTGTTCCGAGCATCCGTTGAAAGCGGATGCGCCATTGCCCCAAGTAGGCTACTTGGTAGCCTGGAGACTCTGCAGCGAGCAGACGTATGTCTCTACCAGCCAAGGGCTGCAGCTCGCAGACACGTTGGAAACTATTATCGAATATTATCTTGCGCGCCTCGTAAAGTAATACGGAATAAGTGTTGTATAAGTATTGTATTATACAGTATAATAAGATGTTTTCAATCTAATTCTGAAAATGAAATGAGGGGAGTACAGTGAGTTCTCTAATACTACACATACCAAACTTAAATGCACTATCGCAGGACCAGAGGCCTGCAAGTAAACTACGTGCAACTTGCAACTCAGTTACGGTATGTGGGCTGCACTCAAATCAGGCGGGACGCAATTCAGGTCTTTCAGATACTTTTGAGCGTGATTAGTACACGGAGAACAACTTGGGTCATATCACAAGCCCCTGTAGCAGTCCTCGCTTTTCTTTTGTCTCTGATGAACGCTAGCCGTCCAGGAAAATATACTGTCTTCTATTACTTGAAAACAGTAGAAGTGTTCGAGGCACTTACTTACCTGACAATCTATTAAAGTGTGACACCGGGTCAAATGCTCTCCGGGAATCGAGGAATGTGATGATCTACCTCTTGCACTACAGTCATTTTTCACAGGAAATCGCGCCAGAAATAATTCATATTATTGTATTTTAACAAAAATATTGGATACAATTATTACAATACGCTAATTACTTTTTATCCAAAAGAAATTGAACTATGCCCTGCACAGATAACATTCAAGCCGGATAATCCGGATGCGGGTTAATCGGGAGTTTGGTGTAGGTAGAACGCATTTATACGCAACATGGTTGGAGATTTATACACCAAGACATTGGAACTTGCTTCTTTATGATACATAGAATTCTTCTTACTGATTTGATAATATTAAAATGGTACCCTTTAGAGCCCAAAAAAAACGATTTTGTAGTAGATAGTGACACGTCAGATAGCCAGATTTGCTTTCATTTATATAATTGTTCATTATGGTATTATATTTTTAGCCATTGCTTTTACCAGTACTAATTTTTCTCTTTATAATGTCAACACCGTAATGATTCACCATTTGACTTCACTAATGGACTGTGCGGCTGGTCCCGAGGAGGTTCGAGTCCTCCCTCAGGCATGGGTGTGTGTGTTTGTCCTTAGGATAATTTAGGTTAAGTAGTGTGTAAGCTTAGGGACTAACGACCTTAGCAGTTAAGTCCCATAAGATTTCACACACATTTGAACAATTAACTTCGCCGGCCGCGGTGGACGTGCGGTTATAGGCGTTGCAGTCCGGAACCGCGGGACTGCTACGGTCGCAGGTTCGAATCCTGCCTCAGGCATGGATGTGTGTGATGTCCTTAGATTAGTTAGGTTTAAGAAGTTCTAAATTCTAGGTGACTGATGACCTAAGATGTTAAGTCCCATAGTGCTCAGAGCCATTTTTAAAGACTGAACTTCTCTTATGACCATTCAACAAACGTCCTTGTGCTGGCGACAACATATTAACACACCACCGCCAATATAGTCTCGACGCCTTACTGCTTCATCTTTGCCGGTGCATATCGGGAAACACGCGCCATCGACATAGCAATATGTGGTGTCCTGGTACAGCGTGACTACCAAAAGCCATCTTGACGATGACGTCTCTATAGAAACAGCACTCCTAAAGCTACAAACTAAAGGCACCTTACAGCCTATCACATTGGCTCTTTTAATTTGAAATATTTTTAACTTACACGATTGTTATCAACGAACTGATGTAGTTATTTAAAAGACAATTTTCGTATAATGTTATCATTTGCTTTTATATTTACTTCATATTTTATTCGTGCATTCATCTAATCATTGCCCATTGTCTGAGGCTGACATACAGCATAGCCTCTGCCTCGTGATGACTGGGTGTTGTGTGATGTCCTTAGGTTAGTTAGGTTTAAGTAGTTCTAAGTTCTAGGTGACTGATGACCATAGATGTTAAGTCCCATAGTGCTCAGAGCCATTTGAACCATTTTGAACCACATACAGCATAAACAGAAGCCCACGTGAAAGACAGACTACGGCGCAAATGTCACACCATGTGGCACTTTGTCTTACAAGTGCCAGCAGTCGTCTCTGGCAGGAAGCGAGTAATTATTTCAGACGAGTTTAATTCTTCACTGCGTGTTTAACTGCATACAATCTATCGATAGAACGCGACAACGTTAAGACCTTTAGTGGATATCTTTCCATAGACATTGCTTTCCTGTGGGCCTCGTACGGAACTGAAGCGTTCACGAAGTATGGCGGACAAGATGACTGGTGTAACGTCACACGTTTGTTGGGGGGGGGGGGGGGGGGGGGGGGGCGTATTTCTCATGGGTCGCGGCGTAAGTGCGCGCTTACCACTATATATAAAGTGTGGCATATTAGCCATTAGCAGCATTACTGTGATTTCACGCCTGTACCGCCAGCTGCAGCCATATCGGTAAATGCTGCGCTATTTTAACTCTTGTCAGTCATTGGTTCCTTTCTTCCTTTCTCGCACGCTACGTTATTTTCAGACTTTCCTATTTAATGTGACACTCTTTACATCTTTACGGTGCGTTGGATCTGAAGATGGCCAGCATGAAGGCCGAAACAGGTCATCCTGTTTAAGTAATTTTTTATTGCTTCTTCTATGCTCTGTTATTATTAATTGATGATATGTATTTAGTTGGAAACAAAAATTGAGTTACAAATGCCGTGAATGTTTATTCCTGTCTACGTGACACACGTTGCGTTGGTGGGCAGAGGTCGTCGAGCAAGTGGCATTCCGCGCTACCAGCTTGTGCGTGGAGCCGTGCGCGGCGCTCGGGCGCCCGATATTTGACCTCGGACACTCCACACGAAATTCGACGCTGGCGAGCCTTGGCGCTCGCATTCCTGCCATCGGGCAGCAACTCGTCGTTCCTCTTCCCCGTCCTTGAGGGGCCGCGTTGATTGACAGGGCGACTCCAGGGGGCCCGAAAACAAATTGCGGATGTCGGTGGAGATGCTACGGCGCGCAGTCGCGGTAGGGTCGCACCGCGTACGAGATAAAGGTCAAGAGCGACGTGCCTTAATTGTACAACGCCTCGAGCCTTTCACTGCGAGCGCATCACTCGAAGGAAAAGTACCTCGTGACTGATGACGACTCATTGCCTTACTTACGCTGAAATATTATCGCCGTTGAAAACGTGGTATGCCAAGGTAACGGAGAACTTCTCCTTAAGGAGAAATACACTTTAGATTCAATAACACGCACCGCGCACTCGTTCTGTAAATAATAAAAAGAAACTGTTCCGACAAGGACGGCTGCCGTCAACGGTTACGCTGTCCACAAACAAAACAAAAGCGTTGGAAGCGGGGCACGCGCTTCTCTCATGAGCGAATCGGGCTGCGAGATTTACGGTCTAGCAGCTCCTGGAACGTTGTACCAACAGGTACTCCGTAGCCGTGTTACCGTCGTGCTATTACAACATTTTTTCCGAATGGTAGTCTGTGTGGCTGTGACAGCTCGGCCAATGTCAAACTGCAGCTTGCAGCGGGGTCATGGCAAATGTAATCGCCCACCTATGTGATGCTATGCCAAGTGCTCTGCCTCTGCCCCGATTTACAACGACGGGCATCAGGTACACATCAACTACTGCGTCATTACGATGACAGTTCTGCTGTGGTGAGCAGCGGACGAGGCCATAAGCAGGAAAAGTGATTGCAGGAAAGATTCGATCGACACAATGTATAAGTAATGCGGTTTCTTACAGAATGACTTTCTGTTCTGTAGCAGTCTGTGCGCTGTTTTGAAACTTCCAGGCAGATGGACCGTTATGGGACCGGGAATGGAACCCACGACCTGGTCTTTCGTGTTCAATGCCCCTATCATCTATCTTCGTGAAGGAGAAAGTTCCCTGTTTGAGACCCGGTGCAGCCAAGTACCTTAATTTTCCAGGAAGTTTAAATGGCGGCCTGATTTAACTGGTTTTGACTAAGGGCTTGTGTTAATCGATCAGTGGCATATAATAATGACGGAATCTACATCTGCATCCATACTCCGCAAGCCACCTGACGGTGTCTGGCGAAGGGTGCCTTGAGTACCTCTATCGGTTCTCCCTTCTATTCCAGTCCTATATGGTTCGTGGAAAGAAAGATTGTCGGTATGCCTCTGTGTGGGCTCTAATCTCTCAGATTTTATCATTATGCTCTCTTCGCGAGATAGACGTAGGAGGGAGCAATATACTGCTTGACTCCTCGGTGAAGGTATGCTCTCGAAACTTCAACAAAAGCCCGTACTGAGCTACTAAGCGTCTTTCCTGCAGGGTCTTCCACTGGAGTTTATCTATCATCTCCGCAACGCTTTCGCGATTACTAAATGATCCTGTAACGAAGCACTCTGATCTCCGTTGGATCTTCTCTATCTCTTCTATCAACCCTATCTGGTACGGATCCCACACTGGTGATCAATATTCAAGCAGTGGGCGAACAAGTGTACTGTAACCTACTTCCTTTGTTTTCGGATTGCATTTCCGTAGTATTCTTCCAGTGAATCTCAGTCTGGCGTCTACTTTACCGACGATCAACTTTATATGATCATTTCATTTTAATCACTCCTAATGCCTACAAACAGATAATTTATGGATTTAACTGCTTCCAGTTGCTGACCTGCTATATTGTAGCTAAAGGATAAAGGATCTTTCGTTCTATGTATTCGCAGCACATTACACTAGTCTACATTGCGATTCAATTGCCATTCGCTGCACCATGAGTCAATTCGTTGCAGATCCTCCTGCATTTCAGTACAATTTTCCATTGTTACAACCTCTCAATATACTACAGCACCATCCGCAAAAAGCCTCAGTGAACTTCCGGTGTTATTCACAAAGTCATTAATGTATATTGTGAATAGCAACGGTCCTACGACATTCCCTTGCGGCACACCTGAAATCACTCTTACTTCGGAAGACTTCCTCCATTGAGAATGACATGCCGCGTTCTGTTATCTAGGAACTCTTCAATTCAATCACACAATTGGTCTGTTAGTCCATATGCTCTTACTTTGTTCATTAAACGACTGTGGGGAACTGTATCAAACGTCTTGAGGAAGTCAAGAAACACGGCATCTACCTGGAAGCCCGTGTCTATGGTCCTCTGAGTCTCGTGGACGAATAGCGCGAGCTGGGTTTCACACGATCGTCTTTTTCGAAACCCATGCTGATTCCTACAGAGTAGATTTCTAGTCTCCAGAAAAGTCATTAAACTCGAACATAATACGTGTTCCAAAATTCTACAACTGATCGACGTTAGAGATATAGGTCTATAGTTCTGCACTTCTGTTCGATGTCCCTTCTTGAAAATGGGGATGACCTGTGCCATTTTCCAATCCTTTGGAACGCTACGCTCTTCTAGAGACCTACGGTACACCGCTGCAAGAAGGGGCGCAAGTTCCTTCGCGTACTCTGTCTTTGTAAGGAACCGGAATGACGCCGAATTTGTGGGAGACGACAAGTGTCTATACATCCATATCTACGACTGTATCTACATCTACATACATACTCCGCAATCGACTGTATGGAGTGTGGCGAAGGCTTCCTTGTACGACTACGAGTCATTTTCTTTCCTGTTCCACCGTCAAGCAGAGCGAAGGGGAAAGTGAATGTCTGTATGCCCCCGTGCGACCTTTCATTTCTGTTATTTTACCTTAGTGATCCTTAGGCGAAATGTACGTTGACGGCAGCAGAATCGCTCAGCAGACAGCTTCAAAGGCCGGTTCTCTAAACCATTTCCGTAGCTAAAATTAAAACCGCAGAGCAGCGACAAGTAATATGTAATGTAACTTTTCTTTGTGTTTCACTCGACCAACGGCAGCATCTTCAGAACTGTGGAGTGAAATATGTTAAAGAAGTGAAATGTGCGACTTGAGACTGTTCTGCGATTTTATTTTTGAATTCTCACTGTTCCCCTGCAGCCGATGCCTGCGCTCGCTAATCTTTGGGTAGTGCTGCGCCGCATCAACGTCGCTTCCCTCCAGAGACTGCCATTTGAGTTCACGAGGTATCACTGCAATACTCGCTCGTTGATCAAACCTACCAATATTAAACCCAGTAACCCCCCCCCCCCCCCCCCGGTCTCAATTACCACGATGCCATATTTGAAACCGACTTGCTGGGGATCCGAAACACTCGGGTAGTAAAGAAGATTGGGTCGCACTAGCGTTCTATACGTTGTCTCCTTTACAGATTGAACGCACTTTCCTAAATTTCTCTTAAAAAACCGAAGTCGAACATTCGCCTACCCTACTTCCTTTCTTACGTGATTATTCCATTTCATATCGCTTTGCAGCGTTATGCCTAGAGACACTGTCGGAAGAAACTCGCAACATTAAGAAGTCGTGCTTCATAAACGAAAGTAGGTCATCTGAAAGATGATGTCTACTCATATTTCGTGCCAGTCACGTAGCAGTGGCGCTAGTAGCGCCACACTGAGGATAGGAATGAGGTCTGCTTCAAATAAACTCTGTAAAGGTCGTGAGCTTTAATTACCTTTGGAACTAGATATTGAATTGATGGTCGTCAAGATTGCCCTTAAGGCGACAAAGACGCCATTATCAACACCTCACTGAGTTTGGACGAGGTCAAGCAGTAGGGCTACGAGAAATTGGAAGTTCCTCCTGCGAAACTGCTGAAAGATTAGGCAGGAGGAGGAGGACAACGAGGTCATTAGAGACGGAGCTCAAGCACGGATTAGGGAAGGATGGGGAAGGAAACCGGCCGTGTCCTTTCGAAGGAACCATCTCGGCATTTGCCTGAAACGATTTAGGGAAATCACGGAAAACCTAAATCAGGATGGCTGGAGACGGGTTTGAACCGTCGTCCTCCCGAATGTGAGTCAAGTGTGCTAACCACTGCACCACCTCGCTCGGTGATTGGGCAGGAATCTAGCTACTGTACATGACTGCTGGCAGCGGAAATCACGAGTACGTACGATAGTAAGATGACAGAGCACCAGGCGGCCACGTGGCACTACCGAGGGGGGAAATCGTGTACGGCGTACGGGTCTGGCGCACCTTATTGCTACTGCAGCAGCAATTGGCACCACAATGACACAACAAACTGCTACCAGTCGGTTACTTCGAGGACAGCTCCGACCACGGTGCCCTATAGCGACCCCAAACCACTTCAGTGGTGTCAAGCGAGAGCTCGTTGGAGGGCAGGGTGGAAGTCTGTCGAGTTTTCTGATCAAATTGGGTTCTGCTTCGGTGCCAGTGATGGCCGTGTGTTGGTTACAATGAGGCCAACAGAGGGCCTGCAACCAACCTATCTGCGTGCCAGACATATGGTCTGGGGTGCTATTTCGTATGACAGCAAGAGTACTCTCGTGGTTATCCCACGCACCCTGACTGCAAATTTGTAGATTAGTATGGTTTTGCTGCCTCTCATGAACGGGATTCCAACAGGATAACGCCCACCCGCGTATCTTTGTTGTAACCCAACATGCACTACACAGGGTCGACATGTTGCCTTGGACTGCTACATCACTATATCTGTCTTGAATGGAGAACATGTGGCACATCGTCGGACGACAACTCCATCATCATCATCAGTTATCTGCTATATTAGCAGGTCCTTTGCCTCTCCATTTTCTGCGATCCATTGCTTCCTTCTTAAGGCTGCTGTATGTTGTACCGTCCATCATGGCATCCAGTATCTGGAATCTCTTCCTTCCTCGCTTCCTTTTCCCTTCTACATAGCCTTCTAAAACTGTTTTTATCAGTCCGTCATTCTTTCTTAATATATGCCCAATCCAATTTCTTTTTCTTCTCTTTATTACATCTAGTAACTGCCTTTTCTCTCCCACTCTTCTCAGTACCTCTTCATTTTTTACTCTGTCCATCCAACTTATTCCTTCCATCTTCCGCCATGTCCAGATCTCAAAAGCCTCCAGCCTTTCTCTGTCTTTTTTCCTCATAGTCCATGTTTCAGCGCCATATAGAAGAACACTCCATACAAGACATTTTATGACTCTCTTTCTGAGTTCTCTGTCCATACCGCTGCAGAAGATTCTCCTTTTCTTATAAAACGCCTCTTTTGCCATTGCTATCCTTGTTTTAATTTCTGTGGTGCACTTCCAGTCGGTGTCTATCCTGCTTCCAAGATACTTAACATTTTGTACCTGTTCTAGTGTTTCTCCATTCAGCACAATTTTTATTTCCTTATTTCCTCCTATTGTCAATACTTTTGTTTTATTTGTGTTAATTTTCATTCCATATTTTTTTCCGTTAGTTGCAATGGTGTCAACCAAATCCTGTAATTCTTTTTCCCCTGTGGCCTGAAGGACCATGTCATCAGCAAATCTCAAGCACCCTACTCTTCTTCATCCAATTTCTACTCCTTTGTCATCTAATGAGCATTGGTCAATCATATTTTCCAAGTACAGGTTGAAAAGAGTAGGTGATAAACAGCATCCTTGTCTTACTCCTTTCCCTAGTCTGATCCAGTTTGTACTTTCTCCTCTCACTTTAACTGAAACTTTTTGATTAAGGTACAATGAGTTTATAAGTCTTCTGGTTTTCCAGTCCACTCTCTTTTCCCTCATAATAGTCGCCAGCTTGTCCCAAACCACATTGTCAAATGCCTTTTCTAAATCGATGAAGCACATATATAGGTCTCTTCCTTTTTCAATAAACCTTTCTCCCAAGATTCGTAGGAGCCCTATTGCATCTCTGGTGCCCGTATTCCGTCTAAAGCCAAACTGCTCCTCGCCGAGATTCTCCTCTATTACTTTTTCAAGTCTTTTATTAATTATTCTTAACATCACTTTGGCTGCATGTGAAATGAGGCTGATTGTCCTGTGCTCGCTGCATTTCTTGGTTCCTTGATTTTTTCGGTAATGGAATCATTACTGTTGTCAAAAAGTCCTCAGGCCATTCACCACTGTCATATATTTTATTACATAACCTCAATATTTCTCTTATTCCATTGGGGTTCAAGCATTTTAGTATTTCTCCCGGTATTGTATCTGTACCTACTGCTTTGCCATTTTTCATTGCATCAATGGCAGACTTTACTTCTTCCATTATGATGGTCGGTCCTTTCTCTTCATCACTTACACTGTTGTGTGATTCAAGTTCCAGATTTCTGGTTTGCTATTTGTGTCATATAGCTCTTTTATATATTCTTCCCATCTCTGGAGGACATCGTCACGATCTTTATACACTACCTCTTCGTCTTTACTCAAAATTTCCATAGTAGCACTTTCTGCTCTGTTTTGTTCCCATGTCATAGTCTTTACTCTGTTGTATAGTAAGTCGTATCTTCCTTTCCTGTACAGTTCTTCAATTTCATCACATTCCTCTTTTAGCCGTTTTTTCCTAGCCTGCTCTGTTTCTCTTCGCAATTCGTTATTTAACCTTCGGTATATCTTTCTTCAGTGTTCTTGTTTTTCAATTTTCTTCTCTCCTCCATCTTGGAAATCATTTCTTGTGTGACCCATGGTTTTTTTGACCTTTTCCCTTTTACATATCCTATATTTTTCTGTCCTGCTTTAATGATTCCTTCTTTCAGCATATTCCAGTACTCGTTGGCATTATCAGGTGCTTCTTTGTCTCGTAATGTGTTTAGAAAGTCCCGAGACAGCATTTCTGTAATTTGTTCTTTGTTGGACCTTATCTTCTCTAGATCCCATTTCTTCACCATTGTCGCCTTTTTCAGTTTTTTCATTCATATTTCTATTTCTGCCATAAATAAGTTGTGGTCACTATTAATATCTGCACCTGGTAATGTGTGCATCTTCTTGATCCCATTCCTGTATCTTTCTTCTACCAGTATAAAATCGATTTGGTTTCTATATTTATCCCCTGGTGATTTCCAAGTGTAGAGCCTCCTCTTATGGTTCTTGAACCATGTGTTTGCCGCTATCAGCTGCCTTTCCCTGCAGAAGTCAATTAACCATTCACCTCTGTCATTTCTCTTTCCAAGACCATGACTGCCTACTATGTTTCCCTCTTTCCCTTCTCCCACAATGGCGTTACAGTCTCCCATTACTATTTTGCAGCATTTTTTATTTTCGTCCATTATTCTCTCTATTACATTGTACGTTTCCTCTACAATTTGGTCATCATGTTCTGAAGTTGGCATATACACCTGGACAATCAGTAAATCTTTTTGTGCTCCTTTCAGCCTTACACCAATAACAAGGTCATTTGCATAGTCTACATATTCCACACATTTAGCCAATTCCTTTGTCATAATCATTCCTACTCCATTAATTCCTTTTACTTCTCCTCCTGAGTAGTAGAATACATATTCATCTGACTGCAACTCTCCATGTCCATTCCATCTTACCTCAGCAACTCCTACGATGTCCATATGATTCTTTTCCATCTCTCTTTTAAGGTTTTCTAGTTTTCCTGCTTGTAGCAGAGTTCTGACATTCCAGGTACCAATTCTCGTTTTGATTTTTTGCCTCCTTTCAAGTTGTCCCCCCCCCCCCCCCCCGGAGATCCGAATGGGGGACTATTTTACCTCCGGACACTGATTTAATATGAGAGGAAGCCATTTTTTGTGCATAAAATGGAGACTGCATTATGCCTCCCGAAAACGCCATTAACCAACCATGTATTGACGAAATGCATCAGGCATGGAACTACGGCCCACAATATGACATCCGGCACCTGTGAATCAGTCACAATTTGACTGATTGACTTTTGCATTCTTACATTCAACATTCTAGTGGTTACACCAGTTATTAATGTACCAGCATTTCACATCTGCATTGCTTCATCTCCGGCTTACATTAACCTGTGGTTTTGCAGTGTTAATCACTTAAATATTTTACCTAGACAAATGTATTCCAGAAATTTGATTACTCTAGAAATCTGTATTAGCTTGTACAATTCAGCGTTTAGAGAAAGCTGTCATTAATCACATCGACTAAAAATTTGGTCTAAGTCGTTTTCATTTATAGTCACTTAACGGCGACAACTTCCCGTACACCACAGCACCATCAGCAAACAGCCACAGATTGTTGCCAGTTAGGTTATTTACGTATATAGAGAATAGCAGTGGTCCTGTCACCTGCCAACGGCCTTGCCGCGGTGATAACACCGATTCCCGTCAGATCATCGAAGTTAAGCGCTGTCAGGCTGGGCTAGCACTTGGATGGGTGACCATCCGGCTTGCCGCGCGCTATTGGCAAGCGGGGTGCACTCAGCCCTTGTAAGGTAAACTGAGACGCTACTTGGTTGAGAAGTAGCGGCTCCGGTGTCGGAAACTGACATACGCCCGGGAGAGCGATGTGCTGACCACATGCCCCTCCATATCCTCATCCAATGATGCCTGTAGGCTGAGGATGACACGGCGGCCAGTCGGAACCTTCTGGCCTTCATGGGTTGTGCGGGAGGAGTTTTATCACCTTTAACTGGGGCAGTCTCCACGATACCCTTGTCCCTGACGAGCACTCGCCGTCGAGGACAAGGTACCGGGTTCTATTACTTTAGAAGTGTTCCAGCCGCTCACATATTTGGGAACCTATTCCGTACGCTCGACTTTTGTTAACAGTCTGCAGTACGGCACTGTATCATACGATGTCTCATAGAAAAACATCGATAGACTTATCAGTTCGGCAGACCTGAAAAGATGGCAATTCGAGGCACAAATATTATAGAGTACAGAACTATATATTTTTGTAAGTGATGTATGCTTCTCACCGGCAATAGATAGCTCATGAAATGGGGTGTACAGTGATGCAGGCTGATTGAAGGATAGTGAGCAGTAGTTACGGAGAAGATAACTTCTGTAAAATAAGAAGTAAATTCTCCATAAACACTGATCTGTAAACGCTTAGTTTCCGCGTTGTATAATGGCAACGCATGGTGTGTTAACTGATGCAACTCTTCTTTATTAAACCTGTCATTTGTTGCATTTGGCGAATCAGTTACAATTTATATGTGTTCAACGTACCCATTTTCCACCTGAATACAAAATACACTGCCGATTATGTCTGGCATAGCGTTTACTTGCTGACCTGTTTCTACTAATCGCCCAAGTACTCACTGATAAGTCTTCTGTAGAACAGTTTTACATATAACCATACATGTCTTTGAATGGTTGATTCTGGATGACAGGGAACACATCCATCTTGACCTGTCCTCTGACAGGTACTCTGAAAAAGTAGAGAAGATCCACTGTTTGCAGACTGTACCATCATCGAATCATACTTATATGGTACCTGAGGTAGGAAGTAATTTGTTGCGAATGTTAGCAGTTTGTCCCTCTAATACTGTTTCGCAAATGGTGCATTGTTCATAACTGACCATTCGTAAAGTGGGATCTCGTTGATCAACGAGGAATGTAATCTCTTAGAACTGTTAATCATATTAACACACCTTAATGAAGTTTGTCGAACTTATTGGTGAGAAATAAAGATAACCTGAAATGTGCTACTTTTAAAGCAGACTATTACTAACTGGAGATGAATTTAATAATAAACAGAAAATAGTGAGGGTGGAACTGCGAGCTGCGATGTGATCGCAAGATTCAGAATACGGTTAATTACGCTTCATGGATGTGTACTAGAGATCTGCTATAAGTTGCATGACTGTGTACAATTTGACAAGAAAGTGAAGCACCTAAAATGGAAGGAGGAAATTAAATGAAACCTCGCCCAATTAGAGGATATCTGACGTTCCAGTGATTACAAACTCGACTCAAATTTATAAATAACTTAGCAGTATGAGCCCATTTATGAGAATGACGTTGCACCTCATCTGCTCATCTGTTCTGGATGCATGTACTGATTCCACTGGGATGGTATTATACAGGGTGAGTCACCTAACATTACCGCTGGATATATTTCGTAAACCACATCAAATACTGACGAATCGATTCCACAGACCGAACGTGAGGAGAGGGGCTAGTGTAATTGGTTAATACAAACCATAAACAAATGCACGGAAGTATGTTTTTTAACACAAACCTACGTTTTTTAAAAATGGAACCTCGTTAGTTTTGTTAGCACATCTGAACATATAAACAAATACGTAATCAGTGCCGTTTGTTGCATTGTAAAATTTTAATTCCATCCGGAGATATTGTAACCTAAAGTTGACGCTTGAGTACCACTCCTCCGCTGTTCGATCGTGTGTATCGGAGAGCACCGAATTACGTAGGGATCCAAAGGGAACGGTGATGGACCTTAGGTACAGAAGAGACTGGAACAGCACATTACGTCCACATGCTAACACCTTTTTATTGGTCTTTTTCACTGAAGCACATGTACATTACCATGAGGGGTGAGGTACACGTACACACGTGGTTTCCGTTTTCAATTACGGAATGGAATAGTGTGTGTCCCGACATGTCAGGCCAATAGATGTTCAATGTGGTGGCCTTCATTTGCTGCACACAATTGGAATCTCTGGCGTAATTAATGTCGTACACGCCGCAGTACATCTGGCGTAATGTCGCCGCAGGGTGCCACAATACGTTGTTTCATATCCTCTTGGGTTGTAGGCACATCACGGTACACATTCTCCTTTAACGTACACCACAGAAAGTCCAGAGGTGTAAGATCAGGAGAACGGGCTGGCCAATTTATGCGTCCTCCACGTCCTATGAAACGCCCGTCGAACATCCTGTCAAGGGTCAGCCTAGTGTTAATTGCGGAAAGTGCAGGTGCACCATCATGCTGATACCACATACGTCGACGCGTTTCCAGTGGGACATGTCCCTGCAGATGATGCTCGCCGACCGTGGCCCGTGTTTGTTACAACACGCAACTGAACGTCGGAGGTTTCAAGCGTCAACTTTCGGTTACAATATCTCCGGATGTAATTAACATTTTACAATGCAACAAATGGCACTGATTACGTATTTGTTTATATGTTCAGATGTGCTAAGAAAACTAACGTGGTTCCATTTAAAAAAACTTAGGTTTGTCTTAAAAAACATACTTCCGTGCATTTTTGTATGGTTTGTATTAAACAATTACACTAGCTCCTCTCCTCACATTCGGTCTGTGGAATCGGTTCGTCAGTATTTGATGTGGTTTACGAAATATATCCAGCGGTAACGTTAGTTGTATCTGTGCTGTGCGCAGCTCACGTTCGTGCTGTCGTTGCTTGTTATCTTGTCTTGGCGGTACCCCCATCTCGTTTCTTATTCGATTTACTGGCGTCACTAAGTTGCTGGCTTGCCTGCCCGTGAGTGGCAGCAGCAGCACGTATCGATAAGAGCACTGTCGTACTATCTTTGGAGCGACCGCCAGTATTTCCAGGCCGTCAAGTGTCGGGAGATCAGTCGGGAGGGAGCTGCAGTGAGGTCCGGACAGCCATGACTCGCCCGACCATTGCCGACACACATGACGAGTTGGGACGACCTTGGTTGGTCCTTCGGTTGGTAGTCTCATCAGACGACGTGTATTTGGTCGCTGACCGCTTCTGGGTTCTCTGTGTGTGTCGACTTGCGATTCGTCCTTGTTGTTCCAGAGTCACTGATTTTAGTATTGTTCGAGTTGTCTGTGGAAGTATTTCGTGGAACCGTGTGTAGGTTGTGTGCTTTTAACTGAGCAGCTATTTTAATGCTGTCTGCGTGCTGCATGTAGTCAGTGAGTTGGGACGGAGCAGCGAGGAACTCTCCGCGGAGCAGTGAGAGTGACAATGTTCGCTGCCCACCGAACGTGGACGCTGCAGTTAACCTGTTATGAAGCCTCAACTTTTGTGACATCTCTTTGTTCATTTGCAGGTTGTTGCTCTCTCCGCTGTTCAGGCTAGCAGCAACGTATGATGTGTTGGGGTCGGCAAAATCTGGCAGCTGTCTTCCTATATTGCGATTAACTATTAAATAGAGTCTTACTTACCAGTGAAGTGAACTAACGAGTCCGCAGCCCGTGGTCGTGCGGTAGCGTTCTCGCTTCCCACGCCCGGGTTCCCGGGTTCGATTCCCGGCTGGGTCAGGGATTTTCTCTGCCTCGTGATGACTGGGTGTTGTGTGCTGTCCTTAGGTTAGTTAGGTTTAAGTGGTTCTAAGTTCTAGGGGACTGATGACCATAGATGTTAAGTCCCATAGTGCTCAGAGCCATTTGAACCATTTTGCACCAGCGATATTTTCTGCCCTGTGGCCGTTAACACACCAGTTACCTGCCCTCGTCGTTAGCGCACTTTTCCAGCAGTGTGCCTTTCCTTGTCGTGTTGATGCTGTCCGACATGGCGTGTAGTTTGACAGCCTTTTAAGTTGTTTTGTTATTATTTTCTTAGAGTGGATATTGTTCCCTTGGCTCTTTTTAAACGCCAGTTTCTGAAGATGTAGTGCCGTTCGTATCCTCGTCCTCGGCCGATATTTTCCATCGTTGTGCCGTTGGGCAGACAGAAGGTAATTGGTTAAATCGTTGGTTGGTCTTTGGGCTGTCCCTAGTTTTGGTTGCCATCCGATTATTTAACTTCAACTCTTGGCTGTCTGTCTCACCTTACCTTATGTTTGAGCTACGTTAACAGGCCGACTCTTGGAACCCTTCTGAGCACCACTTGTTCTGTTTGTTTTAGATTGCGATTTTCTTTTTAGTTTGAAGTATTGTGCGAGGCCTTTGGACGTGCATTAATTCACTTCTTTTTAAATTTTACATAAAGGCATTCAGCTATGTTAAATTAAAATATTGAATATTGATTTTATTTTAAAAAGAATATAAATTTTTTGTTAAAATTGATTCTATCTGAAATTGTTTGTAATCCAGGCCCTATGCCGTTAGTTGTTCAATTTGTTATGTGTGGCCTTCAGCCGAGGACATACGTGAACCGCTTTTAATAAGGCGTTCTGCCATGTGTATTCCGTAAAGGAAGATTTTTCGTAAGAAGAAAGGGGTTTATTTTAAATTGTTTGTCTGACTTGTTGTTCAGGCCTTCAGCTGTTGTTTCAAATTTGTTTGTGGCCTTCAGCCGTGCAATAAGTTAATATTTCTTTAATTAAGATTTCTGCTGTTCTGTTGTGAGTTTAAAAAGAAATTTCTTGGTTAGAAAAATTGTTTATTAATGTGTTTTAATTACAGTTGTCCTTCAGACGTGTAGTGTAAGCCGTCAGCCGCTAATTGTTTTCAGTTACATGTTTCATTCCAAAAAAAATTTTTACCTTCTATTTTTAATTGCTTTTGATTTTTAAGCCAGGCCTTCAGCCATTCTTGTTTTTGGTGTGGTTCCAAGAAAGCATCTCAATTTTTCTTCAACTATGCCTTCAGCCATATTGTTTAGTTGTGATCTCTTAAAGCAATGTGCAAATAAGTGGTTATTAGAAAATAAAGTTTGTGTTTGGTTGTGCAATGTTTACAGTCCCATCCACAACTGTAACTTTATCCTGTGTGCTCTCTGAGTACGTACCAACCTGGTTTCAGTATCAGCTCCACAGACGAGCTGGCCCAGAGCTGCTGTAACAGGTCACTGGCATCCCGGACACCATGGTCCCAACATATTCTAGTGGGGAGAGATATGGGGGACTTCCTAAGCCCTGGAGTACCTCAACATCATGTAGACAATTCATAGAGAGACGTGGCGTTTGTAAGACAGAATTGTCGTGATAAATAAAAGGCACCATGATACTGTCGCATGAGATGCAACACGTAAAAACGCAGGACGTCCGTGACGGACCTTTGTGTCGTTATGTTCTACCAATCACTACCAGCCTTGCCCTGACGTCGTACCCGATTGGCTCACCATACCGTGAGTCCAGGACTAATACCGTTGTACCTCTCAGAAACACTGGGAGCGTGGGACCATATCCCCAAGTCGCTGCCATACTCGCCGACAATTGTCATCCGGGGCTGTGCAGAACCATAACCAGCGGAAAACTGCTGCTGTCACAAAAAGGGCGAAATCTTCTTCTCCAAAACATTCTGACAGAAAAGTGGGGAAGCACCTTTTTCATTTTGTCTTCCTCATCAAAAATGTTGGCTTTCGAACGTATTCACTCTCTTTTAACACAGAATATTCTAAATCCTATTGTGCAGTCTGTCTTTGTAGTGGAGCCTTCATACTCAGCATATGCTTCTCACAGTTACTGTGCATATATCTCTCTCCTAGTGCCTCCTTTTCTTCTCGCTTTGAATTACATTGAGTCGCAATGCCACTGTCTCCTCTCTAACCTACATTGTTTCCTTTTGCCTTTCTTTGTCGCTGTCGCTGTCTTCACCGTACCTCATAGCTCACATATTCTGGGAGGTCTAACGTACATTTTCCCTATACATACGTGTTTAAAATTTCGGTTCATAACGTGCCCTCCCCCTTACACATGCGTGTTAAAATTCGCCGGTGTGGGAGGCTCCAGACCCTTCAAGTCTACGTATATCTCCAATCAACTGTATTTTTCATTTCCACTGCCTCCCCTCTCTTTTTCTCCCACTGGTTCTATCTCCATCCATCTCTATTTCTCTTATTGCCACAGTCTCTCATTATCCACAAATATCTCCTCTTTTTTTGGCTCCCACGAAATATTGTGTCCATCCATCTCCTTTTCTCGTTTACTGGCACATTCTTCTCCCACCGTCACTCTCTCTTTCTCTCTCGCTGGTACTGTATGCTCTCTTTTCCACCGTCATTGTCTCTGTGTTACTTTCTTTCATCACAAAAAAACGGGAATACGTTCGCACGACAAAATTCTCGGCGAGAAAAGCAGAATGATGATTGTGCCAACTGGTTCTCCACATTTCTCTCAGAGACTTTTAAGGAGGAACGTACTCACCTTTTTTGCTCCCGGATAAGAACCTACTTCCGCTGGTCCCCTTCTTTACCCTGCCACAGCAGTGTGTGCTGCTTATATAAAACGATTGCTGTAGGCCAGTAAAGTTTTGACTGTTTATTTATATACTTTACTACACATTTATATGCTTTGAAATATAAAAACGATGAATAGGTACGCATAATGTAAGGTTAACACAAAACTGCTAGCTTCACATTTTTTTGGTTACCTTGCTCAGCGATAGTAGTTTATCGGAAACTCCCGGTTTATGATTTGTATCTTACGAGAGTAAAAATGTTATTGTAAATATTTTATTGTATTTTCAGTCTTTAAAGTTTTACATAATTTTTGCAGTCATTTTGAGTTATTTTCTGCAATGTTAAGACCCTTTTTAGCCCTTTTTATCACTGCAGTACCACTTTAGGCATATGTTTACAGGCGTGAAGTGCTAATTATAGAGAGACAGCGTTTTAAAGAGTTTTATTGATGAAATACTGCTGACCAAAAACATAATAGGTAGCATGAGAACTCTTGTGATGACCGTAGAACCCTTTCCACGTGTTTCCTACGTTAATTAAAACTGCGTGTACGCCTCAGACTGGATATTACGTGCCGAATTCCGGTTAATTTGAACCTTTGGATCTTGGTAATGGGAAATGCTATCGAGAGAAGTGTCAAGATTCCCCGAGAACATACTCTTAAGGACATATGGTAAAAATTTCGACAGCTGGCCTTGAAGAGAAATTATAGAAGTAGCCATTCCCACAGTTAGTATTTTTGGCACCCAAATATCGTGATTTTCCGTATTTTCTCAGAAACCGCCTATGAATAAACGGTGCCCTGGGCCACACCTAATTCAAAGGAGCCAACACATATAGTCAACTGAACTGGGCTTGCGGAAATGCGTAATGTTTAAATTTTGACCCTGAGCTGTAGGATAGCTGCAGTATGGCCACTCTTCCGATAGGTGTACAAATGGTCATTAGGTCAAGGGTTATCCAAAACACTTGACCCCTTATCTCCGTGCCAGCCGGTGTGACCGTGCGGTTCTAGGCGCTTCAGTCTGGAACCGCGTGACCGCAACGGTCGCAGGTTCTAATCCTGCCTCGGGCTTGGATGTTTGTGATGTCCTTAGATTAGTTAGGTTTAAGTAGTACTAAGTTCTAGGGGACTGATGACCACAGCAGTTGAGTCCCATAGTGCTCAGAGCCATTTGAACCTTATCTCCGTGATCAATAGAGCTCTAGATATGACACCGTCAAAAATTGCATTTCCGCTCGCGGCTTTTTGGAATATATGGGTACTGTGTAGTGTCGCGCACGGAACGATTCATCGCCGAACTGAGTAACAGCACTATAGATGAACAACACAAATACACGCTTGTGACGGTTCTACCTGTCATAGAGACTTGCAACTATAATCGTTTACATACTCGCCGATGTTTTATACTGTACGAAGTTGCACTGACATCCGACTACACCTTCTCGGTCCTTTACATTTTTGTTAAGCGGTGTATCTTATGAATAAAAGTCTATTTCTGCCGGTATTTCAGTTTGTGATTTCCTATTAGTATTTCGGAGCGAAGACGCCATTTTTAGTGTGACAAAATAACTGTCGAAAATTTACGACATGGCCTGTTTAAGCGGTCGCACATGACGGACGTAATCTTACCACAGGACTTGTCGTTTGCGTAACGAATATTACAAATTAAAAAATGGCTCTGAGCACTATGCGACCTAACTTCCAAGGTCATCAGTCGCCTAGAACTTAGAACTAATTAAACCTAACTAACCTAAGGACATCACACACATCCATGCCCGAGGCAGGATTCGAACCTGCGACCGTAGCGGTCACGCGGTTCCAGACTGAAGCGCCTTTAACCGCACGGCCACACCGGCCGACTACAAATTAAAGCTTACTTAGACAACTCAGCGTAGCAGATAGTAGTGAAATACGATGACTACAGCATCTTGCCAAATTTCAGTGTATGATTATGGTTTACTGTATTCACAGCGATCATGTGTGAAGACGATGGTTCAAATGGCTCTGAGCACTATGCGACTTAACTTCTGAGGTCATGAGTCGCCTAGAACTTAGAACTAATTAAACCTAACTAACCTAAGGACATCACACACATCCATGCCCGAGGCAGGATTCGAACCCGCGACCGTAGCTTTCGCTCGGTTCCAGACTGTAGCACCTAGAACCGCACGGCCACTCCGGCCGGCTGTGTGAAGACGTATAACGCCCGATAGTAATGTCAGACAACGCCCGATAGTAATATCAGTTGGCTTAGTTCCTCAGATGGACAGTTCAACATGCAGTCCGGAATGGAGGCAAGGGACACAGCAGCATCTTACCAGCCGACGAGTCATCTGTAGGTGTCTTGGTGTGAGCGGCAGCGAAGAGTGGAACTAAGTGACCGGAAACAATCCAGGAGTCATCAGCAGATGTCTTAAGTGTGGGGGCTGTGAAGAAGTATATTGAAACTTGCCTGAACCGAATGTAAATGAAGGAACATTATGCAATTCAGAATTACCGAATGAGGTGGTGGGGCCGTTAACACACTGACCTCATATTCGGGGGTATGGAGTTGCTACCTCCGGACATCCTGATGTGCGTTATTTGCGGTTTTCCTAGGTCGGTAAGGTACATGGTGGGATGAATCCTTAATCCTCTCTTGTCCTTGCAGGCTACCTGTCCTATCCTCTTAAAGTATGTTATGTATGCTGTGTGTTGTGTTTTTGCCTATTGATAGGCAGTTTATTACCTTGACAAATCCTATATCATTGAGAGATGATCGTTGGATGAATAAAAACAAATAAAAAATAAATAATGAAATGTGGACTTAATCAAGATTACATTTGAAGCATATATTCTCTTTCCCATAGGGAAGGAACACACCGGCAGCTTAATTTTCTGTTTACACCGGGTACCCGACTAGAACCCTCGCTCTCACACCATAGCGCAACACTGCACAATCTCTCCCACATCTCGAGGCGTTATACGCTTTGATTCCCAGAATGAAGTGTTGGTATGTAAGCAGCTTAATGACTGCTGTCATTGTTATGGGGTGATTATATATAGTGCGTTGGAAACATTTTTCAGTACCCAAGACAACAACAATGGGTCACCGTATTACTCATAACCAATTACATTCCTACCACCACAGTTGTTTGCAGAAGCACCGCATAGTGCACCAGCGTGGGGAATATGTTGGTGAATTCGATTCGCTTCGGCTCCAAAGTCACTCGATATCAAAATTATAGGCTAGGTCTTGGGTAATCTCCAGCCCTAGCTACGATTCTCACAGCCAAATCCAATTGCACATCATGTATAGATCAATTTATGTGCCATCTACCTTATGACGATAAAAGCATTCAGTACGTATTTCATGCTCCCCGAAGGTATTGGGTCATAATATTGTGGATTAGTGTTGTGTAATTTATCCGAATCTTCTGGGTATGAATTACGCAAACTCTCGGGTCCGCGTTTCTATTTCGGCTGTGGGTAGTGCGAAAGATAGTATCAAGGTAGGGAGAAACTCCAGCATAAATTTTTCGACGCCATTGAATGCAATATGCGCACCTCATTAATATGTACGATGGTAGTATGTCCAGAAAGCGCTTCGTCGAGGAGGGTTTTAGTGCTGAGTATCTGCCCCTCATTTAGAGGGGTTTACATATTTCCGACTGGGTACATCCGTTAAGACAGAAACTTGAGTGAATTCTGACTTACGCATGAAAAAAAAGGAAGTTTCCTAATTTTCGATGTCAAAAGACAGTCACAGACAAACGTATATTAAACTGTAAGTAGGCTGTTTAGGTTTTTATGTTGGTATCGCCACGTAGCACTCTGTATGAAAATCACTGACTGTGCTGTGTGCAATCTGTGGCTGGTTGGCGTTGTTGGAATTTTCGCTATTGTAGTGTTGGGCAGTTGGATGAGAACAGCGTGTAGCGTTGCGCAGTTGGAGGTGAGCCGCCAGCAGTGGTGGATCTGCGGAGAGATATGGCAGAGTTTTGAGAGCGGACGATCTGGACGTGTGTCCGTCAGAAAAACAAAATTTGTAATACTGGATGTCATGAACTGATATATATATATATTATGACTTTTGAACACTATTAAGGTAAATACATTGTTTGTTCTTTGTCAGAAGCTTTCATTTGCTAACTATATGCCTATCAGTAGTTAGTGCCTTCAGTAGTTTGAATCTTTTATTTAGCTGGCAGTATTGGCGCTCGCTGTATTTCAGTAGTTCGAGTAACGAAGATTTTTGTGAGGTAAGTGATTCATGAAAGGTATAAGTTATTGTTAGTCAGGGCCATTCTTTTGTGGGGGTTATTGAAAGTCAGATTGCGTTGCGCTAAAAATATTGTGTGTCAGTTAAGTGTTGATCAGAATAAGTAAAGAGAGAAATGTCTGAGTACGTTCAGTTTTGCTCAGCTGTTTGAAAATCAAATAACTTAAGAGGTTTTCCAGCACTGTTGTTCCTAATTTTTCTAAGGGGATGTTTCACATTCACATGCGTCAACGCGGGGAAAACCTCCTTCGAAGAACGAACAGTACCACAGAATTGGTGAAATGCAGGTTAAGATAGATCTGTCAGGTGCCTCCCGTACCGTTCAGATGTTTTAAACTGTTCCTTGGCTTTTGACTCTTATTAAATGTTTGGGAATATAACCAACCTCTTGGAAAGAAGTCTGCCGTTGTATTCTTCAGGTCCGCAAGTTTGATAAATGATTATCTGGGTACTTACTCCTAACTCCTATCGTATTTCATATAATATGAAAGGTAAATTTGACAACGGATCGCCAGCCGCTATGGCCGAGCGGTTCTAGGCGCTTCAGCCCGGAACTGCGCTACTGCTACGGTCACAGGTTCGAATCTTGCCTCGGGCATGGATGTGTGTGATGTCTTAGGTTAGTTAGGTTTAAGTAGTTCTAAGTCTAGGGGACTGATGACCTCAGATGTTAACTCCCATAGTGCTTAGAGCCATTTGAACCATTTTTTTGACGATGGATGGCAAACAAATTAATAAAAGGAATGTAGGAAGTTCCTGGCTACCTACAATTTGGGCGAGACGCCCGCCTGCCGTGATTAAAAGCCGGTTGAGGATTGGCTTGGTTCAAATGGCTCTGAGCACTATGGGACTTAACTTCTAAGGTCATCAGTCCCCTAGAACTTAGAACTACTTAAACCTAACTAACCTAAGGACATCACACACATCCATGCCCGAGGCAGGATTCGAACCTGCGACCGTAGCGGTCGCGCGGTTTTTGACAGTAACGCCTAGAACCGCTCGGCCACCCCGGTCGGCGGTTGAGGTTTGTTTCCAACGGTAATTTCAGTGTCAGCATAAGCACAGCAGAAGGAATTGCGGTCGCCCTAGTAATTAGCTCTTTTTAATGGAAGCTATACAGATAATACGATACTCCTCTTAACAATATAGGAAATAAGCAACTCAGTTTTGTCGAAATAACATTTGTTTTCATCTGAGGTAACGGTTTTACCACACAGAATCCGTAATACAGTCACGTACCTCTAAAGGTAGAGCAGCTTTTTTGTGACCTTCAGACGATGGAGAACCTCTCATATTGTATACAGAACACTCTGCCTTGGGCAGTCGCTTGCGAGTCCTTTTCAGACTCGCCAGGGGTCCGTCACGCCAGAATTTTGGTGGAACGTGCTGTTGTGGACAGCATTGTGATTAACGGTGGAGTTGCGCCTCCTGCAGATACGATGGCACCAGCAACGAGGTTGATGATGTTTTACACTCACGATCGACTTCACGGGACCAGTCAAAAGTTGACAGCCGGTTGAGAGAGTAGGAAGTTACACCCTCACCCGACTTAGCGACTGCAAAGGTGCTCGCAAGAACCGTGAGGATAGTGCGAAGGGTAGTGGAAGATGCAAGCATTTGTTCATTGCTCATAGGTTGCCACCGAGACAAGATCTCTCATTTGTCGCTATTATGTGGCGTGGGTCTTTCTGAGACTCATAAGACATGAGGAGGCGAGTCAAATTTTCTCTTCCGATAGATCAACAAATAGCCATTAGTCCTGGCTGTCTGACACGAACTTTTGGCGGAATTATTGTTGGTGAGTTGCCAGAGATACAGGAAGGAAAAGTATGGAGGCATTCGGCGTCGCAGCTCGGTTGGGAGACATTCTGCCCTGGGGTCGGCGGAGAGGGCATTTTGCTTACGAGAACGGTGGAGAACAATGGCTTTCTGGCTCTAAGATCGATGGAGAGCTCTTGCTGTTTGTTCGAGGTCCGAGATGGCAGCAGGAATGGTAAGTGTTCTCGCTGCAGTGTTAGGATTTAATTAAAATCAGCGTCGTATGAAGTTTATGAACCTTGTGATCAAGTCAGAGTCGTTTTACAACAGTCACCATGATGCTTAATTTTATTATTTCAATTGTTTTGCGATACGGGACTCAACGTATATCACAGTGAAACTTAAGTTACCGTCACTTGCTCGTTAACTTGCCCAGTGCACATATTAATACAAATGCATGCCTGTATTTCTTTAGTATCATGGGTAAAACAGTTAATTCTGCCGTATCATTTAAATTCGATTCAGCAACAAGAAGTTTTATATTTCGTTTCCTAGTACTCTGCGGACCCGCCATAGGTGAACTCCTTGTAAGTGAGACAATTCAGTACCTCAAGCGATCCTTTTTATTTCAGATTCCTGCTGCTATCTCGTAGGTAGTTATTTATGATATAACTAGAATATAGATCACGCAAGCGCATCAGCTACTCTCAGATGTGGGGGACATTGTTTATTACGACTCACCCGTAGTGTAAATATTTTAAATAACAGATTACTTCCGGTCAGCCTACAGACCATGGGATATATTCCTTTATTTTTGTATTAAAAATTTCATCGCGGTCTGTCGAGCACTGTAGGCAAGCGGGGTGCACTCAGCCATTGTGAGGCCAATTGAAAAGCTACTTGACTGCTTCTTAGCGTCTACGGTCACGGAACCTAACCACTGCCGGGACAGTGGTGTGATGACCACATGCCTCTCCATATCCGCATATAGTTATGCGTATCGTCTGAGGATGAGACGACGGTCGGTCGGTACCTTTGGGTCCTTGGAGGCCTGTTCGGACAAAGTTTAGTTTTTGTGTTAGTAATTGATGCTCAAGCATCTGGCGACCCTTGTACTGAATCAGTAGTAGGCTCAAGCAACCGCTATCATTGTCGCCTCTAGTAACAGACCACTTTCAAGTCTGGGCTGTGATTCGTGGGCAGCTAGATAATCATGGTCTTCCAGCAACCATTTTTTCTTGTACTTATCAACATAATTCTTATAAATTGATATTAAGACCTACCTTGTATTTGAACCTGTAATATCTTTTGAATATCAATCTTTTCACATATAGTTTGGCTTTACAATTTTTCTGTTTACAGTTCTTGTCTCGCTATTACTTCGTTTAGCTTCCTGACGCAACCTCGCCCTTCTCAATGATGATGAAACGTCCCCTTAGAAAAATTATACATGACTGTCCTTAACCTGACACACAATATTTTTAGCGCAACGCAATCTGACTATCAAAGATCCCTGCAAAAGAATGTCCCTGAGTAACATTAAACTATTCCTTTCAGAAATCACTTACCTCACAAAAATCTTCATTACTCGAACTACTGCAATACCGCGAGCGCCACTACTGCCAGCTAAATAAAAGATTCAAACTACGGAAGGCACTAACTACTGATAGGGATAGTTAGCAAATGAAAGATATTAATAGAGAACAAACAATGTATTTACCTTAATATCGTCATATATCTAGCAGCTCATGACAAATTACAAAACTCCGCCATCTCTCTCCCCACATCCACCACTGCTGGCGGCTCACCTCCAACTGCGCAACGCTACGCGCTGTTCACAGCCAGCTGCCTAACACTACAATGGCGAGTATTACAACAATGCAAAGCAGCCACAGACTGCACACAGCACAGCCAGTGATTTTCATACAGAGGTGGCGTTACCAATGCAAAAACCTAAACAGCCTACTTACATAGCCCCCATGCTCCCCACAAAAAATTTGTCAAATTGTTTTGGGCAGTGGCCAATACATATTTGTTAAAATTTTTCATAATTACAATAACAAAGAAATCAAAGGCACACACTTATTGATACAATGTTGGTCAAAAGCTAAAATTTTCTCACAGTCTATAAAGACAGTCCTGATTCATCACAGTAAAATTACAGTGTTTTTCATTTTTTTTTTCAAAGTCTGAACAGTAAAAGAGAATGCACACAGAAGTAGTGGATTTCCAAGCAGTCTTGAAGAAGTAATGTCCTTCCAACGGAAAGACAGTGCTCACTCTTGACATGCAGACAGGTAATGGGCCACAACAGAGCAAACCCACAGCAGAGTCAGTCGAAGTTTTGAAGAATATTGGTAGGTAGGTCATCAAAGAGCAGACCCGCTGCAGTCCTGGTAGAGAGTATGGTATTGGTGGGCCACCAGAGGTGCAGACCCACTGTAGTCCTTGTAGAAGTAATGTATTGGTGTGTCATCAAAGGTGTAGACCCACTGTAGTCGTTGTAGAAATAACGGTATTGGTGGGTCATCAAAGATGCAGACCCACTGTAGTCCTTGTAGAGATGGCCAGCAGCCATCTGTTGTGACTGTGCAGGTACACAATCACCACTGAAGAGTCTTGCAGATAATATAGCATGTCCATAACCACCACTTGTGCACTCACAAAGTTTTTGGAATTGTCCTTAGAACCAGCAATGCTGTTATCCAGTCCCTTGCTGAATCATTAACACACATGCAAACACTATCAGTCCCTACTTCTCACATATTGTCCATATACTATGACCAACAGAAACGTGTGCAGTGAAATGGAACTTACAAGTCAATAACATTATGAACTGGTGTCAATTACAATTATAAATTTACAACATGAAAATACAATTACAAAGCTACAAAATACATCATTAAAGAACATAATAGTACAGATAATATTTGTAGTAATACAGGCTTTACAAAACAAAAACTATAAACATATACATCATTGTTACAGGAATTATGAGTACCTACACAAAAGATCAGAATAACTTTTGAAATATCAACTTCACACCTAGGCATTAAAACAGAACAGAATAAATAATGTCTAAACATCTTTACAAAGAAAGTAACATAGTATTTGAAAAATTCTACAACATAAATCTTATTAGCTAAACACGTAAAGACAGGAAAAAGACAAATACACAAGGGTACATAAACACATAGTGGCATAATACAAAAGGAAAGACAGGGTTCGTTTTCAGGGTAACATTTGGTACTGCAGTCCAACCCAAAACGTCATTCCACAGATCTTTCCTCTTACTTCAACATTTGTTTCCAAAAAAAAAATCCTATCCAAGCATGCTTTCTGTATTTATATGTTCACATATTTCTTACCTCATTATTTATTTTCCATTATCTTACCTCATCATTTATTCCCAAGAAAATCCTACCTAAACCTGTTGTCCCTAAACCCTACTTGTTTGGTTCATATCCTCTTTCAAAATACTTTTTTTTTTTTGGCCAAACCATTTTCTTATAGCTTCTAAATGCATTTCTTCCAATTCGTCATAGTTAGTTTCTTATATAGTCTACCCCCTCTTAAGCTAACTTAAATCTACTGAGCTCAGATGCTAAACTAAGGGACGAGGCAATGCAGCAGCACAAAACAATTAACACAAACAGTAATGATAAAAATACAAAAGGCAAAGCAAGCAGCATAAGTTACAACTAACATAAGGCAATGAGCAGCAAACAAGAAAAATAAATCAGTAGTAAAACTGGCTTAAAAGAATAATACAAAGTGAAATTTAGTAGCACTATGCCTGGCAAACAGCAGAAGCAAAAGCAATAAATTAAATCTAAACATGACATCGCTCAAGCAGAAAAAATAGTACACTAAAAATGGCCATGTCTAATACCTATATCACATCTTAACACTAGAGTGATGCATCACAATTTATTCTACAAAAGAAATTACCAAGTACTTGAAAAGAAAATTCTGTATGCAATTCCTGTGAAATGTTTTTGTGCTCCATCGTTTTTTTTTTTTAAAGTACATCATAAAGTGATTATTTACTGGATCTGTAGACAGAAAATATTTATATTAGTACATCTACAAAATTCTATTTTAACCAATGCTGCAGTGCAGCCAGAAACTAGATATTAAAGAAAATGAGCAAATATGTACAAAGGAAGGCATGAAACATCATTCATTAGCCATATGGCATTTCATAAGGTAGTACAGAAAATCTCTCAACTAGAAAGACAGTAGTCATAATCAGGTGTATAGACATAAAAATATTTCTCGTCATTTCATTAGGCATTTCAGTAAATATCATAAATTAAGAGCTCCACAGTGTAATCATATGTTTCCAAGTTCGAGCGTGTCGTATTTGCGATTCTTTCTACAAAGGAATGTCAATAGCGAGGATAATGGCCTCCCATTTTTTTTTCTCCACCTAAAGGCTTTCTTTTGTCAGACGTCTACCTCTCAGCTGGGCGCCCAAAACGCATTACGCCAAGGTCACTTACCTTCCTTGCTGAAATATTTACGATGGCAGTTTCCGCTACACTGACAGTCTCATATAAAAATATTTCACAGGTCAAGAATTTGGGTTACCAATCTGTAGAAACAAAATCCTATTGATATAACAGTGTCTAAAAAGTTTTCGTTGGCATTGTGATACATTCATGCATTTACACACATTTCATAACTCTTAAAGTACGATTCTTGGTTTCCAACATCCTTTTCCACAAACCAGAGTCCCTAACTTCTATTCATTATTCATATACATATAAACACGTAATCACATTCCTTATATAGCATCAGCTTATTGATCATAAACATACCTCAACAGCATAATACACATCGTCGTCGTAAAAATAACATCATAACACCTCAGACAAATCTCGAAAACGTCGTAGCTTTCCGCAATAATGTCAAAACCTAAAGAAAATTCTCTGCTCATTTCAATAGTGTCATCTACCTCAAACGTAATTTAAAATCATGCTCCCTTACCAAACACATCATTCAAAGCTCTCATAATATCACAGTGGTTCTGAAAAAATATGAACAGTTTACAAAGTACAGACAAAATACAGTTTCATAAGTGTGAAGTTATCCAACTGTGTAATTGCGTAAACATCTGTCACTGATGTAGTGAAAAAAAATGTTTATCTCTGTCAAATAATCAGATAGCTGTGTAATTCTGTGTTAGAGAAATATGGTACCGATGTGTAAAGTTGTATAAGCAAATACCATATTAGCTAGGGCTCCTTGTGCTTGCCAAACACATGGTACACAAAGTAAGCGTGTACCCCCCTGAGGATCAATGTAAGTATACCCTCAGGCGTTACAGATTACAGCAATGGAATGAAATGTATCACGGAAAAACTTCGTATCATTGTACTTCAAATATCTTTAAAAATAAATGTTTTAAGTACAAAATTAAACACTCAAATGCGTGTCCTGTAGCGCTAAATGTGCGTCTTGCTGTAAGATAATTCTGTGGGAGTGTCGTAATTATCGTCCTCCGAAAGCTAAGTTCTGCAGAAGTCAATGTACTTACCCCATCATAAACGAAAGTGAAATGCTTTGTGTATAGATATCGTAGTTATTATGTACATTACTGTGATCAAGAAAGTACTATACTGTAAAGTATAATTCAGAAAAGCTGTGCAGATATAAAACAGATACACCGCAAAAGCAACATTGTAAATTGTCACTCATTAGTAGCGTCGTGATAAAATCGTGTAGCTGTCACATAAACTAACCACTGCGTCATCTGGTATCTCACTGAAAGTACTTTAAATCCAGAATGTATTTTCAAGTAAACCAAAATGTTGCATTAAAATCTCATTAGTAGTACCAGTATGTGTCCTAAGTATGTAAGACTGACAGTCGTTATGTAATCGTGCAACTAACAAGCAAGAATGTACAAATACAACACTGTGTCGTCTGTTCACTATAACAATACATTCGTAATTTCTGTTTAAAAATGTTCCCTAGGTTCTAGACTGGATGTTTAACTTCAAACTTTGTTGCATGTTAACAGTTTATTAAGTCTGACAAAGCATACTAGAAATGTGAAGTGAAAAGTTTTATGGCAAAGACAAAGTTAAAAAGCAGATTATCTTTCAATAAACGGTTTTACATGTGAAACGTGGTGCAAACCTTTACTCTTCCTAGTGCACAGAGTTTCAACTTCAAAGCAATTATCATGTTGTATACATCGGTAAAGAATGCTAAAATTTTTCTCAAGGCTAGCTTCTTATGTTATTTTTCTCGGAGCCAGGGAGCGCACGCGGCTGCCTGCTGTGCGAGTCATTGTCTGTTCCTTTGTTGGCGCGCATCGTTATTGGGATTAGGAGACCTAACTTCTACAAATTCACTCTTACGAGAAGGCCCTGCCCTGTTTGAATCCCGCCAGTTCTGATGAAATTCAGGTCTGTCGTTATGATTATATCGTCTGTCGTCATGTCGGTAGTTCCTGTAGTTTCTTTCTTGTCGGTCATGAGGTGGAGAATTTCTTCCTGAATCGTAACTGTGCGCTGAACTGTTGCGTCTGAAGTTATTCCGTCTCCCTTGACAATAATTGTTTTGGTTCCCATATTGTCCGTTTCTAAGGTAATCTCTGTCAAATTCACTACTTCGGAAATGCGATCTTTCTCTGTAACTATTATTACTCTGCCAGTGGTTGTCATATGGGTCGTGTCTGTTTTGGTCACGATTTGCGTTGTAAGAATAGACTTGTCGTGTCCAGTTATTGTTTCTGTTGTCACGGAATTGTGACGTATGTGACCTGTAGTGATTGTTTTCCTGTTTTCGCATCCGGCGACTGTCTGTGTCAATTTCTAATTCTTGTAAGAGTCCTTGAAAAGCCTCAATGTCGTCTTTGCAACGTCCTGCTAAAATAATATGCCGTCAATGTTCAGGTAATTTGATTTAGCAAATGCGGATGAGTTCTGAGGGGCTGTATGGGTTTGACAGGCACTGATTCTTGTGCAACATGTCTTCAAAATATTTCACAAGACTGGAAAATTCAGACTGTTCAAAGTGTTTCATCATCATGATGCTATGTTTTACTCGGTCTTGTGTAGCTTGAGACCAATATGCTGAGAGAAAGGCATGGTAAAATTCTCCTTCACTGTGACAATCGTGAATGACCGATCGCATTCTTACAGCTGGTTCATTCTCCAAGAAGCCACACATAAATTCTAACCTGTGCTCCAATGACCAGTTGGGAGGAAAACAATGAGAGAATTGATGGAGCCACGCTTGTGGATGAATGTCGTTGCCAGAATTCTTAAATGTTTTGAATTTACGTGTAGTAATGAACAGCTTATAGTCAAAGTCATCATGTCGGCGAGTCGCATATCGATCATTGTTACATCGTGTCGGCGGTTCCATCTCAAAATTCGGTGCACCTTGCCAATTTCTTTCATGATTTCCGAAATGCCCTGTGTTATTATTTTGTGGCTTTTCCGTATTTCTAAGTTCCTCTTCCCGTGTTGGAGCGCGAGTGTCCTCTGAAATATGAAATTTTTGTATTACTTGTGCCAACTGATCTTGTACTTCCCGGATTTCTCTTTTGTATTGCGTATTAATTTGATTCTGATTTTGTTTGAATTTCTTAATTTGTTCATACTATTCTGTGTCAGTGATGGCTACAGGTCTTGTGTCATTCAGATCATCATCTACCTTTGCAGATAAGTTAGTGAACTGATCCGAATGTTCTGCTACTTTCTCCGATAGTGTACTTATTTCCTCAGTGTGTTTTTCTGAACCAAGTTTCAAGGTGTCCATTTGTGTTGAAATCGTATCTACTGTGTCCTTTAAGTTTTCTTGAGTTTTTGCAAGTTGCGTAACCGAATCGGCAGATGCAACTGAGTCAATTTTAGCTTGCAAGGTGTTGTGATTTTCATGAACAATAGTTTGCAGTTCTTTTATGGCTGCTTCGTGATTCTATAATGCATTTTCATGACGCGAAAAAATAGGTTGGAAATGCTCACAAATTTGTGTTTTTACGTCATTACAGACTTTTTGACATTTCGATTCGATGTTATGTAACTCAGTAGTTAAATCTTCACGTGTTTGTTCAAGCGTGGTGTGAAGATTTTGTTCCATTGCGTCTAACTGTTGCTGTGTTTGTCTCTGGTGTTGTTCCATTGTGTCTAACTTTTGAAGCTTTTGCTGTGTTTGTCTCTGATTTTGTTCCATTGTGTCTAACTTTTGAAGGTTTTGTCCCATTTGTTTCTGATTTTGTTCAAGCGTTGTGTCTAACTTTTGTAGCCTTTGTCCCCTTTGTTGTATTAACTGTAATAACAATGCACTGGTGTCTGAAACATGTTCCACAGTGCTTTTCGGCAGTGAAGTTGCACCGGCAACATTTACATTTTGACAAGCAGAAAATGTGTCTTGACGTATTTGCGAAAACGGGGAGGACCCAAAACCTGAATCTACAGTATTTGCAAAATTGTGTCCTCTCATTTCGGATTCTTGAGGCGAGCTGTTGCCGACCGATCGATCGATAATGCTTCCCTATTCACTAATTGTTTCACTGCCTACGCCATTGTTTGCCGCCCGCTCCATTTCCCTATGCACATTTACCAAATTACTACTTTGAACATCTGTTAATTCATTACACAGTGGTGCTGATAAGCTACGCTCGTCGTCACTATTATTTCTCAGTTTACTTTGGCGCCTAGTGTTACGTTTTTCACACGCCATTATTGTCACAATATTTCACACGATAACACAGAAAAACACAATTTGAAGAGCAAAAATAAGAGAACACATTAACATAGCACTGAAAATAATATCTAGTTAATTGCAGCTGCGAAATACTTGGTGCAAATCTACATGCATGCCACAACTGTTTTACTGTACAACAATGAAAGGCTGCAACTACAAAGGAGATTCTCTCTACAATTACGCACTAGCAATAAACAAAATCTACACTTACCACACAAACTACAAGAAAAAATCAGAAGATTCCCGTGAGGTATCCTCGGCTAAGGGTCGACATATGAAACCTCCCCTTAGAAAAATTATACACGACTGTCCTTAACCTGACACACAATATTTTTAGCGCAACGCAGTCTGACTATCAAAGATCCCTACAAAAGAATGTCCCTGAGTAACATTAAACTATACCTTTCAGAAATCACTTACCTCACAAAAATCTTCATTACTCGAACTACAGCAATACCGCGAGCGCCACTACTGCCAGCTAAATAAAAGATTCAAACTACGGAAGGCACTAACTACTGATAGGGATAGTTAGCAAATGAAAGATATTAATAGAGAACAAACAATGTATTTACCTTAATAGTCATAATACACTCCTGGAAATGGAAAAAAGAACACATTGACACCGGTGTGTCAGACCCACCATACTTGCTCCGGACACTGCGAGAGGGCTGTACAAGCAATGATCACACGCACGGCACAGCGGACACACCAGGAACCGCGGTGTTGGCCGTCGAATGGCGCTAGCTGCGCAGCATTTAAACACCGCCGCCGTCAGTGTCAGCCAGTTTGCCGTGGCATACGGAGCTCCATCGCAGTCTTTAACACTGGTAGCATGCCGCGACAGTGTGGACGTGAACCGCATGTGCAGTTGACGGACTTTGAGCGAGGGCGTATAGTGGGCATGCGGGAGGCCGGGTGGACGTACCGCCGAATTGCTCAACACGTGGGGCGTGAGGTCTCCACAGTACATCGATGTTGTCGCCAGTGGTCGGCGGAAGGTGCACGTGCCCGTCGACCTGGGAACGGACCGCAGCGACGCACGGATGCACGCCAAGACCGTAGGATCCTACGCAGTGCCGTAGGGGACCGCACCGCCACTTCCCAGCAAATTAGGGACACTGTTGCTCCTGGGGTATCGGCGAGGACCATTCGCAACCGTCTCCATGAAGCTGGGCTACGGTCCCGCACACCGTTAGGCCGTCTTCCGCTCACGCCCCAACATCGTCCAGCCCGCCTCTAGTGGTGTCGTGACAGGCGTGAATGGAGGGACGAATGGAGACGTGTCGTCTTCAGCGATGAGAGTCGCTTCTGCCTTGGTGCCAATGATGGTCGTATGCGTGTTTGGCGCCGTGCAGGTGAGCGGCACAATCAGGACTGCATACGACCGAGGCACACAGGCCCAACACCCGGCATCATGGTGTGGGGAGCGATCTCCTACACTGGCCGTACACCACTGGTGATCGTCGAGGGGACACTGAATAGTGCACAGTACATCCAAACCGTCATCGAACCCATCGTTCTACCATTCCTAGACCGGCAAGGGAACTTGCTGTTCCAACAGGACAATGCACGTCCGCATGTATCCCGTGCCACCCAACGTGCTCTAGAAGATGTAAGTCAACTACCCTGGCCAGCAAGATCTCCGGATCTGTCCCCCATTGAGCATGTTTGGGACTGGATGAAGCGTCGTCTCACGCGGTCTGCACGTCCAGCACGAACGCTGGTCCAACTGAGGCGCCAGGTGGAAATGGCATGGCAAGCCGTTCCACAGGACTACATCAAGCATCTCTACGATCGTCTCCATGGGAGAATAGCAGCCTGCATTGCTGCGAAAGGTGGATATACACTGTACTAGTGCCGACATTGTGCATGCTCTGTTGCCTGTGTCTATGTGCCTGTGGTTCTGTCAGTGTGATCATGTGATGTATCTGACCCCAGGAATGTGTCAATAAAGTTTCCCCTTCCTGGGACAATGAATTCACGGTGTTCTTATTTCAATTTCCAGGAGTGTATATATAGCAGTTCATGACAAATTACAAAACTCCGCCATCTCTCTCCCCACATCCACCACTGCTGGCGGCTCACCTCCAACTGCGCAACGCTACGCGCTGTTCACAGCCAGCTGCCTAACACTACAATGGCGAGTATTACAACAATGCAAAGCAGCCACAGACTGCACACAGCACAGCCAGTGATTTTCATACAGAGGTGGCGTTACCAATAAAAAAACCTAAACAGCCTACTTACAATGATAAGACTTCTGCAGGGGTACCTAAACATACTCACACTCTTACTAGGTACCAAAAGCACACACAGTTGTCTAATAGATGCCTGTTTCGCTAAGTGAAAACACAACTCGTAATGGACACCTTGCAGCCCGATCGTACTGCTATTTTCAACGTTACATTCTCTCCTGTTACAGTCAGTGAAAGTCACTAATTGTGATAAATTTCATATGGTACTCAGTAATCGACAGCAGAATTGTTCATTGAATTTGAAATTTCATCTCGTTTCGAGCCGTTCATAAATGCTCCGCTTTGTTGTATGTAGTGCAAAAGACAGAATAATCTCAACAAAATTTGCTAAATTTCATCAACCATTACATCCGAAGGCCCGAGATTTCACAGCAATTCGACAGTGGAATCACAAACTTTCAAGTGTTATCATAAGACATAAGGAAGTGAGATTTTGTTGAAATCTCTCATGATCTTCCGCGCGAAATAAAATGGAAGGAAGTAGGCAAAATATACTGCAGCATCCCAGAGAAAATTAAAGGAACAACGATTTGGGTAACTAATAGCTATTATTGCGGCAGTCAGTTGTATCAAGTGCAGAAATGTGAATAAATTAGTACGACATAGAAATCAATGGACGGCTGTGTAGAAATTAATGATAGAGATAGAAGAAAATTAGTTCATATGAACGTAAACTAATATTTATGATTTTAGTTTTCAGTGTGCGAAAGCTAAGCTGTATGGGGATATCATCTGGTTATAGCAAAATATTCTAGTAGTTGTCTAATTTCGAAGAACAAAATAAAGAAATTACAAACCATACACAGTGTAAAAAACAGAACATTCTCTCCTGTTACAGGCTAGCTCGGAGTTCGCCGTCGTTTATTATTATGAATTATGTGTATTGTGTAACCTTTGCTTAAAATTGCTCTTCGCTCCGTTAGAGGATTTTCGCCGTCTGATGTAGCTGCGACCGGACGACAAGAATAAACGCGTAGTTTAGAATGAAGATAAATTAGAGACGACATATAGATTTGGAAAACGAATGTAGGAAAAGCTAACGATTATAGATGATTCACGGCGCCCTTCATGTAACTGCTTGTTGGAAAATAATTCTCGTCTTTCCCATTTAGCAAAAGCATACTTCCCAACCAAACAAACAGAAGAAGAAAACGATACATAACACGGCTTAGTTTTTGATGGTATACAGAAATTTAGGAGATTCCGGTTCAGTCCGGGAGCAAGACGTACGTTTGGCGTCCACTGGAAACAAGTCGATTCCTTCTGAGCCAGGTTAGGCCGGATTCTCACTTCGCAGCACTCAAGCAAAACAACAGTCCCAGAGTTGCTCCGGTAGACTTTTGTCCGGTTTCCTGAGACTGGTTTCGAGCCTGTCCCCGTAATACTGACCGATTTTAAATGTTACTACCGTAAGGCGGACGCCCTTCAAAGCTTGTGGACTTACCCTCTGACAGACGCAACGATCAGTCATGTCACGGTGTGACTGCACGACATTTCTGAAACAGTTTTGCAGTGTTACTTTTCTTTTATTATGTGCATTGGAATCCCATCTTTATGAACATCAATTTCTTTCGGTGTAACACGTATAGCGGATGGTCAGAAACAGTGTGAAAAGCTTGTAAAATGTTTCAGGCTAGGGTATGGTGAGAAATAATTCTTTAAAAAAAATCGGTAAGATGCGCCGTTTTCGACTTAAGTATCACTGAAGTTAGCCTTTCAGGTCGTCTTGCTCGCAACTTCAAGAGGTCCACCAGATACGGTTACAATCAGTTGTTTTCATAGTGTAGATGATGGCGCACCGGACTGCTCAGCCTTTGGGTCGGGTTCGTTCCCTGCTACCGCCCGCCCCACGTCCAGTTTTTGTATCGGTCTCTTGTTCGGTGTTAGGAAAACAAATAAGTACGCGCAACACCCATACAAGCTTTTCAGATTGTTTGTGACCCAACTGTATAGGCACATGAACTGAGGGGACATTCTGGAAATACACTATTACCCTCTACGAATCACTCCTGTAGGAAGGAAAGTGACTACAGTGCTCTCAGAAGCGTGTAAGTAATCATTCTTCCAATACTCCATACCGGCGGAGGTTCGAGTCCTCCCACAGGCATGGTTGTGTGTGTTTGTCCTTAGGATAATTTAGATTAAGTAGTATGTAAGCTTAGGGACTGATGACTTTAGCAGTTAAGTCCCATAAGATTTCACACACATTTGAACATTTGAATACTCCAAAAGTCAATGGAACGGAAAGGAACCTTATACGAGGTACAGTATGAAGTACTCTATACTACGCACTTCACAATCGCTTGCAGAATATAGATGTAGAGGCGATGATTCTAGTTGTTGTTATGAAACTGCTGATCTTGACGAGCAAAACCCATTTATTTTATTATTAAATTTTGTCTTTCTGTTGATCAGTGGCCACCAGGGCTGGGCGTGTTATTGAATAACGATTTTATTTTTTTTTTTTCATATTATAACTGTACAAATGCAGCGTATTACTGAACAAATAAAGTGGTAAGGTACCCATTAAATCGAAATCAGCCATCGGTTACGAAGAAAATATAAAGCATAATGCGATTGAGGAAGTATGCAATAAATTGTTATTCGCATAAATTTCGCCTGCATCTCAGGCGTATGAAAAAGAGAATAATAATCTGTAGTCACATATATACGGAGACGGAGACTAATACCTAGAAATTATTTTAACAAAAAAGATGAGCTAATCAATTAAGTGTTTTATGCATACCAACTGCGAAAGGTTATCAGTATGACTGCTATACTCGTATGTAAAATTAATATTTCAAATATCTCACGAACAGCACGAATGTATTTTTAACAAGTGAGTGGTCAACAAAAATTACCTAAAGGGTGAAAATATGCCTCACTGTCCCCCAAAAAGCATCTGAAATTAGTCGTCAAACTGAACACACAGTAGTTCAGATCTCTATGTGAACATTGGCTGTGTGTCAGTTGTCATCACTGTCTTTTGCCCCGTTGGCTAATGGTGGACTGAGTGATGGGCCAGTGGGGCCCAGTGACAGACTGGTAGTTGAGAAGAGACTTAATTGCCCTTAATTACTACATTTCCGTTTTGTCAATGAGAGATGGACACGCCTCACTCCACTGCGCCAGGCCAGTGATGGTCAGCGGGTGGTTGGTAACTGCTCCAGATGGACGGTACTTGTGTCGGCGCACAGCGATGCTGATTTTGGATCAGGGAAGCGAGCCAGAGGTTGTCAACAGGTCAAGGCTCCGACGACAGCGGCGTTCTCCTTCTCCTCCTCACTTCGTCAGCTCTCTGATGTCAAACCCCTACGCCAAGGCAACTCAGGCATAGCTCGTGTATTCTGCGGTGACGTGGGATGAATGCCGTGCACGTGCCACGACTCTATGATTTCTGACATGAGTCAGGTGGCAACTGGCGTAGATAGCAAGTCCGTTGGCCTGTGGCACCAGATTCCCGAGGGTCTGGCTGTTACCCCATCCCAGCCCTGAACCAGTGTCTGCAGCTGACAATGACCAGTCGTCCCGTCATCCAGCATAGCTGCAGCGCAATGCTAGTAATGCTACCACCGTTACATGGTGGAGCTTTCACAGAGCACGGCTAACCTGTCTAGAAACTCATTTTGCAAACATGTTGCCGTAATGTACGCGTCATCACACAGGCTTTACGGGACAGCGGCAGCTAACGCAGTGCTCAAAGGCAGCTTCTTAAAAATTTCACCTAAGTGGCAACACACCACTCCCTCAAAAGGAAAGACTAACACCCTCCTCCCCCCCCCCCCCCCCCGAATCTTAGCAACCTGAACTATTACTACCGTCAAACTACAGAGCAAATGATACCTTCCCAAGATTATACTAGGCGATCAATTTAAAATACTACACATTTCTTATCATACATTAGATTTTATGGCTGCTTCCTTGCAACTCCTTCAGCACTCCATTATTTTCTGTACCTGTGCCCGCCGGCCGAAGTGGCCGTGCGGTTAAAGGCGCTGCAGTCTGGAACCGCAAGCCGGTACGGTCGCAGGTTCGAATCCTGCCTCGGGCATGGATGTTTGTGATGCCCTTAGGTTAGTTAGGTTTAACTAGTTCTAAGTTCTAGGGGACTAATGACCTCAGCAGTTGAGTGCCATAGTGCTCAGAGCCATTTGAACCATTTTTTTGTACCTGTGCCCACTGCACATCTTTGCTCATTACATGCCTTCCTCCATGAGTCCAATCTCCCCAAAGTACAACATCTTCATCTTTTAGAAAATACTCTCCATCTCACATTTGGTGTGTGTGTGGGGGGGGGGGGGGGGGGTGGGGCAGTCCCCTGGGACCTGGAAGACCCTATGTTTCAGACTACTTAACAGCTCTCTGTCACATGCAAAATATTTTTCTTTTGTGTCATCAGTCATCTGACTGCTTTGATGCGGCCCGCCACCAAGTCCTCCTATAACAATCTCTTTAGCACTTGAAACCTACGTCCTCAATTACTTGCTGAATTTATTCAAATATCTGCCTTCCTTTAAGGCTTTTACCCTCTACAGCTGCCTCTTGTGCCATGGAAGATATTCCCTGATGTCTTAACAGATGACCTACCATTCTGCCCATTCTTGTCATTGTTTTTCATAGATTCCTTTCCTCGCCAATTCTGTCGAGAACATCCTCATTCATTACCTTATCAGGCCACCTAATTTTCAACATTCTCTTGTCGCACTACATCTCAGGCGGTTAGATTCTCTTCTGTTCAGGTTTTCCCACAGTCCGTATTTCGCTACCATAGAATACTGTGCTGCTCCAGACGTACATTCTCAGTAATTTCGCCGCGCGGGGTAGCCGTGCGGTCTGAAGGGGACTTGTCACGGTTCACGCGACTGCCCCCGTCGGAGGTTCGAGTCCTCCATCGGGCATGGATGTGTGTGTTGTCTTTAGTGTAAGTTAGTTTAAGTTAGATTAAGTAGTGCGTAAGTCTAGGAACCGGTGACCTCAACAGTTTGGTCCCATAGCCCTTACCTGAAATTTCCAATTTAAGTAATTTCTTCCTCCCAGTAAGGCCTATGTTTAATATTAGAAGAGTTGTCTTGGCCAGGAATGCCCTTTATTGCCAGTGCTAGTCTACTTTTTATGTCCTCATCGTTCCGGCCGTCACGGATTAATTAGTATCTTACGTCCTTAACTTCATCTGATTCGTGATCATCAGTTGTAATGCTAAGTTTCTTGCTGTTTTCATTTCTGCTAGTTCTCATTACTTTCGTCTTTCTTCGATTTACTCTCACTCCTTGTTATATACTCATTAGACTGTTCATTCCATTCAGAAGATTTTTTAATCTTTTACTTTCATTCAGGACAGCAATGTCATCAGCGAATCTTATCACTGATATCCTTTACACGATGAATTTTAATTCCACTCTTGAATCTTTATTTTATTTCCGTCAATGCTTCTTCGATGTATAGATTGAAAAGTAGGGACGAAAGACTACATCCCTGTCTTACACTCTACTTAATCCGAGCACTTCGCTCTTGGTCTTTCACTCTTATTGTTCCCTCTTGGCTCTTGGACATATTGTATATTACACGTCTTTCCCTATAGCTTACTCCAGTTTTGCTCAAACGTCTTACTCCGTTTGATACTGTCGAACGTAACACATCCTCAGTTTTCTTTTCCATTCTTCTGTGTATTATTCTAATCAGCATTTTGGATGAGTGTGCTATTGAGCTGACGGTGTGATAATTGTCGTATTTGTCAGCTCTTGCAGTTTTCAGAAATGTGTCGACGATGTTTCTCCGACAGTCTTATGGTATATTGGCAGTCTCATACATTTTGCTCAACAACTTCAATAGATGTTTTGTTGCCACCTCCTCCCCCCCCCCCCCCTCGTAAGGTATTTTATCTATTCCTTCTGCCTGATTTTATCTCAAGTCTCCCAAAGCTGTTTTAAATCTGCTAGTAGTACTGGATGCCGTATCTCTTGTATATTGACTCCTGTTCCTTCTTCTATCACGTTATCAGACAAGTCTTCCCCCTCTTAGACGCCTTCACTGTCCTCTTTCCACCTATTCGCTCTCTCATCTGCATGTAACAATGAAATATCTATTGCACCGTTAATGTGGGCACCCTTGACTTTTCCATATGACTTTGACTTTTCTATATGCTGATTCAGTCTTTCCAACAACAGTTTCTTTCTCGATTTCTTCACATTTTTCATGCAGCCATTTCGCCTTAGTTTTCCTGGACTTCCAATTTATTTCATACCTAAGTGACTAGTATTTCTGCATTCCTGAATTTCTGGAATATTTTTTTACTTCCTTCTTTCATCTATCAACTGAAGTATTTTCTCTGTTATTCATGGTATCTTTGCAGCTGCCTTCCTTGTACCTACGATTTCCTTTCCAACTTCTGCGATTGCGCTTTTTAGGGATATTCATCCCTCTTCAGTTGCACTGCCTACTGAGCTGTTCATTGTCACTGTATTTAGAGCCTCAGAGAATTTCAAGCGTATCTCTTCGTTCCTTATTACTTCCGCATCCCACTCCTTTGGGCACTGATTCTCGCTGACTACTGTCTTAAACTTCAGTCTGCTCTTCATAAAGGCCATGCAAAACAAAATGAGTCACTATGGCCCTAGAAATTTTGAAACTCGAAGTCAGTTATCTGTCGTGTACCGTTTACATATTGTTCAAAGTGCTGCATTAGTTGCTCTGCAGTGATCCGCCGTTCCTGTGCGGTTGTCATCTAATTCCTATTGGGAGGTAGGTTTTGTGTGGGAAACATCGCGTAGAGTTCATCCAGACAATTCAGTGGTGATTGTGTTACGTTCAAGTGAGTAATTCCTTTCATTGGTTCAGTTAACTAAGAACACGGTGCATCGTAGCTCAATGTGTCTCACTCCCATCAGCTTCCGCGGTTCATAAGAACTCGCCACTGCATGTTACATCATCGTACACTGAGATACCCAAAGGAGACCCGCTCTACATCATCGTACACTGAGATACCCAAAGGAGACCCGCTCGCTGGAAATATTTCTTCGATTCCATCACCCCTCTCGATTCGTCTTCTGCTGTTAGTAACACACCATTACACCATTCTCTCATCTGTTACAGGCTTCCCCAATTCTTTCGGAATTTTGTGACTCTGAACGAACTAAACTACCCAACTCCTCTTACACTCGCTGTAACAGTCTCACCCTCTTCCTTCTCATTCCCCATCGCTCCAATCCTCTTACCACGTCCTCATAAATGCCCACATGACTTATTAATTTTAAATTAACTACTAATCTGCTAGTCTCAAATGCCGTATGCCTAGTTCAGCCAATATATCAAGCAAGACAACAGCTGTTAAAAATAATCCCAACACCAGTACTCTGAACTATAATAGAAATAACATCCAAAATCTAGTTCCATAAACCCTGTAAATTACACATTAATTTGAAGCTCACTTTTTAAGACTAAGTTAATTTTGCGATTATATTTCCTGTATGAAAGATAGAATCTTCCTCAACTCGGGGCAAAAAGATCTCTAAGCCTGTACCTTAATCACACACTTTAGTTTGCTTACAATTTATAAAACATGAAAATTGGTGTCTGTGGCAAAGTCTGTTAACTGTAGTGTGAGAAAGCCATGAGAAAACGTGAATAATGTGTCCCAAAGTGCTACGTAAAAAAAAAAATATGTATCTGCACAATCTATTACCTGTAACACCTTTAAGTAGCTCTTACATAGTAAATATTTCGTGAAACTGTACCACATATAGTGCTTATTTTCTGTCGTCTCCTGTCTTGGCACGGATATGCAACAAGCCTCTCAAAGCTGCATCAAAAATTCACTGAAAGTATAAATGTACTATTTGATGGTCAGGTGCTAGGCAGCTCGAAACCTGCCATGGTTTGACCGAGCGAGGTGGCGCAGTGGTTAGCACACTGGACTCGCATTCGGGAGGACGACGGTTCAATCCCGTCTCCGGCCATCCTGATTTAGGTTTTCCGTGATTTCCCTAAATCGTTTCAGGCAAATGCCGGGATGGTTCCTTTGAAAGGGCACGGCCGATTTCCTTCCCAATCCTTCCCTAACCCCGAGCTTGCGCTCCGTCTCTAATGACCTCGTTGTCGACGGGACGTTAAACACTAACCACCACCACCACCTGCCATGGTTTACTGAAATACATATGGTTTGATGCATCTCGTGATAGTACAAATTCATTCTAAAAATGCGGAACACCAACGCAGCACTATACGTCGTATTTCCTTCACCTGATTGCATGCTACCTGACTCAAACCACAAAAATTCGAATTTCTCAGAAACTTTGTAACACGCTCCTTCTCCTGATGTTGAATACTCGTGCCCAGGCAACCCCGGCATGATCACATCATCTGCAGCGAAGAGAGATGACTGCAACTGCCGTGCATGGCGCCTGGCAGGTTTCTAGCGGCAGCGGGCGTAGACGGCAAGTCCGCTGTGCTGCAGAGCGCGTACCTGAAGTGGACTTAGTGCAACAGGCTGCTGCCTCATCCCGGGTCTGGAACCCACGTATGCAGCTGGCGGCGCCCTGTCGTCTCGTCGTCTAGGGTAGTCCTGGCATCGTGGTAGCACTGCTGGACTCCGAATGCGTGTGTCCCAAAATTTACGGTTATTTGTAAAGTCCCATGACACGTTTGTTGCACTGTTGCCTGGCTCCCGCGGACACATAGCTCACAACATAGCTATAGCGCTGGTGGCAGCATGCTGCTCACTCTATTACTATTGTGCGGTGCCAGTTTCACAGAGCACAGCTTGCCTGTCTCAGAATCCTTTCTCGTACATTTTGCCATAATCTACATGTCACCACACTGCAGTTACCTGTCAGTGGAAACTAATGCAACGCTCCAAGGGGGCTTTGCTACGGTCGCAGGTTCGAATCCTGCCTCGGGCATGGATGTGTGTGATGTCCTTAGGTTAGTTAGGTTGAAGTAGTTGTAGGTTCTAGGGGACTGATGACCTCAGATGTTAAGTCCCTTAGTGCTTGGAGCCATTTGAACCAAGGGGGCTTCTTACTAATTTCACCTAAGAGTTGGTAGGGTCTCTACATCTGCAGTACTTACTGGGAGTTACCACTGTCTTGTTTTCTTAGCATATGGTGAGTTTTTGGGGCTGGTCTTGTCATCCATTTCTTTCTTTCGTTTTACGTGTTTTCACAATATTCTGTGCAGACGTATGTATCACACAAAAGAAATAATGTAAGCTTTAAATTTTATATTTTCAGTCAAATGTAGAAGGTACTGAATCCTGAGTTTCCTAATTTCATAAGCTACATGTCAGCAGTCCTAGCGCCTTCTGAATTCTAGTAATTTCTTCTGACTTCAGTGGTGGTACCAATTGCAGAGCTCTGTGATACTGAGAGTTTTTCCTTTCCTTTTACGGCAGAAAATACTGGAGGGGTGGTGGATGTTGAGTCACTAAAATGGTTGGAGGAAGGTGACGGCGTGTCACCTTCAGTGCTACCAAACCTTCGAGATTTTTTAATGATTAGGTACTGTCTGTTTGTTTAGTGAAATTGCGTGTTTTTATGGTTAGGAACGTGTTTATGTAATTTCATAGTCAAGTGATGTTTGACATTGAGTTAAAAGTTGATTTCAGTTGTAAGTATGTATCAGTGTGATGAAAACTGTATGTGGAATACACTGCACTATGTTTTCTTATTTTATATTATTTCAAGGAGTGCTGGTATCCTTGTATTTTGTACTAGTACTGTGAACCGCAAACTAACTGATTACGAATTAATACAATTCTGAGAGTGAGTGGCTTACTTAGTACGTTAATATTTTTGAACTGAATTTGAATGGTTGTAGACTGGCACATAAAAGAATGAAATGTTCATTTATTGAAAACAACATTTCTAGTTTGATTTACAATGAATTATACTAGTGAAGCTCATGAAAATACTAGGAGCATTCAGAAAGTAATTCCGGTCGGTCGCGAAATGGAAACCACTGTGAAAATCAAAGATGTTTTATTTTAAACAGTCAGCTACAACTTCCAGCTACTTATCTACATCGTCGCTGCTACAACTTAGACATCTCTCTGGTTATAGTAGGGAGCCACCTGTCCTTCCCGCCAATTCTCTACAGTGGTCTACAGCTCGTCGTCTGTGCCAAAATGTTGTCTTCATAGCCAGCGGTTTATGTGAGCAGGGATGAAACACAGACGGAGCCAATTACGGACAGTATTGTGGGTGACTAAACACTTCCCACTGAAAACACTGCAGGAATATCTTCATTGCCCGTGCAGGGTGCAGTTTAGAATTGTCTCGAAGAAAACGCATGGTAGTAATGTGGGCTGCACAACTTCAGGCGAAATTTCTCATCAGGCCCTCGTACTTGGCAGGAGAAACTATTTTCTAGGTGTGTTTACGTACTCGCTGTTCGTTCATAACTGGACAGAGCGACGTCATCCCATCGACGGGCATGCTAGACACACTGCCCAGCCGCGCGGAGTGACCGTGTAGGAATTCACACACATTTGAAGATTTGACACTGCCCAACACATCTCTGCAGAGCTTCATCGGATTTTCACTGTGGTTTCCAGATCACGACCTATCGGAACTTACTTTCCGAAGAGCCCTCGTATTAGCTTCCCTCGTCCCACAAAGTAAAAACTAACAATGGCAAGGAACAGTATGGACAGGGGTGCCTGAAACACAAACAAAATAAAAATTTTGTATTAACTCAGTGGTTAATACAAAACCCGGTTTAAAAGAAAACCCACCCTATCTCAAAACTAAAAGTGACTTTAAACCAGCAAAGTCACTTTAACGTGATGAACATAGATTTTCCAGATGTGCAGAGACTTGGACGACCTTAAAAAGAAATATCTGTAAAACAAACGAAACTTTAACCCAAGCTCGCGAGTAGAGCAATTAAAAATAACATTTCAGATCTAAGATTTTAAACAGTTCTTTTCTGAAACAGATAAAGAGTAGGCACAGTTGTGAACTAAACGTCAGAATATGCTTTAAATTTACAACAGACAACTAATTTATAAATAAAAATATTTAATTACATAAAATCCTTGCGTATTCTCGTATTTGAGAGGAGTAATATTGCTTATTGATAGCTGTAGAGTATAAATTCGCGGAGTCGTTAGTCAGTTGTTTGTTTTGGACACCCAGTGCCTTCTGTTTATTTCGTAGAGTCAGTTAGCAGCAGACAGAGGCCAGTGCAGTTTCATCTGTGCTTGCAGAGTGACGTGTGCGAGCAGCAGTAGCAGAAACTAGTCGTATATTCAGTTTTTCGTATTAGTTCCGCAGGTTTATTTCAAATTACTTTGTGTGTTTGTGTGCTTGCATGGTGAAATTTTTCGGATCTTTGCGTATTTTCGAATTAGGAAGGGGTAGTATCAAATTTTAATAACGGTAGAGTATAACATCACGTAGGCGGTTGTCATTTGTACTAAGACAGGGGTAGGATCGCATTGTAATATCTGTATAGTGGCGTAGTCATGGTCATTTGGTTGCTTAGCTCGTAAGTAATTGTTCATATATCGCAGCTCAATCTGGCGCTGGTGACGTAATTGTGCAGTCGCATATTGCTGTTTTATTTGTCGCAACTCTATACGTCCATATATTAGCAGTAGGATGGATAGGAAGTGTGCGTGCTGTGTGCGGGCGCAGGAGGAATTGGCCGCGGTTTGTGAGCAGCTGAGCAAGCTGTTGGCCACGGTCAGGAGCCTTCAGGCTGCTGCCTCGAGGTGCAGCGACGGCGGAGGTCTGGTGCGTGGCTTGAGACACCTCAAGTGTCGCTTACTGCGTCCGCTGACTCCGCCGCCGAGGCACCTTCTAGTGTACCCGGCGCGTTGGGGCCACCCTCACCTCAGGGTGAGTGGCGGACTGCAACGCGTTCGCGTCGCTCGACGTGGAGGGCCAATGTGGAGGCTGGCCAGCTGGCCTCGGCCGTTCATCCTGTCAGTGGGCGGGTGGACGCTTCTTCAGCAGGGCCCGAGCAGGCAAACGGGGGCTTAGGCTTGCTGGTTATTGGGAGCTCCAACGTTAGGCGGGTGATGGAGCCCCTTACGGAAATAGCGTACAGGGCTGGAAAGAAGTCCAACGTGCACTCCGTTTGTCTGCCCGGGGGGCCTCATCCAAGATGTGGAGGCGGCGTTGCCTGCGGCTATCGAGCGTACGGGGTGCAGTCGTCTGCAAGTAGTTGCTCACGTCGGCACCAATGATGCCTGTCGCTTGGGTTCTGACACGATCTTCAGTTCGTACAGGTGGCTGGCGGATTTGGTGAAGACCGCTGGCCTCGCACGCTGGGTGCAAGCAGAGCTCTCTATTTGCAGCACCGTTGCCAGAGTGGATCGGGGTCCTTTGCTTTGGAGCCGAATGGAGGGTCTCAACCAGAGGCTTCGCCGACTCTGTGACGGTTTTGGCTGCAGATTTCTAGACTTGCGATATTGGGTGGGGAATTGTAGGACGCCCCTAGATGGGTCAGGGGTGCACTACACAAAGGAAGCGGCTACTCGGGTAGCAGAGTACTTGTGGCGTGTACATGGGTTTTTTTTAGGCTAGGCAGTAGTGCGAGGTGTCCTGATGAACACTCACCAGTCGACGTGTAGGCAGGGAAATCAGGACGCGCTCAGTGTAAAGACACTTCAGCTGTCAAGATATTAGCAATAAAGTTCCTGAATTTACTGCCCTCCAGGAAGCGTGTGGTGCGCAAATTACTCTCGGGAGTGAGACCTGGCTGAACCCTGAGATAGGAAGTTCTGAAATATTTAGTGAGGGTTGGAACGTATATCGGAAAGACAGATTAGACACCGTAGGACGTGATGTCTTCATTGCAGTTGACAAAAATATTGTGTCTTCTGAGGTCGAAGTAGAGTGTGATTGTGAAGTTATCTGGACACGTTTAACAGGGCTAGAAGAAATAAAGTTAATTGTTGGGTGTTATTACCGGCCACCAGGTTCCACCATGACGGTTCTAGAATCATTCAAAGGGAGTCCACACTCTGTATCGCAGAAGTACCCGGATCATGCTATATTAGTCGGAGGCGACTGAGATGTCTATGGATTCATTACAGGTGGTTCAGACAAGCCGTCGTGTGGATTACTTTTGAACACATTATCCGAAAACTGTCTTGAGCAGCTAAATCGACAGCCAAAGCGTAATAGAAATATTTTGGATCTGGTAGCCACGAACAAACGAGACCTCATCGACGGTGTCAGTGTTGAGATAGGGATTAGTGAGCATGATGTTGTCGTTACGACTATGGTTACGAAAGTTAAAAAGTCGTTCAAGAAGGCTAGGAGAGTATTCTTACTAGAAAGAGCAGATAAGCAGTTGTTAGCATCCCACTTAGTAAATGAATCGACTTCATTTAATTCCGGTACGATGGACGTCGAAGAATTATGGGAAAATTTGAAACACATTGTAAATCACGCATTGGACAAGTATGTGCCGAAAAAGTGGGTTACGGACGGAAAAGACCCACCGTGGTTTAACAGCGAAATTCGGAGAATGCTCAGGAAGCAAAGACAATTGCACTCGCGGTACAAGAAAGATCGGGAGAATGAGGACAGGCAAAAGTTAGTAGAGATTCGTGCTGCTGTAAAAAGATCGATGCGCGAAGCATACAACCACTATCACCGTCATACCTTAGCAAAAGATCTTGCTGAAAACCCAAGGAAATTCTGGTCTTATGTAAAATCGGTAAGCGGGTCGAAGGCTTCCGTCCAGTCACTCACTGATCAGTCTGGCCTGGCAACGGAAGACAGCAAAACGAAAGCTGAAATTTTAAATTTAGCATTTGAGAAATCTTTCACGCAGAAGGATCGTACAAACATACCGCCGTTCGAGTCTCGAACAGATTACCGTATGGAGGACATAGTGATAGACATCCCTGGGGGGGTGAAGCAGCTGAATGGGTTGAAAATAAATAAATCGCCAGGTCCTGATGGGATTCCAATTCGGTTTTGCAGAGAGTACTCTACTGCATTGGCTCCTTACTTAGCTTGCATTTATCGCGAATCTTTTGTCCAACGTAAAGCCCCGAGCGACTGGAAAAAAGCGCAGGTGACGCCTGTATATAAGAAGGGTAGAAGGGCGGATCCTCAAAATTACAGACCAATATCCTTAACATCGGTTTGTTGCAGGATTCTCGAACATATTCTCAGTTCGAATATAATGAATTTCCTTGAGACAGAGAAGTTGCTGTCCATGCATTAGTACGGATTTAGAAAGCATCGCTCCTGCGAAACGCAACTCGCCCTTTTTGCACATGATATCTTGCGAACCATGGATGAAGGGTATCAGACGGATGCCATATTCCTAGACTTCCGGAAAGCGTTTGACTCGGTGCCCCACTGCAGACTCCTAACTAAGGTACGAGCATATGGAATTGGTTCCCAAGTATGTGAGTTGCTCGAAGACTTCTTAAGTAATAGAACCCAGTACGTTGTCCTCGATGGTGAGTGTTCATCGGAGGTGAGGGTATCATCTGGAGTGCCCCAGGGAAGTGTGGTAGTTCCGCTGTTGTTTTCTATCTACATAAATGATCTTTTGGATAGGGTGGATAGCAATGTGCGGCTGTTTGCTGATGATGCTGTGATATACGGGAAGGTGTCGTCGTTGAGTGACTTTAGGAGGATACAAGATGACTGGGACAGGATTTGTGATTGGTGTAAAGAATGGCAGCTAACTCTAAATATAGATAAATGTAAATTAATGCAGATGAATAGGAAAAAGAATCCCGTAATGTTTGAATACTCCATTAGTAGTGTAGCGCTCGACACAGTCACGTCGATTAAATATTTGGGCGCAACATTGCAGAGCGATATGAAGTGGGACAAGCATGTAATGGCAGTTGTGGGGAAGTAGGATAGTCGTCTTCGGTTCATTGGTAGAATTTTGAGAAGGTGTGATTCATTTGCAAAAGAGACCGCTTATAAAACACTAATACGACTTATTCTTGAGTACTGCTCGAGCGTTTGGGATCCCTATCAGGTCGGATTGAGGGAGGACATAGAAGCAATTCAGAGGCGTGCTGCTAGATTTGTTACTGGTAGGTTTGATCATCACGCGAGTGTCACGGAAATGCTTCAGGAACTCGGGTGGGAGTCTCTAGAGGAATGGAGGCGTTCTTTTCGTGAATCGCTACTGAGGAAATTTAGAGAACCAGCATTTGAGGCTGACTGCAGTACAGTTTTACTGTCGCCAACTTATAATTCGCGGAAAGACCACAAAGATAAGATAAGACAGATTAGGGCTCGCACAGAGGCATATAGGCAGTCATTTTTCCCTCGTTCTCTTTGGGAATGGATCAGGGAGTAAAGATGCTAGTTGTGGTACGAGGTACCCTCCGCCGCGCACCGTATGGTGCATTGCGGAGTATGTATGTAGATGTAGATGTACAAGCTGCTCGCGGCTTGGCACGACTACCTTATGTTTTCAAAGGGAACAAGAAAATTTTTCCAAACCAATAACACTGCACAAACAGGACAACAGGGTGCTATACCATTACAAGGAAACAAGTTCCTAACAGCCCATTGCAAGGGAAGTGGCGTTAGGGGAAAGCACCACTTTCGACTAGTTACCTCACTGCTAAGGCAAGAAGTCACTTACACATTAAAGTGGTCGATGCTCACCGTTTTCAAAATGCAGGCGGTATCCTCGTTGAATAGATTCTATGAGGGTATCAACCCACTGTGAGTGCTCGCTGGCGTGATTCACCCCCCCCCCCCCCCCCCTCCTTGTGGGCAGCAATACGACGCATGCAGGAGGTGGAAGGTAGCCTTTGCGATACACTGCGAATCAGCTCACCCACAGCAAGGCACGGCACCTGCTTGAGTCAGAAGCATACATGACTTCATCCTGTGCTTCAAACTTGAGTTAACGCATTATTGTCGCTAATAGTTACTATTAAAATCAGTATAGATCACAAATTTATTTATTCACCAGGAGCCTCCTTCTCCGGTTCTGAATTGCCCGTTTGAGTTTTTTCAGAGGCTCACAGTATCTGTCAGCGTTAATTGTGGTCCCAGCTATTCAGCTCCGACGACATGTTTAAAGAAGAGGTTAATTACTTTCTGAACAGTATGGCGGCGAGCTGGTGTGACATGGGCAGACAAAAGCTGCCACAGCGTCTACAAAAATGCATCGACAGAAATGGTGATTATGTCTAAAAATAGCTAAATGTTCAGGCTGTAAACTGAAGTAAACCACTGTAGAAATAAACAGGTCTATGTACTTACAAAAAAATAGGACACCTTACTTTTGGGATTACCCTCGTATTTGATCTTCTCTCATATTTTCCTCTCGTAGCCAGAAAGACCCATTATGATGATTACACGATTACAGAGAACAATAGATGGAACCAATAATAGCAACTCAATGTCTAGAAGTAGGTATGCTGAGTTATTTGAAATGAAAACACCATATAAAAGTAATCTCTGGCTAAGCAGGCAGAGAATGGGATTCATTGATACTCATCTATAAATAAGGTAGCTACGAAACCGCACTACAGATATTTGTATACTGCTCGTCAGTCTGGTATCCGTAACAGGTAAGACTTAAAGGGGGAAATAGAGAAGAACAAGAGCGAGGCGTTCCGTTAGAGTCTCGTTTAGTAAGCGCGAAAGCGCCACGGAGATGACCAGCCAAATGCAGAGCAAGGCGCTGCAAGTATGGCGTCCTGCACCTCGATGAGATTTAATGTTACAGTTGCGAGAGCGTAGGTTTCTAGAAGAGACAATCAAGAGGTAAAAACGACGAAAATCCTACGCAGCTTCTCGAAAAACTACAGCACAAATGATTTGAGACGTGCAAGAAACGAACACAGACGTTTGTCACTACAATGTTTCCTATGTTGATGGCCTTACATGAACATCCATAGAACAATAAAAGTCGTTATCTATATCTACACTTAACATCAATACTCCGAAATTCAGCTGACAGAATTTGGCGGATGGTACTTCTGGTACCACTAACTGGATCTCCTGCCCCTGAGCCAGTCACGAATGGCGCGGAGAAAGAAGAATTTTCGTTAAAACTCTACATTATCTCTAGTTTCTCTAATTTTCTCGCACTGGTCATTTCGCGAGATCTATTTTGTTTATTTCAGATCTGGGAAAGTATCATGGTTAGCGTCATTTTATGTAACGCGGTGTTCTACTGTCATCTGTCTTTTCTTCAGAACATTTTACCTTATTTTTGACTTCAATGAATTTCAGGACTATCTGTACTCAGTCCATATATATCTTGTGTCGTCTAGTTTCTTCGGAGATTTTAAGTGCGGCAGCAACAGGGACTTCCTCTCTCTCATTTCTTTTTTCTGTGTTGAAATGAATTTGCTTCGAACTCAAAATCTATGAGTATTTAGATGATAACACTGTGGTGTACTGAGATATCACACAAGAAGTGTTTGCGACAGTTGGTACCAGAAGTACCGTGGACGTCCGTCCTCAGCAGGAACATGGCTGCCCGCAAACCAATCACGCTGCCCACCAGACGTTGCGAGTTGTAAGTTGTAAGTCAGACCGAGTTTTGCTAGTGAGCTCCTGCAGAACGTCCGTCGTGTCTTGAAGTCCACAAGTTGTCGAATGGGATAGAAACTGTCGCCGTTAGGTAGACAGTGGTTAGCCTTCAGTGGAAACAGAACAGTGAATATAATTAGGCCTGTCTTATATGGACAGAGACCGCCTGAGTACTGTTAGCTGGGAACTGTCCTTCAAAGAGTACATCAAGACAGAAGATTAGTTTTCTCCCGACTTCACTTCATGGAACTATAGTCAACGTAAGGCAGATAGGCTAAACCTGCACTCTTCAACTAATGCAACCAGCATCACCAAAGTTTAGTAACGCATTTTACTATTCACTAATCTGTGTTACTTACCCAATGTGTGTGCTGCCCTAGAACCCACGCATTTGTCCTACCAGGACACCTTTGGTTCAAATGGCTCTGAGCACTATGGGACTCAACATCTGTGGTCATCAGTCCCCTAGAACTTAGAACTACTTAAACCTAACTAACCTAAGGACATCACACACATCCATGCCCGAGGCAGGATTCGAACCTGCGACCGTAGTAGTCGCGCGGTTCCGGACTGAGCGCCTGAACCGCTAGACCACCGCCAGGACACCTTTATTAGTCTTTGTCAGTGGCAGCAAGATTTTCGTCAAAGTGGACGCCATCAGTCCACAACAAACAGTAACCTACAGAACTCATGTTGACGAAAAGAACTAAAGCGGAACGGCGCATTTACTCCTATTCTGTTACGAAACAACTTTGTGAAATTGTTGGTCTCACGATTCTGATTAGAACTTTCACTTTTCCCGCAAGTTGAATTTAGCTATTCCAGCACCGAAAATACTGTACGTTCAATATTCCATCCAGTGCGGTAGAACACCATTCGTAATGATGTTACGTAAACAAAACACAAAGAACCCTTCTCTTGCCAGTGGCTTATACAGCCCATTTTACTTCTAATTTAGCGTTGCAGTTGTAGCAGGTGTAACAAGGAGAAAGAGGCACAGTGTGGGCTTAAAACGTTTGATATATCTATCAATGCAATAAGTTTCCAAAGATAAACTTCTCAGGCAACAGAATAGTGCAAATTGACTTTCTTGGAAATCTACAGTATTTTCTTTCGAGTACATTCGTATACCGCTTGCGAGGACGAGGAGAAAAATTTCCCCACAGTTTCCTCATGCATTCTGCTGCCGTTGCTCTAACTGAAAAACACCAGAGTTACTTGGCTGCCAAGCGGATACGGAACCAACATCCAATATGTTCGCCTGCCTGTAGTACACATAGAGACAATTTTACGATCGCACGGCAGTTGATGGCAATAGCATGCGATTACGCCATCGTTCTTCACGCAGGTCTTGTCCTTAGGGGTACAGTAGTTGTCATGTGACTCAGGATCACTTCATGCTGCCACAAGGACGAACTTTTGATGGCCTGTGCTATTCCTGTGTATTACATATACACAGGCTGCACGAAGGGCATCTCAGAACCGCAGAGGATGGGCTTTGGAGTTACTGCTATTATACGGGCATTTCTTCTTTCCCTTGAAAGTAGCATAGGAAAATAAACATAGAATGCTCTAATTTGTGGAGATTTAATGAATCTCCTACTTATCATTAGCCACCCTAAAATTTATTCCTATCTACTGTGTTGTCATTTCGAGTTCTTACCTTTGTTTCTGGAATGTCAGATTGTAGATTAACATGCAACTCACCCACGCGGAATATGTTGTGGTACTAGTGCTTTGCCATCACCTAATGTACCATTCCATTTCGTTGCACCTTCAAACGGAAGCTATTCTTCTCTTGCAGTGCCACAAATATGTTTGTAACACACAATTTCGCAATCGCCGAAGTAATGTATGTTCGACACACTTTATTCAAATTCTTATTATCTTTTGAATTATATGTCTGTATCTTATGTAACTACAGAAATTTTCTATTTTAATGTGACGGCTGATCACTGTATGACGCCTCTGAATATGGACAGCACTCTCGCAAGCAATAACGTGATGAAGACCACCGTCCCTCAGAGCAACGGTCACGTATAGTCCCCGTTCTTTTTTTTCTGTGAGGCTTTTATCCCGAATTCGTAACTTTATTTTAAAGGAATTGGATAATGTTGGCTCAGTTATTATGGAGACTCCGTTGAAAATTTATCAGTTTAACTTGGAATATAATAGGGATTCAAACTGAGCGAAAATTCGTGATGTTTTTGTCATGTGATGTTATCTACATTCAACAGAAAAACTGAGGGACGAGATTAACATATTAGCTACTAGCTGGACGTGAGTCTTTTTGCAAAAGTCTTCCCGTGCACTCCTATTGCCTGCTCCCGGTATGATAAATTTCGACGCCGCCAGGCGATTATCATCAGTCGCGCTTTGCAGCAGTGACAGCAGCAGCTACCACCACCCGATGATGTCGAGCAGTCGCATCGATGAAATGTTGTGCGTGTTACACAATGCAATCCGGCGGCAAACCTGAGAAGTGTATTTGCAACAGACCCGTCGGAAAAACATGCAAAGTCATGGAAAGTGAGTTGTTTTGGAAGAGTATGTTTTGCGTGAGAGAAGAGCTTGATTTATTATTTCAGAATCGTATACAGAAATTCTGTGCCACTCAGCGGTGATATAATGAATGCCATTGACGACAGACATACTCTTAGTTTATCACAGTCGCCATTCATGTCTTACGTATCCGTTATCTTTTCCTTCTCACTCTGTAGAAAACCGAACTTGCAAACGAATGGTAACTAATTTTATCAGTCAATGAAGAATTTTCGTACACACCAGAGCTGAATGTGTTTGATTGAGATTCTTTGCTATCTAAATAGTTGTTTTGTGTTCAACAAAGCCTGCCGATGTGGCCGAGCGGTTCTAGGCGCTTCAGTCTGGAACCGTGCGACAGGTTCAAATCCTGCCTCGGGCATGGATGTGTGTGATGTCCTTAGGTTAGTTAGGTTTAAGTAGTTCTACGTTCTAGGGGACTGATGACCTCAGATATTAAGTCCCATAGTGCTCAGAGCCATTTGAACAATTTGTTCAACAAATTTGAAGGAGATAAAATGCTACGAGTAAAAATTACGACGCGGTTGCCGATGACGACACACCACACTCCACAGCTGATCCCATTCGAAAGAGCGCAGGTGACTCCAACTTACAGAGAAGGTTAAGGAATGTATGCACTGACTATAGAACAATAGCGCTGACGTTCGTCTGCTGAAAAGTTCTAGAGCTTACTATAAGCTCAAGAGTATGGTTTTATTGGAAGAAAAAAACTTCTCTGAAAGAATCAATCCTGCGAAATACAGCTCACTTTATTCGTGATATCTTGGAAACAGTAGATGGAGGTGAACAAATATATATTCCGTTTTATCAGATTTACGTACTATATTTTCGACAACTAATCAAAATGCGATCATATGGAGAAGTTATGCGTTTGGCTCAATGAATTTTTGAATACGAACAACAGTAACCCGTATGATGCACTGAAATCCGAATGATAGGCAGAACCGAATGTAACAACGGTTGCATCCCGAGTGAAGTGAATGGAACCTGTAATGTTCTCAATTAACATAACGATTTATCTGAGTGTTCGCTGGTGATGCTGTTGTCCATAGGAAAGTATCGTCGTTGCACGATCGTGAGGAAATACAGAGATACTTGGAGAAAGTTTCCACTTAGTGTAATGAACTTCAACTCGTTTTACATAAGGAAAAATGCCACACAATATTGTAACAAAGAGGCAGAACCCGGTAGTATCCAATCTTAATATTAATGGTGAGCATCTTGGATGTGTCACATGAAGTACACATTCAGTGGTGATAATAAGAAACGATAAGGAATGGAACGGTCAGATAGGCTATTTATTAGTCAAGCGAACTGAAGACTTAGAATTCTTGGAAGTGTTCTGTAAATGTGCACTCCCTTTGTATAACAAACCGATTAAAAGGTACTGTGACTGCTGTGTATGACTTCATACACAACGGTAAGGAGAGTTGGGCTATACAGGGGTGCAGCAACTGTCGCTGTAGGAAAGCTGGACAGGAGCATATATAATTAGTGAAAAAGTTAATACAACAAACAGAAGATGTACTTAACTTGTAATCGTGCGAGCTCAAATTTTGCTGCAAGTATTAGACTCCAGCTCATACAATAACAACAAGGACGAGGCTCACTGTAGTAACCACAATTGTTGCTGTCACAGCGAAAAGACTCCAAGCACAAGTGGGATGAATGGCTACTGCTGGCTGTTCTACATCGTGGCATCAGAGGGTGCTCGTAGGCCAGAGCCACTGGAGGCATGACTCAGCAGGCACGCACCATTAGGTCCATCAGGTCCAGCACAACTACAATTCCGTTGCCAACTGTGAAGCCCGTGGAGTTGTAACGACATGTGATACCACAGCGATGACCAATCCTCAGAAGAATGATGATGTAGCTCCTGTAAAACCCTCTTCAGTAAATTTACTGAAGGAAGAGTGTGGCCATTCTGCAGTCGCCATGGTTTGCCTCACGTGCTGATCACGTAAATTTGGTAAGAGAGATTATGGCATCTGCAAAAACAAATTGACAGTTATTTTTCCCTCGTTCAGCATGCAATGGAAAAGGAAAGATAATCGATAATATTGGTAAAAAGAACTCTCCACCATGCACTATGTAGTGGCTTGTAGAGTACGCAAGGTGGACCAGGGCTCCGACAACGAAAGTTGGTATATTTTCTTATAAGGGACTCGTGGTGTCAGCTTAAATTTGTTTTTTTCAAGGGTGGAGGTGTGGAAATTGGGTCCTATATCTGCCATACGTTAATTAAATATCCTTCAAAATAATGAATTAGAAATTAAATGATTACTGAGTGAAACGCCATTATTTCGGTTTATTCCATTAACCTTCAGCCGGAGGTTTGAGTCCCCCCTCGGCCCTGGGTGTGAGTGTTGTCCTTAGAGTTAGCCGGCCGCGGTGGTCGAGTGGTTCTAGGCACTTCAGTCCGGAACGGCGCTACTGCTACGGTCGCAGTGAGTGGGATGTAAGTGATAAGGGACGTAGACTGCACAACTTCCTCCCTGACATAAGGGAGCGGTTGAGAATGAGACATATCGATCCCAGCCGCGGTATGGTACATTTCTTAACCGGGCACGGACCTTATCCCACGCACTTGAACCGCGTGAGTCTGAGGCAGACACCTACATGCACATGCGGGGAAGAAGGTTCCCCAGAACAGACAGTCTTTTTCTGCGGGCAATACGCGAACAATAGACATACACTACACTTAGATTACACAGATACAGACATAGATATATACACAGCAATAAGAGACGAAGAACAATGGGCACAATAAAACGCACTGACAAACAGTATTTCAAAAACAACACATGAAGAGTATATGCGGACACGACATAACAGACATGCCTATGTGCAGCGTAACAGAAATCTCCGGAGGATGGACTGCGATACTCACAGTGGCAGCCAAAATAGTGAAAATGAGGAGGAACAGGAGGAGGAAGCTGTGATGTGACAGTAAATAAGCAAATTGCTGGCAATCTAGCCAAGAAAACACCAAATGCTGTACATGGATGCGCACCTAATGTAGTTAATACATAGGATTAGTAACAAATAGGATAAGAAACATTTCTCTACTAATAACCATTTGTGTGTGTGTGTGTGTGTGTGTGTGTGTGTGTGTGTGTGACTGGCGGTCAACGGCTCGATGAAACCATTCCGAGGTATTCACCGTCAGTCACACTCGGTGATGGTACTAACAAATCTCTCATCTATCCTATCTTCTTTTTATATTCTTCTTAAAAACAACAAAATTTTATTTATATTTCAACCTCAAATTATTGTTATTTTGAATCATTCTTTGTAAATTTTGTAGATAAAACAAAAGGAAAGAAAACTGTAAAAAGATGAAAAACGAAAATTGTAAGATGTACGACCTGTTTTAAACATCAGGTAACAGGTCTATAATTTGGCAATAAATAAATAAATAAATAAATAAAATACGGTCGCAGGTTCGAATCCCGCATCGGGCATGGATGTGTGTGATGTCCTTAGGTTAGTTAGGTTTAAGTAGTTCTAAGTTCTAGGGGACTGATGAACTCAGCAGTTAAGTCCCATAGTGCTCAGAGCCATTTGAAGCATTTTTGACGGTTCCACGAAACACTTGCACCAAGAACTCCGACGATTCTAAAACCAATCACCGTGGAACAACAAGGAGAAATGAAAAGTCGACACACACAGTTTTTCCATAAGCGGTCGGCGACCAAATACACGTCGTCCGATGAGGCGACCGACCGAACGACCAACAAAGGTCGTCCCCACCCACGTTACGTGTGACGGCAACGGTCGAGCGAGTCTTGGCTGTCTGGAGCTCACAGCAGCTGCAACCCGACTCAGCCAGATGTCGGTTCGGAACTCGAAGACACGGCGACCCGGGCACACTGGCTCGGACCCAACCATGGAGAGGTAACTCTTGCCCATTGGCGACGACATCTGTGCATAAGGAAGGAACCGACCCACGTCCGACAAGATGACCAACTGACGAGGCCCAGGAACCCAGGAACGGTCAAAAGACCAAATACACGTCGCCCAATGAGAAGACTTACCGAACGACCAACCAGGGGTAGCTCCCGCTCCAATTTCCTTCCGTCGGATAGTTCATGTGTGTGGCCAGCGGTCGGCAAGTACTGACTGTCCGCACCTCACTGGCGTTCCGTCCCTCACTGAACCCCCGATACACGACGAGTCGGAAATACTAGCGGTCGCTTCAAAGATAGTACGACAGTGCTCTTATCGATACGCGCTGCTGCTGCCATTCACGGGCAGGCAAGCCAGCAACTTAGTGACACCAATAAATCGAATAAGAAACAAGGCGTAAGTTCCGTAAAGACAGGCTGTCAAGCAAGAAACAGCATGAACAGGAGCCACGCACGACTCACAGGGTTAAAATTTCGAGACTCTGTATTTATAAGGCGAAGACAGCCAATGATCTCTTCATAGCGGATGCACGCCAGACTCGAACTCTTAAGGGAATCAGTGAAAAACAGCGAGCAGTCAAGGGGCACTAAATTAGTAGTGTGTGGATGAGTTGAGAATTTGGGCGTCGATGGTCTGTATGTACGTATATTCTGGGGATTTTAATAACACTGTGTTGCTTGTGAAGTTTGTATTTTGACGTGAAGGTGGTCTTACTTGTAGATTTATTTGTACATTTTAAGTTCTATGCCGTAATTTTGAGCTCCTTCCATCAAAGACAAATTTTAAAAAAAGTTTTCCATCACATCGATTCCTAGAGTTCGGGAACCGTAAAGAAAATTGGAATAGAGATCCTTTTTTTTGTGCTTATTATTGATTTTTATAGCTTTATTGAGACCATTTTTATTGCTCATGGAAACCACATATTGCATGTTGTACCACCATACAGCGAGATCTTCAGAGCTGGTGGTCCAGATTGCTGTACACACCGGTACCTCTAACACCCAGTAGCACGTCCTCTTGCATTGATGCATGCCTGTATTCGTCCTGGCATACTATCCACAAGTTCATCACGTTACTGTTGGTCCACATTGTCCCACTCCTTAACGGCGAATCGGCATAGATACCTCAGAGTAGTTGTAGGGTCATGTCGTCCATAAACAGTCCTTTTCATTCTCTCCCCCGCACGTTCGATAGGGTTCATGTCTGGATAACATGCTGCCCACTCTAGTCGACCGATGCCGTTATCCTGAAGGGAGTCATTCACAAGATGTGCATGATGGGGCGAATGGTCTTCCATGAAGTCGAATACCTCGCCAATGGGCTGCTGATATGGTCACACTATCGGTCGGAGGAAGGCACTCAAGTATCGTACAGCCGTTACGGCGCCTTCCATGACCACCAGCGGCGTACGTCGGCCCCTCATAATATCACCCCAAAAGATCAGGGAACCTCCAACTTGCTGCACTTGCTGGACAGTGTGTCTAAGGCGTTCAGTTTGACCGGGTTGCCCCCAAACACATCTCCGACGATTGTATGGTTGAAGGCATATGCGACTCTCATAGGTGAAGAGAACGTGATGCCAATCCTGAGCAGTACATACAGCATGTTGTTGGGCACATGTGTACCGTGCTGCCTGCTGTCGGGGTTGCAAAGATGAATCTCGTCATGGACGTCGGGAGTGAAGCTGCGCATCATGCAGCCTATTGCGCACAGTTTGAGTAGTAACACGACGTCCTGTGGCTGCACGAAAAGCGTTATTCTACATGATGGCGTTGCTGTCAGGGTTCCTCCGAGCCATAGTCCCTCATCCCTGCAGTAGTAGCCCTTGGGCGGTCTGAGCGATACAGGTCATTGACAGTTCCTGTCTCTCTGTATCTCCTCCACGGCCGAACAACATCGCTTTGGTTCACACCGAGACGCCTGGACATTCCCCTTGTTGAGAGCCCTTCCTGGCACAAGTAACAATGCGGACGCGATCGAACCGCGGTATTGACCATTTAGGCATGGTTGAACTACAGACAACACTACCGTGTACCTCCCTCCCGGTGGACTTATAACACCCCCTGCTTCCCGGGATTTGCGATAATACTAGTTGACAATGACCGTGAATTGTGAATTTTGACCCGCGTCGGGATAAGGCATCCGAATCCGAAGTAAGTAATGATTATTCCGCGGGAAACAGGAGACGTTATAACTTGATCGTTATTGAATGAGTAATTTCATTCAATAACGGTCGGTAAATGATACAATGGAAATAATTTGGAAATAAATTTTGCCAGTGGAAATTTTGCCGAAAGAAATGATAAATTTGTAAAAGCAATTAAAAAGTCGGTCGCCAGCTCAACTGATGAGCGTCAGTACTGTTAGGTACGTGAATAATTATGTCAAAAATAAAGTTTACCTGTTTGTAGCGCAGCAGGTGGAACGGGAATTTTTTACGTAAGTGCTGTTTCAGGCTCAGTAGTCATATAAAACAATGTCATAACAATCTAACTACACTTAAACATTAATGGTTAACTTTCAATAAGTATTTTGATAATTATATTGTTCATAATTTGTTAGCGAAGTGCAATGGTGACAACACAGATAATTATCTATCGAGATTTTGAATAATGGACTGTCATTCTGTCTTTAAAATTAGGTACTTTGCACAGTTTGATCTACTGATAATGAAATATATTGCCAATAATTGATTAACTATGTTTTGAATGATAATAATTCATTAATTGGGGAGTTGTCAGGTGGAATAAGCCATATAGTTTCATGAAATATCCATGAACTAACTTCAGCTGAAATGCATTGAAATAAATCTTAGTATTCTTAATCCGACCCCAAGCACCATGGACCTTGCCGTTGGTGGAGAGGCTTGCGTGCCTCAGCGATACAGATAGCCGTACCGTAGGTGCAACCACAACGGAGGGGTATCTGTTGAGAGGCCAGACAAACGTGTGGTTCCTGAAGAGGGGCAGCAGCCTTTTCAGTAGTTGCAGGGGCAACAGTCTGAATGATTGACTGATCTGGCCTTGTAACACTAGCCAAAATGGCCTTGCTGTGCTGGTACTGCGAACGACTGAAAGCAAGGGGAAACTACAGCTGTAATTTTTCCCGAGGGCATGCAGCTTTACTGTATGGTTAAATGATGATGGCGTCCTCTTGGGTAAAATATTCCGGAGGTAAAATGGTCCCCCATTCGGATCCCCGGGTGGGGACTACTCAGGAGGACGTCGTTATCAGGAGAAAGAAAACTGGCGTTCTACGGATCGGAGAGTGGAATGTCAGATCCCTTAATCGAGCAGGTAGGTTAGAAAATTTGTAAAGGGAAATGGATAGGTTAAAGTTAGATACAGTAGGAATTAGTGAAGTTCGCTGGCAGGAAGAACAAGACTTTTGGTCAGCCGAATACAGGGTTATAAATACAGAATCAAAAAGGGGTAATGCAGGAGTCGGTTTAATAATGAGTAAAAAAATAGGAGTGCGGGTAAGCTACTGCAAACAGCGTAGTGAACGCATTATTGTGGTCAAGATAGACACGAAGCCCACGCATACTACAGCAGTACAAGTTTATATGCCAACTAGCTCTGTAGATGACGAAGAAATTGAAGAAATGTATGATGAAATAAAAGAAATTATTCAGATAGTGAAGGGAGATGAAAATTTAATAGTCATGGGTGACTGGAATTCGGTAGTAGGAAAAGGGAGAGAAGGAAACATAGTAGGTGAATATGGATTGGGGCTAAGAACTGAAAGATGAAGCCGCCTGGTAGAATTTTGCACAGAGCACAACTTAATCATAGCTAACACTTGGTTCAAGAATCATAAAAGAAGGTTGTATACATGGAAGGATCCTGGAGATACTGACAGGTTTCAGATAGATTATATAATGGTAAGACAGAGATTTAAGAACCAGGTTTTAAATTGTAAGACATTTCCAGGGGCAGATGTGGACTCTGACCACAATCTATTGGTTATGAACTGTAGATTAAAACTGAAGAAACTGCAAAAAGGTGGGAATTTAGGGAGATGGGACCTGGATAAATTGAAAGAACCAGAGGTGTACAGAGTTTCAGGGAGAGCATAAGGGAACAATTGACAGGAATGGGGGAAAGAAATACAGTAGAAAAAGAATGGGTAGCTTTGAGAGATGAAGTAGTGAAGGCAGCAGATGATCAAATAGATAAAGAGACAAGGGCTAGTAGGAATCCTTGGGTAACAGAAGAAATATTGAATTTAATTGATGAAAGGAGAAAATACAAAAATGCAGTAAATGAAGCAGGCAAAAAGGAATACAAACGTCTCGTAAATGAGATAGACAGGAAGTGCAAAATGGCTAAGCAGGGATGGCTAGAGGACAAATGGATGTAGAGGCTTATCTCACTAGGGGGTAAAATAGATACCGCCTACAGGAAAATTAAAGAGACCTTTGGAGAAAAGAGAACCACTTGTATGAATATCAAGAGCTCAGATGGAAACCCAGTTCTAAGCAAAGAAGGGAAAGCAGAAAGGTGGTGGTGGAGGTGGTGGTTAGTGTTTAACGTCCCGTCGACAACGAGGTCATTAGAGACGGAGCGCAACCTCGGGTTAAGGATTCGGAAGGAAATCGGCCATGCCCTTTCAAAGGAACCATCCCGGCATTTGCCTGAAACGATTTAGGGAAACCTAAATCAGGATGGCTGGAGACGGGATTGAACCGTCGTCCTCCCGAATACCTCGAATACGAGTCCAGTGTGCTAACCACTGCGCCACCTCTCTCGGTAAAGCAGAAAGGTGGAAGGAGTATATAGAGGGTCTACACAAGGGTGATGTACTTGAGGACAATATTATGGAAATGGAAGAGGATGTAGATGAAGATGAAATGGGAGATACGATACTGCATGAAGAGTTTGATAGAGCACTGAAAGACCTGAGTCGAAACAAGGCCCTGCGAGTAGACAACATTCTATTAGAACTACTGACAGCCTTGGGAGAGCCAGTCCTGACAAAACTCCACCATCTGGTGAGCAAGATGTATGAGCCAGGCGAAATACCCTCAGACTTCATGAAGAATATAATAATTCCAATTCCAAAGAAAGCAGGTGCTGACAGATGTGAAAATTACCGAACAATCAGTTTAATAAGTCACGGATGCAGAATACTAACGCGAATTCTTTACAGACGAATGGAAAAACTGGTAGAAGCTGACCTCGGGGAAGATCAGTTTGGATTCCGTAGAAATATGGGAACACGTGAGGCAATACTGACCCTACGACTTATCTTAGAAGCTAGATTAAGGAAAGGCAAACCTACGTTTCTAGCATTTGTAGACTTAGAGAAAGCTTTTGACAATGTTGACTGGAATACTCTCTTTCAAATTCTTAAGGTGGCAGGGGTAAAACACAGGGAGCGAAAAGCTATTTACAATTTGTACAGAAACCAGATGGCAGTTATAAGAATCGAGGGGCATGAAAGGGAAGCAGTGGTTGGGAAGGGAGTAAGACAGGGCTGTAGCCTCTCCCCGATGTTATTCAATCTGTATACTGAGCAAGCAGTAAAGGAAACAAAAGAAAACTTCGGAGTAGGTATTAAAATCCATGGAGAAGAAATAAAAACTTTGAGGTTCGCCGATGACATTGTAATTCTGTCAGAGACACCCAAGGACTTAGAAGAGCAGTTGAACAGAATTGTTGTGTCTTGAAAGGAGGATATAAGACGATCATCAACAAAAACAAAACGAGGATAATGGAATGTAGTCGAATTAAGTCGGGTGACGCTGAGGGAATCAGATTAGGAAATGAGACACTTAAAGTAGTAAATGAGTTTTGCTATTTGGGGAGAAAATTAAGTGATGACGGTCGAAGTAGAGAGGATATAAAATGTAGACTAGCAATGGCAAGGAAAGCGTTTCTGAAGAAGAGAAATTTGTTAACATCGAGTATAGATTTAACTGTCAGGAAGTCGTTTATGAAAGTATTTGTATGGAGTGTAGCCATGTGTGGAAGTGAAACATGGACGATAACTAGTTTGGACAAGAAGAGAATAGAAGCTTTCGAAATGTGGTGCTACAGAAGAATGGTGAAGATTAGATGGGTAGATCATATAACGAATGAGGAGGTATTGAATAGGATTGGGGAGAAGACAAATTTGTGGCACAACTTGACTAGAAGAAGGGATCGGTTGGTAGGGCATGTTCTGAGGCATCAAGGGATGACCAATTTAGTATTGGAGGGCAGCGTGGAGGGTAAAAATCGTAGAGGGAGACTAAGAGATGAATACACTAAGCAGATTCAGAAGGATGTAGGTCGCAGTAGGTACTGGGAGATGAAGAAGCTTGCACAGGATAGAGTAGCATGGAGAGCTGCATCAAAACAGTCTCAGGACTGAAGAGCACAACAACAACAATCAAATTTATTACTTCCGTCTATTAATAAGTTACTACGGTTGGCGTAAGCTTATTAAGTGCAACAATTAACTGCGATAATCGGTCTGAAATTTACTCTTCACCGTCTATGCAAATAATTTGATAATTAACATTTTTTTCTCTTGATAATGGCGTGACATACTCGGTTCAATAAGGTTAGGATCGGAAGGAACGTACTTGGTGTTACTGTCGGGTGGAATGTAACTGCAAACTTCGGTTATAAAGTGCTTGTTATTAATTGTTCAACTTCAGAGAAAAGCTCAGTCCACTGGCAAACCTTCTACAATTTTATTCTACGAAACTTACGTACATCTTACTTCCCTCGTTGTCGGCGGATCGACGGAAGTCCACGGCAGCGACACAACGTGGCAGCGGGCTTTTACTGTTGTGACTTGGGCCCACAGTGCGCTTCACATTTAAGTCCTCGTTTCTTCAGCACTATTCCCATTAATCCATAATAACTTGCCCGGCCATGCTTCCAGATATGCCGACCATTACTTTCCCGTCGTACTTAGATCCACACACTAGCCGTTATATGTAACACAGCTAGGACTAGCAGCACTCGACTGTACATCTTACTCCGAGCACGGCGTCACTGCTACTACTGCCCGCTGGCGCGCTCCCGCGCCCAGCGGCACGACAAAACAATCTCTCTGACTTCAACGTTAACTAAATATGCCTTGACTTGCCAGTGTTAAATATTAAATAATTTAAACATAGTATTTACAGTACATATTTACGCTAGACAATGCATCGTATACAAACAGTTGCCCCTACATCTACATCTACATTTATACTCCGCAAGCCACCCAACGGTGTGTGTGTATAAATGGTTTCTGCAGTTTCAGATGCCGTAGGCTCCTCCAGGATCTATACTCCTTTAGAAAGCGAGTGTGTGTTAAGTAAGCGAAAAATTCATAGCAAGGACTGCGTTGTAGCGTCACAGACTGACTGGAACTGATCGGCTGTCGGACCCCCTCCTTCTAATAGGCGCTGTTCATGCATGGTTGTTCACATCTTTGTGCGGCTTTAGTGACATCTCTGAACATCCGAAGGGACTGTGTCTGTGATACGATATCCATAGTCAACGTCTATCTTCAAGAGTTTTGGTAAACAGGGTGATGCATAACTTTTTTTAATGTGTGTAGATATACCTAGTCGTGCCCAGTTTGGAGTAAAAAAAAAAAAAAAAAAAAAAAGAAAGAAACTAGACGAGAGAATTTAATAGATCGAGACTAACTAATGCCAGTACTTCCTGAGCGGGAGGGTTAAAGTAGCGGTTACGTTCTCTATAACCCTGGAAGCCGTAGCGCCAAGTCAACAGAACGAAACTAGCGACATTTGCGAAACGAAACCGGCAGTAGCACAGAGCACTTCAAAATCTGGAAACACGGGATTATTTCATTGTGGGCAAAGCAGATGCTAGAAAACAGGCTGTAAAAGAGCAGAGGCAGACCAAGAAATGGTAAACATAGAGATGCCAAGGAAGTTAGGAAACGATTAGAAGGAGATAGAAAAGAAGCGCAGGACGGCAGAAAGCGGTTTAGGGAAGAGACGGCTACGTTGCGAGGGGTGTTCCATTTTGTATTAAGTCAGTAAAGATGAGAATTCTGAGACAGTCGAAAGCAACGTGACCAGGCTAGTCCAGGCTGAGACAAATCTAAAAATAGTGGAGGAGTTGAAGTACTCGCTTTCTAAAAGAGTATAGATCCTGGAGGAGCCTATGGCATCTGAAACTGCAGAAACCATTCAGTTCTCGGAAAGGGGGAGTTTGCCTCATATAAACTTTATCTTGTAAACCTCAGAAAGAAGACTGAGAAATACGAGTTGAGGAGATAGTAGGACTAGAGCTAACAATGAGCGACATGTTTGGTGACAATTCGATGTCTAGTGGCGCGCCGTCAGCGACGCAGATAAGGTCATTGTGAGGAGTATATGTTCATCATCGTGGTCTGTGTCCGTCAACGGACAGGACATCGATAGTAAGCTTGTCTGGAATATACCCAATTATTTAACTTATACCCAATTGTTTAACTTTACTGTGCACACCTTGTCACAGTAGCCGAATACGAGAATAATTTATAAGGGGAGATCGAAAAGTTTCCGTTAGAAGGTCTTGCTGTCCAGAATCTGCCATAATCGCCATAAGCATGAGGCAATCATCCTATCGATGCACCAAGTTGAAGATACCCGTGTCCTGCTGCGTGAGGAAGACCGTAACCGTCTGCTGCACATCATCGTCCGACAGGAGTCGTCGACCCTCCAAGGTCTTTTTAAGGGACTGATATTGTGATAATCGCATGGGGAGGGATCAGGACAATAGGGCTAGTGGTCGAGGGTCTTCCACTTCAGTTGGCGTAACTTCTGCACTATGACATTAGCGATATGGGGACCAACGTTATCAGAATCCAGCGGAATACCTTTTTACGCCCCATTTCAAAACAATGGTTTTCGACAGACATACTGCACCATACACATTCTTAATTTTAATAAATGAAAAGCATCAGTTTGCTTTTGTTCTACAATATTACTTTTATTTTTAACCGGTTTTCGGCTTCAAGGCTATCTTCAGACATTTACTGAGCATTATCACCAAAGAAGTTAAATGTTAGCAAACAACATTGGAAGAGAAGTAACACATCAAGACTGAAGTACAAACATACAGTAAGTAACATCTTTGCAATGAAAAAGTAAAAACTGAAGAGTACATAAATAACAATGGATTAGACAGGAGCCGGCCGGTGTGGCCGTGCGGTTAAAGGCGCTTCAGTCTGGAACCGCGTGACCGCTACGTTCGCAAGTTCGAATCCTGCCTCGGGCATGGATGTATGTGATGTGCTTAGCTTAGTTAGGTTTAAGTAGTTCTAAGTTCTAGGGGACTGATGACCTCAGAAGTTAAGTCGCATAGTGCTCAGAGCCATTTGATTAGACAGGAAAACCTTTAGCACAAAATAGGAAGAGCATGCCTACATAACAGTTTCTATGAATAAACAAAACTAATAAAATAAAATGAAATTAGTACTAGACAAGGCTACATCAGGTGGTATGAAAAATGGAGAGTGATACGCAACCAATTAAAAGAAGAGACAGTTATCAATGTAAATACAGAACACATAAGGAACTTAAGCAATATCAATAAGATAAACAGAAATACATAAATACTGGAAAATGGAGGTGTTTGAGGGAACCTACAGTTTGAGAGTGTGGTGGTACTGCATTCCAACATTAACATTATAATCAAAGCAGTGGCTGTGTAACAGTTTTCATTAAATAAATGAACAAAGTAAAATATGAACAGTATTTGATGAGACAACTACAAGGGATGTTAAACATGGACAGTAATACAATTACCAGTTAAACGAAAGCCTTAACTATTGAAACTACAGTCTATGTGAAATACAAAGACAACTTCAACAAAACGAAACAACTTAATGAATACAGGAAAATGGGAATATGTAGGAAGAGAGAGTGTGGGAAGTAATGAACAACAAAGATGATTATATGAAGTTTAGGAGAGGGGAAGTGTTGTGCTGTGTCTGGTCATTTAGGATGAGATCTGGACTGTGAGCAAGATGTTTGTTAATTTCCAGGGCTTCCAGCAGGTTGAGTTTATGGCCTTTGTTTGCTAAGTGATGTACATGGGACACTGGTTGGTAGTTGTGACCCTCACTCGGTACATGTTCAGCAAATGCAGAGTCTGAATTCTGCAACCCCCAGCTGCGTTCATGTTCAGCCAGCCTAGTTGATACGTCTCTGCCTGACTGACCAATGTAAAATTTGTGACAATCAGAACAGGTGATTTTGTATACCCCACTGTTGGCTAATAACTGGATCTTGTCTTTGCTATTAAAAACACACTGGGCTGTCGTGTTCCTGACATAGTAGGAAAGCCTATACTTGCAGGATTTCAGTGCTTTGGCTACAATCTGTGATACCTGACCTAGAAATGCTAGTGTACACCATTTCTTGCAGACAGTGGATGGGGAAGCAGGTGGCGCATAGAGGAGGGGCATAATTTTCCGTTTTTGTTTCCTGTGCAAGATGTGGTCAATAAGAACTGGATTGTAGCCATTGGCTGTGGCAATAAATTATATTGTATCTAACTCTGCTTTAAAATCATCTCTGGACATGGGGATGGATATGAAACAGTGTACCATTGAGTGGAAAGATGCATATTTGTGAGCTATGGGATGTTGTGAGCAAGAAGGTATTACTGTGTCTGTAGTTGTTGTTTTTCTGTAAATTTTGAAACAATGTGTGTGTTTACTGATGTCAATGGTGAGATCTAAGACGTTTATGGATTTGTTGCCAATCTCCATAGTGAACTGGATATTTTTATGTTGACTGTTTAGGTTTTTCAAGAATGTGTTGAGTTGTCTTGTAGTACCAGTCCACATACACAGGACATCATCTACATATCTATACCAGTATTTGATGTTTGCACTCAAAGGTTCTATTTTTAGAAAATTCAACAGTGGACTAAGAGGGAAACCCATAGCTAAGTCATCTAATTGCTTATAAAGAGTCCCTTGGAACTGAAAATAGTTCTGTGCGAGGCATGTCTGTGTGGCTAGTCTAAAGTCATTCAATTCTACAGGATTGACATTAGACTTGTGCATCAGCTCTGTCAGAATATCAATGCATTCTACTACTGGTATGTTAGAAAACAAACTGCTGACATCAAATTTCCAGATGGATATATGCCGCTCCTTGTCCTTCAGCAGCCAAGAAACGAATAACAGCACGTTGGTCCTGTTAGGACGCAACTGGTAATAAAGTCGCCATTAACCACGTTTCCGCATTTACCACAAGCTCGTCGGACGCACATGAATGTCACACTAAGCCTTATCTACATGTCGGTGGTTGTAGACTGCCATCTGTGTCGCACTACGTTACATGTATGCTGCAGTAACGCCCTCAATGGGATACTTTTCGATCGCGCCTTATATTTTGTTATTTTCTGCAAGCAATGAACAGTGCACTCACTCGTCTTGTGTCAGTAAGATTTGTTTCGATCAACTAAGAGGAGTAGACATTTTTGAAGTAGCTACCAAATAAAACACAATAATACAAATGGCGTTAGCAGACAGTCGTGACAGCTCTGGTAATACACATAAACTTTGTTTGTTTCTGATTGATATCTATGCCTGAAGGTGAAAGATATGTTAGTTTACTGATTAAGTTGAGGAAACGTGAAGTCACGCAAAATAAGATTTACTAACAAGAATGAGGCAGGGATTCACTCTGAAGATCTCTTCGTATTTCTGCCTTTTATTTCAATCGTTTTGGTCACTACTTTGAAGGTGTTGGTTCATCTTGCTTAATCTAAACGAATCGTACTGATAAAAGACAAGCGAGTGCAATCCCGTTTGCTTTCAAAAAAAATAATGAAATAAATTAAATTATCCGCTGGGAATAAAGACAGCGCTTTCACAGTGAATCTAACCTATCGGGAACACAACGGGTTAAATTTTTATTCTTAATATGTCGCCTGACAAGGAAATGTCTTTGTATTAGTTAAGAGTTTCTGAAATTACGTCAAGTTTGCGTATAATATGACTTTATTTGCCTTGCGTGTTTCGTGAAATTGATTACAGATAGACAGAGAGCAAAGTTAGCTCGGTATTCAATTAAATTCACCAACGGTTGTACACTCTCATTCATATTACGTTTCAGTGACATGAGTTTGGACCAAAATTTCGCCATTTCGGACGCTACACTCGCCATTAACCGTTTAGTCTGATGGTAAGTGCACTTATTGCTTACGATGTCAAGGGGACACGTGTGTTGCATGCTCCAGTCGGGAGCGACCGCACAGTGAGGATATGTGACCTCATTCCACCGTCTAAGCTCAGAACAGTGCGCTGTCGTGAGAGTATAGAGGACGGCTGTTTGTTCCGAAGCACTGCTCCCTCTGTAAAACTGATCAACTCTCTCTCTCTCTCTCTCTCTCTCTCTCTCTGTGTGTGTGTGTGTGTGTGTCTTAGTCTTCATAATTAATATTTTATTTTAAACCGATGCACCGTTAGACGGCTGTAATTGGTCTGTTGTACACGGTTCTGGTATACTTGTTTGTCCACTAAATGCATTCGCTATTAAATTTCCAAATAAATAGTTTTATGTGCATATAAGTGTTGGTGGTATATTTATTTAAAGGGGGTTATCACTTATAAGCACGGTAGCAAAATAATTACCATTACCAGATGCAGAGAATAAGTAATAAATGCCTGCAAATAGGAGATGGAGTTGCAATAGCTGGTACAAGTAGAATGTGAAATATCTTGAGGGTGTTAACTAAAGTAGCATATTGTAATATTACGAAGAAGTCTCCTCTCTCGGTCATTCGTTTAAACAACTCTCTCACTATAATTGTTACAAATACAAGGCTAAATCTGTAAGTGGCTGATATCTGTAGCCATCTCGTGGACTGTATCAGGGAGTGCTGAAAATTAATGCCGCCGCATTTTTCATGTGAAAACTCTTAAAGCTTTTGAAATAAAACAAACGTCTTTAATTTTCTAGATCTTTATCCTTCATGTTTACATATTTATTTCTCAACATAGTTACCCAGGCGACGAACGCATTACTCCCGATGGCTTTCTTGACGGAGCCAGAACTTCTCCTGTGCTTGCAACGCGTCGTCACTATTAATGTGAAGTCCTCGAAGGTTTTTTTTAAAGTTTTGAATCACCTTAAAATAGGATGGGACCATATCAGATCTGTATAGAGGATGATCTATGACAGTGAACCCAAGGCGTCAGGTTGTTGTAAATGTCGCAGCGCGCGTGTCGCGTAGCAGTTTCTTGCTGAAGGAGACGGTGCTTCATGCGTGGACGAAGTTTTTCGCGAATATAAACTCGATTACGGTACGCTGTTTCTCAGGCACCGACAAAGCTACTCTACACACCACGATGTTACACTTTACCATCCAAAGGCTCTTGCGGCAGGGGGTTGAAACTTGTGTCATCGAAGCGGTAAAGTCGATCAAGTAATGTACTAGACATGTAATACTTCAACCGATACTCAGAAAATAATAAAAATTTTTTGAAGCGTTACATTTGAACACACCCTTGCGTGTCTAGTTCCAAGCACCAACACAAACAGTGTAATTTCACGCGCAACATGCTGTGCGCTGTTCTTCGAAAGGACAGCCGTAGTTTCACAGTACGGTTTTGTTGAAAATCGGTTATGAGTATGAAACGTACATGATATTCCTCTCTTACACGGCTACATTGCTTACTCCTCTGATACGGTGCTCTAAACGGTTGACGCACACTTAGCAGGTCAAATACAGTTGTGTACTTAGCAGGTCAAATACAGTTGTGAGATCAGTGGTTTACCCATCAGTACACGTCTCGCACCCCGTCCACAGCAGGAAGATCTGCAGAGCGCCGTGCACGGTTGACAGTTCACCTGTAACACAAATAAATTCACTGACGGAAACAAAATAACCAACACAAGAAATAATTAATATAAAGTAATGGAGATTTCTCGAATACATTTGTCTACATAACATATTTAATTGATTAACATTGTAAGATCTTAGGTTACTGCAAACGCGAAATAAGTCATTGCAAAAGTGAAATACTGGTACAGTAATAATCGGTGTAACTACCAGACTGTTGAATGCAAGCATGCAAACCTGCATGCAGTGTTATAGAGGTGCCGGGTGTCAATTGCGAGGGGGGTTCCATGCCTGTTGCGGTTGGTCGCTCAGTAGAGGGATGGTTAATGCTGTATGTGGATGATGCTGGAGTTGTCGTCCAATGACGTCCCATATGAACTCGATTGAAGACAGATCTTGCGATCGAGCAAGAGAAGGCCACACGTCGACACTCTGTAGAGCGTGTTCGGTTACAACTGCGGTATATGGGCGGGCTGAACCTACTGGACAACACCCCGAGGCATGCTGTTCATGAATAGCAGCACTGCAAATCGAATCACCTGACTGACGTACAGTTTTGCAGTCAGGATGCGTGGGACAACCACGAGAGTACCCCTGTTGTCATACGAAATTGCACCCCAACACCATAACTCAATGTAATTGATGACTAACTGAAACCCTTAGCTGCCGACAGGTGTTGTTGGTATACCTCGATGTGGACAGCTGAAAATGTGTGCCCCCACCGGGACTCGAACCCGGGATTTCCTCCTTACATGCAGGTATATCAACATCAGCTGTCGGCAGCTGAGAGTTTCAGTTAGTCATCACTTATTCCAGGGAAAAGCTGCACGGTCATCAACAGTATTCTGTTCTTTCGAGAACAGTTACTGTCTTCATATATACAGTTAAAGGCTACCCAGCCAATGACCTTCGTCTGTGCGAATGCGCACAGGTTGCCCAAACTCTTACGGGAATCGCCAAAGCGTGCGCGAGTAATGAGTGGATGGGCAAATGTCTATAAGGTACATTACATATGTAGAATTGTGGACAGTTGGGAATGTGCGTCTCACGGGAAGCGTGCAAGGGATAAGTTCCTGCAGTCACGATATCCATCTGTGTTCTCGGTGGCTCAGATGGATAGAGCGTCTGCCATGTATGCAGGAGATTCCGGGTTCGAGTCCCGGTCGGGGCACACATTTTCAGCTGTCCACATCGAGGTATATCAGCAACACCTGTCGGCAGCTGAGGGTTTCAGTTAGTCATCATTTATTCCAGTGAAAAGCTGCACTGTCATCAACAGTATTCTGTTCTTTCGAGAACAGTTACTGTCTTCATATATACATAACTCAATGTGTCTAACACGCAGACAGATTGGTTGGAGGCCCCCTGCTGGCCTCTTTGTAATCAACACACAGCCATCACTGGCTCCGAAGCTGAGCTAGCTATCATCCGAAAACACGACGTCCACTCTGCCCTCCAATGAACTCTCGCTTGACAGCAGTTAAGTCGCAAATGGCGGTGGTTTGGAGTCAGTGGAACGCACGCAAAAGAGCGCCTGGTTCGGAGCTGTACTTGAAGTAACCAATCTGTGACAGTTCATTGTCTCACTCTGACTTCTGCTGCAGCTGCAGTACTATGTGCCACATCCATACGACGAACACAATGGTCTTCCCTCTCGGTAGTGCCACGTGAACGTCCGGAGTCCAGTATTCTTGCGACGGTACGTTCTCGTCAGCTCCGCTGCGAGAAGTGATGTATAGCGACTACGTTCCTACCAAGTCTTTCTGCAGTATCGCACAAGTAGCTTACAGTCTCTCATAGCCCTGTTGCACGGCCTCGTTCTAACTGAGGTGTGGAGAAAGATGTCTTTGTCGTGTTAAAGGTGTTCTTGACTAACATCAACTCACCACGTCCACTCTCTGAGGTAATTAATGCTCATGACCGTTACAGCGTATATTTAAAACAAACTTGATATGCATTCCCATAGAGGCGCTACTAGCGCCACACTTATTCGACTGTTGCGACATCTGGATAGACATCGTCTTTCAGATGTAGAAACACGCCTACCAGCTTTCGTTTATGTCGCACAACTCTTTCTTGATGTTGCGATTTTTTTTCGACAGTTTAAACGTAACGTGCATAAAAAGGGAAAAATTTAAAGCGGAAAGCTCTAATCAGACTAAGCACAACAGACTTACATGTCAGTCTGAGATTCGTTGGAAGAATCCTCAGAGTAGACCTACAAGACAGCATAAGTAGATGAAATGGATAAGGCGCAAAGCAGAGCAGTGAATTTCGTCAAACTTTCGTTTAGTTTGCGCGAAAGCGCCTCGGAGATGATCGCTGAACTCCAGTGGCAGATGTTACGAGAGAGGCGTTGTTAAAATTCCTAGAGCCTTCATTACTAGAAGAGTCAACCAATATTTTATTTCCTCCCATGCGTGTTTCGCGAACAGACCATGAAGGAAAGGCGAGAGAGAGATTCGGTGTCGCAAGGAGACTTACCCGACAATCGTTTCGCACACCAATCGCGGGTGGAAGAAGAAATGTGGGGAAAGTGGTACGCAAATTATCTTCTGCCCTACACCATAAGGTGCCTTGTGAAGTATAGATGCAGATGTAGCGTAGCACATTATAACACTACCGTCTGCTACTACTATACCATAACGTCAAAGCTGAAGGCAGTTCATATAATGAAATTATTCTTATTCAAATAATTATACTATGAAGAAGCAGAGCAGTGTTACCGTTAGAGAGGAATTTTGTTATATTGGCCGTGTTGTACCTAACGGAGGTGGCTTATCGGAAGTGAAAGTCAGAATTACGTAAATATTCAAACAGTAACAAATAATATTTTACCTAGCTGCACTGTTTGAAGAATAAAGAAAACGGTCGCCAGCATAATTAGGCAAGAGAACGATTAACATTCTTGTTTAAGAAAATAGATATGAGTAACTTCAACGGTCAAACACAACCTATACTTTGCCACACGCGAGTGCAATGAACTCTGGCACCTGAATTCAGTCTGTTCAGTATAAGGTTGGAGCTGACAGAGCAGAACAAACTATTTGCATAAATATAACAGATAACAATACACACTATTACTTTCAGGGCTTATCAAACTGAATGGTCTTTATAACACTACTATTAATATTCACTGTAGAATCATAAACTGGACACAGGTTCAGTATTACTTTCCACACATTTTCCTAGCCGACATAAAATTGTAAATGTAGTTCACTGCAAAATTATGAACTGATCACAGATTAAGTCTCTCTCAACTAAATACTTTTCTATTAAGAATGAAGGTTAAATGGAATTCATTAACAGATTACTTATCACTGTCTTTTGAATAAAGAAATTATTCTTTTAATAAATAATGGTCTTTCTATTAATTGTTATTGATCATGAGCATAAAGGATAACCTGTGGATCCTATTACACTATTAATATGCACTTTCAATACACAAAAGAAACAAGTGATTAGCAAGCATGAGTCTATAGCTTTCCACAATTGCAGTTTTCCACTTTTACTACAGTGAGACACAAAATTAACATATTTGTAAGATACTGACTCACCTTTTGCGATTTACAACAGGCAGCAATGTGATCATTTACTAAGCAAAACTTTATAAGCCTCAGTCTTAAGAACTTTTACTTTTGAAGTTGGCAGCAACATATTAATAAGCAGTTTTAATAGAAAAATTATTCTCTGCAAGCATCATTTACTTTAACTCACTCTCTTGCCACATTAACTTTAACTTTCTTTTTACTATGTTCAAGAGGCATTAATTAGCAAAACACTGGGCTTTAATGTTCTTTCGGTAAGGACACTCGGTAATCACTTTAGTTCAAACGGAGAGGAACCTGAGAGGTGTTATGATAAGGAAAAAAAAGTCAAGGTAAGTACATAAATTCAGTTATAAATTACCTTATATTTGAACACACTAACACCTCCAATAAGCTGATCCTTCACTGTACATTATTATAGTGTTCCGTTACAGTGATTGCGCGATGTGGTGGCGATTGCATGTTGGTAGGTCGAATTGCTGAACTCTGTCATTTCTTGGTGGCGATGATAGATACCAATTTCAGAATAATTCCAGTTCTTTGTCCATCCATCGGAAAACGTCAGTAATAGCCTCTCTTGGAACCAGCATAATATACAACTTTTACACGGGCAGTTCACACTTTGGTAGCTCGTCTCCGACTGACTCTTGTTCCACCATTTCTACCTAGGCCAACCACAATTTGCGCGCGCTACACAGTTCTTTTCCCGAGGGAAACCACAACACCTTTTATATACTAAAGAACTAAGAACCCTAAGTGAAGGTCAGCAGTTTACATAAAGGAGAACAAACATTTTAAATAAAACAGAACCTTTGCACATATTGACATTTCTAAAAAAGATTGTTTAAACAAATTCCAAATATATACAGTAAGTTTTGTCTCCCTCCAATTGGGACAAAGAATTTAAATTAAAAATACACTACATTGCATAGAATCAAATCATGACATCAAAGTTTTAACACAGAAAAGAATAAACACTCTCATGATATCGATTCAATCCAACAACCTTTACAGATACTCAATGTTATAACATTAAACCAAAACAAAAGGCAACATAAATCCGTACAGCATTAGAGCTATGGTGTTACAACATCTTTGAGAGTGTACTTCTCCTAAATTTTCCACTAGTTATTTTTCAAATAACGAAGCTTTACAGTAATGACGTAAAATGCTCTCGACAAGTAATAGTAAACAGAGATTTCGCGTGCAGAAAATGCAGGTAATACGCGCTTCCTGTCCTGGGAAACTTGTGTAACACAGTCGTTACCTAACAGCCTCTAGGAAACCAGGCTAGCAGTACAGACGCACGGTCGGTCAGCTGTGAGGTACCGTTCCAGCTGCAGCCGCAGCTGCAGCTTCCTGGAAGGAGCGTCCAGTGGTTGGCAGCTTATTTATAGCGGCAGCATCGTAATTAGCGTGGGAGTAGGGGCCGGCTCGGCTTGTTGACATTTGCCGCGACCGGGGCACGAACCCTGACCCGCGCCCAGACGCCCCCGCGTCCCGAGGTCGGCAGGCGACCTGTAGCGGCGCCCGGAAGAGTTCCAGCGTGTGGAGCCGCTGGCCGATGCCGCCGTCGCCGCGGTTGGACGGCCTGGCTCTGCGCCCAGTCTTACGGCGAGTCTCAAGGCGACAGTGACGTCCGCAAGGAAAGTGCCTCGCGGATGAATTTTGTGGTGTGGTAGGTCCACTACAGGAGGAGAACTACTCAGACATGCACTCGACAGCATATCGGCTGCCGTGAAGTCAACTAACCTTGCGCTTATTTATCTTAAGTGATTTAGGGGCGACATACATACATATTAAAAAAATGTACACTACTGGCTATTAAAATTGCTACACCAACAAGAAATGCAGATGATAAACGGGTATTCATCGGACAAATATATTATACTACAACTGACATGTGATTACTATTTCCGCACTGTGGGTGCGTAGATCCTGAGAGATCAGTACCCAGAACAACCACCTCTGGCCGTAATAACGGCCTTCATACGTCTGGGCATTGAGTCAAACAGAGCTTGGATGGCGTTTACAGGTACAGTTGCCCATGCAATTTCAACACGGTACCATAGTTCATCAAGAGTAGTGACTGGTGTATTGTGACGAGCCAGTTGCTCGTTCAACATTGAACAGACGTTTTCAGTTGCTGAGAGATCTGGAGAATGTGCTACTCAGGGCAGCACTCGAACATTTTCTGTATCGAGAATGGCCCGTACAGGACCTGCAACATGCGGTCGTGCATTATCCTGTTGAAAAGTAGGGTTTCGCAAGGATCGAATAAAGGGTAGAGCCACGGGTTGTAACACATCTGAAAAGTAACGTTCACTGTTCAAAGTGCCGTCAATGCGAACAAGAGGTGACGGAGACATGTAACCAATGGCCCCATACCATCACGCCGTGTGATACGCCAGTATGGCGATGACGAATACACGCTTCCAATGTGCGTTCACCGCGATGTCGCCAAACACGGATGCGACCATCATGATGCTGTAAACAGAACCTGGATTCATCCGAAAAAATGTCTTTTTACCATTCGTGCACCCAGGTTCGTCGTTGAGTACACCATAGCAGGCGCTCCTGTCTGTGATGCAGCGTCGAGGGTAACCGCAGCCGTGGTCGCCGAGCTGATAGTCTATTCTGCTGCAAACGTCGTCGAACTGTTCGTGCAGATGGTTGTTGTCTTGCAAACGTCCCCATCTGTTGACTCAGGGATTGAGACGTCAGCACGTTGTGTGAATGCTCTGAAAAGCTAATCATTTGCATATCACAGCATCTTCTTCCTGTCGGTTAAATTTCGCGTCTGTAGCACGTCATCTTCGTGGTGTAGCAATTTTAATGGCCAGTAGTGTATGTTGGTATTCTTGAGTGGGTGTGTTTCGCATCCCCTTCTAAACCACTGATCCGATTTCAACCACACTAGGTACACAAATCGCTTAGTGTCTGGAAAGAATCGCTGCTGTGGTAAGAACCACCTACATACAAAAGGGTGGGCGTGGGCGTGAAAAATAAGTGTACCACACGACGAGTGAATACCCAGACTTCACTCATCCAGTATTTGAGAATGAGAGCACTTAGTGACTTTCAGCAAACCTTACACATACTTTCAAATCTGTACGAAACTTTGATTTTCTGCGAAACCCAACAAAATGCTGAAGGTAAATCTGTTTATCGCTTACAACATTTTCACTGTTCATGCAGTAAAACTGCCGCACCAGGCATGACATTTTAATTGTAACTGTATTAATTCTAATTTTATTCGAAATTCACTTTGCAGACAGTACCCACTTGTATCACTAATGCACCTGCAAAATTATATCGTTGTGCGGCATATAGTTCAGGAGATAAATGGTCACAAGCATTGAGCTGTACGAAAAGAAAACTGCAGGGCGAAATGCACTAAAGATACAGGTGAACCATTATACAAAAATGAGTGAAAAATTTTAAATCTAAATGACATGACAAATACCACAGAAAAAGAAAACTCCTAAACCCATCCACGAAATTCAACCAAACTGAATAAGCAATTTAATTAATATCTCGAAAGATATAGTGTGAGGTGAGGTGATAACCTGTAGGGAGCACGGGGGAAGAGATGGATGGACAAAGAGGAGAAAAGAGGATAGGACACAGATAGGAGGAGGAGATGGACAGAGGGAGGGGGAGAAAGACTGAAAGAGGAGGGACAAGGAGATGGACAAACAGATGGTAAGGAGGAACAGGGCAGAGATGGAGAGCAGGAAATGGACAGAGAAAGGGAAGAGGAAATGGACCGAGAGAGAAGGGAAAAGATATGGACAGAGAGGGAGAAGAAGAGATGGAGAAAGCTGAAGGAGGGGATGGACTGAGAGAGGGGGAATAGAGGAGGTGAGGAGGAGATGGGGGGCAGGAGGAAATAGAGGGGGAGTAGGAAATGGGCGTAGGTGATAGGAGCAGATGGACAGTGTGGGAGGAGTAGATGGACAGAGAGATTGGGAGGAGCAGATGGACAAAGAGAGGGAAGAGTATCAGACAGAAAAAGGGGCAGGAAGAGGTACACAGAGAATGAGGGTTGGAGGAGATGGGGAGAGAGAGACGGGATGAGGACATGGGTAGAGAGGAACTGCAGAGGAAACTGACTGAGAGAGGAGGAAGGAGAAGATGGATTAACAGATCTGGAGTAAATATGCACCTGAACAAAGCCTGGTACTAAGCTAGTGGAATAACTAAATCAGGACGTCTGTGTGTCCTTCATTATCAATAGTGATGAAAGGATACCAGTGTTCAGATTTGCTGATGATATTGCTAGCGTTAGTGAAAGTGGAAAATAATTACAGGACCGACTGAATGGAACAAACAGTCTAATATGTGCAGATTATGGATTGAGAGTAAATCGAAGAAGGCGAAGAAAACGACAAGTAGCAGCAATGAGAACAGCGAGAAAGTTAACATCGTAGTTGGTGAATATGAGTAGAAGATGTTACAAAATTCTGCTGCCTAGGCAGCGAAGAGCAAGGACTACATAAAATGCAGAGTAGCACTAGCAGAAAGAGTGGTCGTGAGAAGTCTACTAGTATCAAACATAGGTCTTAGTTTGAGGAAGAAATGTTTGACAATGTACGTTTCGTGGACAGCATTGTATGGCAGTGAGACTTGGACTGTGTAAAAACCGGAACAGAAGAGAATAAAAGCATTTGAGATGCGGTGCTACAGAAGAATACTGAAAATTAGGTGACTGATAAGGTGAGAATTGAGGAGGTTCTCCGCAGAACGGCGAGGAAGGAATACAAGGCAGACACTGACAAAAAGAAGGGACAGGATCATAGCACATCTGTTAAGACGTCAGGGAACGACTTCCGTGGTACTAGAGGGAGCTGTAGAGGGCAAAAACTGTAGAGGAAGACAGAGATTGGAATACATCCATCAAATAATTTGAGAGACGTTGGTTGCAAGTACTACTCAGCGATGAAAAGGTTGGCGCAAAACAGTAATCGAGGCGCGCCGCAGTCAGAAACTGATGACTCAAAAGAAGAAAGAGAAAAAAAAAGAAGGAAAAAGCGATTTCTGGTCCTAACTATGATTACAGTATAAAACTTATTACATTATTTACGTATTATATCAAGTCAGAAGCACGTAGTAATGTTGTTAATACAGCACCATGCTGATATTAGAATACATGTAGATAATATACAGGGTATAACCGTAGGCTTCCGCGACCATTGTCACATTCAATAAATTTTTTCTGGGTTTGCGACCGCATTGTCAATATGTATAAAACTACCGACGTTTCGGTCGCTGTTTGCAAGTGAACTTCTTCAGGAAGAATAAAATTTTTCTGGGTTTGTGACCTCACAAACCTAGAAAAATTTTATTGAAAATATACAGGGTGTTTCCGTAAGAGGGTGCAAAAATGTAACAGGTCATAGAGATTGCTCCACTGAACATTTGAGATAGAGAACATAGGGTCGGAGAAGCCAGCTTAAGGAGATATGGCAGTAAAACTCTTTTGTTTTATAGCCCATTTACAGCTAACATACATACAAGTTTACAAGTACTGTGCTGTTTATTTACATGTACATTCCTTATTTCCTGCAATGAAAGAAGGAAGACGAGCCTGATTACTATGAAATCATGATGCAGGTTTTCTTTTTACTGTACTTGTCCGTAAGTGGTTCTGTTGAACCGTATTTACATTGTCCCTCACAGGACGTGTTACGAGTCAACGACAGACCCATTCATTACTCAGTGCTTTTCATAGATGTAGAGTACAATACGATAAAGCAGTACCGGTACACTTTTGCAGAACTCACTGACATGCACCTTGTGTGTGGGGAAGTACGTTGTAATGCTCTTGCTGCTGAAAGGCTTCGAAGGGAATGATTTCCTACCAGATGTCATCCGTCACAACGATTGTTTATTTCTCTCGATCGACAAATTCGGGAGACTGATTGATTGGAAAGATGAAACGAGGGACCTGGAAAACTTGAGGACCATTCGCACACCTGACTCTGAAGAGGAGGTGCTGGAACGTGTTCCAGCGGATCCCACAACAAGTACTCGTCGTATCGCACGTGAAATGGGCTTTGGGGAATACTCCACGAACATCAATTACACCCATATTCCTCAAAACGAATCCATACAATGCTTGTTACTGACTGTGCACCAAGGGCCGCATGGTTCAGTGGTTGCTCAAACAATGGATTGATTTCCTACACGTCGTGCTGTTTACTGAGGGGGCCTCATTTGATCCCTTTCGCTGTAGTAGAGTCACACCATCAGTACGTTTTGCTGCGAATATCTGGGCCGGCACTGTAAGCGACAATCGCATTGGGATATATCGTCTACCTGGCCATCTGAAGGGCCACATGTTCTTGAGATTTGTTCAAAGAGTTCTACCTAGGTGTTGGAGAACGTACCCCAGGATGTTCGTGAGAGGATGAGGATACAACATGATGGAACATTATCTCATTTCAATGTGGATATCCGTTACCATCTCAGTGCTATATTTCCTGGTCGCTAGATTGAAATCGGATGTCCTAATCCATGGTCTGCGAGATCACCTGACCTGAAACGCCTTGATTATTGCCTATGGAGCTATGTAAAATCACTTGTGTATGAGACCGCAGTGGATACGGAGATGGTACTAGTTGCCAGAAATGTAGCTGCCTGAGATGTGATTCGAAACACACCAGGGATATTTGCCAGGGTGCGTCAGAATCTTGTTCGCCGAAGTCTTGCTTGCATTGAGGTTGATGGCCGTCAGTTTCAGCACATTTTGTAGGATACAGTACAAATGCTACGTTCATTGTGTCAATGATGATATTGGCAGTTAACTGTAACTAAAGTGAATAAGAAAGAACACAGTAATGTGATTTTATTCCTATTATCTTCTTAAGCTGGCTTCTCTGACATCAGGTTCCATGCCTGAAATTGCTCAGTGGAGCATACCCTACGTCCTGTTAAAGTTTTTCACGCTCTTATGGAAACACGCAGTATGAAATTTTATATCGTGATGGTAGTCATTAACCGAAACCGATAGTGATAATAATGGACATACAGACAGCTGCCATGAGTTTCATGAAACACTTAACAGTTTTTGCGCATCGCCTTCAAAAAATGTAATGGCCACATATCATTTTGGATCTCTGTTCATCTGCATACAGTTTTAGATTGATCAGTTCACCATCTAACTGTTCCCAAACGACGGGATATCCTATTCTTATTTGATATTACAGTAACTTAAGGTCAAAACCGGTTCATTTTTTGTATCAAAATTAGAAATTGCTTAATTCTGATGCCACAGGTGCTATAAATTTTTCAGTGATACGTGATGCTCGCAAGTTTTAATTTTAATTTTATTTTCCTAATATTGTTCAAATTCCGCTTAGACCGGTTTCATGGTCTTTTATTTCCGCCCCGAGAGCTGAATGGTCAGCGTGACGGACTGCCGTCCTAAGGGGCCCGGGTTCGATTCCCGGCTGGGTCGGGGATTTTCTCCGCTCAGGGACTGGGCGTTGTGTTGCCTTCATCATCATTTCATCCCCATCCGCCGCCAGGTCGCCCAATGTGGCGTCGAATGTAATAAGACCTGCACCAAGGCGGCTGGACCTGCCCCGTAAGGGGCCTCCCGGCCAATAACGCCAAACGCTCATTTCATTTCCATGGTCTTTTATTAAACCGTATTAGATCCTTAGCACATAATTCATTAACTGAGGCTAAAATCAACGACTAAACTAAATAGAATTGTGGTATTAATATGGAGATATAAAAAAGACCAGCCAGGGTAGCCGAGAGCGCCAACGCGCTGCTTCCTGGACTCTGGTAGGCGCGCCGTCCCCGGATCGAATCCGCCCGACGGATTAACGACGAGGGCCGGTGTGCCGGTCAGCCTGGATGTGGTTTTTAGGCGGTTTTCCACATCCCGTTAGGTGAATACTGGGCTGGTCCCCACGTTCCTCCACAGTTACACGTGTCGCCGACATTTGAAACACGTCCGCACTATTTCACGATTTACACTTGACGCAGACAGTTGGGGTACACTGATTCCGTCCTGGGGATACGGGGTGGTGGCAGGAAGGGCATCCGGCCATCCCTAAGACTAACATTGCCACATCCGTTGTAACCACGCCGACCCTGTGATCGCTGCGGGACTATGGCGTAAGTGAAAGAAAGAAGAGTATTATGGAGATATAAAATATGACTAGGTATTATTATGTTATTGTAGTTGTCAGTCAAATTAACCACTGCTCTTAATTAATATTCACGCTGTCACGCAGATATAGTTCGCCTATCACACTTGTATATATTAATTCTGTTAATATTTTGTTGTGTGCTGTCCTTAGGTTAGTTAGGTTTAAATCGTTCTAAGTTCTAGGGGACTGATGACCATAGATGTTAAGTCGCATAGTGCTCAGAGCCATTTGAACCATTTCTTAATATTTAGTGTATGAGATCTATGCAGTTTATTCCTTAGAGACTATGAGCTATGTTTTTTTTTCTTTTCTTGTGAGTGGTTAACCTGTGAGATGGACTGTGAATGGCTAATCAGCAGACAGCACAGCCCCCACCCTGGGGGACCGTGTTTAAATAAAGTGCCTTCTGCTAAGTACATTTTTGACCGGGCTGTCGACCAGGACTTAAGAGATCTACGTCCTCTCTTCTTCTTTGTTAATTAAACCCCAACATAGAGAGTTGCAGCTTCCGCTCTTCGAGTTGTTTTACTCAGCGCCTAGTTCCACGTTACCACGTCAACCGTTCCAGTCTTCACCGTAACCGTGGAAAGGATCCTTTCAAGGCATTATCATCCTGGCCAGGTGGCAAAGATATTGAAAAGAAGATTAATAAATTTCAAGCTATCTGCGGAACAATTGTAAGAACTTTGGGAAGAAAACCAAGAAAAGAAACACATGGCTGTACCTACTCGTGTATATGGTTCCGAATCATGGGCAGAAAAAAAAGTCACGTATACAGGCAGCAAAGATGAAGTACATGAGATATGTAAGAGCTTGTAATAGAATGGATAAAATAAGGAATGAAACAAGAGATCAGATATAAAAATCTTTTCAGTTATTGACAAGATAGAAGATGGAAGGATCATGTTGACATAATGACAGAAAAGAGATCAAACAGATTGCCAGAAAAGATCATGTATTTTCAGCCTAATAGTAAGAGAGAACTAGGCTGACCTCGTAAGAGATGGATGGATGGATGATAGAGACTGGAATGTGTAACAGCAGCATCTAATTCTTGAAATGAGATGACGAATATTTAGTGTACCTGTTGCATAAGTAATAATATTTACCGCTAAATTGGTAATATTTGTCGTGTAAACTGTTTTATGATCGAATAAATATAGCTATTAGTTATTGCATCTAACATCTCTTGCAAGCCACCGTGTAGTGCTTGGCGGGGGGCACTTCATACTAACATTATTGAATTCCTGTCCTATTCCATTTGCATACTGAGCGATAGAAAAATGACTTCAAGCGTCTATGCGAGCCCTTATCTCTCTTACATTATCTTCATGACTCCTGCGCAAGTTAAACCATGCTGGCTGCAGAATAGTTGGCAGGTTTCTCCTCTAAATCTATCCACAAGGATTTCCTGAGAACTACATAGCTCTTCATCTAAGGATTCCCTTTTAATTTCCTCGAACATTTCTGCTACACTTTCGCATGAGCTGTACAGGACTGTTACGAACTTTCCAGCACGTCTCTACATATTTTCGATGTCTGCTATCTCGCCTACTTGACAGGAATTCCTAACGCGGCAACCTATATTGAAGAACTGGTCTCCCTAGCCTCTTGTGCTCTTTTGTTGTATTTTAAAAGGACCTCTCATGCTGTCGATCTCATTATAATGCCTAAAAAAATTCCGAAATATTATGGAACACTGGTATGTAAGCCAACAAAGAATACAAAATCATTTATCGCGCACTGAAGAACTTTCAAATGGTTCAAATGGCTCTGAGCACTATGGGACTCAACTGCTGAGGTCATTAGTCCCCTAGAACTTAGAACTAGTTAAACCTAACTAACCTAAGGACATCACAAACTTCCATGCCCGAGGCAGGATTCGAACCTGCGACCGTAGCGGTCTTGCGGTTCCAGACTGCAGCGCCTTTAACCGCACGGCCACTTCGGCCGGCGAAGAACTTTCAAAATCCACTAACGCTTCGAGTTAGAGAAATCGAAACATATCTAGTGACGCCACAAAGAGAAACAGCGATGCAAGATACAGATCGAAAGCATTCTGTTCTCAATCACAGAAAGTCACCTTCTCAATGACAGAATATTTCAAACTCCTAAAAAAATTTGAAAAAAAAAATGGAATAATTTCCTGTGGCATAAGTTCATGCGTAGAAGGCTCCGAAACGACATGTTGCGTCGTAACTCTTTCTCACAGTCAGCTTAGGTTGAATACTTCAGTTTAATATTATTTGTGTAGCAGGTGAAGAAATATCGCTTAAAGTTTTCTATCAAAGACTGCTTCATAACCTGAAGATTACAATACACGATTATATCAAATAAGGTTTTTCCTTGCCATCTTGTACCAAAATCAAACACGAATGAAAATCGAGAACGTATCATAAATACGTGACCTCAAAGAAAGAATTGAAAGAAGCTGTTTCCAGAAATTTTGTAAGGAAAATTCAAGTGGTCTTTTTTATTTAGTTACAAAATTCTCTTTAAATTTATCCTCTCAGTTGGAAAGGAAATTATGGTTAATTTTACCTCAGTTATTCAAGATAACGGATAAATGACACCGAGACAAAATGGTTCAAATGTCTCTGAGCACTATGGGACTTAACATCTGAGGCCATCAGTCCCCTAGACATAGAACTACTTAAACCTAACTAACCTAAGGACATCACACATATCCATGCCCGAGACAGGATTCGAACCTGTGACCGTAGCAGCAGCGCGGTTCCGGACTGAAGCGCCTAGAACCTTTCGGACACAGCGGCCGACACACCGAGGCACAAATGACGAACTTGTATTTGACTTCACTGTTTGCAGCTAGTAACGCCACTGTTTTCTTTTAACCGAAATACAGTAGTGTGAACTGCAACAGCATTTATTAGTAATTCCAGTGCGTAAGGCTTCGATTACAATTCCTCGATATCATTTACTTGTGAACTGTAGGTAGTGCACTGAAACAAGTAAAAGTAATACAGTCATGTCTAGTAATTGTGTTGTACAGGTACAATTATTCTAAATCTTCTTTGTCTTTTCTTTCTTCTGCCAGAATCATAAGAGTTGCTGATTTACATTCATAGTAAAACATCTAAACTGTGGGCGCTGTGATGCTGTGACAGCTTAAAAATATAAAGAATGGTAAAGGAGCTTAGAACTCTTGACAGTTCTCGTAGACATCGACAACACACGCTTTACTAACAATTTATCTGTTAACGAGAAGCATTGCCTGGCTGGCTTATGTTTTTTTTAGCACCTCCCGCCAGTAGCACCTTGACGCTAAACGTATCGTGCGAGGTGAAAGTTTGCAGCATGCATATTGTCGTAACAGCTGAGAACAGGAAAGCGCTAGCCCATTATTTCCACAGCTGCATCCAAGGTAGGATCCTGTTTGCTGTTGAATAATCGCTGTCTGCTGCAGTTTCCACACTCATGCAAATATTTCGAGCTGAGGTGAAATATTATTATGCAGCACTTTATTTACGGAACTTGCATGGTATTTATGGAAAGAAGAAAATAAAGAACAATCTAACAATGATGCCTTACTTTGGTAGAACTTTTAAAAGTCCATCACAAACGAACTGCATAATAGACAGTCAGAGACCCCGACATCCATCCACCCTAAGGTCCACATGCAACAGGTTTAGGCGAACTGTTCTGGTAGAGACGACTGCGGCTATTGACTATCTACATTTATATTCTGCTGAAGCCTGTCTGACTCTAATATGGCTGAATGATGATTTCAAGTATAATGGAGGTTGGTCTCTTATCAGAAGCGTTGGGGTGTTGTATACCTAGCTGGTGATTTAGATTGTGGATCTCGAAGTATTCTCATAAAGTTTTTCTGACGTTTGAATCTATCTGCCTCGCGAAGGTCAGTCGTTTAGTTAGCACAGGGCCGAGATTGTAGCTAGGTTGCTCCATTCTATTTCCTTGCCGGCTGCAGAAATCAGTCTGTTTGGGAGCGTCAACTTTCTCGTCAACATAACTGTTACGGATTTCTCTGCATTTGTCCTGCTTTTCAATATGTTGCACCATTTCACAATTTTGTTGAGGTGCTCCTGTAGCTTTCGTTCTATGAAGTCGAGATTGTCGCTGCTTTTGAAAACCTCCGTGTCATCGGCATACGTCGCTGTCTCACTACCTGCCAAATTTGTAACGTTATTGCATAGTGAATATGATGTAGGACCTAGAACTAAGACCTGCGGAACTCCTGCCACAGTGTTCCTGAGAGTGCATACGTGTTTGCCGCACCTGACGTGGTACTTCCTCCCCGCCAGAAACGAGTCAGTGATGTTGATCATATGTCCTGGAATGGCTAATTGGTATAACTCATAAATTAAACCATCGTGCTAGTTTGTCAATAAGTTTCTTGACATCTTGGATATTCAGGAATCCAGCCGGATGTTCGCGTCGTTCTCGCACGATATTTCAACAGCGTGCCTCGCTGTCTTCTTCAGGTGCTACCCGAGACTGGTCCTTGGGTCGATCGAGTCCAGTATTTATGCCTGGGAGGAGCTGGGCGTTCCCTAATCGGTCCGCCCTGGGTCGAGTGTTCCATCTGTGGTCCGCGGCCGCCAGACTCGGCTTCAACGGACCCCTCCAGTCGCAGATGTTCCGACTGCCGTCGGCGCCCGTTCTGGCCGTCCTCAACGGATGTGGTTATCATCTGAGGTGTGTCAGACCCGGTCTGAGATGTTGGGTACTCTATCTCCTGACTGTTACTATGATTTCCACTTCTGTTTCGTGCTGGGCGCTCCCTAATTGGGGCTATGCTGGGGAATGTAAAAGATGACCTGGGGCCTCGCAAGCCAGGTATTTACAACATACCATGCCAGTGTGGGATGTCATACATTGGCCAGACCACCAGAACTGTGAACATCAGGTGTAAAGAACACCAGAGACATACCAGACTCAGGCAGGCAACTAAATCAGTCGTAGCAGAGCATTGTCTAGAACTTGGTCATTCAGTGGATTACAATGACACCAAGATCGTGATACAGACCTCAAGATTTTGGGACAGTGTCATTAAAGAAGCCATTGAGATTAAGCTCACAGACAATCTAATCAACCGTGACTCGGGATTCCAAATCAGCACTGCCTGGAATCCAGCGCTTGAGCTTGTGAAAACTCAACGCAGGACACTCCGGGATTCTACAAGAAAAAGAAGTGGAGACCGAGACAACAGCCGTGAGACAAGGTGTCTGACATTGGAGACCAGATCTGACACACCCCAGATCATGAACTCGACTTCAGAAGACGGCCAGGCCGGGCGCGGACGGCGGAGGGAACACCAGCGACCAGAGAGGGACAATGTAGCCGCGTCTGGCGGGCGCGGACCTCAGACGGAACACACGACGCGGCGCGGACCGATTAGGGAGCGCCCAGCACGAAACAGAAGTGGAAATCATAGTAACAGTCAGGAGATAGAGTACCCAACATCTCAGACCGGGTCTGACACACCTCAGATGATAACCACATCCGTTGAGGACGGCCAGAACGGGCGCCGACGGCAGTCGGAACATCTGCGACTGGAGGGGTCCGTTGAAGCCGAGTCTGGCGGCCGCGGACCACAGATGGAACACTCGACCCGGCGCGGACCGATTAGGGATCGCCCAGCTCCTCCCAGGCATAAATACTGGACTCGATCGACCTAAGGACCAGTCTCAGGTAGCACCTGAAGAAGACAGCGAGGCACGCTGTTGAAATATCGTGCGAGAACGACTCGAACATCCGGCTGGATTCCCGAATATCCAAGATGTCAACAGATCGCCGGGAAAGCATGAAGAATTACAATAAGTTTCTTATTGAGTTTGAGTGGGGTCATGGACTGAGAAGTTTTCCAGGCAGTTGGGAAATAGTTTAAATAGAGGCACTGGTTTTATAGTGAGGTTGGGAGGCGTGTGCTTCAGGTATGGGTCTCGGCCCTTGCCAGAACCGGGGGATTTATTGTTCCCTAAGCGTCTGATGCTGGCACACACAAAGCGGTCGGATACCGACGTAAATTCTGTCTCTGGCCTGTCTTGCCTAAATTGAGCCACCCGTCCGATTATTATTACTTCTTGCCTGTCACTCTTTTCATCTTCGATGGCGTCAATACGGAATTGTGACCCTAGCGATGTAGCCAGCGCTTCTGCCTTTTCCTCGGCCTCTTGAACTAGCCCATTTGGACCTCGGAGTGGCCTGCCTACCCTGGGAGTAGCCTTCTGCATATTTGTGATCGTCCATACTTGGTTCATGTGTTGTTGGGCATTCCTGAGTATTTCCCAGCAGAGGTCTCTGTGCTCTATTACTCTTTGCTTTACCTAGGCTCCCAGCCGCCTCGACGATCGGCAAGATCGCGATAGCGCTGCCAGTCCTTCCCCACGCGCCGCTTAGTGACTGTTAGGTCCCAAATATCAGGGCCTATGTCCCAGCACCAGGTTCGGTGGTTATCTTGCTGCTTGTCTCTGAGCAGAGGTCTGGAGGCCGTTTGTAAGATACTCTACTGCTGTGTCCATCTCTCCTTCGTTCCGCATTTCCTGTATGTCTTCCAGGTGTTGTTCTACCAGGGGGTTATATTATTCCCAGTTAGTCTGATAGCTTAATTTTGCCATTCCCCGAATTCTGTCTTCGACATTGACACATTCCAGGGTAACCGGATTGTGGTTTGAGTTCAGCTCGTAATGGACTGTTGGCGCAGCCTTCCAAGGCAAGCCCTTGCACAAGAAGGCATCTAGGATGTCTGGTGAGTGGTCAGAGTTGTAGGGGATGTATGTTCCCGGGAGCAATAATCCCCATTTGGGGATTGCTCTCGATAAAACTCCTCAGTCTCCAATCGCTGCCATTTGTAGTGTCTCTCTCCCAGTCCACACTTTGGTCGTTCAATTCCCCTGCTATTATAAGTCTTCCGCCGATGCCGATCAAGTTCTGAATGTCCTGTGGGCTGCAGTTTTTGTTTGGGTGTTTGGATGCCGAGACTATCTTAATAATTTAATTGCCGATTTTTAGCTCTATACCGGCCGCCTCGACCGTGCTTAAGATTGTTTGGTGGCAAATTCTCCGCCTCACAAGGACGGCGACTCCTCCGCCTCCGCGGTCTTGCCTGTCGACCCTGCGGACCGAGTAGTTGCGCACCTTCAATCGATAGCTCGACGATAGATGAGCTCAAATGGTTCAAATGGCTCTGAGTACTATGGGACTTAACATCTGAGGCCATCAGTCCCCTACAAACTCAGAACTACTTAAACCTAACTAACCTAAGGACATCACACACATCCATGCCCGAGGCAGGATTCGAACCTGTGACCGTAGCGGTCGCGCGGTTCCGGACTGAAACACCTAGAACCGCGAGGCCACAACGGACGGCGATACATGCGTCTCCTGAATGCATGTGACATGTATGTATGTTCTGCCGATCTATGCGGGATTTTGGAAGATTATGGCTGTCTGCATTCCACGTTAATAGTTTGAACGCTCTTGTTCTGTTACGGTGCGTTAAAGAAGAGTATCATAGCTGCTTGTGCAATTATTAGCATTTCCAGGATCTATCTTTAGCGGCTCGGACCGCCACTATGGTCTTTCTCACTTTCTGGATTACTGCGCCGAGGCTAAGCCCCGCAAACAGCGTCCCGTGTCTCTGAGTTCCTTCAGAGAACTTCCGAGGACGTTGTGCGCGCCTGCGGCGGCTCCTGTGCTCGGACTGCACTTACATTAGTTGTTACTGTTGTCTCCTCTGGAACTAGTGGTGCTGATGGTACTAGTGGTGCGGGTGCGACAGGTGTTGGTGAGGGTGGTCGGAGGGTCGTCCCCTGCACAATCGCAGCGGGCACTGCGGTTGTAGAGGGGACGGTGGGGACGGGCATAGCTGCCCTGTTTGCACGCGTATCCGGGAATTTTTCTCGTCGCAGTTCACAATTCGACTACTGGCGAGTTTGAAAAGTTGAAGCGGCTGTTATTGTAGGGGCAGCTTTCCAATGCCGCACTTCACAGCCGCGGTAGTTATCTGGGTGGGGCCTTTACAGTTGTCATAGATAGGGTTGCCTCTCCCTGCTGTTTTCATAGCTTGGTGAGGTGGGGCCCGCACAAGTAAAGCATCTCGGCTGTTAAGTTACAGTTGTTACGAGGCCTACGAGAAAGAGAGGCCGCGGCGTCAGTCACGAGGGTAGGCCTGAGCTAGCTAGCTCGCTCAGCTCAGCACACGAAATGTGTTTCTCATCGTGTTAACTCGTAACTGCGGTGTCCACCTCTCCTTCGTTCCACATTTTACGTACTAACGAGAATTGCGTATTCTACTGAAATCTGCTTTTAGAGAGTCTTACTGATCTCTACTACTTCGCCGGCCGGAGTGGCCGTAAGGTTCTAGGCGCTACAGTCTGGAACCGAGCGACCGCTACGGTCGCAGGTTCGAATCCTGCCTCGGGCATGGATGTGTGTGATGTCCTTAGGTTATTTAGGTTTAATTAGTTCTAAGTTTTAGGCGACTGATGGCCTTAGAAGTTAAGTCGCATAGTGCTCAGAGCCATTTGAACCATTCTACTACTTCAACAAAATACACCAGTGTGCAGTGGCGCTAATTTAATATCTATGCTCTGCATAAATGGTATAACAGTTTATTTATAGCATTTAGTGCCTACTGCTTAGCAGTCCTCATTTCATACAAGATTTCTTGCCTCATCCAACTGATAAAATTTTATTATACCCAGTACAACCGTAACAACTTATTAGTAGGCATATGGACTTTCGATCGTTGTGTGTGTGTGTGAAATCTTATGGGTCTTAACTGCTAAGGTCATCAGTCCCTAAGCTTACACACTACTTAACCTAATTTATCCTAAGGACAAACACACACACCCATGCCCGAGGGAGGACTCGAATCTCCGCCGGGAACAGCCGCACATTCGATCGTTGTAGTTCTAATAGAAGACTCCACAACAGCGGATTCACAGCAGAAGATGCAATTCCCATTTGTAGATAAACGTGCAATTGCGAGTTAACACATGCAGAAGCATAGTTTGTCTGCAGAGCTGAACAAGCGAGAGAGTCAGCCTTACCTTCGTGACTTACACGTCGCGGCCTGTCTTTCTCGTGGGCCTTGCAGTTGTTACTAGAGTTCTGACATCTGCGGGATTGGCCAGGACGTTCAGGCTTGATGTACCGCTTGTAACATCATAGATTAAGGGTCGACCTGCGACAGCAATCGCACAACTTGCGTACGGGCCGCTAGACGCCGCCGCGAGCAATAAGAGTGCATTGCGGTCGCAGGCGCGCGTGTTGCGGACGGGCCGCGAGGTGCCGCCACGAGAGCAACCGTATGTAAGTGCCGACGGAGTTCGGCCAGCTCTCATTTTGTTGGCATCTCATTTTTGCCTATTTTCATATTTGCTTAGTTGTTTAGCTCTTACTTGTTTATTGCTCATGTTATTGTGCTCTCTTTCAGCCATTCTGATTGTTTCGATTTACTCCCCATTGAGAAGGGCTCATTTTGACATTTCACTTTTGCATATTTCTCATTTTGCTAATAATATGCTCCTTAGCTTTTTACAGTTGAATTGATTAACATAGTCTCATGTGCTGTTTGTTCATTTCAGCCTGTTCATATTTTGATGTTCTTTAAATACTGTAATAATTATCGGAAGCATTTCTTCCCTTAAACTTGTGTGAAGTATTCTCGATGTAGGATTTGTTCTGTGACATACGTGTAAGGTTTTGAATATAAATTATATACGAAACTGTGCTTTGAAAGTAATTTATTTTTTCAGTTTGCAGTACATCAGACGACAATTTTGTGATATGAGGGAGAAATTTGAGGGGTGAACCCATGGAAATAGTCTTAAGTGATCCCCTTTAAAAATAAAAATTTGTGTGACACTGAAAGACGTGACACTGTAGGCACCGAAAATTTATATATATAAAATTATACGTCACACACTGTACTGTTATCTGGAAGCTCAGTGGGTATCGCAGTTGAAATACACTTTGTGTCTCCTCGTTCTTTTCTAACACCGCCGAGAACCTCGGCTCCTTCTTGCAACCGTGATTTCCCACTCCTGTCGAGGTGGATTCTGAGAACACCACGAACCCTTCCTCTGTTAACTCTTTCTTTACGTCCTCCTGCTTTGCATCGATGGGTAGATGCTTTAGCGTTACTCTCAGAACTTGTTTGGAATCTATCGAGTATGTGTGGAACTCGAATTATTTCTTTTCGTGTTCGGATTTATTTTTATTATAATCCACAACGGTCCCTGCCAGTACCTTGATTTGTGTCCCGCCTGGGACGCGGCGCGTGGGTAGGAACGGGAAAAGGAAAATTACGTCGGTACTGCCGATACAGTTAAAGTGGATAAACGTATGCAAATATATTACACAATTTGCAATGTGGTGCGAAGTTGAAGCGAAGTGTCCTGGCTGTCTGCACCTGATGAAATGGGCTGAAGAAGTCGCGGAGATGGTAGACCTCGACAGCACCGGCTAGAGGGCGCTGTCGTCGGTGTCTCTCGTAGTGCCAACTTGAGAAACTATTCCGTGGTATCGTTGCTATCGATACCACACCTTGGTTGTCATAGGGCGGTAGACCGCCGTCAGTAGAGACAACCCTGGTGTCGTCGGTTTATTTATACGGCAAGCTCTTCCAGTGTTGCATGTCCGTTAACCTTCACCAGAGGCAGTAGTCAGGTTAATTCTGGATGCGGAGCTTACCAGTTTCCATGACTGTTGATTACAACATAAATCCCCGTTGCCTATACACTGTCACCTCGAGAGAAACGAACAATTCATGATCTTAGATGTTCCTGAAATTGTCTTCCGTTTTCTGCCTTCCCTCCTCATCGGTCACAAAGCCGACGATATTCTTGCATGGCAGCACAGATACCGCAGTCCATGACACAATATCCTCTCGATAAATCGTAAAGGGAAGTGGCGTCCATGACAGATCACAGCAAATGCAGATGAAAAATTACCTGACACACAAATCTTATACTGGTTTATTTATATAACCGGCGTCATTCTCCTAGCACTTTAACGCTGCATGGCATTTCAGTTAGAATAACCGAGGATTAAATAATTCCCTTTGTTAACGTTGAAAAGAGAACACTTTACGTGTGACATACCAAAAGATGACATTCAGTCTTTACGTAATCAGGCTGTAAGACTGTTGCTTGAAAATTTTCTGTGGGAATTAGCGGATTATATGAACAACGTAGGCGGCGCTGCAATTACGTCGGGAGTTCAATATAAATTAATGCACACTTATTTCTCGGCCAATCTCGGTTGAAAAAGTGCGGAATTTGTGCGACATCATGGAATATGCCCGCTTCAGCCTCAATAGTTTCATGAATTTCCAATAGATGTCAGCGCTATACGTAGTCTTCAAAATGGTATTTGTAACGGAAGTGCATTCCAAACAGAGAGCAGTTATTGAATTTCTTTTGGTGGAAGACAAGAGTATCGCAGATACTCCTAGACGCTTGCAGAACGTCCACGCAGACCTGGCACTTAACAAAAGTACTGTGATTCGTTGAGCGCTGCGTCCGTCATCATCGCAGACGTGTCCGATCTCCCGCGTATAGGCCGCCCACACACAGCTGTGGCTCGTGCAATGTTGGAAAGTACGGACACTTTCATTCGTGCTGATCCACGGTATACAATCAAACACTTCTCCTCCATGACAACACGAGGCCTCACAAAAGTCTGCGCACCCAAGAGGAGCTCACAAAACTTCGTTGGACTGGTCTTCCTTATCCATCCTACAGCCCGGTTCTCGCACCTTCCGACTTCCATCTGTTTGACCCAATGAAAGATCCACACGGCGAGAAGTAATTCTTGGATAATAGGGAGGATACTGACAATAGCAAGAGCTTGGCTACGATCGACATCGACCAGTGGAGTGGTAACACGCGGGAATATAGGCTCTCCGAGTAAGGTGGCGTGACGCCGTCGAATTGAACAGAGATTATGTTGAAAAAGGGGTTTTTCTAGCCAAAAGAGTGGGCAATAATATGGTGTATTGGAATCCTGAATAAAACCAACCTGCTGTAGGAATAAAAATGTGTTGTATTACTCACTGAACGCCCCTCATAGATCGCGAGAGTGATCGTGAAATAAGACAAATATCAGCTACCCATATCTTTGGTTCTTAATTGACATTTCAGTTAGTACTCCACAGATGTTTATGCTCTCAGTACTACGAAACTCGTCAAAACAGGTCGCATTTTTGGCTTTCACGAACTTGAATAATGGCTCGGTACAAACTGATGTTTCGACTGGAGATTTCATCTACAGTCACGGTATTCCGTTTTGCTTTAAGATACTGAATTACTGGAGGTAGTACCAGCGTAAAGAGATTTTTTGGTTCCGCATCCATTTTAAATCGCCAATACACAAAGAAAAAGCAATATCAACATTACTTCCTAACCAATCAAGTTCGGAGAATCTGAATACACTATCGTGGAAGCGCAAGACGATCACCACCACTAGTAACATTTCGTAGCTAATCGGCAATTACTTTTGAGACACACCTCGTGTTAAGCAAGAAGAGCACTTGTCAGCAACGTTTTTTTTTGTACTCACTTTTGACAAAAGTGCACCACCAGAAAAAATATGAGTAACTGAAAATAACTTCAGAATCCGTATTAATTCCATGAATGTAAAACGAAGACAATATTGCTAAAGAGCACTTTCAAATGCACAAAACACATAATAATTTTTGAAGCATTCTGATCCATAAAAGACACAATGTGGTCACGTGCTCACAACAGCGATCAGACAGGGGTGGGGCTGGTGCAAAATACTGAAGTAGGTACAAAATACAAGAACCGAGTTGGAGCCAATTCTTAGCCCTGACCAAGCACTTTGTCAGCAGCGTGAACAAGGTACAGTGGGCATAAATTTGTAGCAGAAGAATGTGAAGCCTGTGTAGATTATATTCTTGGATTCAGGATACCAGACACATTTTCTCTACCTATAACACAATGAAACCTTTGATGGTAGATGGATGCTAACAAAGGCTAACCCCTTGGAAAAAGACGAAACAGAATCTAAATATGCATCAGAAACGTTATTTAAGAACTTCACACATGTATATATGACAAAAAATATTTGTTGTATATAAAACTGTTAAGTCTTTCGCTCTCAATTCGTGACGTGTTGCTTGTTCTCGCTAGTTTCAAAAGGAAACATCACCAACGCGACTACGTATTTTAAAGAAGAAAAATGCACGTTTGCAGGATAGCAACGGCAAAAATCAAATGGTTCAACTGGCTCTAAGCACTGTGGGACTTAACATCTGAGGTCATCAGGCCCCTAGAACATAGAACTACTTAAACGTAACTAACCTAAGGACATCTCACACAGCCATGCCCGAGGCAGCATTCGAACCTGCGACGTAGCGGTCGTGCGGTTCCAGACTGAAGCGCCTAGAACCGCTTGGTCACAGAAGCCGGCCGCCAAAAATCAATCCCGCGCGAAAACCTGGGCCATAACTCTAATAGTACGCAGTTGTGACTTTTTGAAAGTACAGCTTTGGATGTTTCTCGCACCCCGGTTGCTTTTCACTCGCTCCACCCTATTGGATCCGCCTAATGCCTGATAACAAAGTCCTACACAGTGGAGCAACTAAGAGGGTTGCGAATTACTGTTTCGACTTTGGTAAATGAAAGAAACGAGTTAGTGTGTCGTTAAAAAAGTAATGCTATTTAATTATTAACATCACTGCTGTGCGTTATTTTCCTTGGATTTTAAAGCTGGCATTACTACAGTTAAGCACATTTGCAAGTGATTCACTACTTCAGATGGTTCAAATGGCTCTAAGCACTATCGGACTTAACATCTGAGGTCATCAGTGCTGTAGACTTAGAACTACTTACACCTAACTAATCTAAGGACACCACACACATCCATGCCCGAGGCAGGACTCGAACCTGCGACCGCAGCAGCAGCGCGGTACCAGACTGAAGCGCCTAGAACCGCTCGGTCATAACGGCAGGCGATTCAGTAGTCTTCGAAGTAATTGGCATGATTAAATTGTAAATCTAAAATCATTAACTTCACTTCGTGAGAATAGTTCAGCTGCTTAGGTTTATTCATTTTGATTTCGAGGCGTGTATATATAACTGCAGAACATCATCAAAAAGTGAATATACTTAAAATAATATTGAACGGGTATCTTTGTCAGGTGGACATATTGTGTAACCGCGCCGGATAGCCACGTAGTCTAGGGCGCCTTGTCACGGTATGCGCGGCTCACCCCGTCGGAGGTTCGAGTCTGCCCTTGTCCTTAGCATACGTTAGTTTTAAGTTAGGTTAAGTATTGTGTAGGACTAGGGACCTATGACCTCAGCAATTCTATCCCCTAGGAACTTACCATAAATCTCCAATTTTCTCCATATTGTGTACTCACATTACTTAATACTTTTCGCGTAGTGTATCGTGTTCTCTAGAAAGCGCTTCGCACTCGAGTGTTAGGCGTCTACGATGGGACGGAGCGAGTGACAACCAGTCGATGCTATAGTTTAATAGGTATTCTGTGTGAAGGATATAACAGCGTACAATTACAATTAAGATCCTAATTTTCGCGTGGAAATTGTTGCTGTGGCTGATCTCCTGGAAGTGTGATTTTCTTTGCAAAAAGTGAGGTCAAGATAAAAAATGACATCCAGTGGGTGATGTTTCCCTGTCGGAAAGGTTTGTGGTTTTTCTTACTCTTAGCCAACACGAATGACTGACAGCGCCCAAGGTTCACCCCGTATTGTTGGTGGCGGACTGTTCACTACTGACAGTGGACGGTGAATGTTTGACTCCACCATTCACTGGCGCTGACGAAACATCGGGAAACAAAACGCAAAACAGTTTTCTTCCGACGATACCGAGTCGATCACCAACAGGGGATGTGAATATTGCTTGATTTTCACAACGTGTAATCCCAGGGAATATCATCGATCAATATTTCACAGATACTAGCAAACATAACAGAGATTAGTCCTCTTCGATAAGCGAACAATGCACAGAAATAGATAAATGGACGACTACATTGGTACTGTACCGGACGGAGCACCACCATAAGAGTTCGACCCTCCATGTGCGGTAGGTCGAATAATAACCTTGGTATATGTTGGTTTCCGTCTTAAAATTTCTTCCGCGATCACAGTCGATACTAGCGGAAAACGATATACCTCAGGAAGAGAGTGAGTGAGTGAATGAGAGAGAGAGAGAGAGAGAGAGAGAGAGACAAAGAGAGGGGCGAGGGGGGGGGGGGGACGGAGGGAGGAAGAACAAGCTTATTAACCTCTTACGTGGGAATGTTTCATCCGCTCCTCTGCCTCTGCGGTAACTTCCCTGAGCACGCGCCTTGCTCTCTCATTAAAATATATTTTTGTTGATTTTATTTTATGTAAAAAACTAATGTGGTTTATGCTTGACTATAAGAAATTAAAGAAGAGAATTAAATATTATTTGACATAATTAGAGGTCGTTTTAAGTGTGGAAAATTTTAAACGTGGTGATGCACAGAGACATTCTCCACATTCTGCACACCAACAAGATATTTGTTTCGCTTTTAGTGCATGTTCCACACTTTTTTGTCAGTCCTTTCGTCACTTTGCTTGACAAAAACTGTACAAAATGCGTGCCTATAACACGAAACTCTTTTGGTGCCATGGTTGGGCATCCATTTGATGACCCTTGCTGTGAAAAGGATACGGCTACTTGTTCGTAGAGACTAATCATGAACTCCAATTTGCTTTTTTTTTTAACCGCAACGTTTTTCATGCAGAGCGTATGTATGAAAGTATGCGACGTTCAATATACGGTGAAAAATCTTCTGATAATATTTGTCCAGCCTAATCCTTGTCATCTGGTAGTTTTGCAATAGGGAATCACAGTTATCCATACCTCCTAATTTTTGTAATTTGTGGTAGCACATGGCTTTTACGCGATGGAGATTTCCAGAATTTACTTCTTGAAATATATCGTCATGGAACCAACCAACATAATGTGTCTCACTCGTCCTAAATCAAGATCTGCTTGTTTCTGTACGGCGTTACGTATTCGATCACCTTTTCACTTTTCATAAAGTCTGCGAACTCCTTTCTGTTTTAGCACATTCTAACAACAATATCGATGTTGATACTCATTTATTTGTGAACTATTCGTTAGTTTGTGAACAAATCTGGACTAATCTACCAGTTGTCGAGGTAAGTACAGTAACCCTTTCTGAACAAATAGTGAGCTAATTCCGAAACAGTTTGAAATATTATTTTCTTTTTACGATAAGGACTGCCGTAATTTTTGTATTACCAACATAAATAATAGAGTGCCATAATTAGACGAGAATGTATTATCTTGACTGACTACTGGTACCGCTGAAACTTGCTTGTGACAAATCTCAAGTTTCATTCTAGTATTCTTTGCTTTCTATAAAATGGGACCACACTGATAACATATTCGGTGCCTAGCAATCGATGTGTGACATGCAGACAGTCTTTGGTCAGTACGAACATCGAAAGATCAGTAGGAGCTCAGCGCGGCGTGGTGTTGGTAACACGCATTGTTGGAATGGGATAAAGGAGAACTGGATGAGAGAGAGACTGGCTTGGTGGTGCTTCCTGTTCAACGCTGCAAGGTTCTTCTGTGTGCAGCGATGTGATGATACGTTTTTAGTGGAGGAGATAATCCGCAAACTGCCATGAGTTTGCTTTCTGCTTACTGCTGTTGCGAGCTACGAGTTATAGTGAGATTAACCCCAGAGTTGGGCAGCTTAGCGTAATAATTCAGTGCAACCATTGCAGGTTTATAACGGGTCATTACAAACGATAGGATTAACGTTTCCGTGACCAGTGGGACATAAATGTCCCACATACAAATTAATTTCCCTGAGTTCACAGGGATATGAGCGTTCCATATCTGATGGTGCTGCGATATAGCGTTATGTATCAACTGTCCGGAGACCACAGTCTCCTTGTTTGGCACATAATGCGCGAGAAATCGCTTAATTATATCAGTTATGCATTGTGTGCCCTGTGTTTTGGCGGTTTTATGTGTTTTTTACTATCCGCAATAATTAAGTTCACTAAAGGTATCTATTGTCTTTTTTATATTTTTTGCTTGAAATATGCAGATTTGCGCACAATATATTTTATTCGGTGCTATAATCTTATTTTATATCCCTTTATATCCCTTGATTTGACATGAAACGGAAAACTCTACAAACTCCAGATTTTTTTTTTTTTTTTTTTTTTTTTAGGAATGACTGCGTTTTCATTCTTTTTATACTTCTCCCAGTTGAAAGCTGTCTCGTAAGAGCAATGTGAAAGGAAATTTTGGCGCATTTTTCTCCGTTATTACAGTTCCTGGTGGTGAAACTGTTTACTATTGAAGCGTACAAAAGAAAATAAAAAAGACTACGCCACCATCTGATTGACCTACTGACCTACTGCCAATATCAACTCTCATTACAACTGTGTACTCTACCATGGATGGAGGGCAAGATATAGATGAGATTATACCATCTCTGTTTTTTCATGTGGCGAATTTTATATCTTCCGAGGGCTGAGCAGTTAACAGAACTGTAACTGACTTGTTATCTAACCATTCATAACCTTTTGTACGGATGATAATGTGCGCTTATATGCAGTTGGAAAATATTTTCCAGCAAGGAGCACAAGGAGGCGATGCAGACAAAGCCGCAAATGAAAGCCAGAGATAAAAGCTAATTTCACATGTAGCTTCTTAAAAGTACGGTTAAGTATGCAGCCATGTTTTGAGAAATTTCATAAAAATGTTAAAATGTGAATAAATAATTTTGTTTAATATAATAATGGCACTTACTTCCTCCATTACACAGATCCTAATCCCTAGCAAAGAATTTATTTTAAATGGAACGTATGCAAGGTGATTCAGGAGGAATGTCACATAAGTTGCGAAGTGATTCCACTCGTGAAAATAAACGGCAAAAGTCCGATGAACGAGTGTCCGATTTTCGAACATTATGGAACTAGCGCAGGTTGAAGATTACACCCATCCATGAATGAATATGGAGACAAGTGTGAGTATTACTTCCCGAAATGGTATGTAGGAACTGTGAATTGTGGTGGATAGAATAATAGTGGAACAGATGATTGACCTATCCTACAAGAAGTATGGGGGTTCTTCGACAGATGGCACCAATGTGACGTTGCACCGAGGCAACAGCTGCAAGCGTACTCAGTGTGCAATCGTGGCTTGGATCAGTGAACAGTCGTGAGGCTGAGAGTGTGTCATGCTTGACTGTTGTTTAATTGAACAAGTCCTTATGCTGTCAATACCAACACGCTGCGTTAAGTCCACCTTTGCTGAATATGCAGACATGTTGTTTGTATGTGGGTATTGTAATAGTAGTACCCATGCGGCTGAGATAGAATAACACAGAGTTAACATCAGGCGATCCAGTCAGTTGAGGAGAAGGAAGAGGTACAGTGGAGTCCCACCTCCAGTACACAAGGCTCAGCCATCAGCTTGATATTCTAAAAATGCGAGTGTGTGATACATTATATTCTGACGGCTTGTATCCATTCCATGTGCAGCCTGTGTAACATCAGCTTTCGGGTCACTCAGTAAGCGGACACAAATTTTGTGAATGTTTGGCTGTAAGCAGAGACTTCATGCAGTACACTCTATTTCGAGATGAAGCTACATTTACTTGCAGTAGCATCATGAAAACCTGCAATTCTCATACAGGGGCGATGGAGAACCCACTTGATACTAGGGAAACAAGATTGCAAGTTAGGCTCTCAGTGAACCTCTGGTGTGGTATGGTTGATAACCTGTTGATAGGGCCTGTGTTCCTGCCAAACTGCATGACATTAGTAGCATCCGCACATTTCCTGATATAAGGCCTATCTGCACCTTTGTAAGATTGGACATTAGACCAACAACAGCAAATATACCTCCAAAATGATGGATCACTAAATCGCTGTACCAGACAAGTATCCCAGACAAGTTTCCTCAACGGTGGATTGGCTATGGGGGATCAATTCACTGATCCATGAGCACTCGTAATTCTCGTACACAGGCTGTGGAGAACCGCATGACATAAGGGAAACGAGATTCCAAGTTAGGTTCTCAGAGAACGTCTGGTGTTGTATAGTTAATAACCTGGTGATAGGGCCTGTGTCCCTGACATTAGTAGCATCCGCACATTTCCTGATATTAGACCTACCTGCACTTTCGGAAGATTTGACATTAAACCAACAACAGCAAATGTACCTCCATCATATCGGTTTACCGATTAACTGCACCAGACAAGTATCCCAGTATTTGAATAACACATTCCTCAACTGTGGATTGGCCACGGAAGATCCATTCATTGTCCTGCCAGATCACCCGACCTAACCCCATTAGACTTCTTTAGTAGGGCTGTTTAGAGGGGGATGTGTACGCTACGAAGATGGATACAGATGAAGAACTTATGGCTCGCATCACCGATGCTGTTGCCCGCATTAAGGTCTGCCGAGATGATGCTGGACGAGCAGCACATCACACCCTCCAATTCATTGACAAAAGCACTGAGATGGCTGGGGGACATTTCGAACACCTCATGTTCGATAGATCAGATATCTGTCCCACCATCAATCTGTCCACCTCAGCGCTTACACAGCATTTCGGTAAGTAATGTTCACGCTTATCTTCACAATCATTCATGGATGTGCGTCGTCCTCAACCTCTTGTGTTCCACAACGATAGAAAATCGGACACATATTCATAGGACTTTTTCGGTTTATTTTCACATGTTAAATCTCCTCACAAATTATGTAATTTTCCTCGTGAATCACCCTTTGGACTCCAGGAGGAATTGTTTTTTTGGTGGGACCATTTATTCCTCGTCGAATGCAGCGGGACTCCTGCGCCCCACTTAAAATAGTTATGAAACTGTAAACTTCAATCGAAATTTAGAAACGTGGTCTGATCTGTGTACCCATTCCAAAAGCAGGAAACCAATTTTTACAATAACAGCCGAAACGCTAGTCAATATAGACACCGAAGAGTTAATTTGTTAAATGTAACAGCAAATTTTAGTCAGATGAAGAAAAAAATGTTCAAATGTGTGTGAAATCTTATGGGACTTAACTGCTAAGGTCATCAGTCCCTAAGCTTACACACCACTTAACCTAAACTATCCTAAAGACAAATACACACACCCATGCCCGAGGGAGTACTCGAACCTCCGCCGGGACCAGCCGCACAGTCCATGACTGCAGCGCCTCAGACCGCTCGACTAATCCCGCGCGGCTCAGATGAAGAAAGAAATGAAACAGTATCCTTTCATACTGTCCTAGATGTACTCCTAGTTCGGAAGCATTAGGGGCTATTCACTCTGAGCGTTGCCAACTTGCGCGGAGGTTGGTGTAGGCGGCGCCCGTGAGCAGTGTGAAGTGTGTGCGGGCGCGGTGGTGGACGCCCGCCTCCCACGCAAGCCGGCAGCGCCAGTTGGCAGCAGTGGTTCCCACGGCCCGGTCGGTGCAAACCACATAGGACGCGCACACCCAGCTGCGTAGCCAGAGCCAGCCGGCGCACTTAGCCGCTCTTCGGAGCGTCACCGGCTTGGCTGACTGGTTGGTCCGTTGGCGCAACTTGCCCGCGCGCCTGGCAGGTAGTGCCGATCCGTGTCCCCTATCGAAATTCTCCGTCTGGCACGGCAGAAGCAGCGTAAATTTGGACTCACTCGTTGGCGGGACTGGTTTTTGGAGCCCCCTTCCGAGGTCATCGGTGTCACCAACACGGCTTTAATTCTTTATGCTAACGAACTTAATGGCTGATTTAAATGCCCGAGAGTGTTGTCATTAACGCGTTTACATTGCGAGTAGCTTAGGAACATTTCGGAGCCCGGTTGTTTCTTTGTAGGCATGGCGCGATTTATTTCATTGCCATTTATACGAACTTCGTTACGTAAGCGAATCAGACACGACCTTCAAACTTATAGAGAGGGTATCTATAAGCCTTCAACACTGCTGTATCGTGTCCCAAGTTTGTCAAACGTATTTTTAGATCATGATAAGTTAGAAGAAGAAGCCTTTCTTCGTTAATAATTGTGGTTGAGCTCTGTATTTATGGATGTAATTACTTGAGGAAATATAACAACCTGACATTTCTATACACTTTTATCCGCGCCAAACGTGCCAAACACGTTTTGGGTTCTCGCCCATTTGCAGGTGATATAATACATTTACATCCACATTAGCTGTAAATTTGTATCCACTGCATTTTGAACACTGTTACTGCCTTGAGCAAAATAAAAATTCCTGTAAGTACCATGTTTCCACCGAGCGAGGTGGCGCAGTGGTTAGCACACGGGACTCGCATTCGGGAGGACAACGGTTCAATCCCGCGTACGGCCATCCTGATTTAGGTTTTCCGTGATTTCCCTAAATCGCTCCAGGAAAATGCCAGGATGGTTTCTTTGAAATGGCCCGGCCAACTTCCTTCACCGTCCTTCCCCAATCCGATGAGACCGATGACCTCGCTGTCTGGTCTCCTCCCCCAAACAACCCAACCCAACCCAACAACGTTCCGAAAGACACCGAGTGTAGTTCCTGAGATTAACCTTCATATACTGCCACAAAACCGCGGCGGGGGACTTTAACTTACAGTATTTAGTGACAAGCACTGCAAATGGCTCTGAGCACTATGGGACTTACATCGGTCATCAGTCCCCTAGAACTTAGAACTACTTAAACCTAACTAACCTAAGGACATCACACACATCCATGCCCGAGGCACGATTCGAACCTGCGACCGTAGCGGTCGCGCAGTTCCAGACTGAAGCGCGTAGAACCGCTCGGCCACTCCGGCCAGCGCTCTCTAAGGAATGATACACACATTCAGTTGGAGAAGCTTACGAGAGCTACAATAAATTTACGTCGGCGTCACTAAGCTGCAAACCTGAGGTATTTCGTACAAAAACCGGAGTATTATTTGGGAGGATTAGCCTCAACATCTTCCTCAGTCCATCCTCATTGAGGTGTTCCGTGGGGTCCACTGAATCACCTCTGCCGATGGCTCGGAAACCACAGATCCTATTTCCCCAATCATAATCAACCGAGTTAATTACCTTCAAGTCGTGGGAGATAAACTCTAGTGTCTTTTCTTTGCTGTCGTAGGGTATGAACATCCTTCATCGGAACACAATCGTGTGCTACCAAACTGCCCATTGCCCAGAAACGAAAAAAACTGAGTAAAATGATAACGCAAAAGAATTTATTGTTGCGCTAATAATACTTAAAAACCTTTCCGTGAATTGTGTGTATGTTAACATTAAACTATCAAGATTTTTCGGATCTCTTCATCAGTGCGCATCTGGCAGACAATAAGTCTCCAACAGTCTGTAATAAATGTCATCAAATTCTAAACTGACTCCATTTGCTCTAGCGCGTTTCCTATTGTCCCTTGACCTGTTATTTTGCAACAGCCTTATTACATCACCTGTTCTTTCTGCCACTTTTTCACTTTGCTTTTTATTTGAGAACTTACCCACGAGTTACAGTCCTGTGACTTATTAGAAGTTACTTAACACTCCTCTGGAGTTCTTAGTGAGAACTAAAGGTTTGGTGTTCAAAAGGGAAATATTATCAAGCCAATCGAGAATAGATTAACAAATCAGTCAACAACGTCTTTACAAGCATTCTATTTACCGCTTTATAACCTACACATGTTATTAAAGTGACAAAAATTAAAAATTTCACTAGTAATTTGAGTAATAATAATAATAATAATAATAATAATGATGATGATATGCTGGAAAGAGCTTACGGTCTACCAAAGAAACAAAAAAGCATGTAACTAGAAAAACAAAATTAGAACACTATATTACAGTGGCAAGACCAAAATGCTTATGTGCATGTGACTGCTTGACGATGAATTATAAGTTGGAAAGAATAGAGGTACTTTAAAGATGGATTATTAGAAAAAACTATGAGTGCAAAAAAACTGAAAATGTTCGGAAAGTGAGAAGCAACGAGATCTACGAAAGTATGAAGAAAATAAATCTTCTTTGAACATCTCTATCGAATGACTGAGAACAGGCTCACCAAGCAAAGTGATCCACAATAGCATGAATTAGAGAAATAAGGAAGTAACTTGAAGAAAATATTGTCAAAGATTCTGAACTAAGGACAATAAAGTTTTTTAAGAATAAATTACAAAATTTAGAAGGCTTTTAATTCAAAGAAATAAGAAATCGAGAACAACATGGGCGGCAGAAAGGAACAGAAAACGCGAAGAAAAATGGAGTGAATAATAACTTTTTAAATTTGTTTCTTTTATTTATTTTATTTTTTATCCTTTTAGTAATAATAATAATAATAATAACTTTAGTAACTATAAATCAACAATAATCTCTGTTAGTACGGGATCATTTTACGATAATTTTATTTGTGTATGACATTTTCATTGCAGGGTTCGTCGCTTATTCGCTATCTTCAGGTGTCTTAATTATGTAATTAAAGTTTATCTTTTCACAAATTATGCATACCAAATGAATGCCAGAGTACTTTCAATGGACTGATAAATGCACCTGTGACTTGGCGAGGCCTTCCGGATGCACATCGTATGCGGAGAATCATGACGAAATCATGTGTAGTAAAATTAAAAGAACTAGAGATGGTAATCATAACCCGAAGCCTATAATTAAAAATCTACTAGAAAGAACTAGTAGTAAGCTCCATGACTGTCATCTTATTTATTGTAATTCCAGTGAACTTCACCACTGAGGAGGAGTACGTACGTCGCTTTTGTCCGAAGGAGCTGTCTATGGCACAATCTCATATGATACCCGAGAACTTCGAAAAATACCAAGGATGTAGGAAATTTGGGAAGGAATGTAAGTATAGACTGTTGTGTTCCTTTCGTTCTATTGTCATCTGTTTCTTGACATTTTTCTGCTTTTCCGCACATGGTGGGTATTGTGCCATCCAGAATGTGGCAATTATATCCAGGATGCCGTTTTAATCGCCACATCGTCGTGCTGTTGCAAGAACAACAAATAACTAAAATTAAAATTTCAGTTGTAATCCGTGAAATCTTGTCAAATCTACAAAAATCAGTGGATTTGTCCGGTGAACATCTTCCATTTTCGAACAAGAAACTAAAGAGGAACAGACTTATTTCGAAAACCAAAATAGGTATGTTTATTTTTATGGTTGATCAGGAAACTGTTCAGAGATCATTTTATGATCCTCCCGAAATTGTTATTTTAACTGTCCAAAATCATTTTGACGTTTATATGATACCGATATCTAGTTCCATACTCTGTAAACTACTGACAGAGGGAAAAGCAGTAGAGAAAAACAGAGATCGGAAAGTATCCAACACAAAATCAACGGCGTGGGAGCAAGAGGTACTTGGAGATGAAGTTTAGCACAGAAAAGGAAGTCGTGGCCGGCCGCATGATACCTTTCGGAAGTAAAGAAATACTCCATCTATCTCTTAACTCGATCCATGGTTTTCAGGGTGTCTGCAAGAGAAGCGCGAGGTCGGATGAACATAACCGACTGTTTCGGACTTCACGTTGGTTGGCATGGAGAACATTTTGTTTGAGATATCTCATCCGAAATGAATAATTATTAGAAGATAAAACCATCAAAACTTGAAAGAAACCACAAAAATAGAAAAATGAATGCCTTTAAGTTGTAAGACATTAGTAACTTTATCGGTCAAAATTATGCTGACATTTTTAATTAGTTTCATTTTTAATATTTTTAATTATAATATTTTTGTGTGATTTCCTGTGCATGCTATTTTGACGGTACATTGAGACACAGAAGAAGTGACAGAAGTATTCAAGTCGGAATCGAATGCGAAAAACATTCAACAATTTTTTTTTCACCTGGTCTGCTGATAGTCCATGTCAAACGTTCTGAAATTTGTGTATTCAGAACAGAGCATCTCTCCTTATGGCTGCAGCGCTTTTCGTTCTTCTTGACCCTGGGCACATGTAACACATACTAAAATAAATGCGATGTCCCGGAAATTACTTCGTCAGCGGAGAGATTAAATGACTATCCTCGTTCGTGTTGCAGGTGGAGCCCGACGTGTGCCGCCTGCGCCTGCTGTGCCATCTGGCGGCTGACCCGCAATACTACTTCCCCGTCGCTGATATATTCCGCGAACAGATGAGGTAAATCGATAGAGGTGTTCCATTCAGTTGAAAGATACAAGTCGATTTATGTGAACATACGTCCGTAGTAAATTAATTTAAGAAGCGAAATTAAGTATTTCCACACTTAAGTACGACGTCCCTTACGAAGTCTGTATTAAGGTACTTCGTCCTACAGAAATACAATTTCTCTCACGTGAAACGATGCGCCTTTAGAAGACACGGATTCTGTTTCTCATTCAGATACGTGAACCAGCTAATAACAGCGAAAGATTCGAACCGGAACGTTAATAATATGAAATAACATGAAATTTAACGTAAGCACACAAACTGCCCCTGTACCTGAACGGAACAAAACCCATAAAAGAGCTGAAACCCATATTTTAACTTGTTTGTACTGACCTCACTTTTTTCTAGGTTTCTCGTTTAAGACGATAATCATTAGAAGACAACCGGACATTCCCACTGGAAGAAAAAAATTGTAGTGGGAATAATCGCAGTACCAAGGCAGGTATCAATTTGTATATTGGTATCTATATTAAACTTCTTGATCTGTCAACTCTGTGAGGTTCGATTCTTATTGAATCGTTTCCACATTTCGTGCTACGCTGCCGACAGTCGCTGTAAATCCATTGTCTTGAAGCATGGACGTTGTTGATCAGTGACAGAATCTATCATCAGTGACGAAGCTCTGACAGCAGAGACTTAGAAAGGACGCGTTAATCTTCGTTCGCGTTGTTGGCAGAGAACGTCAGTGTCCACATTACTGTAACCTATAAAATTTATTTCAATCGATGTTCACATAAACTGTATAATAGCTATACCAGTTTAGAGTGACTAGTAATTATTAACAGCCTATAAATATTTCTTGGCCTATAGCTGCGTCAAGGCGTGGTGAAAGTAAAAATTCCCATGAGACTTCACCTGTCTAGTAGGAGTCCATTGGAAATCTTGACTACTTAATAACCTATTATAATGACTAGTCAGTCGAATCCGGTATGTCCATTAACTCAGTGGCTTGTGCAGCCGGTTCGCAGAGGCTCTCAGATTTCAAGAACGATTTTACACTACCGCATGTGAGACGAACTGAGCAGCTATTACTTCGGCTTGGTAGTTCCTCTTCTCTGTTAATAGACAGCATGCCTTGTTATATGCCGTAGGAAAGTTGAGAAATCAATATATTTAGTGATGTAAAACATACTCTATTCCTTTCGATATTTTGCGAGTTATAAGCAATCATTTTCAGGTTTTGTTAAGTTTATCCTCTCCACCTACATCAAGAAAGCACCCTCGTGGTACTGTGTAGTGTGCAAAGCAAGAAAGATGAAAAGTGATACACCGTTTGAGTGTACGAAGTGTCTAGTGGCGTTGCCCTGGTCTATATTTTTTCAGGAATACTACACCAACAAAACCTTCGAAACAGTATTATCTTCACTCCTTCAATAAATGGTAAAGAAAGATTTATAAATAATTCCTATCACAAAAATTATATAACCTTGAGAAAAGTTTGTAAGATAAAATATGCTGACTTTCGTAAATTTAAACGTAAATATAGGGTCAACTGTGAGGTTAAACTACACTGCGCAAAAGAATTGTAAGGTCACTTTTTGAGTCGCCGACTTTTTCCCCTATTGTGAGGCAGAAGTTTGAAATTTGGCCCACAGTTGCCTACAGCCTTTCTATGTAATGGTGTGAAAGCGTGGCATCCAGTGACGTCATCCACGCACTCGGATAGGCTTCAGACAGCAAGATATCGACACAAGCGAGAAAAAAGGCGAGAACGCAGAAGTTCATGTGGTAAGGTGTAAGGTGAGCTAATGATGTCACACTTGAACCAAACTCCACCACAATTCCGCCCAGTGCCACTGTAGGCGTATCACACGATGAGATGGTTGTCCACGCTCCCTTCGCCATATCTCACCCTTCTATTCACGCTTCTGCGATGAAGATCAGAACAATGACGTCTACCGATGAGTCCTTATTGGTGGCCGAAGAAAACATTTTAGACCCACCACAGCTCAGAATCGACCGAAAAGGCCTCGGGGGTGACATAAAAGGCACCCATGAACACACCCCTTCCTTTGGAGCGTTTATTTGCACACATTTCATGGTCTAAGACGACAGTCTGCAGTGTGATGTTGTACGGAACGACGATCTTAATAATCTTTGAGACTGATGACCCCCCCCCCCCCCCCAGGACGCTTCATTCTTAGGATACTGTAGGGCTGCAACACCACCACATGATGGAGCGTAGCGCGACCGCGGTTTTTGTTGTGTTATACATAGCGGAACCACCGGGGACTGTTCAGAACCATTCGATAAAATTTGAACGTGGTTGGAAGCATTGACACGTGCGTGAATAAAAAGGCAAAAGCGTTCTCTAAAACCTCCACCCCTAGATGGGCAACACCCACGGTGCCAGATGACCACATCTGTTGAGCATTTAAGAAATGTATATGTATAGAAACAATCCTTGACCGATTCCTAGGCGCATACGGTCAGGAAACGCCTTCGGCACCCCTCAGACTCCGCATGATTGTAAACAGGCGTTAGAGCAGCACTATAGCGCCACCGCCATTCAGTTCTAGGGTGCTGTAGTGGTGAACGCACCGAGGGATTAGGTTTCATTGGGGCTTTTATGGCCATCCTGAGGACTTTTCGGGTCGATTCTAAGCGGTGGTGTGTCTGAGGTAATTTCCTCAGCCACCCACGAGAAAATCGCGAAATTTACAAAAATGGTTCAAATGGCTCTGAGCACTATGGGACTTAACTTCTAAGGTCATCAGTCCCCGAGAACTTAGAACTACTTAAACCTAACTAACCTAAGGACATCACACACATCCATGCCCGAGGCAGGATTCGAACCTGCGACCGTAGCGGCCGCGCGGTTCCAGACTGTAGCGCCTTTAACCGCTTGGCCACTCCGGCCGGCGCGAAATTTACACACTGGGCGTCCAGGTTCTGACCTTTACTGCAGAGGTGTCGTGAGAAAGGGTGAGATGCGGTGAAAGGCTGGGGAGCGTAACGACCTTACCATCGCGTGACATGTCCACTTGGCGTTGGGCGAAACTGTAGTGAAATTGGTGCCAATGTGACGTCAGTAACCCACTTACTCCTCATAGGAACTTATGGGCTTTGCCGCCGTTTTCGCACCTTGCTGACTGAAGCGTCGCCAAACCCGGGGTTGACGTCTCGTGGCGCCACGCCTTTTCAGTATGAAGTTACAGAGGAAGGTTGTAGGCACCTTGGAGACAAATTTCACACTATGTCGCAACAGGGGAAAATGATGGGGTTTAAAAATGTTTCCCTGCAATTATTTTGCGCAGTGTATTTACATCTATATCTACATTTATACTCCGCAAGCCACCCAACGGTGTGTGGCGGAGGGCACTTTACCTACCACTGTCATTGCCTCCCTTTCCTGTTCCAGTCGCATATGGTTCGCGGGAAGAACGACTGCCGGAAAGCCTCCGTGCGCGCTCGAATCTCTCGAATTTTACGTTCGTGATCTCTTCGGGAGGTATAAGTAAGGGGAAACAATATATTCGACACCGCATCCAGAAACGCAACCTCTCTAAACCTGGTCAGCAAGCTACACCGCGATGCAGAGCGCCTCTCTTGCAGAGTCTGCCACTTCAGTTTGTTAAACATCTCCGTAACGCTATCACGCTTACCAAATAACCCTGTGACGAAACGCGCCGCTCTCCTTTGGATCTTCTCTATCTCCTCCGTCAACCTGACCTGGTACGGATCCCACACTGATGAGCAATATTCAATTATAGGTCGAACGAGTGTTTTGTAGGCCACCTTCTTTGTTGATGGACTACATTTCCTAAGGACTCTCCCAATGAATCTCAACCTGGTACCCGCCTTACCAACAATTAATTTTATATGATCATTCCACTTCAAATCGTTCCGCACGCATACTCCCAGGTGTCTACAGCCATTCTCTGTAGTGGAGTCAAAGCGTGGCACCCAATGACGTCATCCACGCACCCGGCTTCAGACAGGGAGGGAAGGAGGAAAATCCGCCCTGGGAGAAAGAGGGGAGGTGTTAAAGAGGAGACCGCAGGTGTGAACGTTGACTGCTGGACGGGCAGTGTCCTTTCCGACTGCTCATGACGTTTCAAGATCGTCGCTATATAGGGAGCCGAGTAAGATAACTGCAGATCGGTTACCTGCGGACGTTACTCTAGCTCCATATTCTCCATCACTCGCCGCGAGATTGTTTGGCGGCGTCAGATACTAAGACAGAGGTCGCTGCGAATGACCGCGCCCACAACGCAGCAGTTACTACACTTCCTGACCTCCATATGAAACGGCGCGTGCAGAGACCCGGCAGAAGACAGGGGAAACATACGCCGATGGTACGACGAACCTGGAGCGCCAGGGCAACTATCGTCAGATACTAGAAGCGGCCACTCAGAACCGAGGACAATATTCCCTGAGACTAAATAATGGAAACAGAACAGCTTTGACTACATCTAAACATTGTACAAGTGAATAAATTTTCCCCTTGCAACTCTCTTTGTGCTTGTAGTACAAATGTCCAGCAGGAATCCGCCGCCGGCCGGTGTGACCGAGCGGTTCTTGGCGCTTCAGTCTGGAACCGCGCGACCGCTACGGTCGCAGGTTCGAATCCTACCTCGGACATGGATGTGTGTGATGTCCTTAGGTTAGTAGTTCTAAGTTGTAGGGGACTGATGACCTCAGCTGATAAGTCCCATAGTGCTCTGAGCCATTTGAGCCAATTTTGAGGAATCCGCCGCCTACAACTACAGATGCAACACTCAGTGAAATAAATTTTATAGTTACGAACAGTTAATGTCTTTTTCACTTCCCAGTCGTAACTGTTTCGAGTTACAGTCGCTGGCTGTTAAACATTTTTTTTTCCTTTATTGTAATTTCCATTCCCCTTCTGGGATGGGCTGGCAGCAGCATAAGCTCCGCTCTTCAGCCGAGAGACATAAATATACTGGTAGACATGTAAAACAATATAAAGAAGAAAACATACAGAAGCAGAAAAGGCGGAACAGAAGAAAAGGAAGCAAACAAAGCGGGACTGAAAATCGTAGACAAAAATATAAAAAAAAGTATGTTACACGAAAAACACACACTAGATTAAAAGGTACCAGGCAAAGTACGGCCGGAGCATAAAAGTCGTAGAACGATGAAAACAGCCATGTGATGGACGGCGTAGCACGGAACAGTCATGGACGAAAAACAGGTCGAGCACACAATGAAAACCACGTCACTAGATGACACTGTATAACGTCACAGAAACACAACACTAACTCTTCACACTGATAACGAATAAAGGCCTGGGAGGGTCTGCCAGGCGGGGGGGGGGGGGGGGGGGAGGGGGGAAGGGGAAGGGACCACGAAAAGGGGAAAAAGGAGGCGAGGGGGAAGGGAGAGAAAGGGGGATGAGGTGGGGGCGCGCCGAAGGAGGGCCAGGGGGGAAGGGACGGGTGAGGAAAACAGCTGAGGAGGGGGTGCAGGGCCTCAGGGAGGAAAGGTGTTAAAGAGGAGACCGCAGGTTGAAATCCTACTTCAGGGACAGTTGTGGTTTTGAGTGTGTCGTTGTTGTGTGTGCACCCTTTAGACGTAGGGTAGAAACGTATTTATGAAGATTCAGAAAAGTGCAAGATAAATCCAGTGATACAGATGTCTCTCTCTTTCATATCGGCCGGCCGGAGTGGCCGTGCGGTTCTAGGCGCTACAGTCTGGAGCCGAGCGACCGCTACGGTCGCAGGTTCGAATCCTGCCTCGGGCATGGATGTGTATGATGTCCTTAGGTTAGTTAGGTTTAATTAGTTCTAAGTTCTAGGCGACTGATGACCTCAGAAGTTAAGTTGCATAGTGCTCAGAGCCATTTGAACCATTTGAATCTTTCATATCATTTTTCCCGCCTTGGGGGTTGCGCTGTTGTCAATATTTGGTAAAACTGTTTCATTTTAATTTTAAGACCGGAAACTCCTCTTGTCGTCACAGTCGCCAACCAACCAATCGATGCTCTGCGCTGTCTCTCTTTGATTCGTGTAAATTTGTGTTCCATGTATTATCTTTTCTTAAGTGTTCGTGTAACATATTTTCTGAAGTGGAAATTTGGGACCAGCCCAGCAATGACGTAACAGAGCATGGAAAACTGAATAAAGCCACACTCATCCTCCCAGTGTACCAGACCAAAGTTCGTTAATCCGCTGTGAGGTCCCGCTTCGGATATGTCTCTTCTATTTGTGTTGTAAACGAGGGTGGCTCATTGAGCTATACGGGCAAGTCATCAAAATCATGTAACATTGGCGTGTGATGTGAGCTAAGACTTCAAAACGGGTCTTTATGAATGTGGTTACACATTGCAGAAATTAATTTCCATGTTTATGCATAAATTCATCGTGATCCGTCTATGTTGCCTTTTATGCTTTGAGACCCAAGTTATCAAACTCCTTATATACACTGAAGTGCCAAACTAGAATATGTATGCGTATTCAAATACAGACATATGTAAACAGTCAGAATACGGCGCTGCGGTCTGCAACACCCATATCAGACAACCAGTGTTTAGCGCAGTTGTTGGGTCTGTTACTGCTGCTACAATAGCAGGTTATCAAGATTTAAGTGAGTTTGAACGCCGTGTTATAGTAGGCGCACGAGCGTTGGGACACAGTATCTCCGAAGTAGCGATGAAGCGGGGATTTTCCCGTACGACCATTTCACGAGTGTACCGTAAATATCAGGAATCCGGTAAACCATCAAATCTCCTACATTGCTGCAGCCGGAAAAAGATCCTGCAAGAACCGGATAAACGACGACTGAAGAGAATCGTTCAACGTGACAGAAGTTCAACCCTTCCGCAAATTGTTGCAGATTTCAATGCTGGGCCAACAACAAGAGTCAGCGTGAGAAGCATTCAATGAAACATCATCAATATGTGGTTTTGGAGCCGAAGGACGACTCGTGTACCTCTAGTGACTGACCGACCGAGTCTCGATTCAATTTGCATCGAGCGGATGAATGTGTACGGGTGTGGAGACAACCTCATGAATCCTAGACCCTGCACATCAGCAGGGGACTGTTCAAGCTGTTGGAGGCTCTGTAATGGTGTGGGGCGCGTGCAATTGGAGTGATATTGGACCCCTGATAAGTCTAGATATGACTCTGACAAGTGACACGTACGTAAGAATCCTGTCTGATCATTTGTATCTATTGATATCCATTGTCCATTCCGACTGACTTGGCCAACTCCAGCAGGACAGTGCGACACCCCACACGCCCAGAATTGCTACAGAAAGGGTCCAGGAGCACACTTCTCAGTTTAAATACTTCTGTTGGCCACGAAACTCCCCAGACATGAACATTATTGAGCATAATTGGGATGGCTTGCAACGTGCTGTTCAGAAGAGCACTTTTACGAAATTATGGGCAGCCTGCCGAGTCCATGCCACGTCGTACTGCGGCACTTCTGCATGCTTATGGGTGCCCTACACAATATTAAACAAGTGTACCAGTTTCTTCGGCTCTTCAGTGTATAAGGGATCAGTTTTAACAGACTGAAGCATGGAACACCAAAGAAAAAGAACGTGATGTTTATTTGTCATTCTCAGTTCAATGAAAATTGAAGGCTGTGCTCATGCTGTTAAACGGACAAAAAACAAGTAATGTTTTATTATATGTCATATTTGTCCTTCTTGTACATCTCTTCAATTGATCCCATATATTTAATAGAGTCGAGGAAAATATATTGACTGAGAAAGCTCGCGGCATTTCTGGCCGACTACAGATGGTCTCATGTCTCTGCCTGCAACTCTTGCCAAAGCACAGCAATGAAAAGAACGAATAAAGTTTGTTGAATTAAACTGAAAGTATTATGGAGAAGTATTCATTACCCGTTAACACGTTTGGCCTTATAAAGAATGACACTTTTAGGCCAACGTCGACAAATATGAATCAGAATGACGATCGTTTCCATCAACTGGGAGACGATGTCAACGGCTGGCGTAAGGGTATCCCCGTGTGTGCCATTCTACAGTTTATATCGTTCAAGACCAAGAATCAGCTACATATTGCATTATGCAGTAAAATCCGATTTGAGAAAGAAGTTTGCATGAAACTGAATATATTTCGGGAAGGTGGAAGATGGAGATATTTGAGGCATGGTTACGTAGAACGGGGGATGTAATACTTGGAGAAGCAGTGTCGGCTGCACAGTGGGAAAGAAGACGACGGGCGGGACATGCCCCTCGTCCGCCTTGACATTACGCTTTATGTATATAAGGCAGTGCCGTAATATTCTGGCATTTCAGAAGTCGCGCACACTGCTTCAATTAAGTCGATGGTTCCGCCGCGGCGTGTCTGTTCTTCAGCCCGGTGCGCTTGCGGCGGGCGTGAGGTCAGAGATCTTATTTTCACCATCCGCCGTCACTGTTGTTACAACACAACTTCGAAGCACCCGCTGCGCCTTCCCTGCGATATTTCGCAGCCACAGAAACCAGTAAACCACTGCATGTGTTTGCGACGCACCTCGCTGTGTTTCAGGATCACCATTTGGCCCACTTTTGAATGGAATGGCCTGCCGCAAGTCTCCGGAGGGTATTTCGCAATAAGGCTGGTTTGATGCCACTCAACACGCTAGCCTATCACGTCCGGATATCTTTATCTCTGAATAATTACTGCAGCCTACATCAACTTGAACCACAGTTCCTTCCGTCATATACGTTAGCCTTTTCTCCCTCCTTCAGAACACTGCTTCCTTATTAGCTATCTGCTCTACACATACAATAATCAGCTCTCTCCTGTAGTGGTATGTTTCAAAAGATTCTATTCTGGTCTTGTTTATATTGCTTATCGTTCGCGTTTCACTGTCATGTAACTCTACATTCTGGACACATCTTCTCGGAAGCGACTTTCCAACACTTAAATTTACATTACATGCTATCAAAATTTGCCAGTTCATTAAAACTGTGTGCCAGATCGGGAGCAAAAGCTTTAACCTTGCCTTTTGTGGGCAACACCTTTTCTTTTATTCCAGAACCTCATTTCTTACTATCTGCACTCATCATCCTCATAAATTTTCATTGTCTTAATTATAGTATAATGCAATAATAACTAGATAATCATCGGTTTCGGTTGATTGGAAACAATCTCCAGATTCACTTAAGTAAACTGAAAAATAACCTTCCAGGTAAGTTGAAAATATCGTAAAAATACTTCAAAAACGTACATTTTTATAAAAAATATTAATAAACCTGCTTTCTTTACGCTATAACTACACCTAAGTGCAGTGTTAACGACAATAACATCGATGTAGGGGTAGTTTGTCATCAACAAAAGCTGCTCAAAGCATGACTTTTAGCCCGTGAAACCAGTAGGGGACAATTGCTGCACGTGCGTGTTCGCGACCGCCGCTATCTGGTAGTTATAACTGACAGATGGCTCTTGAGGACACACAGTTAACAGTTTTCATAAAAAGAAAAAGAAAAAAACTGAAGTTGCGATAGCACTTATAAAATTACGGAGACATGAACAAAAACGTACATGAACTTGTTAATTCAAATATAAGTACAAAATCACAAAATCGTGCCAAAATAAATACAATCAGCAAACTATTGAAGGCCTTGGTACAATAACGGGGCAAGGCACGTTTACATAATTTAGAGTAAAACTCAAGAAACTGTCCACAGATTAGAAAAATGTTTTAATTGTTCTTATCTTTTCCCCATCTTTATTTAGACGACTAACACACCGTAGTATCCTATGACATGAGCGGAAAAAGATGTATTATGATAATTATTGAATCTCATGTACGTGTACTTGTCTCGCTCTCGCACCAAACAACTTTGTTTTTTTGAATATGGTAACAACTAAAGAATATGGTAATAACTAAAGAAATAACAATTAGTAGCACTTACAGATTACTGAATTCTTATCAGCCGTCTGACAATTAAAAAAAAAAGAAAGATATCCTGATAACAGTCATAACCATTATAAAATTCCATGTTTAAGGCTCGCACATATTTCTTGGGAAGTCTCAGAGCATCTGTACATTTTTAACCTATAACTGACAGATGCACTTTATTAAGTTTCCCCACAGAAAAATTCAATGTATTTGAGGATTTATGAGTGACGAATTCATGATAAATAAATTGTGATAATGACGCACTACAGAGAACTACATGCTTCTATGCGTTGGAGTATTCAGAGAACCTGCACTATGAACCAGTAAACTTCTGAACATCGGCACCATTAATATTAGATCGAAACATCCTTTTAGTCGGTATGAGAAGTCTAAATATAGATCTTTTGTAACATCAACCGTAATGAAGTTCTTGGACGTACTTTGCATACCATAATCTGACTACGCTTTGGTGCAATGAGTAGGCAAGCCCTGGACATATCCGTTTCTTGCCCCAAACACCCCACATTGACAAGTCCATTCCCTATGTTATTCGAATTCGTATTACGGACAGGTCTTTTTTTCGCGCCAGACTTCCGACGAAATTTCAGACTCCACAATGGAAGTAAAATCTTATTTCCGGTCAGAACTAGACATACCTGGTTATTGCACTAATGCCTTCAATTCTCGGGAAACGAAAGGAAGTGCAAATCCCTCGATCAGGCCCTAAAGAACACGCGATAGTTGACCGACCGCCGTGTCATCCTCATTCGTCATCGGAAAAAGTGTAAAGGGTCAAGGGATCAGCAGACCGCACTCCCGTCCGTTGCCAACGTTCCTACTTTGGAGCCGCAACCTCTCAATCTAGTAGCTGGTCAGTTGACACAACAAGGCTGAATGCTCTCCGCTCCATTCCTCTTTCCAAGGTAATCAGTTGTCAGCGGTAGTTATTTAAAACGAAGGGTAAGCTAAGAAATCTAATTTTTACATTTTCAAGAAATGAGAAATACGAACAATATTTCATCATGGCTGAACTTTTGTAGTCTCGTTGTCGATTGTGTATAATATCACGGTAAATTTAAACCAAACAGTATAAAAAAAATATTCCATTGAAGATATATTCCAAAGAATAAAGGAGAAAAGAGTATGGCACAAAAATTATTTTTCATTGAGTTGTGATTAGACGGTCCCTATGTAAAAATGAGCAACATACCATAGGGCAGTTCAATAAGTAATGCAACACATTTTTTTTCTGAAACAGGGGTTGTTTTATTCAGCATTGAAATACACCAGGTTATTCCCCAATCTTTTAGCTACACAACACTATTTTTCAACGTAATCTCCATTCAATGCTATGGCCTTACGCCACTTTGAAATGAGGGCCTGTATGCCTGCACGATACCATTCCACTGGTCGATGTCGGAGTCAACGTCGTACTGCATCAATAACTTCTTCATCATCCGCGTAGTGCCTCCCACGGATTGCGTCCTTCATTGGGCCAAACATATGGAAATCCGACGGTGCGAGATCGGGGCTGTAGGGTGCATGAGGAAGAACAGTCCACTGAAGTTTTGTGAGCTCCTCTCGGGTGCGAAGACTTGTGTGAAGTCTTGCGTTGTCATGAAGAAGGAGAAGTTCGTTCAGATTTTTGTGCCTACGTACACGCTGAAGTCGTTTCTTCAATTTCTGAAGAGTAGCACAATACACTTCAGAGTTGATCGTTTGACCATGGGGAAGGACATCGAACAGAATAACCACTTCAGCGTCCCAGAAGACTGTAACCATGACTTTACCGGCTGAGGGTATAGCTTTAAACTTTTTCTTGGTAGGGGAGTGGGTGTGGCGCCACTCCATTGATTGCCATTTTGTTTCAGGTTCGAAGTGATGAACCCATGTTTCATCGCCTGTAACAATCTTTGGCAAGAAATTGTCACCCTCAGCCACATGACGAGCAAGCAATTCCGCACAGATGGTTCTCCTTTGCTCTTTATGGTGTTCGGTTAGTCAACGAGGGACCCAGCGGGAACAAACCTTTGAATATCCCAACTGGTGAACAATTGTGACAGCACTACCAACAGAGATGTCAAGTTGAGTACTGAGTTGTTTGATGGTGATCCGTCGATCATCTCGAACGAGTGTGATCGCACGCTCCGCCATTGCAGGAGTCACAGCTGTGCACGGCCGGCCCGCACGCGGGAGATCAGACAGTCTTGCTTGACCTTGCGGCGATGATGACACACGCTTTGCCCAACGACTCACCGTGCTTTTGTCCACTGCCAGATCATCGTAGACATTCTGCAAGCGCCTATGAATATCTGAGATGCCCTGGTTTTCCGCCAAAAGAAACTCGATCACTGCCCGTTGTTTGCAACGCACATCCATTACAGACGCCATTTTAACAGCTCCGTACAGCGCTGCCACCTGTCGGAAGTCAGTGAAACTATACGAGACGAAGCGGGAATGTTTGAAAATATTCCACAAGAAATTTCCGGTTTTTTCAACTAAAATTGGCCGAGAAAAAAAATGTGTTGCATTACTTATTGAACTGCCCTCGTAATACGGTCACTTTTTCCCCCAAATCTCAAAACAAGTCTGCTGCTTTGAATATTTTATTTTTCCTTGTCTACTTTCCTGAGCATCACCTGATTTAATTCGACTACACTACATCACCATTGTTTCACTTTTGTTCGTATTCGTACTTTAGCCCTTTTGAGAAACTATTGATTCCGTTCAACTGATCTTCCGGGTCCTTTCCCACCTGACAGAATTACAATGACGACGAAAGACGATAATTTTTTTATCTCCTCTCCCTGAACCTCAATTCTCTTTCCAAATTTCTCAATGGTATTTTTTACTGCTTGCTCGTTATATAGACTGACTAACTTGAGGGATAGATTACAGCCCTGTTCCCGCTTCTTTCTTATCTCCCGCATATCTTTAGACGCTTACGACTGGATTTTGTTTTCCGTACAAGCACAAGATGACGTTTGATTTTCTGTGTGTTATGCGTGCTATCCTACTTCTCCGAGTAATCTTTAGAAAAGTCGTGACACCATTGCACCTACAATACCCAGCTGTCTCTGCTGACAACGTTTTCCCATTCATGCTGATTGCAAATAGGGTGCAGATCACTTGAATGCGCCGTATGTTATGACTCCTCCAAACATGAGAGGGAAATTTCTAAAAAAGACAGTGTACAACAAATTGAAACTTACTATTGTATGTTTTACAAATTGACATTGTATTAATATTTCACTTAAATCAGCACAATCCTTTCTATTATAGACGTTTCGTATTTCCACATGAAAGTGGCACGACGTGTTTCAGCAGTACGTTATACTATATAAGTTCTTCACAGAAGAACATTAATGACTCAGTAATGGTGCTTCGTTCGATCAGGGACGTCATTGTATGGCAACGCTGCTTACATCGCAGTTTAAGGTACCGCATAATGAAGATGCAAATGTGCAAATTGAGACCTGATGAAGAAAGCTCCATGTTGTATAGTTAAATAAAACTGTGTCAAATAATCGTAATTTAACTAAGCATTGTTTCACATATACTTGGGGTCAGATTATTAAACAATATTAAGATTTATATGAGCAGTTTCAAATAAATTGTTCTGTGACCCAAGGGCTGGTCTTACTGAATTTCCCGTAACACAAAGCATAATGTTTCAAATGTGACTCCTTTCAGTTGCATTTTGGTTGCTCTTTAGAATACCCCTATTGTGGCTCTATCTGTTACTAATCTCTGGTTTTCGAAAAGAACAGCCAACAGCCAAAGAGCTTTGAGGCGTAGCGAATGGAAGCGCAGAAGAGGGTCTCAAGAGACGAGGAAGGACTAGAGATATCAGTTATAGCGTAAACAAGCGATTTTCTGTAATACCGTTTATTCGTCTCCGTTTTAACCCAAATGTTAAAAGCGTTCAAAATAATCCGTTTCTGAAATAACCGACTTTCGGTTTTTTATTGCTATTGTTTCCAGTAGTAAAGATAGACTTCGAACAGAGGCTGAAAAAATTCTAGTGTAGGTGAAGAAGTAGGAGATCTTGATTGATGTGGGCTGTGGCAGAAATCGATCTCATAGTCTCCAGAAACGCTGGCGAACGTGAAGGAGGCCGGCGTGGAGACATCGGGAGAGAAATGTCACAGGTAGATGGCTTTTGGATACTATTAGTTTCTCATCGCCAGCCGGTGTGGCCGAGCGGTTCTAGGCACTACAGTCTGGAAACGCGCGACCGCTACGGTAGCAGGTTCGAATCCTTCCTCGGGCATGGATGTGTGTGATGTCCTTAGGTTAGTTATGTTTGAGTAGTTCTAAGTTCTACGGGACTGATGACCTCAGATGCTAAGTCCCATAGTGCTCAGAGCCATTTGAACCATCTGCACCAGCTGGGGGTAAGTTTTGCCAATGCACGTACACGCTTAGCGGAACTGTCTAACAGGTCACGCCACACGGCAACAGGTACAATACTGTCTTTAGCAATTCCATAACGATTATATCACGTGTTTGTTGCTAGTCTCCAACAGTCGGCGTTTTTACTAAAAGAGTGCTGACCGCTTTTCGTGTGTCCTATAATAACACAATATTTGAAAGCAATGGAAATTTTACCAGTAAGCTTTACTCGTTTTTTTAAAAAAAAATGTTTCATTCATTTAAAAACCAGAAATATTAGTACTGCTGCTATAGAAAATTGTTATGTCGGTTTTTTCTCTGGTTATTAGCAAAGAAAAAAGAAAAAAAATCATAACTAAACCAAACAAATACCCAAAAACATCGGTTAGTCAGAACTAAATACCGGCATCGGTTTTAATCGTTTGGTTTTTCCCATCTCTAGGAAGGACCACGGTAAGTGTCAGACGCGTTATCTTTTGACTGACACGTTGTTGAGAAACACGTAAAGGCTTATGGCATCGTTGGATCGAAGACCCCGAGGGAAAGGTTCAGCAATCAAATAGGAAACGTTTCTCTTTTCGAGAGTGTGAGTTTATTGTTTCTGTTGAATGTAGTTGACTGTAATTTGCGTGCGTGTGTGTGTGTGTGTGTTTGTGTGTGTGTGTGTGTGTGTGTGTGTGTGTGTGTGTGTGTGATCTTAATGAGATTTCAAAGTGCTGCAAAGATTGGCACTTGCTTTAAATGTTCAGAAACGTAGTATCCCATAACTACAACAACAGTGAGTCACAAATGGGATCGGCCAACTCCTACAAATACCGTTTAACAATTTGTAGGGATATGAACTGAAATGATCACCTAAGCACAGTCTCGGATAGAGCAGGTGGTAGACTTCGATTTATTGGTAGAACACTAAGAAAGGGCAGTCTGTCTGCAAAGGAGACTGCTTACAAATAACACGTGTGACCCTATCTGGAATATTGCTCAGCGTGTGGTACCCTCATCAGATAGGACTATCAGGAAATATTGAACATATGTAAAGATGAATAGCACGAATGGCCGCAGGTTTGTTTGACCCGTGGGAATGTGTCACAGAGATGTTGAAGGAATCGAAATAGAAGACTCTTGGAGATAGAGGTAAACTTTCCCGAGAAAATCTACTTGCAAAGTTTCAAGAATCCACTTTAAACAATGATTTAGGAATCTACTACAACCCCCACATATCGCTCATAGGGATCGTGAGGGCAGGATGAGTTAGATTAATTACTTGGAAATAAAAGAATCATTAAGAGTGGAATTAGAATTCGAGGCGAAAATACATCAATGATAAAATTCGCCGATGACATTCCTACCCTCAGTGAAAGTGAAGAAGAATTACAGGATTTGTTGAACGGAATGAACACTCCAAAGGGTACAGAATGTGGATTGAGAGTAGTCGAAGAAAGACGGAAGTAATAAGAAATATCAGACATGAGAAGAGCGAGAAACTTAACATCAGGATTGATGGTCACGAATTAGATGATGTTAAGGAATTGTGCTACCTAGGCAGCAACATAACCCGTGACGAATGGGGCAAGGAGGACATCAAAAGCAGACTAGCACTGGAAAATAGGGGATTCATGGCCAAGAGAAGTCTACTACCATCAAACGTAGGGCTTAATTTGAGGAAGAAATTTCTGAGAATGTACGTTTGCAGCACGGCACTGTATGGTAGTGAACCACTGACTGTGCAAAAACCGGAAAAGAAGAGAATCGAGGTATTTGAGATGTGGTGCTGCAAACGGGTGTTGAAAATTAGGTGGTCTGATAACGTAAGGAGTGTGGGTTCTGCACAGAATCGGAAAGGAAAGGATATGTGGAAAACACTGACAAGAAGAAGAGACAGGATGTCCTCTGTTAAGACAAAAGGGAATAACTTCCATGGTACTACAGGGAGCTTTAGAGGGTAAAATCTGTATAGGAAAACAGAGATTGGAAAACATCATGGAAATAACTGAAAATGTAGGTTGCGAGTTCTTCCCACATTCAATACGTGAATGGAATGGGAAGAAGCCCTAATAACTGGTATAATGGGACATACCCTCTGCCATGCGCTTCACACTGGTCTGCAGAGTATAGGTTTTCATGTATATGTGGATGTCTATGCAACAGTAGCTCGTCATCCAACATGCTCTAGAAAACATCTTCTTGGTGACAGAAGCATAATTTGTAGTAAGCCATAATACGCCTCGTTGCCATACAAAAATGTCAATTTCAGCTGAGCCTCAGTTAATAAACTTTACATTAAATGTCGCCTCACTCTCCAGTTGCATCCATCTGAGACTAGTACTCGTCCTAGTGCTGGAGGACTAATTTCACACCCCTCCCCTTTTACCATTGGAGCGTCCACGTCCCACACACTGGAACTTCTCTTACCTTCTCCTACTAGTTGCAATTTTAAGATCCCGTTCCATGTAACAGCGTAGTTGCGTACGAAAGAAAATAAATTTCGTAACTAACATACACAAATATGAATGCATACAAAATTCTTTTGAAAAACAGAAATATTTACACATATGATATGAAGTGTCAGTAACATTACATCATAGTTATGTTATGCAGGTGTTACAAGTTGGTTTGTTCACTTTCACTTGCGGCTTGTTCTACAAGAATCAGCTTGATACGAGAACTAAATCTTCATGAACCAAGAAAGAATAAACATGCAACTCAAAACAGCACTTTTCACCAAGGAATAAAACTGTATAATAAATTTTGCAACTAGATTAAAAAGATCATTGCAACGAACTTATGAGGAAGACTTTTGAAAAGTAGCTTTTATATATTATTTTTATTCTAATTATTTATTTCACTCACTGTGCCTCAACCGTCGAGCCCTTTGGGATCACCAGATAAACAAGTTCCTTGTCTTCGGGTAAGACGCTCAAAAAGTTTTTTTTTTTCACATTTACAACCTTGCGTTTTCATAGTTTTAAAAGAAACTAATGTTGAGTTTGGACTAAGAATTCCAGAATCCGTGTCCGAAGCCAGAAATGTCCTTGTAACACCATCGACCACGACGAAAGATACTTGAAAAATATTTTCTTTCTCAGTGAGGGAAAAAAATCTGTGTTATAATTCGAGTGTTCAGTGACGAAGTACCGTTCAGAGCATCGCACCTGAGGACGTTGAACTTCTCTGTCTGCGGATCTCAAAGGCCTCGAGGGCACAGCTACCACTGTGGGGCGTATATATATTAGATTTTCGGTGTTGGCAGAGCTTTATGAGAAGATTTTTCAAATCTAGTTCTTTTCAATGATTATGTGTCAATCTCCGCTTGAGAAACAATATAATCGATTTGCAGTCACTACTACATAATCTTCTCCAAGGCTTACTATCGTGCTGAAGCCTGCCTGATAAAAATCACGATATTTAGAGGATTAGCAGCGACAATTTTCAATCCTGCTGAATTGTAGTTTATATTGAATTCTCCGTCATGTACAGTATGTGATCAAAGGTATCCGGACACCCCAAAAAACATACGTTTTTCATTTTAGGTGCATTGTGCTGTCACCTACTGCCAGGTACTCCATATCAGCGACCTCAGTAGTCATTAGACATAGTGAGAGAGCAGAATGGGGCGCTCCGCGGAACTCACGGACTACCAACGTGGTGAGGTGATTGGGTATCACTTGTGTCATACATCCGAATGCTCAATTTCCACACTCCTAAACATCCCTAGGTCCACTGTTTCCGTTGTGATGGTGAAGTGGAAACGTGAAGGGACACGTACAGCACTAAAGTGTACAGTCCGACATCGTCTATTGACTGACAGAGACCAGATGGCTCTGAGCACTATGGGACTTAACAGCTGTGGTCATCAGTCCCCTAGAACTTAGAACTACTTAAACCTAACTAACCTAAGGACATCACACACATCCATGCCCGAGGCAGGATTCGAACCTGCGACCGTAGCAGTCGCACGGTTCCGGACTGTGCGCCTAGAACCGCGAGACCACCGCGGCCGGCTGACAGAGACCGCCGACAGTTGAAGAGGGTGTTGTACATACGCAAACATCTATCCAGACCATCACATAGGAATTCCAAACTGCATCAGGATCCACTGCAGTTACTATGACAGTTAGGCGGGAGTGAGAAAACTTGGATTTCATGGTCGAGTGGATGCTCATAAGCCACACATCACGCCGGTAAATGCCAAACGACGCCTCGCTTGTGTAAGGAGCGTAAATATTGGACGACTGAACAGTGGAAAAACGTTGTGTGGTGTGACGAATCACGGTACACAAAGTGGCGATCCGATGGCAGGGTGTGGGTATAGCGAATGCCTTGTGAACGTCATCTGCAAGCGTGTGTAGTGCCAACAGTAAAATTCGGAGGCGGTAGTATTATGGTATGGTCGTGTTTTTATAAAGGGGCCTGGCGCCCCTCGTTGTTTTGCGTACACTATCACAGCATAGGCCTACGCTGATGTCTTAAGCCGTTCTTGCTCCCCACTGTTGAAGAGCAATTCGGGGATGGCGATTGCATCTTTCAACACAATCAAGCACCTGTTGGCCGGCCGGTGTGACCGAGCGGTTCTAGGCGCTTCAGTCTGGAACCGCGCGACTGCTACGGTCGGAGGTTCGAATCCTGCTTCGGGAATGGATGTGTGTGGTGTCCTTAGGTTAGTTAGGTTTAAGTAGTTCTAAGTTCTAGGGGACTGATGACCTCAGATGTTAAGTCCCATAGTGCTCAGAGCCATTTGAACCATTTGAGCCAAGCACCTGTTCATATTGCACGTCCTATGGTGGAGTGGTTACATGACAATAACATCCCTGTAATGGACTGACCTGCACAGAGTCCTGACCTGAATCCTATAGAACACATTTGGGATGTTTTGGAACGCCGACTTCGTGCCAGGCCTCACCGACCGACATCAATACCTCCTCGTCAGTGCAGCACTTCGTGAAGAACGGGCTGCAATTCCCGAAGAAACCTTCCAGCACCTGATTGAATGTATGCCTGCGAGAGTGGAAGCTGTCATCAAGGCCGGGGGTCGGCCAACACTATCCTGAATTCCAGCATTACTGATGGAGGGGGCCACGAACTTGTAAGTCATTTTCGGGCAGGTGTCCGAATTCTTTTGGTGACATTGTGTATATTATTTGAAGAAATTTCTTTCATTTTACGTGCGTGATGTAAGAGAAAGTGATGCCTTATACATTTCCTTAGAGATTCTCATTATTGTAATTGTTTTGTATCACATAGTGAGTTTCTTACTATTTTCAATAAACAAAGTACACGTAGCCTATTTGAAACGGTAAAAAAGCATGTTGTAAATCGTAAAACCAGTTTAGAACATAAAACAAATATAAGTGAAATTAATAATTACAAAAATAAAGAATGTTTAGGTATTTTAATTACGTATGCTGAAAATACTCTGACAGCACATTGTGCACGTATTATTTTCAAAAAATAGTGTTTCAGAAACCAGCTTTACTATACATCGCTGCAAGCATAATGAAATCTTCTTTAATTTGCCTTGCAACATATGTTTTCATTTTTTTAAATTAATTATTGTGGTGGGGTGTTCTGTAAAATTTCTAATAACTGCCTAAACTGATTACACAGTTATCGAGAAGGTTAATTACGTATGAACTTTCATATGAAAAACGTTTTGTAGGTATCATCGGTTCGGAGGTATTCCCTCTGAACCTAGGATGCCAATTACGTTTAGAGGTGTGGTTTACCCCTTAAAAGTGAAATTCGGCACAAACAAAAAAAATATACACTCCTGGAAATTGAAATAAGAACACCGTGAATTCATTGTCCTAGGAAGGGGAAACTTTATTGACACATTCCTGGGGTCAGATACATCACATGATCACACTGACAGAACCACAGGCACATAGACACAGGCAACAGAGCATGCACAATGTCGGCACTAGTACAGTGTATATCCACCTTTCGCAGCAATGCAGGCTGCTATTCTCCCATGGAGACGATCGTAGAGATGCTGGATATAGTCCTGTGGAACGGCTTGTCATGCCATTTCCACCTGGCGCCTCAGTTGGACCAGCGTTCGTGCTGGACGTGCAGACCGCGTGAGACGACGCTTCATCCAGTCCCAAACATGCTCAATGGGGGACAGATCCGGAGATCTTGCTGGCCAGGGTAGTTGACTTACACCTTCTAGAGCACGTTGGCAGGCACGGGATACATGCGGACGTGCATTGTCCTGTTAGAACAGCAAGTTCCCTTGCCGGTCTAGGAATGGTAGAACGATGGGTTCGATGACGGTTTGGATGTACCGTGCACTATTCAGTGTCCCCTCGACGATCACCAGTGGTGTACGGCCAGTGTAGGAGATCGCTCCCCACACCATGATGCCGGGTGTTGGCCCTGTGTGCCTCGGTCGTATGCAGTCCTGATTGTGGCGCTCACCTGCACGGCGCCAAACACGCATACGACCATCATTGGCACCAAGGCAGAAGCGACTCTCATCGCTGAAGACGACACGTCTCCATTCGTCCCTCCATTCACGCCTGTCGCGACACCACTGGAGGCGGGCTGCACGATGTTGGGGCGTGAGCGGAAGACGGCTTAACGGTGTGCGGGACCGTAGCTCAGATTCATGGAGACGTGCATTGTCCTGTTGGAACAGCAAGTTCCCTTGCCGGTCTAGGAATGGTAGAACGATGGGTTCGATGACGGTTTGGATGTACCGTGCACTATTCAGTGTCCCCTCGACGATCACCAGTGGTGTACGGCCAGTGTTGGGGCGTGAGCGGAAGACGGCCTAACGGTGTGCGGGACCGTAGCCCAGCTTCATGGAGACGGTTGTGAATGGTCCTCGCCGATACCCCAGGAGCAACAGTGTCCCTAATTTGCTGGGAAGTGGCGGTGCGTTCCCCTACGGCACTGCGTAGGATCCTACGGTCTTGGCGTGCATCCGTGCGTCGCTGCGGTCCGGTCCGAGGTCGACGGGCACGTGCACCTTCCGCCGACCACTGGCGACAACATCGATGTACTGTGGAGACCTCACGCCCCACGTGTTGAGCAATTCGGCGGTACGTCCACCCGGCCTCCCGCATGCCCACTATACGCCCTCGCTCAAAGTCCGTCAACTGCACATACGGTTCACGTCCACGCTGTCGCGGCATGCTACCAGTGTTAAAGACTGCGATGGAGCTCCGTATGCCACGGCAAACTGGCTGACACTGACGGCGGCGGTGCACAAATGCTGCGCAGCTAGCGCCATTCGACGGCCAACACCGCGGTTCCTGGTGTGTCCGCTGTGCCGTGCGTGTGATCATTGCTTGTACAGCCCTCTCGCAGTGTCCGGAGCAAGTATGGTGGGTCTGACACACCGGTGTCAATGTGTTCTTTTTTCCATTTCCAGGAGTGTATATTGCATTGTTTTGCCCCCTCTACACACGCGCCAAGTTTCATCAACATCATTCTTCCACACTTGGGAAAGTTCTCTTGCCAGCTGGACTCACGCAACAGTGCCACTATCTTTATTTCTTTACACTGACTTTTTAAGACGAATATCCCAGGGTTCCCTATAACAGAGCTAGCGCCGCCATTTTCAGCAGTCGTTTACTTCCGTTTGCAGTCCGTACCGGAAGCGGAAGTCGAGATCAGCGCTTGAGCTGACAATGCGCTAGGCGGACCTGGCGAGCCCTCTCGCTTTTACGGAAGCTGCACGGTCCGCGGCGGCCGTTGCGCCATCTGTGGCATTGTGTGCGGCGCTACAAGCAGCAGCAGTCACCAGTTGCGGGTGGATGACATCACTCCCGGACTCTGCGTATTAGAAAGTCGTTCTCAACCTGTAATTTCGGATGAGTTCTTCATTATTAAGTCTACTGCACCGCGTAGTCCGTTATATTCATTTCTGCGTGGGTCCCCAGCTGCCTTGCCGCATTTCGTACTGCCGATCTCTCAACAGTTGTAATTTGGTACAAAGTATAAGCAGACCTCTCGATTTGGTGAATTTTCGTGATTAATTTGGAGCTCAATTAAATACAGGGTGAAGCTGAACTCTGACATATTTTCTGTGGTTGTGCAAGGTTATTTTCAGAATATTTTGGTAGACCGGACGCACAGTCTCCAGTGGATCCCAATGGAGTAGCTGCATTTCGTTTGATTCCTTATCCCAGTTTATCTTTATAAATTTATTTCACTGAAAATGTCTGAACAACATTGCAGATTTCTACGGTATTACCTGTGTCTGTCTGTTGTTTGGAAACAAAGTTCCATTCACTCGCGATACTTGCTCTTGATAACAGTAGGCCTAATGCCTACTTTACTTGTCGCTCTCAACAATCGATTCAATACAGTGGTATCGCAGGTCGATATCACCTCCAACGGCGTCTCACAGTTGACAACAGAAACACACGTTTCCGACCAAAGATAGCGGTCGCCTGGGGACCCGGTGGATCCAATGATGCGCGCCCCCTGAGTCACGACTTCTGCGGCTCCAACTGTGAGCGCTCGCTGCCGCTGCGATACAGGATGGTCGCAGTTTTTGACAGTCTTCAGTCTTAGTCACCTTCAACATTTCGATCGTGCATTAGTAGCGGGAGCCTCACACTGCTCGATGCTCTTCAGTTTGCTTCTTGTAATAGCCGCACTTTATTGCTGTTTGTTCTTTTGTAAAGTTTCCTCACAACGCTTGGAGAAAGATACAAGTTAAGCAAAACTTCTGCTTACTGCATTTACGTGTTCACTAATCACTTCTTCTCCTGTCCAACTTCCTTATCGTGAATTACAAGTCTTTCTTTCTTTCGCTTACGCCATAGTCCCGCAGAGATTGCAGGGTCGGCGTGATTACAACGGATTTGGCAATGTTAGTTTTTTAGGGATGGCCGGATGACCTTCCCGCCGCCACCCCGTACCCCCCAGGACAGAATCAGTGTACCCCAACTGTCTGCGTGGAGTGTAAATCGTGAATTAGGGCGGACGTGTTGCAAATGTCTGCGACGTGTGTAACTGAGGCGGAACGTGACGACCAGCCTGGTATTCACCTAGTGGGATGTGGAAAACCGCCTGAAAACCACATTCAGGCTGGCCGGCACACCGGCCCTCGTCGTTAATCCACCGGGAAGATTCGATCCGGGGCCGGTGCGACTACCTGAGTCCAGGAAGCAGCGCGTTAGCGCGCTCGGCTACCCTGGCGGGTCGTGAAATACGAGTAGTACACAACAAATACTGCTCGGTTCGGTCTCGCATTTGTCTTACGACAATGTTAGTGATAGCGAGCAGTATGGATAGGTTTATTGATGCAGAGTTGACCGATATGCATGTAGCGTATGGTAAAACTACCTCTTTAATTGTTTCTTTTTATTAAGCACTGACCTACAGAATTTTCCCCGACAAAGACAACTTAAACTTAACCTATTCATTTATTACCCACAATATACAAGCCCAACGCAATCTAACTGCTATAAATTGACGACGCGACTTCCAATATTTAACACAAAAGGATGGCCCTGAATTGCAAGAAATTCTAACAATAATACAATTCCAAAACACATTAAATTAATGAAATATGAAACTACTTCCAACTGTGCTAATTGCCTAAACTCACTTCAGTCACGAATCTCGATAGTGGAAAGGCAATTCTTTTTCACAAGTCACTTACCTCTACCAAAATCTTCATAACACGAACTACAAGTAGCAACAGCAGCCAGCAGCCAGGAACCTAAAGTTGGTCGGTGACGTTCATCGTATACCGAATACACGCTAACAAAAGTCACGTCTCCGTTAGAGAGGCTGCGTACGCTCAGAATGTTGAGGTTACAGATTTTCATAAATCTGATTTCACCAGCAGGGAGACGAGGCACTTGCAAAAAGGAAGGCGGCGGCATACGTCTCTTACGCGCCACATAGTGATAATGTTGAGTTATAGGCAGTAAGTCCCAGTTGCCTTACGGCTGTGGCTATGAAATATATAAGTCGTCAATTATGTTCACAAAACCAGTATGTTTATTCAAAGTAGTCTCCTCCTGAATCAATAAACAGCTGAAATAGCTTTAAAAGTGTCTTGAAACACTCACCCTAGTCGCATTGTGGAATTGCATTTACTGCTGCAGTACTACTTTCCTGGATGTTCTTAAATGCGTCTAAACGGTATCTTTTCGTTGCCAACATCAATTTGGGGAGCAGGCAGAAGCCCACCGGAGCCAAATCCGAGGAATGCGGCGAGTGATCCAGGACTGTGATCCCCTTGCTGGCCAAAACCTCGAGCAAGATCTTCACTCTGTGGGCTGCGGTGCTGTCGTGGAGGGCGATCAGGAACCTGCCTCTCGGTGTTTGTGTTAAACTTAACGAATTCTCGAACACAAAACTTGATGTTGCCTCGCTGGCTGCTTCACCACCGTTTCACGACGAGTGTCAGACGCGTAGTGTTATATTCGCGACCTGGATGCCTGCTGCAGCGATGCTAGGCGCTTTTACATCTTCCACACGGCTGTTGTTGAAACTTCAAGGATCGCGATCGCAACGCCACAACGCTCCGCAAGACAACATTCCAATTTGGAATTTCACAAAAGCAGTTATAACGGAACTGTAAATCTCAAGGTTCCCGAATGTGGTAAGGAATTGAAACACAACATCAAATGGAGTATTACAGCAACCCGCGATTCAGTTACTGTTTTATACTCAAATCGTGCAAGACACAGAGTAGCATCTTTAGGTTATCGCACTGCATTTCAATTTTTAAGAGCTATTTAATGGTGATAAAAGCCATATATTGCTATATTAAAAAAAAGATTGTCAACATCTTTAGTATCTCGATAGATGACAAAAAGCTTCAGAGGAGAACTATATAATAAAATACTCAGCCATTTTAGTATTGTCAGTTGTCCAAGTCCGCAGCTCGTGGTCGTGCGGTAGCGTTCTCGCTTCCCGCGCCCGGGTTCCCGGGTTCGATTCCCGGCGGGGTCAGGGATTTTCTCTGCCGCGTGATGACTGGGTGTTGTGTGATGTCCTTAGGTTAGTTAGGTTTAAGTAGTTCTAAGTTCTAGGGGACTGATGACCATAGATGTTAAGTCCCATGGTGTTCAGAGCCATCAGTTGTGCAAGGCCTTGCTCCAGCATGTTCGCATGTCTGATTATGTATCATAATATGATAGATGTTCACGTTACGCGGGAAACACTGCAACGAGATAAGACTTCGCTGAGTCATCTCAAGCTATTATGGACTGCTACTTCAGTGTTCACGGCCTTGCTTCCACAAGCTGACGTGTCTGAATAGCATACTCAAGGACGGAAGAGAAACTATCTTCTGCTGTATCCCACGGAGCGAGGTTAATCGGCACTGTTCTTACTGATTCATCTGTTAGAGACACCTATGCTCAGAGATCTTTTTTAAAAGGTTCTTTACTCGCTTAAGTTTGTCTGAGCAGACCATATTCGCAACGACCGTCCGCAACTCTGGTTTGTAGCGACCACTTCGCATTTACACCTTCCTAACGCAATGCAACTTTAATATTCCAAGAGTAGAGAATATTTTCCCACCATGGTGCAGCTAATTAAATTTGCTTACAATTGTTCTGTTACGGCCGTGGAAGTTACGAATAGAGAGACATAAATATGGAGAAGATGGACACAAGGTGACTTCTAAAACACGTAACGTTTTCTCATGTTAATCTTTTAATGGACCTAAATATTGCAAAATAGGACTGGTTTAACTTGCTGGGACGAAAAGCCATTCTTTCTGTTTCTGCGGTATGTTACACCGTATATAAGGATAAATGACACGTAAATGAGCAAAGCAGTAAGTGCTTATGGAAGACTTACAGTAACATTGAGGTACTTGGCAAATGGTAGAAGTTTTGCTTATCTGAAATTTTCTGCTGTTCTTTCACGTTCATCTTTGAATCACAGCATTCCGGAAACATGCCGTGCCATTCATGAAGTAGTAAAGGACTTCATCTGGACTGCACGTCTGGCCAGCTTCAATTCAAGCGCCGCCAGACTTCGCACAGGCCGAAGACATAGTAACGCATTCGATCTTTTCACTCGAGGCTCCATTCACACGCAATGATTAGTCTGTTCGAGCTGTGTGCAGATAAGTCAGTGGAAGCATCTGAGGGTGTAAAGGGCTGTTAACGAGCTATTCGAGAGGACAAAGCTAGCAGAGGGCATTGGCTTAACCTTCTCCTTTCTTTCCTCTGTTATACCTTGCTCGCTTCAGTAGCTGTAAGCGTGCGTTGTTTCTCGAGTATTAAGCAAGTCACTCTTCAAAAATCGTATTGACGAACAAGGAATGGAAAACAAATTAACGTTTCCTTGAATGCATATAAAGCTGTTAATTTTTTTGTTGAAAAATTGGAGGTGGGGATAATGTATCCATAAAAATCAGAGGAAATTACTTGATCTTGCGGGTTTAGACTAAGTTCTGTGTTTTAAACGTGATACGAAATTAACAGTAAGAAAGAAGGAAAACAAAGCTCTATTTACCCTGCATTTTGTTCTAGATCACGTCTCCACTTTCCATTTTTTGTTCTTACTTTCTACGTTTCTCTTTTATATTTTAATTTGGATTGCATTTTTCTCTCTTGATTTCCTTTGTCCCTTTATTTTTTCTCCTTGACATTGATTATCGCAAGAATCTAAGACAAGTA